>NC_090816.1:132347556-132984846 GCF_000390325.3 Nicotiana tomentosiformis
GTAAAATTAAAGAATCATGTTATTATCTGAACATGTGGCACTTGATAGAGGAATTAAGCTGAGGCTAGTAATAAAGTTCATGTTTAGGCTATGTGCCGATATTTTTGGACCCATGGGGTCGTGATGCTGATGAATTAATTATTCTAAAATATACATTTCACAATCAGTAATAATTGTCCATTGTGAGGATATTTATGGGATTGAGTTGCGCAATGCAGCAGGCCATTTAGCTTTCTATATGTTATTATTAAATGGATCGGGGCTGCCACCTGCAGCAGGCCAGAATGGCTTTATACATTGTTATTGTTCTGGATCGGGGCTTTCCGCCTGCAGCAGGCCTTATTGGCTTTACTATTTTATGGATCGGGACTGCCCGCCTGTAGCAGGCCTTAAAGGCTTTGTTATTATACGGATCGGGACTGCCCGCCTGCAGTAGGCTATATTGGCTTGTATTACACTTGGGCTGAAGGAGCCCCTCCGGAGTCTATACACACCCCTAGTGAGCGTAGATGATCATCGATATTCGGGATGGACTTCCCAGGGCATGGACTTGCCTTATTTACTGCTTATATATATATATATATTTGGAATGGATTTTTTCCAGGGCATGGACTTGCCTTAATTATTTGTATTGTAATGAGTTATGCGGACATGGATCTTGTCAGTATCATTTATATTTAGGGATAAATTATCCCAGGTCTGGATTGGCCTTATACGGTACTAGGTAACTGATTGTCAGTCGATGTGCATATATATATGGGTTGGAATACCCCTGGGCTGGACTGGCCATAAACAGTACCAAGTGACCAGATAATTTGTGAACAGTATTTACTTGAAGTCTTTCTACTGAGATGTCATGTGCCTCATATCATGCAGTATTGATCTATTTCACTTGTACTGAGTTTACTGTTGAACTGGAAAGCATGCCTATATTTCTGTATCATTGTTTTTACTGGACTATACCTGCGGAGCTCATCATTTCTTTCATCCTAGAGGTTAGTCTTGTTACTTATTGAGTTAGTTGTACTCATACTACAATCTGCACCTCGTGTGCAGATCCAGGTGCTTTCAAACACGGAGATTGTTAGATTTCAGAGTACTATCAGTTGGAGACTATCAAGGTAGCTGTTTGGCATCCGCTGACCTTGTCTCTCTTTCCTCAGTTATTGTATTATTCTATACTTTCAGACAGTGGCTTTTTATCAGTCATACATTGTATTCATATTAGATGTTCATGTACTCAATGACACCAGGTTTTGGGAGTGATATATTTGAAACTTTGAGATTTCTTTCGCTGAATTAATTATTTTGTTTTCAAATTTAAAAGAAATAGTGGTTTATTGGGATTTTTGGCTTGCCTAGTATTGAGATAGGCGCCATCACGACAAGTGAGATTTTTGGTGGTGACAACAAGCCACTGCCTTCAAAGCGATTTCGGTCCTACTGGGTGCAAATCGTTAAGATCGGTCGCTCTCCAAGGATCCATAGCACCTCCAAACACGTGCACTCATGACTGGAAGTTTAGAATTTGCATAAAACAGTTGCCGAGAAAGAAGAGAAGATGAAAGTATTTTCTGTGTTGGATAATTCACAAAGAAGACTGCCTTTTATTAGCCAAGCTGTTGAGCAGTTACATATGAAGGAATTAATTTGTAGCTGTTACAGAAATTAAAAATGTTGTAGGATGAAAGTAATGATTAGCAAGATGAATTCTTAGTTAAGAATTAAGTTAGTTATGATGGCTAATCCACAACCTATTTATAGGTAATTAGGGAGGTTGCATGTATGACAAGTGTGGAGACTCTTTTAACACTTGTCCAAATATATTAGTCCACTTGGCTTCAATATTAACAAGTTTACCTAGTCTTCCATGCATGAAGACACATGGTAGATTTGCATAGCCACTTGTCAGAGCCCTTCAACACTTGGCTTTAAGGTTTCATGCAAGAAGCCACTTGGAAATTGATAGGACACTTGCAAAATAAAAAGACCCATGGCTATTGGTGGTAAATAGATTTTCAAAAAGAAATCTTTGACTTTGCATTTTAAATAATACCAACAATCCCCCACTAATGCAAAGACAAAAATAGAACAATTCTGGGCAAAGGAAGGAACATGTACTTAAGTGTCAATATCTTTCGATTTGAATCTACACGTAGTGAAATGAGGTAACAACTAACATCCTTAAAGTGAAGTGCTCTTGAACTGAATGGACATTAGTTGAGAACCCTACAACACATACTATATCCTTAATTTTATGCAAACTCCTCGATACTAACAAAGTACTTTTACGGTCATGTACATACCTTGGGATGAGTGCTCTAGAAAGACATCCCAAGTCTTTCATAAAAGGCGGACGCACCTCTACACTCACGTAGGTGATTCCATCAAGTTTATCTACACATAGACTATCTTAAGGCTATGGAATCATTAAGAGCAAAATAGGCTCAACCTTATAAAGAACTACCACACGCCATAGGGATAGGAAATGTAGTGCATATTGAGGTCTCATATGGCTTCGTTTGACAATACGCGGGTATCCACCATACTTCCTCAATCCACGGGCTTTAGCCCCATCCTCTTAGATGTTATAAGGATAACTCTCCTTGCCAAACCCTTGGTTAAAGGATCCGCCAAATTGCTTTCGGATCTTACATATTCCAAGGAAATAACACTATGTTTCAACAACTATTTTACCGCACCATGCCTAATGCAGATATGTCTCTTTTTTCCATTGTACACACTATTTTTGGCAATTCTAATTGCCGCCTATGAGTCACAATGTATAGAAACCGGTGAAGCTTGTCTTCCCTACAAAGGCACGTCTGCCAATAAGTTTCTCAGCCACTCGGCTTCTTGCCCTGCCAACTCAAGAGTAATGAATTCAGACTCCATAGTAGATCGTGCTATACATGTCTGTTTTGAAGACTTCCATGAAATAGCACATGCACCTAAAGTAAACACATAGCCACTAGTGGATCTATCTTCATCATTGTCAGTAACCCAGTTTGCATCACAAAATCATTCTAAAACAGCAGGAAATTTATTAAAATGCAAACACCAATCCATAGTACCTCTCAAATACCTTAGTAAACGATGAAGAGCATTCCAGTTTTCAATACTAGGGTTGTGATTATATCTACTCAATCTACTAACAGCATAAGTAATATCAGGTCATGTATAATTCATGAGAAACATTACACTACCAATTATCTTAGCATACTCAGTTTGAGAAATACTATATTCCTTATTCCTTTCCAAGTGTATGCTAGGATCATAAGGAGTTCTCACAGGTGCTACATCAAAACAATTAAACCTTTTCAACATTTTCTCAATATAATGAGACTGAGACAATGAAAAACCATTAGAAGTTCTTTTGATTTTAACCCCTAAAATCACATCTGCTTCTCCAAGATCTTTTACTTCAAATTTAGAAGACAAAAAATTCTTAGTCTCATTAACGACATTCACATTAGGGCCAAAGATTAACATGTCATCCACATACAAATATATAATAACACAATCTGATCCTATCATCTTGGAATAAACACAAGTATCAGATGCATTAACAACAAAATCATTACCCACTAATGTGCTATTAAACTTTTCGTACCATTGCTTAGGTGTCTGCTTTAGACCATACAAAGACTTTCTCAATTTGCATACTTTATTCTCCTGTCTTTGGATCACAAATCCCTCAGGTTGAGACATATAGATCTATTCCTTTAAATCACCATTTAGGAAAGTCGTTTTAACATTCATTTGATGTATCACTAAATTATTAATAGTGGCTAAAGCAACAAGAGTTCTAATAGTCGCTATCTTAGTCACATGAGAATAAGTGTCAAAGTAATCAATGTCTTTCATTTGGTTAAAATCCCTAATAATAAGTCTAGCCTTATATTTCTCAATTGTACCATCAGGTCTCAATTTCTTCTTAAATATCCACTTACTACTTATGGGTTTACAACCTTTAGGCAAATCAGAAAAGTCCCAAGTGTGATTAGAAACTATAGAATCTAATTCATTTTTTATAATGACCCGACCAGTCGTTTCGAGAGTTATAGCCCCGTTTTCCCTATTTCTACTTCTTTTTGTGTTATTCAGCTATATTATATTATATCGGGTTAGTTGGTTCGGGACCGGAATGGTTTCAGAGTGAATTGAGACACTTAGTCTCTTAAGTAGAAACTTAAGTTGGAAAAGTCAACCGGATATGGACCTATATGTAAACAATCTCGGATTTGAATTTTTATGATTCCAATAGCTCTATATGGTGATTTTGGGCTTAGGAACGTGTCCGAAACATTATTTGGAAGTCCGTAGAGGAATTAGGCTTGAAATGCCGAAAGTTTAATTTTTGAGAAGTTTGACCGGGGGGTTGACTTTTTGATATCAGGGTTGGAATCCGATTCTGAAAATTGGAATACCTCTGTTATGTCATTTATGACTTATGGCAAAATTTGAGGTCAATCGGAGGTGATTTTATAGGTTCCAGAGTCGTTTGTAGAAATTAGAAATTTCAAAGTTCATTAGGCTTGAATTGGGGTGTAATTCATGGTTTTAGCATTGTTTGAGGTGATTTTAGGATTCGACTAAGTTCGTATGATGTTTTAGGACTTGTTGGTATATTTGGTTGAGGTCCCGAGGGGATCGAGTGAGTTTCGGATGGTTAACGGTTTGGATTTTGGACCCCAGGCAATTGGTCTATGTGTTCGCGTAGCGGGTGTCGCGTTCGCGTAGTGAGAGGGAATAAAGCATCGCGTTCACGATGGGTTGAATGCGTTCGCGTAGAAGGTATTGAGGTAGAGGCATTTTGTGCTTCGCGAACGCGAGGACGATGTCGTGTTCGCAAAGGAGGAATTTGGACGGGAGATATTTTGTGCTTCGCGAACGCGAGGCACTGGCCGCGTTCGCGAAGAAGAAAAGCCTGGGCAGTGAGTTTAAGTTCTAAAAATGGGACTCCGTCCCATTTTCAGTTTTTGACGATTTGGAGCTCGGATTTGAGGCGATTTTGGATGATTTTCAGAGAAAATAACGGGGTAAGTGTTCTTAACTCAATATTGGTTAAATTACCCGAATCCATGGTTGTTTTTATCATTTAATTGGTGAATTGAGTTGGTAAAATTTGAAAACCCTCTTGGTTTAAATTGAATATTTGAGAGACCAAATGATGTCGAATTTTGATAAATTTGGTATGGTTAGACTCGTTAGTGAATGAGTTTTCTAGTTTTGTAAATTTTATCGGATTTCGAGATGTGGGCCCAAGGGCCGGGTTTGAGCCAATTTCGGGTTTTGGTCTAATTGGATAGTTTTCCTTGTGGAATTCATTCCATTAGCGTATATTGATGGTATTGTACTGATTGTGAGTAGATTCGGAGCATTTGGAGACCGAGTCCAGAGACGAGGGCATCTCGGAGTAGGATTTCTACGTTGTTAAGGTAAGTAACAGTTTTAACTCTGGCTTGGAGGGTATTAACCCGGAGATTTGACATCACGTGATTGTTTGGAAGTGATACCCACACTAGGTGACGAGCGTGTGGGTGTGCACTGCGAGGGATTGAGACTTGGTCCATCCCGTGAGGCTATGAGGCCTAATGACTATTATTTGTGGTTATGTGTTTATTTGTTGTTGAACTTGTTTGCCTTCATGTTAGAGATCATGATTAGGCTTTATTCATGCTCACATTATTTGTACTCAGTCATGGAAATTATTGTACATGTTTACCTCAGTCTCTATTATTTGCTAATATGCGGTGATACTTGATGTGGGCTGTGTTCCCTTATTTGTTGGTGAAGATGAGGCTAGTGAGGTACATGATTGAGTGAGGTCGAGGGCCTAGTTGTGAGGATATTAATACCATAGCGCGTGAGTTGCCCGCGTAGCACGTGAGTTGACCATGCGGGTCCAGGTATTGATACCATAGCGCGTGAGTTGTCCGCGTAACACGTGAGTTGATCGTGCGGATCCAGGTATTGATATGATGGCACGTGAGTTGTCCGTGATTAGCGCTTGGGCTTTGGGAGCCCCTCCGGAGTCTGTACACGCCCCCAGTGAGCGCAGAGTGTTGAGTGTTTTGAGTATTTAGTGCTGAGTGTGAGTGATGAGTGATGGAGTGACACTGCTGTGAGGTAATATTTATTTGTGTTGTTACTGCATTTATCTGTTAAACTTCTTTGTGGCATTTACTGAGTTATGGAATTTACCTGTTTATTTCTGTTTATTTTTAAATTGTAAAATTAAATAATTGGACTGTTTTACTTAGCTCGTCACTATTGCTGAGTTCCTTAGTTATTTTTGTTACTTGCTGAGGTAGTTATACTCATGCTACACCCTGTACTTTATGTGCAGATCTAGGTGAGTTACAACGCAGCGATCGTTGTGTTCAGGCCGGCTATCTGTGGAGATTGCAAGGTAGCTGGTAGCGTCCGCAGGACCTTGTCACTCCTTTTATCATTTCTTCTTTTGGATTGTATTGACAGTTAGACAGTTTCATTTCTTAGTTCATAGATTTAGACGCTCATGACTTAGTGACACCCCGATGTTTGGGCCTCATTTCCGTATTTTCTATAATTATATTTAGAGTTGATTTAGTTTATGAAAAAAAAATTAAATATTTTAATAAATTCTTATAATCGATTTAGTATTAAGATTTTGGGAAATAGGCTTGCCTTGTAACACGATAGGCGCCATCACGACCATGGTTAGATTTGGGGTCGTGACACTTTTAGTGGCCTCTTTCCAAAAACTAGCATCTATTGACCTCATTGCTTCATTATAAGTCTTAGGGTCTTCTTCTATTAAATATATAGACACTAATTCATCATTCAAAATATCAAGATCAACATTTCCAGTCAAGATAGTAGTAGTAAAGTCAGGACCAAAGCTAGCTTCAATTCTACGCCTCTTACTTCTTCTAAGTTCATTTTCATGCTCATTAGCAGTAACACTAGAAGAAGGCACAATATGAGAATTAACAGACATAGATGTAGAAGCATTATTAGGCACATCACAAGGCACATTATTTTTCAATGAAAAAACATGCTCAAAAAATTATACATCTCTAGATTCACAAATAGAACTATCATTCAAAGACATAAATCTATATGCAGCACTATTTTGAGCATAACCAATGAAAATAACATCAAAAGACTTAGGTCCAATAATTACTTGTTTAAAATCAGGTAGACCAACCTTAGCCAAACACCCCCACACTTTTAGAATTTTCAAGTTAGGGGCAAAGCCTTTACATAACTCATACGAGGTTTTATCTAACTTCTTATGAAGGACTTTATTAAGAACATAGCATGCAAATAAAACAGCATTCCCCCATATATTATCAGATAAACCCGAACTCAAAAGCATAGAATTCATCATTTCCTTAAGGGTTCTATTTTTCCGTTCGGCTACACCATTTTGTTGGGGAGTATAGGGAGCACTAACCTCATGTATAATACTATTTTTCTCACAAAAGGCTTTTAGAGTATTAGTACTATATTCACCACCCCTGTCAGACCTAAGCCTCTTGATTTTTCTGTCTAATTGATTTTCTACTTCTGTCTTGTATTTCAAAAACATGCTTTCAACCTCATCTTTTGACTTAAGAAGATATACCTTAGTGTATCTAGAAAAGTCATCTACAAAGGTGATGTAGTATTTCTTTCTACCTTTACTAATAATGTTCTTGAAATCTGCTAAGTCTGAATGTACTAGTTCAAGCAATTCTATTTTTCTACTAGTTACATTCTTAAAAGGATTTTTGGTATGTTTTATTTCTACACAAACATGACACTTAGAAAAATTATCAACATTAACTGTAGGAATTAATTCCATTTTTCTAAGTCTTTTAATAGAAGCAATATTAACATGACCTAGTCTACCATATCACAAATCAATTGACTCAGCAATATAAGCAGAATTGAAAGTGCTAGCATTATTAGTAATCTCTTGAGTGATGTTCAGTACAAATAAACCCCTACTAAGGTAACCCTTCCCAACAAAGTCTCCCCCACGAGAAATAATAATTTTATCAGATTCAAAAATAAGTTTAAGACCTACTTTATTGAGAAGCGTACCAGAAACTAAGTTTCTACGAAGGGAGGGTACGTATAGAACATTGTTCAAGGCTAAGGTTTTTCCAGAAGTTAACTTATGGAGAATTTTTCTTTTACCTATAACTCTAGTTGTGGTGGAGTTACCCATATAGACACACTCACCATTAGCAGATTCCTCAAAGTCATGAAACAACTCCTTGTTGGCACAAAGGTGCCTTGAAGCGCCTGTGTCCAGTATCCAGTCAGACTTGTTAGCCACCATGTTTGCCTCAACAACCACAGCAACAATGACATCATCACCCTCAATAAGGTTAGCTTGGACTGGAGATTTTCTTCCATTCTTTGAGCTTTGTCCTTGTCTCTGGTTGCACTGAAAAGCCTTGTGACCAATTTTGCCGCAGACATAACAAGGTCCTTTAGACTTTTGAATATGGCCCTCCGGCTTATTGAAGTAATTATGCTTCTTCACATGTCCTTTCTTCTGGCCTTTCTTTTGTTTTCCTTTAAACCTGTCTTTCACAAAAGTACTAGAAGATTCCACAAGGTTAGCTTTAGAAGAATTAAGAGAGAGAGATTTAATCTTATCCTTAAGCCGTTCAGACTCCTCATCTTTGAGGCGGTTTGCTTCCTCAGTCCTTATGTGATCGATCAGTTCTTGAAGAGTTAAGTTTTTCTTCTTGTGTTTCAGTTGATTCCTGTAATCATTCTAGGAAGATGGAAACTTTTCAAACAGAACATTAGCCTGAAGAATCTCACACATTTCCATGCCTTCATTCAAAACATCAGCAGTCAAGTTCTCATACTCGTGAACCTGCTCCATGACTGGCTTATCATCAACCATGTGAAACTTAATCCACTTTCCAACCACATACTTCTTTTTTTCCGCGTCATCTGCTCCATATTTCTTCTCCAAACTGTCCCATATGACTTTAGCAGATTTATAATTTATAAACAAATCAAAGATAGGGTTAGTCATATGGTTAGGCAAATGTCATCTCACTGTTTTATTATCCTTTTCAAATTTCTTCCTATCAGCATCATCAGCAACAACATTATTAGCAGTATTAGAACTTTCAGCAACAATATTAGCATGAGGTCGTTAAACAAAACATAATCAACTTCTAATTGTTCAAAGAAAATTAAAAGTTTCTGGGACCAACGGTTATAATTGTTTCCATCTAAAGGCTCAAGCTTTGAGAGATCAGGAAGTGTTTTGTTCAAAGTGGTGACCATTAGTCAATATTATATGCGAAATCGCTTTCAAATTGTAAGAAAAATAAGTAGATAATATTGACTAAGAACAAGAAGGAAAGAAGAACAACTTATCAAAAATATTGTGTCATGGCAAGCCACTGCCTTGAAAGCGATTTCAGTCCGACCGGGTACAAATCATTAAGACCAGTCGCTCCTCAAGTTTCCACAGCACCTCCAAACACGTGCACTCGTGGCTGAAAGTTTAGAATTTGCACAAAACAGTTGCTCGGAAAGAAGAGAAGATGAAGGTATTTTCTGTGTTGGATAATTAACAAAGAAGACTGCCTTTTTATAGGCAAAGTTATTGGATAGTTACAGATGAAGGAATTAATCTGTAGCTGTTACAGAAATTAAAAATGTTGTAGGAAGAAAGTAATGATTAGCAAGATGAATTCTTGGTTAAGAATTGAGTTAGTTATGATGGCTAATCCACAATCTATTTATAGGTCATTAGGGAGGTTGCATGTATGACAAGTGTGGAGACTCTTTTAATACTTGTTCAAATATATTAGTCCATTTGGCTTCAATATTAACAGGTGTACCTAGTCTTCCATGCATGAAGACACATGGTAGATTTGCATAGCCACTTGTCAAAACCCTTCAACACTTGGCTTTAAGGTTTCATGCAAGAAGCCACTTGAAAATTAATAGGATACTTGTAAAATAAAAAGACCTATGGCTATTGGTGGTAAATAGATTTTCAAAAAGAAATCCTTGACTTTGCATTATAAATAATACCAACAGTTGTAATATTATAGTGATTATATTGTTCCGTTCGAATATTGTATTTTATCCCATTAAAAGAGTTGGTATTGTTATTACTCTCTTATGTTATTATTATTTACCGTGAATATTATTCCTAGGCGTAATTATTATTTTCCCAACATAGGCCCCCCTGTTTATGTGATGCCCCGAAAAATGCTTTTGAAAATCCTGCTACACCTGGCAGAAAGGCTGATAATACTGTGTCATGTGAAGTACTGACAGACTTATTCAATCATGTAAGTATATTAATTAGGAGTATTATTTTTCATCATTTTCCGGTTAATTAGTTATACAATGAATTGCTACAGTAAATTATTCTTTAGAATACTCCTCCATAAACTGCATAATATTCTCACATGTGAATAGAAACAACAAACAACAACAACCCAGTGAGAATCCCACAAGTGGAGTTTGGGAAGGGTAAAGTGTACGCAGACCTTACCCCTATCCCAAGAGATAGAGAAGTTATTTTCGAAAGACCTTCGGCTCAAGAAGAAGAAAAGAATATTCTCACATGTGAATATGATTCAATAAATCATCGTTACCCTATTTAATTTTCCGTATCCACATCTTCATGTTTAGAAGTCCTTTTATCATCTAAAAAGAGAAGGTCCAAAGATTATTCTCTTTGCTAATTAATAATTAGTTGTCTTCATTGTTAATTTGAATAGTTCATATTAGAAGCTAGATAGAAGTCGTTTCCCGTCCCTAGCTTAATATTTTAGATGAAATGTATAAATAAATAATTGTGTTTCTTCTGCAATATCTTAAACTTTTAAATAAGGTGGTCGTGACATAATTCATCAGTTGAACTAAAAACTTACTCAGGAAAAAGAGATATGTGTTGCTGGGGAATCCTAGTGCAGTAATCTGCATCCCATCTGTGCCATACTGTTCTCCTACTCATAGGTGTATTTCATCTTTTCTTTTGTTTTTCTTTTTTCTTTTTCGGGTGGATAACTTTGTCCGCCAAAGCTTAGGCGGATGAAGATGGAAAGACTTTTTTGGTATTGCTTCTCCTAATCTCCTCCTGTGTTGCTGCTGAACCTTGTTCTTATTTCTAGAAGAACTTTAGCAATCAAATTTATTTCTACAAGGACTTAAGATTCTTTTTGTCCTTTGACTAAGTTATAAATAATAGTAGTACTTACTAATAAAACACAATCACTAGATCCATGCTGAAACTCTACTTTGAAAATCCACTAGTACCCTAATGCAATATTGGGCATACGCCCAAGTCCAAAATCACTCTCCGGACCTAACGGAATTATTCAAACTCCGATCCGAGGTCAAATAGACAAAAGTCAAACTCGATCAATACTTCCAACTTAAAGCTTCCTAGTTGAGAATCATTCTTCCAAATCAATTTCGAATAACTTGAAAAGCCAAAACCGACGATTCATACAAGTCAAAATACATCATACGATGCCTCTCAAGACTTCAAATTGCTGAACGGAATACAATTGGTCAAAACGATCGGTGGGATCATTACATTCTCCCCCAACTTAAATACATGTTCGTCCTCGAACGTGCCAAGAGTTGTTCTTAAGCCATCAAATCACTCTGTAACCTTATCACGCACATACCCGGGGGTGATTCCACATCACCCCAATTGGAGTATATTGTTACAAAATGATGTCGTTTGGCCTAAGACTTTTAGAGCCACTTATATAAGGGCCATGATAACCATTTTCCACGACATGATACACAGAGAAATAGAGGTTTACGTGGATGACATCATCATCAAATCCAAGAAAAGCACGAAGTCCCTGCTGGAAAATTGCTAGGATTCATCGTCAGCCGCCGAGGAATTGAGCTAGACCTATCAAAGGTCAAGGTTATCTAAGATTAGTCACCTCTGTAGAACAAGAAAGATGTGATGAGTTTCTTAGGGCGTCTCAATTACATCAGCCGTTTCATAGCATAAGCAACTGTGATCTGTGAACCGATTTTCAAAATGTTGAAGAAAGACACTGCAACAAGTTAGACTGAAGAGTGCCAGAAAGCCTTTGACAAGATCAAGGAATATTTATCCAAACCACCTGTTCTGGTCCCACTGAACCTGGGAGGCCTATGCTACTATATTTATTTGTACTAGATGAGGCTTTCGGTTGTGTCTTGGGACAACACGATGAGACGGGAAGAAAGGAGCAGGCCATATACTATCTGAGCAAGAAGTTCACACCCTACAAAGTACGATATTCTTTGTTGGAATATACCTGTTGTGCTTTGACATGGATAGCTCAAAAGTTGAGGAATTACTTATGTGCCTACACCACATATCTCATATCAAGGATGGATCCGTTAAAATACATCTTCCAGAAACCCATGCCCACGGAGAAGTTAGCAAAATGGAAGATATTACTAAGTGAGTTCGACATCATCTATGTAACTCCGAAGGCTGTCAAGGGGCAAGCGTTGGTAGATCATCTGGCAGAGAATCCTGTAGGTGGAGAATACGAACCACTAAAAATGTATTTTCCCGATGAAGAGGTATCATTCGTAGGAGAAGATATCACTGAAGCCTATGATGGTTGGAGAATGTTCTTCGATGGGGCTGCAAATTTCAAAGGAGTGGGTATTGGAGCAGTTTAATATCAGAGACAGGTCAACACTATACAATATCCGTAAAGCTCAGGTTTCCATGTACCAACAATATGGAAGAATATGAGGCTTGCATCTTGGGACTCAAGTTGTCCATTGACATGAACGTTCAGGAATTACTGTTAATTGGTGACTCAGGCCTTTTGGTACATCAGGTTCTAGGAGAATGGACTATAAAGAATACCAAAATACTATCGTATTTGTACTATGTACAAGAATTAATGAAGAGATTCACAAAAATAGAGTTCAAACATGTTCCGAGAATCCAGAATGAGTTCGCAGATGCATTGGCCACTTTATCTTCCATGATACAACACCCAGACAAGAATTTCATCGATCCTATCCTAGTAGGGATTCATAATTAGCCAGCTTATTGTGCTCATGTTGAAGAAGAAATTGATAGAAATCCATGGTTCCATGACATCAAAGAATATTTGGCAAAAGGAGAATACCCGGAGCATGCAAATCATACTCAGAAATGCACACTCTGAAGATTATCTAACCACTTCTTCCAAAGCGGAGGAATTCTGTACAGAAGGACTCCAGATCTGGGGTTATTACGGTGTGTCGACACCAAGGAAGCGACCAAAGTGCTCGAAGAAATACATGCCGGAACTTGCAGACCACACATGAATGGCTTCGTCTTAGCTAAGAAGATATTAAGTGCATGATATTTTTGGATGACTATGGAAACAAACTGCATCAGGTATGTCCAAACGTGTCATCAATGCCAAGTGCATGCCGATATGATACGAGTGCCACCCAATAAACTCAATGCAACAAGTACACTTTGGCCTTTCTCCGCTTGGGGGATGGATATCATTGGTCCAATTGAACCCGCTGCTTCAAATGGGCACAGGTTCATTCTAGTGGCCATAGACTATTTCACAAAATGGGTCGAAGCCGCATCTTACAAGGCTGTAACTAAGAAGGTCGTAGCAGATTTTGTTAGGGATCATATTGTTTGTCGATTCGGGGTACCAGAGTCAATCATCACCGACAACGCCGCCAACCTTAATAGTGATTTGATGAGATCCATGTGTGAAACCTTCGAGATCAATCATAAGAATTCCACAGCATACATGCCACAAATGAATGGAGTTGTGGAAGCCGCCAATAAGAATATCAAGAAGATATTAAGGAATATGATAGATAATCACAAATAATGGCACAAGAAGTTACCATTTGCCCTACTTGGATATTGTACCACGGTTGGCACATCAACTGGGGCAACTCCTTATTTGCTAGTCTATGGTACTGAAGTCGTCATTCCCGCTGAAGTAGAAATCCCTTCTTTGAGAATCATACAAGAGGCCGAACTCAGTGATGCAGAATGGATACGAAGTCGTTATGAACAACTGGCTCCCATTGACGGAAAAAGAATGAATGCAGTATGTCATGGTCAACTTTACCAGAATAGAATGTCCAGAGCTTTCAATAAAAGGGTCAGACATAGACAATTCACACCAGGGCAGTTGGTGCTAAATTGGATCTTCCCGCATCAAGATGAAGCCAAAGGGAAATTTTCATCCAATTGACAAGGGCCCTACATGGTTCACAGAGTACCAACAGGAGGAGCGCTCATACTTGCAGAAATGGACGGAGAAATTTGGCCAAAACCTATCAACTCAGACGCAGTCAAGAGATACTATGTTTAGATTGTTTACAATTTCTTCATTTGATGTAACTGAACTACGCTTGACCTGATTCCTGTTTAAGAGGGGATATGTAGGAAGCCATGTGGGTTCGGTCATATCTCAATAAAATTTTCATTTTACCATGGTCAGAAACTGGGGTAGAATTTCGAGGAGGACCCTCAAAATTCTGAAGCAAGTCCCGCCAACTTCGTCATACACAGAACAGTCAAAGAATTGCTTTTAAACTAGGGCAGAATTTTGAGGACCCTCAAAATTCTAAAGCAAGGAAGCCGCAATGTCTCTAAAATATGTCAAAGTCATTGGTTCATCTAAATTACTTGATATTACATACTACTATATTTAAATAACTACATTCATCAAATGCACGCAAACTTTTCGAAAACTTTATTTTTATAAACCGCCAGATGCTGCCCAGGGTAACTCAAACAGGATCTTAAGACAGGAGAAAAAGCAAGGTGAAAGCACGGACCAACCTTCCCCGCAAACTCGTGATTTTTCTTTGGATGTAGGCACAATGAACATAACAGGAATATGTGCAAATACATACACACATCAGAATCACTACCTTCAAAATGACAAAGTTGCCAAACGTAAACACATCTTCAGCTAAGAAATACTCTGCTTTCTCATTAGCACTCATTGTTTTCCCGCATGAGGCTAAGCCCTACCTCCTTAAACCCTACAAGGCTAAGCACTGCCTTTATTTATATGAGACTAAGCATTGTCTCCTATTTGCACGAGGCTAAGCATTGCCTCCTTAACTGCATAAGGCTAAGCACTGCCTTTCTTTACATGAGACTAAGTATTGTCTCCTATTTGCACGAGGCTAAGCATTGCCTCCTTAACTGCATAAGGCTAAGCACTGCCTTTCTTTGCATGAGACTAGGCATTGTCTCCTATTTGCACGAGGCTAAGCATTGCCTCCTTAACTGCATAAGGCTAAGCACTGCCTTTCTTTGCATGAGACTAGGCATTATCTCCTATTTGCATGAGGCTAAGCATTGTCTCCTTAACTGCATAAGGCTAAGCACTGACTTTCTTTGCATGAGACTAAGCATTGTCTCCCATTTGCATGAGGCTAAGCATTGCCTCCTTAACTGCATAAGGCTAAGCACTGCCTTTCTTTGCATGAGACTAAGCATTGTCTCATATTTGCATGAGGCTAAGCATTGCCTCCTTAACTGCATAATACTAAGCACTATCTTTTTTTGCATGAGACTAAGAATTGTCTCCTATTTGCATGAGGCTAAGCATTGCCTCCTTATTTACACAAGGCTAAGCATTGCCTTCTTTGCATGAGACTAAGAATTGTCTCATATTTTGCATGAGGCTAAGAACTGCCTCCCAAATTCCATAAAGCTAAGCACTGCCTTTTCCTCGTGATTAAATGTTATCTCCATTACACCATCTAAGACCTAGAATTATCCTCTACTCAGTCAGGGCTAAGCATTGCCCTCATCTTACCCAAGACTAAGCCTTGTCTTGTCTCATCTTCGCATACGGACAAACATCATATTTTGCATTTCATGGGCTGAAATATCGCCATTTTGTCCAAAGGCATCATGGTATGAAGGCATCATCCTCATAGCCGGAAGACACCATTCTATGGCCCGAGGATCTCTCAAATAGTGCACATCATTTTTCAAAGGCGTCATGGTTCGTAGGCATCATTTTCATGGCCCGAGGACATCATTTCATGGCCTGCGAATTCCTTATCACATGATTCATGGCCCAAGACATCATACTTTCATGCATCATGTTTTAAGTTTCGCAGGTAATCTGGGAAGTAACCGTCCTCTTAACAGGATCAATCTTCGCTCCGATTTCTGTTCACAACGTTCACATCCCGCCATTATTTCAAACATAACCGACCATCATCATTTACCCGCCTTTTACTCTATGACCATTCAGATATTTTCTTAGTGATACATCTATAACCTTTCAAACTCGCATTCATGACTTCGCATAAATTCATCTGATAATATCCTACCCAAAGGAACCCTTTACGAAATATACGACCATTCCAATAACGACTCCATGGGTTTCGTTCACCGTTGGATCCAGAACTACACACGGCCTGATTCCCGTAACACCAGGGATATGTAGGCAACTCAAGAACCAAGGTTCGGCCTCCATTGTTTTTTCAAATCACCTCATTCGGTCATAATTTTCTTTATCCGACAACTCTTTCATCATTCCCGGGTAAAGAGGGACAACTGTTGATACCCAATTTTTTCCTCATATTTTTCAAAAATATATATACTTTCAGAATATCATTTTTCATCATTATTTAGTTTACAAATCTATACAATCATTTTTCAATAATTTTTTATAATTTTTAGAGTTTTAAAATTAATTTTTTCTGTATTTAAATTGCTTGAATATTTATTAATTAATCCTTCAAATTATTTTATGATGACTTAACTACTTAGTGTTATTATGTTCGCACCTATAATACACGTTTCAAATATTTTACTTCATTTTATGTAATTACATTAATATTTTTAAGCTATTTGCGCAATTTTGCAGTAATAGTCTATATCTGTATAGAAATACTCTGTATTTATATTATTTATGTCAAAATAGCATTTTATATTTTTATAATACAAAGTTATTATTTTTAAGCATTTTAGTGTATAAATAATACTTTTACTTATTTGTCAAGCATTTTTATAAATTATTTTCGTATATTTAAATAATAGACTAGCTTTAAACTAATTTTTGAACCAAATTGGACCAATATCCTTAGCCAACCCCCTAGACCAAGACCAAACGACCCCTTTAGTTATAACCTGTCGGGGAATTCTAATTCTTTGGCTGCAAAATGCAAAATAACGAGGAACGGTCATGGCGGGGTAGTAACTATGATTCCTTAGGTGGTATTTCTTGTCCCGAAAACGTTTTAGGCGATCCAGTTCAGTGGGCCCTGGGGCCACTCGGAAGTCATGGTCTATAGCACACGAAAATATGGGAATCGGGCGGAATTAGAGTTTTTTGGCCATAAAACACAAAATAACGAGGAACGGTCATGGCGGGGCGGTGACTAAGGTTCCTTAGGTCGTATTTGATGGCCCGAAAAAATTTTAGGCATTCCGATTCCGGGGGCCCCCGACCCACTCAGAAGGCATGGGCTATAGCACACGAAAATATGGGAATCATGCGGAATTATAGTTTTTGGCAGTAAAACACAAAATAACTAGGAACGGACATGGCGTGGTGGTGACTATGGTTCCTTAGGTCGTATTTGAGGGCCCGGATAATTTGTAGGCTATCCGGGTCTGGGGGGTCCTGCCCACTGGGAAGGCGTGGGCTATAGGACACGAAAATATGGGAATCGGGCGGAATTCTAGTTTTTTAGCCCTAAAACGCAAAGAAATGAGGTAGGGTCATGGAGGGGCGGTGACTATGATTTCTTAGGTCATATTTGATGGCCTGGAAAAAATTTAAGGCTATCCAGGTCGTGGGGCCCGGACCCACTCGGAAGGCGTGGGCTATAGCACACGAAAATATGGGAATCGGGCGGAATTCTAGTTTTTTGGTCGTAAAATGCAAAGAAATGAGGAACGGTCATGGCGTGGCGGTGACTATGGTTCCTTAGGTTGTATTTGATGGCCCGGAAAATTTTTAGGCTATCCGGGTCCGGGGGGCCCTGCCCACTGGAAGGCGTGGGCTATAGGACACAAAAATATGGGAATCCGGCGGAATTCTAGTTTTTGGGCTGCAAAACGCAAAATAACGAGGAACGGTCATGGCGGGACGGTAACTATGATTCCTTAGGTCGTATTTCTTGACCCGGAAAAGTTTTAGGCGATCCGGTTTAATGGGCCCCGGGGCCACTCGAAAGACGTGGTCTATAGCACACGAAAATATGGGAATCGGAAGAAATTATAGTTCTTTGGCCATAAAACACAAAATGACGAGGAACGGTCATGGCGGGGCGATGACTATGGTTCCTTAGGTCGTATTTGATGGCCCAGAAAAATTTTAGGCGTTCCGGTTCCGGGGGCCCCCAGCCCACTCAGAAGGCGTGGGCTATAGCACACGAAAATATGGGAATCGTGCGGAATTATAGTTTTTTGGCCGTAAAATACAAAATAACTAGGAACGGACATGGCGTGGCGGTGACTATGGTTCCTTAGGTCGTATTTGAACCCGTTTCGCGACCCGCCCGCTTCTTCTCTAATCCTGGCCATTGATCTCAAATGATCAACGGCCCATAGACATTCCCCCGTTTTAATTAACCTAACCCACCCCAAAACCCTATCATTTCCCTAAAGACCGCTGCCCTGTTTCCCTCCATATGTTCTCTCTTCTCCTCTCAAACCCTAGCAGTCGCCTCTTCTAAATCTCCCAACTACAATTCTAATATGGAATCTCTCCACAATTTGCCTTCCATATATGCTCCATCTCCATGTTACTTACACGATTTTTGGTATCACTTAGCACTTGCCTATTTTTGGCAAGTACCAGGCCGGAATCATGTGAAAAACGTCTTCAATCTTCAAGATCTAGATGGTATTCCGTCTATATACATGCATGGCAAGGCGATATAAAGCCGATTCACAAAAGACATTGGTTGATTACTTGATTTATGTCGAATTAGGGTTTGGAATTTTATACTTTTCCTTTTACCCATTCCATTACTGATAGCTTGTGGTACTTTCTTTTCATATTTATGTTTGATTGATTATTTTCCTTGTTTGTTTGCTTGATTCCTACCACTATATAAACCCCTCCCCTTTCCCCTTGGAGACAGACTTTTAATCACCCGGATTCACTAAAAATCGAAGTGATTGCTCTATTGTTCTTTTATTCTCTTGTTCTATACTCTGATTATTGACCGGATGAAAGACAAGGCCACCGGGATTCGCTTTCCAACTTTTCTTGGTGCGAGCACTGCCCGGGGTTCATTTGAATCCCTTGGGAACTATGACGCACTAAAAATCTGGGTTCTTGCTCTCTGTTGGCATTCAGAGTGTTGTGGAATTTATTCTTTCTTGTTGTTTGCTTATTCAACTGATAATCGGTAACCTCTTGACTTTACAATTTCATTCTTCTGTGTTCATGTCCTGCATATTCACACCTCTAAATTTTATGACCTAAATGTGCTCTTAGATCATCTCTATGTGTAACTTTACTAGCATTGCACTCGTATTCTGATTTGAACCTTTTTAGCATCTGGCATTTTACTTAAAATCTCCAGTTTTTGAGATATGTTATTTGAATATGCTTCACCTGAATAATTTAGACTCTCTTAAGTTCATTTAGCCTAATGTATTGGTACTTAAATGTCTACATTACTGCTTGACATGAGTTTGCTTTCCTACTATACTTTGAATTCCTGCAATGACTACCTCACATCTGTAATGTGGTATAATCTGTGACTTGCTCCCCTGCGATTGTGTCACTCAGCATATCTTTGGCTTACTTAATTCCATACCCCTTTAGTGAATATTTGAGACATTAGAGTGGCTATCTTAATCTGTATTTCTTTACAATATTTGAGATTGTTTGTCTTAGTGATAAATTGGCATGTCTACTTTCTGGTGTTGTGGAGGATATTCAACATGATTTGGACCCTTAGGCTTTAAACCTTTAAGTTAGTGACTTACCTAGACCTATTTGGTAATATGCACCTTTGTATGTTAACCTTATGATCTCAGGAAATTTGCTCCTTCTCTAACTCTCAATATGCTTTCTACTAATATGTTATCTCTTGCTAAGTGTTGAACCTGTAATAGCCATCTGTCTCTAAGTCTTGTTGACCTTCTTAACTAGCATGTTCTGTGTTTTAGACAACTTTGCTATGTTTGCTTTCTAAAATACAAGTGCATCTTTTTAAATTCTATCCCTTAACCATTATTCTCTAACTCTCATTTGTTGCCTACACTATTCTGAATCTATCATTCTTGGTCGGATGAAAGCCAAGGCCACTAAGACTTTATTTATTGACCTCCCTAGTGTGAGCACTGCTCGGGGTCCATTTGAGACCCTTGTGAACTCTGACACACTAGGACTTGGGGTTCTTTGGCCACCCTCTTTACTACTGAGACCTTAGTTGTCTTTAACACTCAGTTATTTGCTCATTCTACCTACTGAATATGCAAATTGGGTTGTTTAAGTGATTTCTGTGTGATTCAATATTTGGGTCGTATGATCAATATGTGGCTGTTTGGTTTGGTTTGAGTTCCTCTATAGTTCCTAGGCTGTGCTGATAAATATAGCCCCCTGTTGGGATTTGGGCATGCTATTTGTGAAGAAAGCATTTGTTGAAAGCCCATGCAATACTGGGTATCTCCTTTTGGGCCTGCTATAGGCCTAATGATATTGCTTGTATAATATGTTCTAATTACATTTACTATTAGGTGTATAATAATTTTGTAATAAACAATTGGGGGTGTTAGTGAAATCGGGAAAATGGGTATACTCTAATGTTTTGCATGAAAGGGTAAAAAATATGCCTATACGGTTCGTATGGCCTACTTGTTGTCCAACTTGTTGTATATGCCATTTAACTTCCACTAGTAGAAACCATGCCTTAGGAAACTCACACACACACTACTCGTCTAAGCATGAGTTCAAATGCTTCATTTATTCTCATGTCTACTGATATGTGTTACTAGATAGCATGCCTATAGGAAATAAACATTCTTTCAATTTGCATAATTGCTTCATGTTCATCAGATACCATGCCTATAGGATTCCACTAGCTTATGTTATGTTGATTTTCACCTTGAAAGCATGCTTATAGGACCTTAATTAATCAA
This sequence comes from Nicotiana tomentosiformis, assembly GCF_000390325.3. Taxonomy (NCBI): domain Eukaryota; kingdom Viridiplantae; phylum Streptophyta; class Magnoliopsida; order Solanales; family Solanaceae; genus Nicotiana; species Nicotiana tomentosiformis. The sequence goes on from NC_090816.1 coordinate 132,368,660, forward strand.
TTAGTTACTATTATCGTTATTGCTCCACCTAGATAACCTGCTCATAGAGGTAACGTGTTATAAAATCATGGTTCGATTGCCAATCGCTAGAGATCCTGCCTATTGGATACTATCACTCGCTTAGTATTATTTATCCCCTTGTCAAGGCTAGGTTTCCAGAACTATTCTCATTTGTTAACTAGGCCACTATTAGATATCATGCCTATCGCTTTTTCAAAAATTGGTACCTAAAACTGGCGCTAACATCAGACAGTCCACTGCCACTAAAAGCAGTAATGTTATGCATGCGCGTTTGAATCTAAGGTCCCATAGAAACCATGTCTATAGGGATAAATGATTTTCAATTGGCTTCAGTTCTGAAACTGCCTAATATGAGAACCTGTTTCACGTGCTTTTGGTGTTTAAGTGTGGAGGCAAACTTGAGCCTTAATTGCCTACATGTGAAGTCCAATGTGTTTTTATATGTTGCCTAGTTTTGATATTTCTGAGCAGCCTAAGTGAGGTCTAGAACCACCCAAATAGAGGTTCAATACCTCATGGACCATAGGTATGGGACTGGCAGTGCGCGCGTAGGGTACGGTTTAGAATTGAATTAGAGCATTTAGGTAAGCAACCTTAACATAGTAATCGGGTAGTAGGAGATGATAATCTGTGCCCGCTGGATAATATGAGTAACACCCTATTTCAAGGGAGTTACGGAATATTATTTATGTTGCAGGGGTAATCCTTTTAGCTAAAAAACTTAGGACCCCCTTGTTAGAATCAAAATAGTTGTACTCATCTATTAGAAATCTTTTATAATAAAACTCTTAAATTTTGTGCTCTCTTTGCTTACTTGATCATATAGACTAATCCATATAATTTAAGTTCGGCCGGGACCCACAGTTGTAGACCTCGAGGAGTGCCTAACACCTTCTCTTTGAGGTAACTTCAGCCCTTACCTGATCTTTGGTGGCGTTGACTAGTCAAATAGAGTCATTTGCAAAATAGGTGCCCTAACACACCTTAAAAATCATTAGGTGGCGACTCTCCTCATTTAATACCTCTTTAAAAGAGTTGTCACGTGTCGAAGCCCAATTTCGCAAAGAAAAAGGGGGTGCGACAGGGCCTATGTGAGCTGGTCTCGAGATACATATGCTCAATCACCGAGGATCTCCTAACCAAGGTTAAAGAGGACTGCAATTGGGTCATTAAGCATGTGGTGGTTCCTTCACCCGAGGAACCGATCACTACCCACGTGGAGGGTTTTCTAAGTGTTTACACTTATCCCTTCACGTTGGATCTCTTAGACCATATCATCATTGCCTTTTTCAAGAGGTATGATGTGACACTTTTCCAGATCCACCCCTCCTTCTGGAGAATAGTGATTCTCCTCCGATTTCTTTTAACCAAAATCGAGGGATGTCCCTTTACCCTCAACCACCTTATGCGCCTCTGCAGTCCCCGACTCTATCGAGGGGTTGATCAAGCTTGTTCGCTGGGCTAGTAAGGCTCTGTTCTCGAGCATAGACAAAGCTCGAGACCGAGGTTGTATGGGCCGATTTGTTCAAGTAAAGACTTCGGACCTGATCCATGCTGAAGGCATGCCGTTTCCCTAGAAATGGAACATGAAACGTAAGTAGTATTTCGCTTCGAAGGTTCAATCCTATTGTTTTCCTCTATATCTCTTTCTTCATTGATGTTTTTGGTATCACAGTTATGGCCCAAATGCTAGACGCAGTTCCTAAGCTTAAGGAATGGGTCGAGGGCCTTGTATCACATAGGCCGTATTCCGAGCGGGCTTGGATGGAATTATCCAAATATCGATGGGAGGCCCGCAATCATGGTAAGAGTTTTTCCCTGATACATCTGATATCATTTCTTTTTATCATCGGTCCCTGATTTGTTATGTTTTTATTTCGCAAGTTTACCAAAGGACGTCGAGATGAGGCCTCCATCAGTTGATGATGATAAACACGCCAATACCCCCGCTCCGAAACAGGTCAAAGAGAAGGGGAAAGAAAAGCCTTGATTCCCTATGACTCCGAAAAGAAAAGACCGCAAAAGCGGCTGGCGCATAAGCCCAAAAAAGCTGGGGCCCGAGAACTCTCATCATACTCACTCAATCGAGACATGGAGGTCATAGTAGAGACAATGGCTAAAGTCCCTGAGAGGGTCGAGACTGATTTGGCCTGAGCCAGTGAGGTTGAAAAAAAAGAAAGTGTGACATGTATGTCCCGGTCAGAAGACAACGTACCCAAAGAGGTGCCTAGGGTGATTGACATTTATGGGTCGCCCTTATTTACAGATTCTATGATTAAAGAGGCTCAGGAATTGAAGGGTAAACTTGGCGAAGGGGCGTAAGAAGCAGTCGATCCTTTCAGTAACTTTTTTAATTACCTCGAATCTACAGCTTCGGAAGGTGCTATCGGTTTGGGCGAATTATCGGTGCCAAATAAGGTAACCATCATCCGGTACTACTAGGTCTTCATCGAGCCCAAAACTGGTGGATCGATTCCCTGCCCCAAGTGTTAACCCCGACCGCGGGCGATCGATAACTTTTTCTGTCCCCGAGGAAGCTCGGGTTTTCTCTACCCCCGTGGGGGTTGCTAGCTACCTAGATGCTTGGTGACCGAGAAATACTAGGCCACAATGAATGTTGTGGAGGTGCCTTGCCTATTTAACGAGGCCCAACATGCTTTGAATCGGGTAAGTTTGAGGTTCACTTCATTATTTATTTTAAACTTGAAGGTGTAAATAATTCTAACATCTCTCTTCAGGCTTGCAGGCTTCAGAGTTGCATCATGAGGCTTTCTATAAAATTCGGGAAGAGCACGAGGCTGAGGTCTGGGAACTCACCGAGAAGGAGGATACTTACAAGCTTCGAGTCGATTTAGAAGTGATTCGAGTGATCATGTCGAGATCATCGAGAAGGTATATCGAGTGCTTCACGATAGTGAAGATAAATTAGAGATAGTAACTAACAATCTGATCCTGCATGTCCGGTAGAGGCTCGAACAGATCGGACAGCTCAAGACACAGGTAGATGTGATACAAGCAAAGTATAAATAATTCAAGAAGAATATGGACATCTTAGCCTCGAAAAAGGAAAATGTCCAAGCACAATTGCAGTCGGCCGAGACCCAGCTCCAAGCTACAAAAGAGAAGGCTTCGGTACAGGTCAAGAAAATCGAGGAGCTTCAATCTCAATTGGACTTGGCTATTTTTGATAAGGTAAACTTGGCCAATGAACTCGAAGTGGCCAGATCTGAGGTGGACGTGGCCAACACCAAAGCCGATGCTAAAATGGCCCAGTTCAAGGTCGATGCCAAGGCCATACAGGCGAAGGCCACGAGTATGGTGGATCATGCAAGATGGCAGGCTCGAAGGGAAGCCCTTGAGGGAGTTCATGCTCAAGGCTTCGATGTCCTGGCCGAAATCGAGATTGCCAAAGTAGAGGAAGCCAGGTCCCGGAAGCTAGCCTTTCTTGAGGAAGATTCCGAGAGCTTAAGCACGTCCGAAGACGGGGAAGATACCGAGGATGGAGATGCTACCTCCGATGAAGACCAGGCCACTTAAGACTTTATATATTTTACTTTTTTGCATCCTTTTGAGGTCATTTTTTCCATTGTAAATTTTTGTACTAGGCCATTCTCGCCTTTGTAAAAAAGAATTATTATATATATAAGGCTTTCTTTCCCTTACGGCTCTCAAATTTTTCCTTTGCTTTATTACTTATATTCACAAAGGTCGGAATGCCTTAGCATAAAATAACTTAGGTTGTGTAAGTTCGGACAAACCCTGCCTTTACATTATTTTGTTTTGAGGCATCTCGGGGGTTCATTGTTACCGGGAACTTTCTCCAAAAGTAACCTTAATTATATTTTGTCGAGGGTAGCCTTTAAAATCGGTTGTGAAAATTTTTCTTTTTTGAAGGCTTAGTTTTTGTTACGGATTTCGGACGTCTCTGAACCATGTTAATTTGGCTGTAGCCTTTTAGTTCGGGAGCTGCCCATTGGGCTTGTTTTTCCTCGAGTTATCCAGGCTTGCCCGTGATAACAGTTCCCGAGTGGGGTGGTCGTGGCCTTTAGAAACTAGGAGTTGCCTAATAAGTCTTTTGCCCCCGAGGCCCAGTGACTTGTACCGTTTTAGTTGGACGGCAGTCCCCGAGTGAGGGAGTGGTCGTTCGCATTCTGGTTGTATATTTCCCCAGGGCTCGTTATTTTCGGAGTATGAAGCTCTTTAAGGGATGTCAAGAGGAAAACTTTTAAAACATAAGATGATTGCAAGGAAAGTACTTCTCTTTATTCTAGATCAAAACAGTCATCCATGCATATGTGTTTTGTGTCAGGGCTCGAGCGATCTACGTGGGCACGGTTCGTTTAGACCGTTTGGCCCTTACAATAAATTGTATCTATCAAGATCCTTCCTTTATGAAGTAGTTTCCTCGCTAGAGTTGATATTCGAAGATAATGCATATCTGAGGGTAGTCCCCCAGTATTCGAGGTTGATTGCAAAGGAACCTCGGATATTATTGAATTGATCTTCGGTGCCGATTCTTAATCGGGCTTGATTTTAAGTTAGCACGATTCATTGTTGACTCATTAAAAATCTCACTGAAAAAACCATTTGGGACAAAACTGGTCTAAGGGAAAAAGAGTGCAACACATGCTTTCAGACCTAAAAACTTCTTGTCGTTCGCCGAAAAATCCATTGTCGTTTCTCGTTGACCACCTGCAAGTGTTAGTTTGAAAAAAAGAAATGAAATGGGGTTGTACCTTAGCAGTAATACCATTTTAGGTGATATATATTCCAATTGCTCGGTAGCTATTCTCCATTCATCGTTCTGAGCTTGTAAAGCCCTTTCCCGGTGACCTCGAGAATCTGGTACGGTCCTTCCTAATTCGGAACCAATTTCCCTTTATTTAGATTTCAGGTGTTGAGGGTGACTTTTCTTAGCACTAAGTCCCCGACATTAAAATATCAAAAATTGGCTCTTCGATTGTAGTATCTCTTGGTTCGTTGTTTTTGGGCAGCCAATCTGACGTTGGCGGTTTCACGCCTTTCATCCAATAGTTCCAGGCTCGTATTTGATTCCTTTGTTGCATATCGTAACCTGATACTTGGCTCTTTGACTTCGACCGGTATCATAGCTTCGGCACCATAAACTAATGAGAATGGGGTAGCCCCGGTACTAGATTTCGAGGTTGAGCGGTATGCCCAAAGAACTTCGGACAGAATTTCCTTCCACTTTCCTTTGGCGTCGGTTAGCCTCTTCTTAATCTTTTGGATGATGGTTTTGTTGGCCGATTAGGATTCCCCATTTTCGCTGGGATGATAAGGTGTTGATATGATTCTTTTGATCTTATGATCTTCGAGAAATTTGGTTACTTTGCTGCCGATGAACTGTTTCCCGTTGTCACACACAATTTCGGATGGCATCCCGAACCGACATATGATGTGGTCCCAAATGAAGTCGATGAATTCCTTATCCCTAACCTTCTCGAAGGCTTGTGCTTCAACCCACTTAGAAAAATAGTAAGTCATAAATAAAATAAATTGAGCTTTACCTGGTGCCCATGAAAGAGGGCCAACGATGTCCATTCCCCACTTCATGAATGGCCATGGTGACAAGACTGAATGGAGTAGTTCCCCGGGTTGGTGAATCATCGGTGCATGTCTTTGGAATTTGTCGCATTTTCGAACAAACTCTTTCGCATCGTTTTCCATGTCGATCCAGTAATAGCCGGCTCTGATTACCTTTTGAATCCAATGATTCGGCACCGGAATGATTTCTACAAGTGCCCTCGTGAACTTCCCTCAGAACATACTCGGTATCTCCCAGTCCCATACATATCGGTAGTGGTCCATCGAACGTTCTTCTGAACAAGGTTCCGTCTTCGGACAAGGTGAATTGTGCTTCCTCCATGCGCAGTGCCCTCGATTCTTTAGTATCCAAGGGAAGTTTTCCGGTTTACAAATACTCTATGTATTTATTTCTCCAATCCCAGGTCAAGCTTGTGGAGTTTATCTCGGTGTGACCTTCTTTGACTATTGACCTCACGAGTTGCACGATATCCCCTGAATTGAGCTCGTTGTCCTCGACCGATGACCCTAAGTTTGCGAGGGCATCGACTTCACTATTTTGATCTCGAGACACGTGTTGCAAATTTTATTATTTAAATTTATGCAAAGTTACTTGTAACTTATCTATGTATCTTTGCATTCGTTCTACTTTCACTTCGAAGGTTCCATTAACCTGATTCACCACAAGGAGGGAGTCGTATTTGACTTCGATCACCTCCACTCCCAAGACTTTGGCTAGTTCGAGACCTGCAATCATGGTCTCATATTCACCTCGTTGTTAGTCAATTTCACAGTTCTAATAGACTGTCTAACCACGTTGCCTGTGGGCGATTTTAGTACGATGCCGAGTTCGGACCCCTTTGCATTCGATGCACCGTCCGTAAAGAGGGTGTAGATTCTCGAGGACGTACCTGAGTTCACTAACAACTCTCTTTCGACCTCGGGTACTAGGGTCGGCATGAAGGCAGCCATGAAGTCTTGCAAAATTTGAGACTTAATGGTTGTTCGGGGTCGATATTCAATATCATACCTGCTGATTTTTACGACCCATTTGGCCAACCGTCCCGAAATCTCGGGTTTGTGCATAATATTTCGCAATGTATAAGTTGTCACAACACATATCGGGTGACATTGAAAGTATGCTTTTAGTTTCCTAAAGGCGCTTATCAAAGCGAGCACCAATATTTCTAGGAGGGGATATCTAGTTTCGGCCTCGCCCAAGGTCCGGCTAACATAATAAATCGGAAATTGCGTACTTTGTTCTTCCCGAACTAGCACTCCACTTACCGTTATCTCTGATACTACCAAATATAAGTACAGTTGTTCATCTTCCCTCAACGTGTGAAGCAGCTGTGGGCTCGATAGGTATCGTTTAAGCTCTTCCAAGGCCTGCTGGCATTGCAGAGTCCATGTGAAGTTATTTTTCTTCTTTAGCAATGAGAAAAATCGATGGCTCTTATCTAAGGACCTCGAGATGAATCGTCCTAGGGCAGAATGCGCCCGGTTAACCTTTGTACGGACATTACGTTGTCTACTACCGTGATATCCTCGATGGCTTTGATCTTGTCGGGGTTGATCTCGATTCCCCAGTTGGATACCATGAACCCAAGAAATTTACCTGATCCTACTTCGAACGCGCATTTTTCCAGATTTAGCCTCATGTTGTATTTCTTCAGTATACCGAAGGTTTTCTGCAAATGCTTAAAATGATCCTCTGCTTGCATGGACTTAACTAACATATCATCAATGCAAACTTCTATAGATTTCCCTATTTGTTCTTCGAACATTTGGTTTACTAGGTGTTGGTAAGTGGCACTGCCATTTTTTAACCCAAATGGCATTACATTATAACAGTATGTATCGTACTTAGTGATGAAAGAGGTATTTTCTTGATCATCCAGGTTCAATCGTATTTGGTTATACCCGGAATAGGCATCGAGAATGCTGAGGATCTCGTGGATGGCCGTGGCGTCGATCATGCGATCGATGTTAGGCAACGGGAAAGAGTCTTTGGGGCATGCCTTATTTAAATCTTTGTAATCTACACACATCCTAAGCTTGTTCCCTTTTTTAGGAACTACAACTACGTTTGCTAACCATTCGGGGTATTTTACTTCCCTAATGTACCATATTTTAAGAAGCTTTGTTACATCGTCTTTGATGAAGGCATGCTTGATCTCGGACTGGAGTCTCCTTTTCTGCTTCACCGGATGGAACTTTGGGTCCAGGCTTAGTTTATGAGTGGTGAATTCCGGTGGGATCCCTATCATGTTGATATGGGACCAAGAAAAACAATCCATGTTAGCTATAAGAAAATGAATAAGTTTTTTCCTGAGCTCGGGAGTTAACCCCGTGCCCAGGTATACCTTTTGTTCGGTCAGATATTCGATTAGTATGACTTGCTCCAGATCTTCGACCGTTGATTTGGTAGCGCCGGAGTTATCGAGAAGTATGAAGATCAAGGGACCCCATAATTATCATCTTCGACAGTCCGCTGCTTCTCTAGTTGGGTCGAAGCCGTAGTCCGTGATTGCTATTTGGCCTCATATTTTCCCTTTGAATTTGACCCATTAGTCAATGAGAGTGCCAATACTGGAATCACTTCATCAACGAAAAACATTTCTTTTGCGGCAGGTTGCTCCCCATAAATTGTTTTGAGTCCATTATGTATCGGGAATTTTAGAACCTGGTGAAGGGTCAAGGGCACTGCCCTCATGTTGTGGATCCATTATCTCCCGAACAGGGCGTTATACCTCATATTGCCCTCGGTCACATGGAACTTGGTCTCCTGGATGGTCTCGACCACGTTCACTAGCAAAGTTATTTCACCCTTAGTAGTCTCACAAGCCATGTTGAATTCGTTTAGTACTCGGGTTGCGGGCACAACTTGGCCCTGTAGGTCGAGCTGTTCTACGACCCTGGATCGAATAATGTTGGCCGAACTACCTAGATCAATTAAAACATGTTTAACTCGAGTCGTATTCATGAGTAAAGTTATTACCAGTGTATCGTTATGGGGTTGCATGATTCCTTCTGCGTCCTTGTCGTTGAAGGACAAGGTTCCTTCTGGTGCGTAATCCCGAGTTCGTTTCTCCCTTGTGATCGACACCTTGGTGCGTTATAACACTGGCCCTTGGGGAACATCGACTCCTCTGACAATCATGTGAATAATGTGTTGAGGTTTTTCTTGTTCGTTTTGTTTGTTGGAGTCTCTGTCTCTGAAATGATTCTTAGCTCGATCACTCAGAAACTCCTGAAGGTGCCTGTCATTGAATAACCGGGCTACTATATCTCTCAACTGTCTACAATCTTCCATTTTGTGGCCATGGGTGCCATTATATTTACATATTTGGTCAGGATTTCTCTGGGCTAGATCAGTCTGCAGAGGTCGAGGCCATTTAGTATCTTTGATGTGTCCGATAGCCGATACGATGGCGGTTGAGTCAACATTAAAGTTATATTCTGACAATCATGGTGCTTCTTTAGGTCTAGTATGCCTGTTTAAGCCATTGTTTCTCATGAGCTCTGGAGAGCTCTGACCTCGGTCATTTCTCCTTTCACTTCGTAAAGGGTTTCGCCCAGATTTGTTGCTCCTACGATCTCCATTATATGGCAGGTATCGATCCCTGTTCAACCTTGGTTCTCAATAGATGTCCCTCTTGATTTTGTCAACGGGCCTGATAGGATAAACGGACCCAGAAAGAGCCCCCAGCTGGTCGTCTTCGACTCTAATCTTCGATTGATTCCGATTATGTACATCGGCCCAGGTAACAGTCTAGTATTCAATCAAGTTCTACTTCAGTTGCTGTGAAGCCACTGAGCTTCGTACATTGAGTCCTTGAGTGAAAGCTTGAACGGTCCAATCATCGACGTTTGGTGGTATATCCATTCGCTCCATTTGGAACCGAGACACAAACTCTCTGAGCATCTCGTTATCTTTCTGTCTTACCTTAAAAAGGTCTGACTTGCTAGTCTCAACCTTTATGGCTCCGGTGTGTGCCTTTACAAAAGAATCTGCAAGCATAGCAAAAGAATCAATAGAGTTAGGTGGTAAATTATGGTACCATATCATAGCTCCCTTTGACAGGGTCTCCCCAAAATTCTTTAGTAACACGGATTCGATCTCGTCGTTCTCTAGATCATTCTCTTTAATTGCATATGTGTAAGAGGTGACATGCTCGTTTGGGTCGGTCGTTCCATTGTACTTAGGAATATCGGGCATACGGAACTTCTTGGGGATCGGTTTGGGAGCCGTGCTTGGGGGGAAGGGATTTTGTATGAACTTTTTGGAATCCAAACCCTTCAATATTGGTGGTGCCCCGAGATTTCATCAACCCTGGAGTTATAAGTTTCCACCTTCTTGTCGTTTTCTTCGATCTTCTTTTCCCCCGACTCAACTCGTTTCGTTAGTTCTTTGAGCATCTTTATGATTGCAGGATCAGTCCCCGATTCATTATCGTTCGATTTCCTTGACACCGATTCGACCCTGTGAACAACTTCCCGGGATGGCTCGGGCTCGATTCTGCTTGGTGCATGATTCTGGTTTTGGAAGTGGGCTATCGCATCTTGTTGAGCCTACAACATCTCGAAGATCACCCCAAGGCTGATCCTCCCTCGTCGCCGCCTTATGTGCTCTGAGCGGCCGATCAAACATCCCTACGGATGTTACTCTCAGGATCGATGGCGAAATTTGCATTGACGGCTACATGCGAGCTGACGTCGATTAGATCTACAGACGGAACTCCATCGAGGCCAATTGGAGGTATGTCGTTCCCTGGTGCTATGTTGTCATTTTCGTCATGGTGACCGAAGTCATTGTCCACGTGTACGGGTGCTGCCTGAGAGTTCGACATTTTGATCCTAGAATCAAAGATGCTCACAAGAACAAGTGAAAAAATGTGTGTTACGAAAGTTAGTACCAGGCAATCACTATTATCCTTAGCCCCATAGTGGGTGCCAAACTGTTTACCCTAAAAACGGATAATAATTAAATTTATACGCGGTTTTAAGGATACATGATATAACTTTGCACAAATTAAGAGAATATATTAATATTGAATTTGACGATAAAAGAAATAAATACAAATCAAATGAATCGAATAGCCTTGGACCTCGAGTTTGATCACCCTTGAACCAAGAGAAGTGTCAACTTGATATAAGAACAGAGTGACAAGATAATGAAAGCTAGAAAAAGACAGTGTATTGTTTTATGTTGCGTAAAAGTCATGCCCTTTACAATTGATCATACCCTCTTTATATAGTAGGGGAGTCCTACTCTTGATACAGTTCTAAATAAAGTAAGAAATCTCCTGATTGGCTAATTAATCGGCCTATCCTTGATACATGTCGAGATCTCCACCGTGATCTACGCTCGATCGCGGATATTTCGCCTTTCTATTATTCGACTTAGCAAGTTTTCCTCGATCTCGCCTGATCTCGACTTTCTTCGATCCCGGGTCTCGAGCTTAGCGATATAATTCACACCTCGATTCGATATGACTCGAGGTCAGACCTTAATATATCATATTCCAATCTCGATTAGTCAAGTAAGGGGCGAGCCCAGTTTTGGCTGTATACATGATTGATTATGGTTCGGGAGATTCCGGTGACATCCTTGCTGAAGAGTGATTCTTGGAGAAAACTTGATAAACATCCTCGTGGATATTACAATTATCATTTTCGTATGAATTCTTTGATATTTGTACATGGAGTATTTCATTGGATCAGTAAAAATAAATATAATTGGTTTGTGGTTTCAATTAGTATATCAAATGAGGCGTACAGTGCGATACTGTTGCTAGAAGCATTTTCCAAAATCACTTGGGCTAGGGGTGGGAATCGGTTGGTTCGGTTTAGTTTTGTAGAATTTTGGTTCGGTTATCGGTTTGTGATTTTAATAATCAAAACCGAACCATAATAACTTCGGTTCGGTTCGGTTCGGTTCGGTTTAATCGATTCGGTTTTCGGTAGAATTTTGGTTCGATTAATTCAAGTGCTTCTACTGTCTTCAAAAAAATTCTAACCTCTCTACGTTCTTCAAATTCATATAATTCCCTTTATGATAATCTCTTGACTGAGCTAAGACAAAACAGAAGCAGAAATAGTGGCAGTGACAGCACTATAGGAGAAGTATTGGGTGTTCATTTGCTCCAGAACCAACTCATTATCTCTTATAACAAAGAAAATGAGACACCAAATAAACCTGAAAATCCAATCTTTGTGATAAAGAAAATGCTTTACCGTTTAATTGGACAAATAAGGTTGTGAATAAAGAGTCTGCTTTGAAAGACTCGGTTCTGAAGGCATCTTCACTTTAGTTATGTATACAAAAAAAATGAACTAGAGTCCAAGATTAGGTTGAAAATTTGGGAACATGCGGATACAGAGAACCGAACAGAGTCCAAGATTGGGTTGAAAATTCGATTCTTCGATTTTTTGGTTTAACCGAAAACTGAACCATTAAAACTGACCACCGAACCGAACACCGAACTTTTTAATACAATAAACAGCAAACCGACCGAATAAACCGAAAATCTGAAACCGAATAAATCGAAATTTTCGATTCGATCGGTATTATGCATGTGGCCCATATTACCAAGACTGTGGCGTTTCAGTATTGGATGAGCTGCTTGGTACTTATAGTAATTATTATAATCCTACGGAGGGGGGAGGCACTTCTATGTTTTTGGTAATGAAAGATTATGGTGTCAAGGAGTCTTAGAGTGAATTATTTACTATACAGGAGACCTATCTTCGTAAAGCCGTACCGAAATATAGGTTTGCGGACGGTGAAGTGCTACTCTACTGCAACGATATTAGTGGGTTAGAGTATGGTTTCAGGACATCCAAGGGACCGCTTGGGTTGTTTCCTAGACCTCTTGCCACTAATGAGGGATTCGTTCTTACAGAAAGTTTGATCTTTCCAAAAGTACGTACTTAGTGTTTGTTTATGTTTGAAGGAGACACCTATTTTCTTCTTTTCGTTTTTTGGGTGAAAATTGTGTTACAACCTTTGGCCTATGTAATACTAATTATTAGCTTACTATTGTCCCTTGAATCTGTTGGATAAGGATTGTGGACAAGTGTGGAATATAATTTTAGGTATCATTATCATTGTTTGATAGTTGGTATTATTCTCACTTACAAGTTACAATTGCTATGGGGAAATATATCTTGATATGTTTTCCTAATCGGTACTGATATTAGGAAATCTTCATAGCAATGAGGTTCTTGGGAATGGAAGTTGAAGGTTTTACACTTTCAATGGAGTAAAATATAGAAAAAGAGATGCTTGATTATAAAAACTTAATTTACGTTGGAGTATCATCAATATTTTTCAGTTTTTACATGAATTTAGTAGACATTTGGACATAAAAATTGTAAATTTTAAAAAAATAAAGTAAAAAGAAAATTATGAAGTGAAAATGGTATTTGAAAATTAGAATTATGTTTGGACATAAATATAATTTTGGATTGTTTTTTAAGTTTTGTGACTGATGTGAGTGAAAATTTTGAAAAACAACCTTATGAAGTTTTTTAATTTTTTGAAAAATTCCAAAATTCATCTTCAAGTGAAAATTCAAAATTTTATGGCCAAACACAGATTTCGAAAAAAAGTAAAAAAAATTGAAAAAAGTGAAAAAATTCTTATGTCCAAACGGGCTCTTTGTCACGACTCAATTTTTTCTCCGTTTGGTATCGTGATGGCACCTAGTCTTAGGGACTAGGTAAGCCTAACATTAATTGAAACAATAATATTATTTAAATAACATCTAACAAGTTAAATAGAAATCTCTTAAAATTCCCAAAAACGGTAGTACAAGTCATAAGTTCTACGGAATTTGCAAAAAATTTCTAAATACAACTGTTTGAAATAAAGTAAACAGTATGAATACAAATTAGAAAGTGACTCTGAAGCCTGCGGACGCAGAAACAGGTTTACCTTGAGTCTCTACAGCAATAGTCCGCACAGCTAGCTAATGATCAACTGACTTTGAAATACCTAGATCTGCACAAAACTGTGCAGAAGTGTAGAATGAGCATACCACAGCAGTGCCCAGTAAGTATCAAGACTAACCTCAGTGGAGTAGTGACGAGGTACAGTCAAGACACTCACTAGTCAAATAACATGTGTCATACTAAAATAGTCAAAAACAAATAGCAGTGATATAAACAATAAGGCAGCAAGAACACCACAATTATTACTCCAGCAATAAGAAAGAACACAAGTACAACCAATAAAAACAAGTCTTTCACATATAATCTCTACAAATAAATACCCTCCAAATATATTTCTTCAAATAAGAATCCTTCAATATAAAGCTCTTTCAAATAAATATCTTTAATTTAAAAGTCACCATGTGACATCTCATTTCATAATCATAAAATACAGGTCTCAACCCGCCTTTATATTTTCACGGCACATCGTGCCCATATTTCTATCACAACTGCAAGTACTACTCATGTGCCAATAATATCAATGTATATAAGATCCACATGATCAATTTATTCCCAATAAAGTAAGTTTAAAATTTTTAAATCAAGTAGGAATCAACAAAGGAATGAATTTATTTTAGAAATAATTTGGGTGGAGAAAATAACATTTCAATTAAAATGAAATACCCGATAGTTGCTGATTTGGATGTAAACCTTATAAACATTAAAGCATACCAGAATTTCTTTTATTCAAAACAACTTAACCTCAAAAATTAGTAAAACTAGAAACACAAATCCTTAGAGTCTCGTACAAGAGCCAAATCCAACACATTACAACAAGGAATACAACACATAATAAAATCAAGTAATACATCACGGAAGAACATAAGAATTTACATATCACAAAATAACAAAATAACCAAAGGCAAGTGTAACCATAGAAAAATATCAACAAAAGGGGCACTCCTGAGGTACCGCCTCGTAGTCCCAAAAGTAAATATGCAACAACAACAACAATGCCCCCAGGCCATCACAAATAATAACCAAAGGCAAGTGTAACCATAGAAAAATATCAACAAAAGGGGCACTCCTGAGGTACCGCCTCGTAGTCCCAAAAGTAAATATGCAACAACAACAACAATGCCCCCAGGCCATCACAAATAAATCCCTGACATAGCCCACCTTGTCTCGCTACGTGTGCAATAGTAAAGTGAATGCCCGTCTTGTCTCGCCACACGCGAACAATAATGTTTCCACCTTGTCTCGCCACATGCGCAACCCACATATATATAGAGTCCGCCTTATCACACTGCATGTGCATAAATCAATAATAATAATAATAATAATAATAATAATAATAATAATAATAATAATAATAATAATAATAATAATAATAATAATAATAATAATAATAATAGCACGGCAGAAACCTCGTGCAAACACCAAACAAAACTTCCCAACAATATAACGTGTCACTATCACATCTCATAAACTGCACCTCAAGTGCTCAAATATTATAACATATCACAGATTTGTGCATTAAGTACTCAATTATTATAATTTATCACAAATTGCACATCAAGTGCTCAAATATTATAATTTGCCATAAAATTCAATAATACGTAGATTTCCATAATAAGAGCCCATGGCTCGACCATAGTGTGCAAAAAATTTTAACAAATATATCCGGGAGTGAACAACTCGACAAATAATATTTCACAAAAGAATCAAAAGTGGCAATCCCATCAAATCATCATATAAAAACAAAACCAACAAAACAAGAATTTAGGCAAGACAATTAAAGGATTTAATAAGTACTAACAATTTTCCATTTAATATATAAGGCTTCTAAGGATTTTAACCAATGTAATTTGCACCTATAACCCAAGTACGTATTCGTCACCTCGCGTACTTGATTTTCAATTACACAAATTTCACATAAGACTCAATATCTAAAGGGTAATTCCCCCACTCGAGGTTAAGTAAGATACTTACCTTTTTTGAAGTTATGTCGATATTTCAAAATCGCATTCTTGCTTGAATTGACCTCCGGACAGCTCAAATCTATCCAAATCAATTGTATAACTTCGCTAAAATTCATCGAAAATAATTCCGAATAATAATACGTCGGCTTAAAAATTTATTTCAAAAAGTCAACAAAAATTCAATGTGGGGCCCGCTTCTTGGAACCCAACATAATTTTTATGAAATCCGAACACACATTGCGATACGAGTTCAACCATACCAATTTTATCGAATTCCAATAACAACTCGACCTTAAAATCTTAAATTTTTATTTTTGGAAGATTTTATAAAAATCTTGATTTCTTCCCTTTAAATCCGAATTAAACGATGAATATAATCATAGATTCATAAAATATAATCACTTTAGAATATATAGCACTTACCCCAACCAAGCTTATGAAGAATCCCTCCAGAATCGCCCAAATCCGAGCTCCAAAAATCCCAAAACGAAAATGGCGAAATGACCATTTTTGGTCCTTAACCTTCTGCCGAGTTTGCGCACCTGCGAGGGGCCGTTCGCATCTGCGCTTTCGCAGAAGCGGCATCAATGCCACAAAAGCGCACAACGAAAATGATGGGCATCGCATATGTGATCCATGTTTCGCAGGTGCGATCGCGCACCTGCGCTCCCCTTTCCGCAGAAGCAACGCAACATGACTTCCCCATACATCGCAGAAGCGACCTTCAACCTCGCAGAAGTGGCTCCGCATCTGCGATCAAATCTCCGCATATGCGGATACACCAGAACACTACCCAACACCAGCTTTTGCCAAATTGTTCAGATTGATCCAAAGCTCCACCAAAACTCACCCGAGCCTTTCGGGACCTCAACCAAAAATACCAACGCATCCTAAAACACAAAATGAACTTAGTTGAGGCTTTAAACCACGTCAAACAATGCCGAAATTACGAATCACGCATTGAATCAAAATTTGAGTTTTCAAATCTTCCAACTTCTATATTTTGTGCCAAAACATATCAAATCAATCCGGAATGACTTCAAATTTTGCACACAAGTCATAATTGACGAAATGGAGCTATTCTCATTTTCGGAATCAAAATCCGACCTCGTTATCAAATAAATGCACCCTTCGGTCGGACTTTTCAAAATCTTCTATTTTCTAACTTTCACCAAATTACGTTTGTCACGACCCAAATTTAACCCTACGTAAGGTGTCGTGATGGCACCTAGTCTTTATGACTAGGTAAGCCTAATATTACGAAAAATATAAAGAAAACACAATATTTTCAAAAATAAATAGCATATTGTGAATAGCCAAGAGTAATACCACTCGGCATATACAAAATAATTTTCCAAGACCCGGAATATCACTAAGTCACAAGCCGCTATAATCTATATAGCTCTATACAGAAGTCTGAAGATAATAAAGAAAGTCTCTAGGCGAGGGAGTAGAAGGGGACTCCGAAGATCTGCGGATGCAAGCAGTAGTACCTTGAAGTCTCCTAGAGTCAGCAGCACGCACTAACCCCGAGGCTGATAGCTCGCACCTGGATCTGCACACGAAAACATATGCAGGAAAGGGCATGAGTATACCACAATGGTACCCAGTAAGTGCCAAGCCTAACCTCGGTCGAGTAGTGACGAGGTCAGGTCAAGGCCATACCAGAGTAAATATAATAAATTAAACAGTAAAAGATATAAGTAATATTTACGGTAACACAGTTAAAGAAATTCTCGAAATTTAACAGTTAAGAGAGCCCTCGACTCAGAACAAGGTAAACACAGTGGGGAACCTCCCGGGATATCGTCCCGTAGTTCCAAATGAATAGGCAGTACAGGGGGATCTCCTGGAATACGTCTGTAGTCCCAAAGTAAATATGCAGTGCTGGGGGATCTCCCGGAATACGTCCATAGTCCCAAAGTAAATATGCAGTGCTAGGGGATCTCCCGGAATACGTCTGTAGTCCCAAAGTAAATATGCAGTACAGGGGGATCTCCCGGAATACGTCTGTAGTCCCAACTTAAATATGCAATGAAGGTGAAATGACAGGTATGGCATCGAGTTATACAGTTTATACAGGACAGAGATAAGGAAAATAGGGACTTAACTAAGCATGGCACACAGAATGTCAATAAGGCAGTTAAAACACGTAAGCATGCTTCTCTAATCTAAGTTTAACAATTAAATGTATCAGTGCAATTTAATAAGGAAAAATAGTTTATGATTTAGAAAGGAAAAACAGGATTTTTGCAATAATAGCTTGTGTACGTACTCGTCACTTCACGTACACGGCGCCCACACATCAATTAATATCAAACATCCTAAGGGAAAGTCCCCAACACAAGATTAGGCAAGCCACTTACCTCGAACCGCTCAAATCAACTCGATATCACGTTCTTGCCACGCGTATCCGACTCCAAATGGAATCTATTCAAATTAATTGCATAATGTAAATATAACTACAAGTAACTAATTTAGCTAATTAATTTTAAGCTAAAGCGTAAAATTAGGAAAAACGCCCAAAGCGTCTCCCCGAGCCCACGTCTCGGAATCGGGTAAAAATTACAAATTATGAACACCCATTCACTCACGAGTTCATTCGAACAAAAATCATCTAAATCTGACGTCAAATACCCATTCAAATCTCATATTTTCAATTGGGGAACCTTTTCCCCCATTTATAAACTTCTACCCTCAATTTTCTTAATTAGACGAGGAAAACAACAATAGATTAATGTATTATGATCAAAATAGAGTTATAATTAGTTACCCAATAGTTCTCTTTCAAAATCCCTCGAGAAATCGTCTCCCACCGAGCTCTAAATCGAATTTTGTGTTATGAAATTTTAAACCCTTGAAATCCTCATTTCTGTCCAACGATTTCCGCACCTGCGCGCATGGGGCCGCATCTGCGGTCACGCACCTGCGAAAATATCACCGCAGGTACGAAGGTCACTTATCCAGGCTGGGTCCGCACCTGCGCGCTTGAGTTCGCACCTGCGGTTGCACTTCTGCGCTCAATCGTCCACTTCTGCGGAACTTTGGGTCCTTCTCACCTCCGCATCTGCGACCGCCCTTCCGCAGATGCGGCTCCGCTCCTGCGGCTCACTCGTCGCATATGCGACCACTGACTCCCCGACCTAAAAGCGCACCTGTGATACCAGCCTCGCTTTCGCAGGGCCGCACCTGCGGACTCCCCACCGCAAGTGTGAAAACACCATAACCAGCAACTCAAAATTTCCTCTAAGTCCAAACTTTCACCTGTTAAGCACCAGAAACACACCCGAGGCCCCCGGGACCTCAACCAAACCTACCAACCAATCTTATAACACCATACAAACTTAGTCAATCCTTCAAACTACATCGAACAACACCAAAATCATGAATTAAGAACGGATTCAAGCCTAAGAATTTAAAATGTTCTAAATTCTACAAACGAGGCCGAAACACGTCAAATCTAGTCCGAATGACCTCAAAATTTACACACAGGTCAAAAATGACACTACGAACCTACAACCACTTTCGAAAATCCATTCCGAGCTCGATATCAAAAATTCTACCATTGGCCGAAATCGCCGAAAATCTAACTTTCGCCAATTCAAGCCTAAATCTACTACCGACCTCCGAAACACATTCGGGACACACTCCTAAGCTCAAAATCACTCAACTGAGCTAACACAGTCGACGGAATTCCATTCCAGATCCGTCTTCACACAGTTCCAACTACGGTCCAATCTCTAAGGCTTAAACTCACAACTATGGACTTAGTGTCCCATAACTCCCCGAATTCCATAAACAAATACTCCGGCAAATCCCAAAAGCAGAAACAAATATGGGGAAAGCATATATTAGGGGATCGGGGCTCAAATTCTCAAAATGATCGGCCGATCGTTACATCCTCCCACTCTTAAAACAATCGTTCGTCCTCGAACGAGTATAAAGACATACCTGAAGCTATGAAAAAATGAGGGTACTGGCTGCGCATATCCTGCTCTGTCTCCCAAGTCGCCTCCTCGATCGGCTGACCTCTCCACTGGACCTTTACTGAAGCAATATTCTTTGACATAAGCTTTCTGACCTGCCTGTCCAAAATGGCTACTGGCTCCTCAACATAAGATAGATCCTTGTCCAACTAGACTAAGCTGAAATCCAATAAATGAGTCGGATCACCGTGATACTTCCGGAGCATAGACACGTGGAATACCGGGTGAACTCCTGCTAGGATGGGAGGTAAGGTAAGCTCATAAGCAACCTCCCCAACTCGCTGCAATATCTCAAAAGGACCAATGAACCTCGGGCTCAGCTTGCCCTTCTTCCCGAACCTCTTGACGCCTTTCATAGGCAATAGCCGAAGCAAGACCCGCTCACCAACCATAAATGCCAAATCACAAACCTTACGGTCTGCATAACTCTTCTGCCTGGACTGCGCTATGCGAAGACTCTCCTGACTCACCTTCACCTTATCCAGGGCATCCTGGACTAAATCTGTACCCAACAATCGGGCCTCGCCCGGCTCAAACCATCCCACTGGGGACCGGCACCGCCTACCATACAAAGCCTCATACGGTGCCATCTGAATGTTGGACTGGTAACTATTTTTGTAAGCAAATTCTGCAAGTGGAAAGTATTGGTCCCATGACCCTCTGAACTCCATCACATAGGCACGGAGCATATCCTCAAGAATCTAAATCATGCACTCAGTCTGCCCGTCCGTCTGAGGGTGAAAGGTTATGCTCATCTCCACCCTAGTACCCAACTCCTATTGTACGGCTCTCCAAAACCGTCATGTGAACAGTGTACCCCTATCTGAAATGATGGATACTGGAATACCATGAAGGCGGACAATCTCTCTGATATAAATCTCAGCTAACCTCTCAGACGAATAAGTGGTCAACATTGGAATAAAATGAGCTGACTTGGTCAGCCGATCCACGATCACCCAAATAGCATTGAACCTTCTCAAAGTTCATGGAAGTCCAACTACAAAGTCCATGGTGATCCGCTCCCACTTCCACTCTGGGATCTCTAATCTCTGAAGTAATCCACCCGGCCTCCGGTGCTCATATTTGACCTGATGACAGTTGAGACACTTGGCCACAAACCCAACTATATCCTTTTTCATCCTCCTTCACCAATAGTGTTGTCTCAAATCCTGGTTCATCTTCGCGGTACCGGGATAAATGGAGTACCGCAAGCTATGGGCCTCCTGAGAATCAAATCCCGAAGCCCATCTACATTAGGCACACAGATTCGGCCCTGCATCCTCATCACACCGTCATCACCAATAGTCACATCTCTGGCATCACCTCACCGAACCCTATCCTGAAGAACTAGAAGATGAGGATCATCATACTGGCTCCCTCTGATATGGTCATAAAGAAAAGACCGAGCAACCACACAAGCTAATACCCAGCTAGGCTCTGAAATATCCAATCTCACGAACTGGCTGGCTAAGGCCTGAACATCCAAGGCCAAGGGCCTCTCAGCTGCCGGAAGATATGCCAAACTCCCCAAACTCTCTGCCCAGTGACTCAAGGCATCGGCCACTACATCAGCCTTCCCCGGGTGGTATAATATAGTGATATCATAGTATTTAAGTATCTCCAACCACCTCCGCTGATGCAAATTAAGGTCCTTCTGCCTGAACAGTGCTGCAAACTCCGGTGATCAGTGTAAATCTCACAGGGAACACCGTACAAATAATGATGCCAGATCTTCAGGGCGTGAACAATAGCTGCTAACTTGAGATCATGAACTGGATAATTCTTCTCGTGCGCCTTCAACTGTCTAGACGCGTAGGCAATCACCCTACCGTCCTGCATCAATACCGCTCCAAAGCCAATCCTCGAGGCATCACAATTAATAGTGTAGGACCCCGAACCTGTAGGCAATACTAATACTAGGGCTGTAGTCAAAGCTGTCTTGAGCTTCTAAAAGCTCTCCTCACACTCCACGGTCCACCTGAACGGAGCACCCTTCTGGATCAGCCTGGTCATAGGTGCTGCAATGGATGAAAATCCCCCCACAAAGCGACGGTAATACCCCGCCAAACCAAGGAAATTGCTGATCTCCGTAGCTGATGACGGTCTAGGCCAACTCTGCACTGCCTCCACCTTCTTCGGATCTACCTTGATCCCATCACAAGACACTATGTGGCCCAAGAATGCCACTGAATCAAGCCAAAATTCACACTTAGAAAATTTTGCATACAATTTCTTCTCCCTCAAAGTCTGAAGCACAGTCCTCAGGTGTTGCTCATGATCTTCCCGAGATCGGGAATATACCAGGATGTCATCAATAAACACAATGACAAAGGAATCAAGATAAGGCCGGAACACACTATGCATCAAATGCATAAAGGTTGTTGGGGCATTGGTCAGCCCAAATGATATGACAAGAAACTCATAGTGACCATATCTGGTCCTGAAAGCAGTCTTCGGGATATCCGACTCCTGAATCTTTAACTGATGATAACCAAAACATAAGTCAATCTTGGAAAACACTCTGGCACCCTGTAACTGATCAAATAAGTCATCAATACGAGGCAATGGATACCTGTTCTTCACTGTGATTTTGTTCAACTGGCGGTAATCAATACACATCCGCAGAGAACCATCCTTCTTCTTCACAAATAAGACAGGAGCACCCCAAGGTGACACACTGGGCCGAATGAAACCCTTATCAAGAAACTCTTGTAACTGCTCCTTCAACTCCTTTAATTCGGGAGGAGCCATACGATATGGAGAAATAGAGATGGGTTGTGTGCCCGGCAACAAATCAATGCCAAAATCAATGTCTCTGTCGGGCAACATACTCGGAAGATCAGCTGGAAACACATCTAGAAAGTCCCTCACTACTGGAACTGACTCAATTGTAGGGGTATCAATACTGACATCTCTCACATAGGTCAAATACGCATCACACCCCTTCTCAACCATTCCATGAGACTTAAGAAATGAAATGACCCGGCGGGAAGTATACTCTAAGGTACCTCTCCACTCTAATCTCGGCACGCCTGGCATAGCCAGCGTCATGGTCTTAGCGTGACAATAAAGAATAGCATAATACGGCGACAACTAGTCCATGCCCAAGATAACATCAAAATCTACCATACTGAGTAATAACAAATCGGCTCTGGTCTCAAAACCAGTAAGAGCAATCAAACACGACCGATATACGCATTTCACAATGAGAGAATCTCCCACGGGAGTAGATACATAAATAGGGGAACTCAAAGAATCTCGAGATATCCCCAAATATGGAGAAAAATAAGAAGACACATATGAATACGTAGAGCCTGGGTCAAATAATACTGATGCATCCCTATGATAGACAGGGACGATACATGTGATGACAGAATCTGAAGCGACGGCCTCTAAATGGGCTGGAAGGGCATAGTACCTGGCCTGGCCTCCCCTTCAAGGGCGACCTCTACTTCCCCAACCTCCGCTTCGAGCTGCCTGAGAAGGTGGAGTGGCAGCTGGGGCTGGAAGAATGGCTGGAGGACCCGGTGGAGCACGTGGAGGCTGATTAGTCTGTGGAGGTGTACCCCTCCTGGCTTTGGGAAATCTCTAACCATGTGACGAGTGTCACCACACTCAAAACAACCTCTCATAGGACGCGGCGACTGAGACTGACTCTGGCCTGGCCTGCTGGACTGGCCGATAATAGCACCTCGAGTAGGAGGTATACTGGATACTTGCGGTGCATAATAGGGCTCCTGAGGTCTAGGAGGAACTGGAACACCGCTGGCTGCTGGAAGAGCTGAATGAACAGGGCGACTCACAAAACCCCTACCATGGCGTGTTGCTGGTGCACGAGCTCCTGAATAATGACCAGTCTCTCGAGACCTCTTGGCCTCTCTCTCCTCTCTGTCCCGGGCGAATATGCCCTCCACTCTCCTGGCAATGCTCACTGCCTGCTGATAAGTGATGTCCATCTCCAACTCCCTGGCCATACTGGTCCGAATAGTGGGGTGGAGTACCTCAATGAAGCGACGAACCCTCTCTCTGACTGTAGCAACCAGAGCCGGTGCATGGCGAGCTAACTCACTAAAACGGACTGCATACTCCGACACAGTCATAGCACCCTGACGCAACTTCTCAAACTCTGCGCGCCAAGCATCCCTGAGGCTCTGAGGAACATACTCACGCAAGAACATCTATGAAAACTGAGCTCAAGTGAGTGAGGCTGCCTCGTTCGGACTACTCAACTCATAGGCAAGCCACCACTGATATACCGCTCCCCTCAGCTGGAAAGTGGTAAAAGAAACCCCACTCGTCTCCACAATGCCCATAGTGTAGAGAATATAATGACACTCCTCAAGAAAACCCAGAGCATCATCTGAAGCTAGTCCACTAAAAGTAGGTGGGTGGTACTTCTTGAACCTCTCAAGTCTGAGCTGCTCTACCTCAGAAGCAGCTACCCTGGTCTCATGCTGAACCGGAGCCACTGGGGGCATAGGAATATAGTCTGGGGCCTGATCAACCTGGACCCTCTGCTCAGGAGTGCGGGCTGCGGGAGTATGTGCCCCTCCCCCGGCCTGAGATGTAGTGGGAGCAATCGGAAATAGTCCAGCCTGAGCCAAAGTGCTGAACATGCTCATGAACTAAGCTAAAGTCTCCTGGAGGGCTGGAGTAACAATAGGGATCTCTGGTGCTGGCCCTCCAGCTGGAGCTGCTGGGGGCTCCTCTGACGCAGCTCTCACAGGTGCTCGGGCTGCACCACATGGTCGTCCTCTACCCCGACCCCTTCCTCTAGCTGCTCTGACAGGGGGCTCGGGTGCCTGATCGTCGGTCCTACAGGTAAGGGTCCTCACCATCTCTGAGAAAGAATAGAATAGAGTTTTAGAATTTTGATGTCAATAACTCGCACGACAAGGAAATCAAAGGAATATGATTGTTCTTAACAGTTACATAGCCTCCCGAAGATAAGTACGGACGTCTCCGCACCGATCTGCGAGACTCTAATAAACCGGCTTGTGACTCGCGACTCCTATGAACCTAGTGCTCTGATACCAACTTGTCATGACCCAAATTTAACCCTCCGTAAGGTGTCGTGATGACACCTAGTCTTTACGACTAGGTAAGCCTAATATTACGAAAAATATAAAGAAAACACAATATTTTCAAAAATAAATAGCTTATTGTGAATAGCCAAGAGTAATACCACTCGGCATATATAAAATAATATCCCAAGACCCGGAATATCACTAAGTCACAAGCCGCTATAATCTATGTAGCTCTATACAGAAGTCTGAAGATAATAAATAAAGTCTCTAGGCGAGGGAGTAGAAGGGGACTCCAAAGATCTGCGGACGCAAGAAGTAGTACCTTGAAGTCTCCTAGAGTCAGCAGCACGCACTAACCCCGAGGCTGATAGCTCGCACCTGGATCTACACACGAAAACATATGCAGGAAAGGGCATGAGTACACCACAATGGTACCCAGTAAGTGCCAAGCCTAACCTCGGTCGAGTAGTGACGAGGTCAGGTCAAGGCCATACCGGAGTAAATATAATAAATTAAATAGTAAAAGATATAAGTAATATTTACGGTAACACAGTTAAAGAAATTCTCGAAATTTAACAGTTCAGAGAGCCCTCGACTCATAACAAGGTAAACACAGCGGGGAATCTCCCGGGATACCGTCCCTGTAGTTCCAAATGAATAGGAAGTATAGGGGGATCTCCCGGAATATGTCTGTAATCCCAAAGTAAATATGCAGTGCTGGGGGATCTCCCGGAATACGTCCATAGTCCCAAAGTAAATATGGAGTGCTAGGGGATCTCCCGGAATACGTCCGTAGTCCCAAAGTAAATATGCAGTACAGGGGGATCTCCCGGAATACGTCTGTAGTCCCAACTTAAATATGCAATGCAAGGTGAAATAACAGGTATGGCATCGAGTTATACAGTTTATACTGGACACAGATAAGGAAAATAGGGACTTAACTAAGCATGGCACACAGAATGTCAATTAGGCAGTTAAAACACGTAAGCATGCTTCTCTAATCTAAGTTTAACAATTAAACGTATCAGTGCAATTTAATAAGGAAAAATAGTTTATGATTTAGAAAGGAAAAATGGGATTTTTGCAATAATCTCCTGTGTACATACTCGTCACCTCACTTACACAGTGCCCACACATCAATTAATATCAAACATCCTAAGGGAAAGTCCCCAACACAAGATTAGGCAAGCCACTTATCTCGAACCGCTCAAATCAACTCGATATCACGTTCTTTCCACGAGTATCCGACTCCAAATGACCCGAATCTATTCATATTAATTGCATAATGTAAATATAACTACAAGTAACTAATTTAGCTAATTAATTCGAAGCTAAAGCGTGAAATTAGGGAAAATGCCCAAAATGTCTCCTCGGGCCCACGTCTCGGAATCGGGTAAAAATTATAAATTATGAACACCATTCACTCACGAGTTCACTCGAACAAAAATCATCTAAATCTGACGTCAAATTCCCATTCAAATCTCAGATTTTCAATTGGGGAACCTTTTCCCCCATTTCCAAACTTCTACCCTCAATTTTCTTAATTAGACGAGGAAAACAACAACAGATTAATGTATTATGATCAAAATAGAGTTAGAATTAGTTACCCAATAGTTCTCCTTCAAAATCCCTCGAGAAATTGTCTCCCACCGAGCTCTAAATCAAATTTTGTGTTATGAAATTTCAAACCCTCGGAATCCTCTTTTCTGCCCAGCGATTTTGGCACATGCGCGTATGGGGCCGCATCTGCGGTCATGCACCTACGAAAATATCACCACAGGTGCGAAGGTCACTTATCCGGATAGGGTCTGCACCTGCGCGCTTGAGTCCGCACCTGCGGTTGCACGTCTGCGCTCAAACGTCCGCTTCTGCGGAACCTTGGGTCCTTCTCATTTCTGCATATGCGACTGCCCTTCCGCAGATGCGGCTCCGCTCCTGCGGCTCACTCGTAAAATCTGCGACCACTGACTCCCCGGCCTAAAAGCGTACCTACGATACCAGCCTCGCTTCTTCCCCACCGCAGGTGCAAAAACACCGGAACCAGCAACTCAAAAATTCCTCTAAGTCCAAACTTTCACCCGTTAAGCACGCGAAGCACACCCGAGGCCCCCGGGACCTCAACCAAACCTACCAACCAATATTATTACACCATACAAACTTAGTCGAGCCTTCAAACCACATCGAACAACACCAAATTCATGAATTAAGCAAGAATTCAAGCCTAAGAATTTAGAATTTTCCAAATTCTACAAACGACGCTGAAACATATCAAATCTAGTCCGAATGACCTCAAATTTTACACACAAGCCACAAATGACACTAAGAACCTACAGCCACTTCCGGAATTCCATTCCGAGCTCGATATCAAAAATTCTACAATCAGTCGAAATCGCCGAAAATTTAACTTTTGCCAATTCAAGCCTAAATCTACTACCGACCTCCGAAACACATTCCGGACACACTCCTAAGATTAAAATCACTCAACAGAGCTAACGGAGTCAACATAATTCCATTCCGGATCCGTCTTCACACAGTTCTGACTACGGTCTAATCTCTAAGGCTTAAACTCACAACTAGGGACTAAGTGTCCCAAGACTCCCCGAATTCCATAACCAAACACTCTGGCAAATCCCAAAAGCAGAAACAAATATGATGAAAGTATATATTAGGGGATCGGGGATAAAATTTTCAAAATGACCGGTCGGGTCGTTACAGAGTAGAATTGACGTACGGACTTCCAAATCCAAATTCGAACATACGCCTAAGTCCAAAATCATCATACGAAATTATTGCCATCATCCAAATTCCATTCCGAGGTTGTTTGCTCATAAGTCAACTCTCTGCTCAACTCTTTCCATTTTAAGCTTCTAAATAGGAATTGTTCTTTCAATTAAATTCTAAATATTTCAAAAATCAAACTCGACCATGCCCGCGGGTCATAATACATATTATGAAGTTGCTCGTGGCCTTAAATCACTAAACGGAACGTTAAATTCTTAAAATGACAAATCGGGTCGTTACACTCTTACTTGTTATTCTTAATTTCAGTTTTGCCAAGAGTTTAACTTCTTTGCTTCAGAGGAGGCTCTCCATTGTTGAGCATGTCTTGTCTATCAGTATCCATGCCAAGTTTGGAAGGGGCAAGATGTTGGGAATAAACCCCCTACAGAAATGATATTCAGAGTAATAAAAGCGGAACAATAATGTAGCACCGAGATACGGTAATTAACAAGAATAAAAGAGTTACTACGACACCAGGATTTTTACGTGAAAAATTCTTTTGAATAAGGGAAAAAATCATGAACCCAAGACGAGCAAGTGATATCATTATAGGAAGGAATTTTACACTTTGTAGGTCCGAGTCAAATACTCCAAAGACCACTATAACACTCAAAATAAATAATCCTCTTTTGATATTCCCACCTCACTACAATATCGCACACTCTCTATTTTTCTCACATACTATTTTCTTATACCTTGTCTGTGAAACCTCACTCTTTCTTTCTCTATTTGCTGGTATGTAGAAATGAGAGTTAAAACTCTGCTTTTATAGTTGAAGCCTCACTCTCTAAAGCCTACTATATTTGACAATTTGCACACATTTTTCCTTCTTTTTCTTCAATGTTGACAATACAACAAAGTTGGCCACCAAACCAAAGAAATTCAACAAAGTTGGCTACCAAACCAAAGAAACTTTCCTTAAGCACATGCCTATTACTTTGGATTTTGAATGGGATGGACCCCATTAATCTCCCATTCCAGTCTCATTCATCTAGAGGACGTAGCACTGTCTTCTAGTTTGAGTGGATGCCGACAAGTTCTTTGCATAGCTCGAACTTGTCTCTTAGTACCACCTTGGCCAGCATATCTGCGGGATTCTCACTTGTACAAATCTTCAAGACTTTGGGAGATTCATTCTCTACAATTTCTCGAATCCAATGATATCTCGCATCGATATGTTTGGTCCTTGCATGGTACATGGAGTTCTTGTTAAGGTCTATTGCACGTTGACTGTCACAATAGACGACATACTCCTTCTGATGCAATTTAAGATCTTGAAGGAACCGTTTCAACCATATCATTTCCTTGCCAGCTTCAGTAGCAAAAATATACTCCATGAAGAAATGCAGTTTTCACGTCCAATTGCTCCACTTCAATATCTAGGCTAGATGCTAAGCTCAAGATTGTTCGAATAGAAGTCATTTTGAAAATAGGTGAAAAACTTTCTTCAAAATCAATACCTTTCTTCTGCTCGAAGCCTTTTACCACCAATCGACTTTGTATCTGACCAGCTTGCCATTTTCTTCTTTCTTGAGTTTAAAGACCCATTTGCAATTGAGTGGTCTTTTACCCTTTGGAAGTTTAACCAGGTTGTACGTGCCATTTTTTCTGAAGAGATTCCATCTCTTCTTGCATGGCTTTCATCCACTAGTTCTTTTCTGGATGGGATAACACCTCCTTAAGACTTTCTGGCTCCCCTTCATCACTGATGAGGACATACTCTATGGCAGGGTACCTACATGACTCTACCCTTGGCCTCTCTGATCTCCTCAGAGGTTGAAGTCATTCTTCTTCCTGAGTGGAGTACTCCACTTGCTCGACATCATCATCAAGTTGCTCCCTCTGCTCGGCAACCTCATCGGTCCTACTTTCTGCACTTGTGGGATTGTTAGAAGTACAAGGAATAGTGACAAGGTTAGGGATTATACCATTCTTGGCCTTCTCTGGCATATCATCAGCAGTTCCAACATCACTTTCTCGGAAGACTATATTTCTGCTTCTGATGACCTTCTTCTTTACAGGAACCCACAATCTGTACCTGAACTCTTCATCTCCGTATCCGATGAATATACATGGAACAGATTTATCATCCAGCTTTGTTCCCTGCTCTTTTGGTACATGTGCAAAAGCTCCACAACCGAACACCTTCAAATACGAGTGGGACACCTCCTTGTTGGTCCAAACTCTCTTTGGGATGTCAAACACCAATAGAACTGATGGACTCCTATTGATCAGGTAACAGGTTGTCTGAACTGCTTCACCCTAGAATGACTTAGGCAATTTAGCCATTCTTAACATGTTTCTCACCTTCTCCACAATGGTGCAGTTCATCCTTTCAGCTACACCATTGTGTTGTGGGGTTCCAGGAACAGTCTTTTCATGTCTGATCCCATGGCTCGAACAGTACTCTTCAAATTCCCTTGAAGTGTACTCACCTCCATTGTCACTTCGGAGACGCTTTAGCTTTTGGCCTATCTCCCTTTCCACCATAGCATGAAACTTCTGAAAAACTTGAAACACCTGATCTTTGGCTTACAAAATATAAACCCATAATTTTTGTGAAGCATCAGCAATAAAAGTAATAAAATATTTGTTACCGCCCATTGATTCAATTTTCATTGGACCACAAACATCAGAATATACCAAATCAAGTATATTCAATTTTCTTTCAGACGATGTCTGAAATGAGACTACATGTTGCTTACCAAATAAACAGTAGTCACAAGGTTTTATCATTGTACCTTTGTCATAAGAAATGAGTGATTTCTTATCAAGAATCTACAATCCCTTCTCGCTCATATGACCCATTAGTTTGTGCTACAAATCTGCAAAAATCTCATCTTGCGTCGCGTTCAATTCACCTTGGCATATTTTTGCATTTGTCTTGTACAACGTGCCACGATCAACTCCCTTTGCAATCACCAATGATCCCTTTGTGAGTCTTCATTTTTTATTTGCAAAATAGTTCTCGTATCCATCTCGGTCTAAAGAAATTCCCAAGATCAAGTTCATCCACAAATCAGGTACATGTCGCACGTTCTTTAGAACCAATGTGCATCCGACATTTGTCATGATACAAATATTACCGATCCCCGCAATCTTTGAGTAACTTGTGTTACCCATTCTCACAATGCCAAAATCACATGCTACATATCTACAAAAAAGATCTCTTACCGGTGTGGCATGGTAAGATGTTGTTGTATTAACCACCCATTTCGACTCTGGACCTGACAAGTGCATGCATTCCTCATCCTCATTTATAAAGAGGACAACATTATCATTGTTTTTCACCATAGCGGTTGTGTTGTTGACATTATTCTGGCCACCGTTTTCACCTTTGTTGTAATGCCCCGCAAACTTTCACCAAGAAATTTAAGGTTTCGTGGTGCCAAGGTAGGCTAATGTATTGTATTTTCGGACTTATTGGGTTGAACAGTGCATTGGGGAGTTGAATCATTTCGACCTCGCGAAGCCTGGTCTTTAGCTCGCTAAAAACCTCGTGAAGCCTTGTATTTAGCTAGCTATAGAGTTCGTGAAGCCTGGTTTGTAGCTCGCTACAAAGCATGCCTAGCCTGGTCTGTAGCTCGGTCCGTAATTTGGAGGTTTTTTTTTATAACCCGACCCCCATTTCATTTAACTCGTTTAGGGTTCATATTTTTGGGTATTTTCTGGTGTTTTAGATAGAGGGGAGAGCGATTCAAGAGAGAGGAAAGGTAGGACTAAGGATTTCACTACTCTATCTTAAATTAAACCTTGAAATCGCATCAAAGGGTTGCTATAGCTTCAAAGAGGTAAGAATTTCTTTTTCCAATCCTTCAATTTTGAAAAATAACTAGAAATGGGTAATTAGTAAGATGATTCTTGGATATGAGAGTATTAGTTATACATGCTTGTACCAATAAGGTTGTGGGAAGCTTTTTACGTTCAAATGGGTAAAGATTGAGTTGAAAAATAGTAGAAATCTTCAAAGAATTTAATTGGAGATTTCAAGGGCAATCCGATGTCGGAATTCAATAATTTTTGCATGGTTGAACTCGTATCGGACCGGGTGTTCGGATTTCATGAGTTTTTTTTAGAATCAAAATGTGGGTCCCATTGTCAATTTTTAAAATAAATTTCAGATTTTAATACAGAATATTAGTAATTTCATGTGGAATTAATTCCTACGATTC
Source organism: Nicotiana tomentosiformis (assembly GCF_000390325.3). NCBI lineage: Eukaryota > Viridiplantae > Streptophyta > Magnoliopsida > Solanales > Solanaceae > Nicotiana > Nicotiana tomentosiformis. Next base: position 132,400,111 of record NC_090816.1, read on the forward strand.
GTATTGAGTATATTGAATTGTTTGTGACTAGATTTGAAGCGTTCATACACGAATTCGCAAGAAAAAGGTTTATTGGAATCTTGAATTTGGTTGCGAAGCGAGGTAAGTATCTTCCCTAACCTTGAGTGGGGGAATTACCCCTTAGGCATTGAGTCTTATGTGGAAATTGTATAATTGAAACCATGTACGTGAGATGACGAGTACGTACTTGGTTTATATGTGCAAATTATATCGGTTGAAATTCGTAGACGCCCTTAAGTATTAAATTAAAAAATTATTGTAACTTATTAAATCCCTTATTTGTCATGCCTCATTCCGTGTTTGCCGAGGTTGTTTTTATATGATAATTTAGTATGATTGCCACTTGACTTTTATGTAAACGCTGCGTTTGTTTGAGTTTTTATTTTTATGGAAAATACTTTCATTGTTGATTTTACCTACAGATAATTTAAATGGAAAGTTTAGTTAACACTTTCAGGAATAAATCTATTTATTTCCTGAAGTTGTGATTTAAAAGAGGTGTTGTTCCTTGATGAATTACTTTTCAGTTCACGTTGTTAAAATTTTGGTATTGAATTATAAAGGCCGTGAATCATATTGAGTCAAAGTGCCAAATTGAAAAATATTATTCGGATAAGTTGTTCACTCCCGAATATTTTGTTAAGATGTTGTGTAAATTATGATCGAGCCGTGGGCACCTTATTGTGAAAAAATAATGTATTGTTGATTTCTGTGAAAAGTTGTAATATTTCAGTACTTGATGTGCATTTTGTGATATGTTGTAATATTTGAGCACTAGATGTGCAATTTATGATATGTTGTAAGATTTGAGCACTTGGTGTGTAATTTGTGATATGTTATAATATTTGAGCTCTTGATGTGCAATTTATGATATGTTGTAATATGTGAGCACTTGAGGTGAAAGTTGTATTATGCTGTGATGTTTGGGCACTTGAGATGCGATTTGTGAAATATTATGATATTGATACGCATGCGGTGATATAAGGTCAAGGTGATGAAACGCATGCGGCGAGATAAGGGTGGCTTGAAATGCGTGGCTAGTAGGGGAACTACTAGAAGTCATGCGGTGTGATAAGGGTGGCTAAAACGCGGGATGCTATTTCGGAAAAAATGATATCTTTAAAAATTAAATGTGAAAGCTCCCACGGTGATATAAGAAAATGAGATATTGTGAATTTATTTATGATTTGGGACTACGAGGCGGTACCTCGGGAGTGCCCTGTTGACATTTCTTTATTTATGTTCTTGTCTTTGGTGATTTTGTTTTATTTAATATGTAAATTATTGTCTTCTTCCATGATGTACTAGTTAATTGTATTATTATGTGTTTTGTGCTCCTAGTTGTATTGTGTTGGCTTTGGCTTTTTAGCACGAGACTCTAAAGAAGTATATTTCTTGTTTTTCTTACTAATTTTTTATGATTGAGTTGTTTTAAATAAAAGAATATATTATTATATTTTAAAATAAATAGTTTTACATCCGAATCAGTAGTTTATCTGACGCTTTAATTTAAGTGCAATGTTATTTTCTTCACCCAAATGATTTCTAAAATAAATTCATTTCTTTGATGATTTCTTACTTGATTTAAAAATTGTAAACTCACTTTAGTGGAAATAAATTGATCATGTGGATCTTATATACATTGATATTATTGGCATGTGAGTTGTCCATGTAGTTGTGATAGAAATATGGGCATGAGGTGCCGTGGAAATATGGAAGTGGGCTGAGACCCTTATTTTTATGATTTTGAAATGAGGTGTCACAAGGTGACTTTTATTTGAAAGAATTATATTCAAAATATTATTTCAAAGAATTATATTCGAAAGATATTTATTTGAAAGAATTATATTCGAAAGATATTTATTTGAAAGAAGTATATTCGAAATATATTTATTGGTAAGGATTATATTCTAAAGATTATTATTTGAAAAACTTTTAGGTGAACGATTTATAATTGAAGGACTTGATTAAATGGTTGTACTTGTATTCATTATTGTTGAGCAATATTTATGGTGTTCTTGTTGTCCTGCTATTTATATCACTGGTTGATTATCAATATTTATGGTGTTCTTGTTGTCCTGTTGTTTATATCAATGGTTGATTATTGTTGCTATCATTGCTATTTGTTTCCTATTCTTTTTGTATGCTATATTGCACAGGTTATTAGACTAGTGAGTGTCTTGACTGTACCTCGTCACTACTCCACCGAGGTTAGTCTTGATACTTACTGGGTACCGACTGTGGTGTACTCATACTATACTTCTGCACATTTTTATGCAGAGCCAGGTATTGGAGATATCAGACTTGGACAGGGTTAGAGTGTGATCGCAAAGACTTAAGGTAGGTCTGCTTGGTCGTCGCAGTCACTTGGAGTCTTTCCATTTTATTATACTGTCAACTCTATTTTGAATAGTATTGTATATTCGATCCTTGAAATCATTGCATGTATTCAGTTAGAGTTTGTGACTCAGTATTACCATTCTTGGGAAGATGTTATAATTATTTCCGATGTTTGTTTAGATTATCTATTTCAAACAGAATGGCTTGAATTGTTATTATGATCGGCTTACTTACTCTTTGAGACTAAGTGCCATCACAACGCATGTGGTGGAATTTTGGGTCATCACAAGTTGGTATTATAGCTCTAGGTTCATAGGTTCTACGAGTCACAGACGAGTTTAGTAGAGTCTTGCAGATCGGTACGGAGACGTCTATACTTATCTTCAAGAGGCTATATAGCTAGTAGAAAAATTTCCATTTCTTTCATTCATTATCGTGCGGCATTTATTTAGCTTGAAGCATATGTCTTATGTTCTTTTGCATCCACTCGTGTATGTAATTTGTGCACTCGATATCAACTATACGCCAACAGTTCGTGATACTACAGAGGGGTTATAAGGAAGTCAAGGTTGCTCAACCATTGTTATCATGTGTCGTCCAGATCGAGGATGCGAAAGTATTGAGAGATCATTCAGTTGTACACATGGGGGTGCAGAAGGTTCTGACATCTGGTTGATAAGTACGATCTTAAGAAGGTTTAATTAGCTGCCTAATCATCATAATCGTGGTAGGGTCACGAGGTGATGTAGATCTGAAGATAGTTGGTGGTATTAGAGACTATGTGGTTCGTATGGGATTTTTATTTAGGGAAGGGTACATACTAGCAGCCAAGAAACTCGAGGAAGCGAGCTTAACTATCACGAGGATGACATGCGCCAAATAAATGGCTTGAGGTGTCTTATGACTGGTGTCGTACGAGCGATGAAGGTTAATATTGTGGATCATTGGAATGTGTCTTGTGGATGCACGCCAAGTGAAAGGAGTTCACTATCAATGATCAGATTGCAGGGTCATGTATTATATCAGTTTTGGCCTGAGATGTATGTATGTGGTATTGAAAGGTTCTCCGAAACTTGTATACGATTAAGAGCTGAGATTTGTATGGGATGATGCTAGGACTTGTGGTATTCCTGAGTCTTTAATAATTCTACATTTCAGTATCAGCGTGGTCACAGAAACAATTTTGAAATAATCGGGGTGCTCCAGTAAGTTCTTTTAATACACCACCGGCATGGAGTTCCTATAATGATTATTCCAATTATCCGGCACACGCTTAGTATGAGCAGACGAATCCGCATAGGGGTTGTTATCAGTATGATGATATTAGTAACATCATGAGAGATTGTCCCAGACTTGGGAGAGGCGGATTTCATCAGAATACTCAGGCTACAAACTTTATTCCTGTTACTACCCCACATGCACAGCCAGTTAGGGGCGGAGGGCAGGCAGGTAGAGGGCTCCCAAGAGGGGGATGACCGGCTCGTTGATATAATTGCTATGAATTGGCTGAGGCCGATACACCAGATTGTGTCATTACAGGTATGAATTAATTTATAATAAAAGTAGTATTACTATTATTATTATTTCGATTCGATTATCGAGTTGGGAACTCCTTTCATGCTCCTTATATGGTGGATTTGTGAATTAGTACTTCACTTACGTGTTCATCCCTGTTGGGAGACTTGATGGTGTTAGCCGTGTCTATCATTTTTTGTTTTGTACATTATTATAGGTTATGAGTCCCAAAAGGTGACTTCGTATTACTCACTACAGTGGGTTTTGATGTGATTTAGGGATAATTGGTTACAATTTTATAAATTATATGCCCTACCGGTATGGGGGTTCATTATGTGTTGTGAAAACTTTTTATGAAATTTATTTAAAAGAAGGAAAAAAGGGAATGAAACATTTCAGTTGGCACAATGTGCAAAATACTTGTAATTTAGAGTTGAGGATGAGATCCTCGCATTTTTATATGGTGTGAAATATTTAAACCGGGCTACAAGCCGCGGTGGAAGTTATATATGGACGAGGTCTTTATGGTGAAAAGAAATTATGTGTTTAAATTCTCCCTTTGTGAAATTAAAATTTGTAATTATTAATAGGGATCGTGCCTATTAGGCTTATTTGATAAATTATTGTATGTATTTTATGTGCATATTTAGCCATATTCGTGCTGTGAATATTGAGTGTTAGCCTACGAGATGAGTGCACAGGTAGTGTTAAATGTGACTCGTTAATTCAGATAAATAATTATGAGGTCTTCATGCCTCGTGCCTCGTTGTTAGTAAAGTGAAGGTTTGAAAAGAGATTTTAGTTAACATGAGTTTAATTGGCGATATTGTAATTGATTATGAACAGCTATTAAGACCAGAGATGTGGTTATGGGCATACATATGATGTGTGCGTAGGCACGAGTTGCTACAGCTGGTTGAAGGCTCAAACATGTCAAAGAAGAATGTCGATTCAATGGTCAAATATATTGGGTAGGAAATTTTATGGTCATATTCATGCTAGCACATCTTAAGGTAATTGTTGAAGGTAGCCAAAGACCTAGTTTTGGTGTTCCGCATAGAGATTTAGAGTTGAAGAAAATGAATGGGTTATTCTCACGATTTTCTCTATGGATATATTGGGTGAATTTCTAATAAAGATAAAATATGTGTAGTCACACTAGGCCTTATGAAATTTGAAGGAAATAGACCAAACTATGAATATGATGTTTCCCCTATCATTGTCCTCTATGTACCTGGTGTTTCATGTGTCTATGTCTAAAAAGGTAGTTGGAAATCCTTTATCCATCGTTCTGGTGGAAGCTAGTGGAGGTGAAATAGGATAATTGTCCTGTGAGAGGTACTTAATTGCCATCCTTGTTACATAAGTCCGGAAGTTGAGATTTGCCTCTATCGAGTGTTATGGAGAAGTATGTGAGTCGAAGAGGCCACCTCGAAGGCCGAAAATGTTAAGGAAAGAAAATGTTCACGCTTGATTGTATAGTCAAATGATTGTGGATCGAAAGGTACTTCTATGTGTTATGATTCAAATAGGTACAGTTCATGTACAGATGCCACTTTTGTTAATGTAATGTCAATAATGTTGAAATTTGTGTTATTAGTATGTTGTGATGCTTTATCGAGTTGTGGGTGTGTTGTTAGAAGTGGTTTTGGTATTTCTCTAGAAGGTGGATAGGCCCAAATTCAGAGGAGACTCTGCCGAAATTTCTGAAAAATTTAGGAGTTAGTCAAATTTGGGAGCCTGAGATGTGTGAGAGAAGAGATGCGTTATGTTAGGTGTTTGGGGCGGACAGTAATTCTCATTCAAGGACGAATGATCCTAACCGGGGGAGAATGTAATGCCCCGTAAAATTTCGCCAAGAAATTTAAGGTTTCGCGGTGCCAACGTAGGCTAATGTATTTTATTTTCGGACTTATTGGGTTGAACAGTGCGTTGGGAAGTTGAATCATTTCGACCTCGCGAAGCCAGGTCTGTAGCGCGCTAGACCATGTTATATCCCTTGCGAAGCCTGGTATTTAGATCACTATAGAGCTCGCGAAGCCTAGTATTTAGCTCACTACAAAGCTCGTGAATCCTGGTCTGTAGCTCGCTACAGAGCGTGCCTAGCCTGGTCTGTAGCCCGGTCTAGAATTTGGAGGTTTTTTTTTTATAACCCGACCCCTATTTCATTTAACTCGTTTAGGGTTCATATTTTTGGGTAGTTTTTGGTGTTTTAGATGGAGGGGTGAGTGATTCCAGAGAGAGGAAAGGAAGGACTAATGATTTCACTACTCTATCTTGAATCAAACCTTGAAATCGCATCAAAGCGTTGCTAGAGCTTCAAAGAGGTAAGAATTTCTTTCCCCAATCCTTCAATTTCAAAATCTAACTAGAAATGGGTAATTAGTAAGATGATTCTTGGATATGAGAGTATTAGTTATACATGCTTGTACCAATAAGGTTGTGGGAAGACTTTTAAGTTCAAATGGGTAAATATTGGGTTGAAAAATAGTAGAAATCTTCAAAGATTTTAATTGAAGATTTGAAGGGCAATCCGATGTCGGAAATCGATAATTTTTGTATAGTTGAACTCGTATCGGAACGAGTGTTCGGATTTCGTGAGTTATTCCAGGATTCTAAACGTAGGTCCCATTGTCGATTTTTAAAATGAATTTTGGATTTTAATACGGAATATTAGTAATTTCATATGGAATTATTTTCTACGATTCGTATTGAGTATATTGAATTGTTTGTGACTAGATTTGAAGCGTTCGGATACGAATTCGCGGGGAAAAGGTTTATTGGAATCTTGAATTTGGTTGCGAAATGAGGTAAGTATCTTGCCTAACCTTGAGTGGGAGAATTACCCCTTAGGCATTGAGTCTTATGTGGAAATTGTGTAATTGAAAATCACTTACGCGAGGTGACGAGTACGTACTTGGTTTATATGTGCAAATTATATCGGTTGAAATTCATAGACTCCCTTAAGTATTAAATTGAAAAATTATTGTAACTTATTAAATCTCTTATTTGTCATGCCTCATTCCTTGTTTGCCGAGGTTGTTTTTATATGATAATTTGGTGTGATTGCCACATGACGTTTATATGAACTCTGTGTTTGTCTGAGTTGCCATTTTTATGGAAAACACTTTCATTATTGATTTTACCTACAGATAATTTAAATGGAAAGTTTAGTTAACACTTTCAGGAATAAATCTATTTATTTCCTGAAGTTGTGATTTAAAAGAGGTATGTTCCTTGATGAATTACTTTTCAGTTCACGTTGTTGAAAATTTAGTATTGAATTATAAAGGTCGTGAATTATATTGAGGCAAAGTGCCAAATTGTGTAATATTATTCGGTTGAGTTGTTCACTCCCGAACATTTTGTTAAGATGTTTTGCACATTATGATCGAGTCGTGGGCTCCTTATTGTGGAAAAATAATGTATTGTTAATTTTTGTGGAAAGTTGTAATATTTGAGCACTTGATGTGCAATTTGTGATATGTTGTAAGATTTGAGCACTTGATGTGCAATTTGTGATATGTTTTAATATTTGAGCACTTGATGTGCAACTTGTGATATGTTGCGATATGTGAGCACTTGAGGTGCAAGTTGTATTATGTTGTGATATTTGAGAACTTGAGGTGCGATTTGTGAAATATTGTGATATTGCTACACATGCGGTGATATAAGGTCAGGGTGATGAAACGCATGCGGTGAGATAAGGGTGGCTTGAAATACGTGGCTAGTAGGGAACCTACTAGAAGTCATGCGGTGTGATAAGGGTAGCTAAAACGCGGGATGCTATTTCGGAAAAAATAATTTCTTTAAAAATTAAATATGAAGTCTCCCGCGGTGATATAATGAAATGAGATATTGTGAATTTATTTATGATTTGGGACTACGAGGCGGTACCTCGAGAGTGCCCTGTTGATATTTCTTTATTTATGTTCTTATCTTTGATGATTTTGTTTCATTTAATATGTAAATTCTTGTCTTCTTCTGTGATGTACTAGTTGACTTTATTATTATGTGTGTTGTTCTCCTAGTTGTATTGTGTTGATTTTGGCTTTTTAGCACGAGACTCTGAAGAAGTATATTTTTGATTTTTCTTACTGATTTTTGATGATTGAGTTGTTTTAAATTAAAAAAATTATTATTATGTTTTAAGTTAAATAGTTTTACATCCAAATCAGTAGTTTATCTGACGCTTTAATTTAAGTGCAATGTTATTTTCTTCGCCCAAATGATTTCTAAAATAAATTCATTTCTTTGTTGATTTCTTACTTGATTTAAAATTTGTAAACTCACTTTAGTGAAAATAAATTGATCATGTGGATCTTATATACATTGATATTATTGGCACGTGAGTTGTCCGTGTAGTTGTGATAGAAATATGGGCATGAGGTGTCGTGGAAATATGGAAGTGGACTAAGACCCGTATTTTTATGATTTTAAAATGTGGTGTCACAAGGTGACTTTTATTTGAAAGAATTATATTCAAAATATTATTTCAAAGAATTATATTCGAAAGATATTTATTTGAAAGAATTATATTTGAAAGATATTTATTTGAAGGAAGTATATTCGAAATATTTATTGGTAAGGATTATATTCTAAAGATTATTATTTGAAAAACTTTTAGGTGAACGATTTATAATTGAAGGACTTGATTAAATGGTTGTACTTGTATTCATTATTGTTGAGCAATATTTATGGTGTTCTTGTTGTCCTGCTATTTATATCACTTGTTGATTATCAATATTTATGGTGTTCTTGTTGTCCTGTTGTTTATATCAATGGTTGACTATTGTTGCTATCATTGCTATTTGTTTCCTATTCTTTTTGTATGCTATATTGCACAGGTTATTAGACTAGTGAGTGTCTTGACTGTACCTCGTCACTACTCCACCGAGATTAGTCTTGATTCTTACTGGGTACCGACTGTGGTGTACTCATAATACACTTCTGCAGATTTTTGTACAGAGCCAGGTATTGGAGATATCAGACTTGGACAGAGTTAGAGTGTGATCACAAGGACTTAAGGTAGACCTGTTTGATTATCGCAGTCACTTGGAGTCTTTTCATTTTATTGTACTGTCAACTCTATTTTGAACAGTATTGTATATTCGATACTTGAAATCATTGAATGTATTAAGTTAGAGTTCGTGACTCAGTATTACCAGTCTTGGGAAGGTGTTATAATTATTTCCGATGTTGGTTTTGATTATCTATTTCAAAAGAAAATGCCTTGAATTGTTATTATGATCGGCTTACTTAGTCTTAGAGACTAGGTGCCATCACGGCGCATGTGGTGGGATTTTGGGTCATGACATTTGCCCTTCCTTGGATTTGGGCAATCTCTTTTGAAGTAACCTGGTTAATCACAATTTTAGCAATTTCTGGCTCTTGATTTGGATAGGTTCTTAGACTTCCCACGAGCTCTGGATCTACCATAGTTGCTTAAACTCCTTTGATAACTCCTGCCTCTATCTTCTGTGATAAGAGCATGTCCTTGATTTTCACGCTTCTTTCTCATCTTCTCATTGAGTAGAAGAATCGATATAACATCTTTCAACTCAATGGTAGTCTTACCGTGCACGATGGTTGTTGCCAAATTATCGTACGAAGATGTTAATGAGTTGAACAACAAGATGGCTTTATCTTCTTCCCCGATTTTCACTCCGAGATTGTCGAGCTGTGTGATTAGTCTGTTGAACACATTTAAATGTGACAAAAAATATGTACTTTTACCCATGTGTAGGGCGTATAGCTGCTTCTTCAAGTATAATTTATTTGTCAGCGTTTTGGACATGTATAAGCTTTCCAACCTTGTCCAAATGTCACATGCGGTGTCTTCATCAATGATGTTATTTACCACATCATTTGATAAGTCCAACCCGATTGCACTAGCAGCCCTTTCATCCAAGTCAGCCAAATCCTTAGTGTCACGACCCAAAATCCCACCACAGGCGTCGTGATGGCACCTAGTCTCTAAGATTAGGTAAGCCGATTTAAATTACCTTTTGAAGTCATTTTTTTTATAGAAACTAACAGTGGAAATAATTACAATACACAACCTCCCAAGACTGGTAGTATTGAGTCATTAACTCTAACTGAATACATTGAATGATCACGAGGACCGAATATACAATATTGTTTGATTACAAATTAATAGTATAATGAAATGAAAAGACTCCAAGGGACTGCGACGGCCAAGCAGATCTACCTTGAATCCTTACGATCGCGCTTTAACTCTGCTCAAGTTCGATATCTCCAATACCTGGCTCTGCACAAAAATGTGCAGAAGTGTAGTATGAGTACACCACGGTCGGTACCCAGTAAGTATCAAGACTAACCTCAGTGGAGTAGAGACGAGGTACGGTTAACACACTCACTAGTCTAATAACCTATTACAATATAATATACAAAATAATAGGAAACAAATAATAATAAGGGCAGGATAAAACAACCAGCAATATGCACAGCAGGCAACAAGAATACCATTAATATCACTCAACAATTAATAAACACAATTACACCCAATTAAATCAAGTCCTTCAAATAAATATCTTTCACATATAATTCTTCCAGATAACTCTCTTTCAAATATAATTTTCTCAAATAATTATTTTTTAAATATAATTCTTTCAATAAATCTTTTCAAATATAATTTCCTCAAATAAATATCTTTCAAATACAATTCTTTCATATAATACTTTTTAAGTAAAAATCCTTCCAAATAAATATTTTGACTATAATTCTTTCAAGTAAAAAGTCACCATGTGACACCTCATTTCAAAATCATAAAAATACGGGTCTCAGCCCATTTTCATATTTTTCGTAAACACGGGTCTCAACTCATTTTGATATTTCCATGGCACCTCATGTCCATAATTAAATCATAATATTTTCCCAGCACCTCGTGCCCTCATTTTATATCACAACTGCATGGACAATTCACGTGCCAATTATCATTATCATTTCATCACAACACCTTGTGCCCACATTTCATATCACAATTGCATGGATAATTCACGTGCCAAATATCCTCATTATTTACTCACGGCACCTCGTGCCCACATTTTATTTTATAATCCGCCTGGCAATAGCCACAGGCTCTCAATTTCAACATAAATCATATTGTTATCAATTTACCAACCACAAGACAAATTGCACAAGGTATAAAAAAAATACAAGAAAATCACAACATCACATGAAAATTATCAACACCACAACCCCACATCATCACATATCGTCCCTGACAATAGCCACCCTTATCGCTCTTATTGCCACCCTTATCACTCTTATAGCCACCCTTATCGCTCCGCCAAGACAATATCAATAGCCACCCTTATCGCTCCTATAGCTACCCTTATCGCTCTTATAGCCACCCTTATCGCTCCGCCCAGATAATATTCCAACAAACACAACAATAGTGAAATGACACCCTTATACCCACATAATATCAACGGTAAAATGCCACCCTTATCTCCCCAAAATAATAACTCACACAATACAACAATTTACACGAAAAATTAATACGACAATATAATAAAATCAATTCATATCACAATTTACCCAATGGCCACAACTAAATTCCAAAGATATAACAAAATCAATTAATTTCACAACAAATAGCCCAAGGCTCCACACAATGTACATAACACTCAAAAACAATCAATAGAGATAGAAATTACTCAGCATAAAGCAAAACCTTCATTAATAAAAATTTAGATAATTATATTAACACTTATTCTTAAGCTTACTTAAATTAATTATTTGCATAAGAAAATTCATATTGGAATTAATTTCTAAGAAATATTAAACCAACAATACTCACGAAATTTCATAAATACTTCAAGTAACAATAACATCAAACTATCATATAAAAACGAATTCAACAATAAGGATTTAGGCATGGCAAACAGATGATTTAATAATTTTTCACAATTTTCCAATTTACTGCACAATAATGCCTAAGACTTCAATTCAATGAATTTTGCACGTATAAGCCTAAGTACGTACTCGTCATCTCACGTACACGGCTTTTCACATTTCACAAATTGCACATAAGACTCAATGCCAAAGGGGTAATTCCCCCACTCGAGGTTAAGCAAGACACTTACCTTTTTGAAGTTAGGCCGATATTCCAAAACAGCCTTCTTGCTTGAATTGACCTCCGGAAAGCTCAAATCTATCCAAATTAATTGTATAACTCCATTAAAATTCGTCGAAAATAATTTCGGATAATAATATGTCGACTTAAAAATTTATTCCAACAAGTCAAAGCGGGGCCCGCCCCTCAGAACCCGACATAATTTTCATGAAATCTGAACGCTCATTCCGATACGAGTTTAACCATACCAATTTTATCGAATTCCAATAACAACTCGACCTCCAAATCTTAAATTTTTATTCTTGGAAGATTTTGTAAAAATCTTGATTTATTCCATTTAAATCCGAATTAAACGATAAATATAACCATGGATTTATGAAATATAATCACTTTTAGATATAGGATACTTACCCCAGGTCGAAGTCGTGAAGAACTCCTCCAAAATCGCCCCAAAACCGAGTTCCAAAAATCCAATCGAAAATGGCGAAATGACCATTTTTGGTCCTTAAGTTTCTGCCCGTTTTTCGATTCTGCGGACTGACTTTGCGCTTCTGCGAGGTCGCTTTTGTGAGCCAAAATACACTGCTGCAAAGCCCCACAATGCACTTCCCAGCAGTGTTCACTTCTGCGGAAGAAAATGCGCTTCTGCGGTGTCGCTTCTGCAACAAAACGACCGCTTCTGCGAAACAATGCCAAGCTGCCTCATTCCGCTTCTGCGTTCCAGCAGTCACATCTGCGATCACGCAGGTGCGCAAAATGCGTCGCCCCTGCGACCTCTGTCCAGTACCCCTTTCCATTCACTTCTGCGATGAAATCCTCGTTTCTGCGATGCCGCTTCTGCGATGAAACTTCCACAGAAGCGAAGAACCAACTGCTGCCCAGAAAAAACAGCAAATTCCAGCAGCTATCTCATCCAAAAATCAACTCTGTTAACCTTCCGAAATCCACCCGAGGCCCTCGGTACTTTAACCAAATATACCAACATGTCCCAAAATACAATACAAACTTAGTCGAGGCTTCAAACCACGTCAAACAATGCCAAAATTCCGAATCGCGCATCGAATCGAATTATAAGTTTTTAAATCTTCCAACTTCTATATTTTGCGCCGAAACGTATCAAATCAATCCGGAATGACTTCAAATTTTGTACATAAGTCATAATTGACTTAATGGAGCTATTCCCATTTCCGTAATCGAAATCCGACCTCGTTATCAAAATTCACCTTTCGGCCGGACTTTTCCAAAATCTTATATTTTTCAACTTTCGCCAAAATGTGTCAAATTGTCCTACGGACTTCCAAATCCAAATCCGAACATACGCCTAAGTCCAAAATTATCATACGAATCTATTTCCATCATCGAAATTCCATTCCGAGGTCGTTTGCTCAAAAGTCAACTCTCTGGTCAAACTTCCCAAAAATTCAACTTTCGGCATTTCAAGCTTAATTCTACTACGGACCTCCAAATAATTTTTCGGACACGCTCCTAAGTCCAAAATCACCATACGGAGCTATTGACATCATCAAAATTCCATTCCGGAGTCGTTTGCTCAAAAGTCAACTCTCCAGTCAACTATTTCCATTTAAGCTTCAAATTAAGGATTGTTCTTTTAATTTAATTTCGAATCTTCAGTAAATCAAACCCGAACACTCCCGCGGGTCATAATACATATTGTGAAGCTTCTCGAGACTTTAAGTCACTGAATGGGACATAAATTCTTATAACGACAAGTCGGATCGTTACACTCAGCTTTCATGGTATCAGGCTTTTTGGCATCATCATCTAGTACCTTGTGTAATCCTTGTTGGATGAGCATATCCCCCATCCTTCTTTGCCATGTTGAGAAACCGCTATCTCTGTTAAAGTTTTCTACCTCGTACTTTACTGTGGACATTTTTATTTTTCACTGATTATAGTAATACCGATAATGAATAGTATTTCTGTGAACGAGCAGAACATGTGCTCTGATACTAGTTGTTGGGAATAAACTCCCTACAAAATTAATATCCAGAGTAATAAAAGTGGAATAATAACGTAGCACCGAGATACGGTAATTAACAAGAATAAAAGAGTGACAACGACACCAGGATTTTTACGTGAAAAATTCTTTTGAATAAGGGGAAAAACTACGGCACTGAGACTATCAACTGATATCACTATAGCAAGGAATTTTACACTTTGTAGGTCCGAGTCAAGTACTCCAAAGACCACTACAACACTTAAAAGAAATAATTATCTTTTGATATTCCCACCTCACTACAATATCGTTCAATCTCTATTTTTCTCACACACTATTTTCTTATACCTTATCTTCGAAACCTCGCTCTTTCTTTCTCTCTTTGTTGGTGTGTAGAAATGAGAGTTGAAGCTCTCCTTTTATAGTCGAAGCCTCACTCTCTAAAGCCTATTATATTTGACAATTTGCACACACTTTTCCTTCTTTTTCTTCAATGTTGGCAATTCAACAAAGTTGGCTACCAAACCAAAGCAATTCAGCAAAGTTGGCTACCAAACCAAAAAAATTCAACAAAGTTGGCTACCAAACCAACGAAATTAAACAAAGTTGGCTGCGAAACCAAAGAAATTTTCCTTAGGCACATGCCTATTACTTTGGCTTTTAAATGAGATGAACCACATCACAAGAACCCCGCATATAGAATGCATGCGAATTTAGAATTTGAAGTTTATAAGTTTCTATAATGATATTAAGTCAATATATAATAATAATCGGGTCAACAAATTATGTTTCAAGCTAATCTTGAAACAGAGGTACAACTACATTACTTCAGTTTCCTCTTCTCTACAAGTCAAATGTAGTAAAAGTGTATACGGTCAAAATCGAATTTATCCTTCGTATGACTAATCGAGAATGGAACATGATAGACTAAGGTTCGGCCTCGTGTAAAATCGATCCATAATACGAAGTTGGGTCGCCGAGCTCGTGATCTAGAGACCGATCAAGATCGAGATCGGCCAAGATCGAGATCGAGCAAGATGGAGATCGGTCATGATCGAGATCATCCAAGATCGAGATCGAGCAAGTTAGAGACCGATCAAGATCGAGATCGGCCAAAATTAAGGAGAGATTATCGAGCCAAAAAATAGAAAATCAGAATTTCCGCAATTGAGCGAGAATCTCAGCGGAAATCTTGACGCATATCAAGGAGAGGCCAATTAATTAATTTATCATTGGATTCCTTACTGTATTTAGAAATTATATTAAGAATAGGACTTCCCTACTATATAAGGGGGGTCTAATTATTTGTAAGCAGAATTCATATTTATAGAATATAAGCAATATATAGCCTTTCTTCTAGTTTTGATTTCCAGTCATTTTGTTCTTATATCAGTTATTCTCCATTCAGTTTGGGGTGACCAAACTTGAGGGCCTAGGATAATTAATTCATTCGGTTTGAATTCATTCCTTTTATAGTTAATTTCGATATTTATTTATATATTTTCTTAGTTTGTACCAAGTTATACTATATATCCTTAGAACCGCTTATAAATTCAATTATTATCGATTTTTCGGGTAAACAGTTCGGCTCCCACTGTGGGGCTAAGGATAATAGTGGTTATTTGATACAATCTCTGTAAAACACACTATTTTACACTTACTCTTGGAAGTATCTTTGATTTCAGGCTAAAAATGACGAACTCTCAATTAATACCCTTACATATCGACAACGAATCTGGCCATCAAGGGGAGAATAACGACGGGACACCCGGGGATGAAAGGCCACCCCCTGACCCCATTGGAACTCGGGTTGTGGATCCGATTGATGTTAATTCGCATATGGCCATCGAAGCGAACCAACATTCTGGTCCCGAAAACAACATCCATGGTGGAACCCGATCTGCAATTCGAAATACCCAAAATATTGGAGAAGACGGGATCAACCTGCGTACGATCATGGTCAACATGTGGCGATAGCTCAGTCGCTGAGCCAAACCCAGGCACCGAGCAGGGATGAGCACGGTCCACCTCAAAGTCACCCACAGAACGGGGCCAGCTGTGGTAAGGTCAAATAAACAAGAATCAGGGACTATCCCCAAAATTATAAAGATGCTCGAGGAACTCACAAAGCAGATAGAATCAGGGGAAAAGAGGATCGAAGCAAACGACAAGAAAGTGGAAACTTATAACTCCAAGGTTGATCAGATCCCGGGGGTACCACCAATATTAAAGGGTTTGGATTCCAAAAAGTTCGTACAAAAGCCTCCCCCCCCCCCTCGAGCACAGCTCCCAAACCGATCCCCAAGAAGTTCCACATGCCCTAAATTCTTAAGTATAATGGAACGACCGACCCCACTGAACATGTCACCTCTTACACGTGTGTTATTAAAGGGAATGATCTAGAGGACGACGAGATCAAATCCATATTACTAAACAAATTTGGGGAAACCCTGTCAAAGGGAGCAATGATATGGTATCATAATTTACCACCTAAATTTATCGATTCTTTTGCCATGCTTGCAGATTCTTTTATAAAAGCACACGCCGGAGCCATAAAGGTCGAGACTAGGAAGTTGGGACTTTTCAAGGTAAAGCAAAAAGAGAACAAGATTCTAAGAGAGTTGGTATCTCGTTTCCAAATGGAATGAATGGATCTACCATCGGTCATAGACGAATGGGCCATTCAAGCTTTCACCCAAGGACTAAATGAACGAAGCTTAGTGGTTTCACAATAGTTGAAGCAGAACTTGATTGAGTACCCGGTTGTTACCTAGGCCGATATACATAATCTATATCAATCAAAGATTAGAGTCGAAGATGACCAGATGGGGGCTCCTTCTAGATCTGTTACCAAAAGGGACATCGGTCGATAACCAAGTTGAACATAGATCGATACCTGTTGTATAATAGAGATCGTAGGGATAACGGACTTGGGCACAACTCCGCACGAGGTGAGAAGAGAAGTGATCGAGGCCAAGGCTCTCGAGGACTAATGAGCAAGAATGGTTTTGACAAGCATACCAGACTTAAGGAAGCACCGCGATTGTCAGAGTATACCTTTATTGTTGATGTATCCGCCATTGGATCAGCTATCGGATACATCAAAGATACTAAATGGCCTCGACCTCTGCAAACCGATCCAGTCCAAAGAAATCCCAATCAAGTATGCAAGTATCATGGCGCCCATGGCCACAGAACGGAAGATTGCAGGCAGTTGAGAGAAGAAGTAACCTGGTTATTCAATGAAGGGAACATTCGGGAGTTTTTAAGTGATCGGGCCAAGAATCACTTCAAAAACAGGGATTTCAATAGACAAAAATGAGCAAGAAGAACCGCAATACATTATTCATATAATTATCGGAGGTATCGATGTTCCCCAAGGGCCAGTGTTAAAATGCACTAAGGTGTCGATCATAAGGGAGACGCGATCTCGGGCACATGATTACATACCGAAAGGAACCTTGTCCTTCAACGATGAAGACGCATAAGGATACATGCGGTCACATGACTATGCACTAGTAATATTTGTACTCATGAATAAGACTCAAGTTAACCGTGTGTTAATTGATCCAGGTAGTTCGGCCAATATCATTCGATCGAGGGTCGTAGAGCAACTCAGTCTACAAGACCAGGTTGTGCCCACGGCCCTAGTACTTAACGGATTCAACATAGCATATGAAACTACTAAGGGCGAGCTCAATAACGTGGGTTTGTAACTCAATTGGGGGCATTAAAGTGGTGGTTTAATTAGAGCAGCCCATCAGGCATTTATTGGGCTTGGATGACACCAGCTTGTTATCCTTCCACTGCACAGAGCGAGAGCTATTCGTTGCTCAGTGAAACCAGCCTCACGCAGTCCACCCCACTTTAGGAGCCAAATGGCTATTCGTTTGAGCCACATGACCCGACTCTGATCTTGGATAGGGCAGGCCAGAAATTAGCCACCCAAACCCTGCCATCTAAACAAGCAAGATAACTTTGCCATCCAAGAAATGAAGTTCCACGTGATCGAGGGCGACATGAGGTATAACATCCTGTTCGGGAGACCATGGATCCACAACATGAGAGCAGTACCCTCGACCCTTCACCGGGTTCTAAAATTCCCAACACAATAGGGAATCAAAACAATCTACAAGGAACAACCCGCCGTAAAGGAAATGTTTGTCGTTGACGAAGTGATTCCGATATCGTCACTCTCATCGATAAAGGGGTCACATTCGAAGGGAAAATAGGAGACCAAATAGAAATCACAAACTCCGGCCTCGACCCAACTAGAAAAGCATGAGACTGACGAAGATGATGATTATGGGTTCCCTCGATCCTTCATAGTCCCCAATGATTCCGACGCTACCAAATCAACGGTTGAAGAACTGGAGCAAATCACACTAATCAAACATCTTCCCGAACGAAAGGTATACCCGGGCACGGGGTTAAATCCCGAGCTCAGGAAAAAGCTTATTCAATTTCTTATAGCTAACATGGATTGTTTTTCTTGGTCCCATCTTGACATGACAAGGATACCACCAGAAATCGCCACCTATAGACTAAGCTTGGATTCAAAGTTCCATCCGGTGAAGAAAAAAAGAAAACCCCAGTCCGAGGTCAAAAATGCTTTCGTCAAAGACTAGGTAACCAAGCTTCTTAAAATAGGGTTCATCCATGAAGTAAAATACCCCGAATGGTTAGCAAACGTAGTAGTAGTCCCTAAAAAAGAAAACAAACTTAGAATGTGTGTATATTACAAGGATCTAAATAAAGCATGCCCCAAGGATTCTTTTCCTAATATCGATCGCATGATCGATGCCACGGCCAGCCACGAGATCCTTAGTTTTCTCGATGCCTATTCTGAGTACAATCAAATACAAATGAGCCCAGATGATCAAGAAAAGACCTCGTTCATCACTAAGTGTGGTACCTACTGCTACAATGTAATGCCATTTGGATTAAAAAACGTTGGTGCCACTTACCAACGCCTAGTAAATTGGATATTCGAAGAACAAATAGGGAAATCTATGGAAGTTTACATTGATGACATGCTATTTAAGTCCTTACGAGCAGAGAACCATTTAAAGCACTTGTAGGAAACTCTCAGTATATTGAAGAAGTACAACATAAAGCTAAACCGGGAAAAATGTGCATTTGGGGTCGGATTAGGAAAATTTCTCTCATTCATGGTATCTAACCGAGGAATCGAGACTAATCCTGACAAGATCAAAGCTATCGATGGCATCACGGTGGTAGACAGCGTAAGGGCCGAGCAGAGGTTAACTGGGCGCATGGCCGCCCTGGGGCGATTCATCTCGAGGTCCTTCATCCCTGACCACTAAGATTTTTCTCGTTGCTAAAGAAGAAAAATAATTTCACATGGACCTCGGAATTCCAGCAGGCCTTGGATGAGCTTAAACGGTACTTATCGAGCCCGCCGCTACTTCATATACCAAGGGCAGACGAAAGACTTTACTTATATTTGGCAGTATCGTAGGTAGCGGTAAGTGGAGTCCTAGTCCGGTAAGAAAGAGGTACGCAATTTCCCACTTATTATGTCAGTCGGACCTTAGGTGAGGCCGAAACTAGATATCCCCACCTAGAAAAATTGGCGCTCGCTTTGATAAGCGCCTCCAGGAAACTAAAACCCTACTTTCAATGTCACCCCATATGTGTTGTAACAACTTGTCCATTTCGAAATATTTTGCATAAACCCAAGCTTTCGGGACGGTTGGCCAAATGGGCCATAGAAATCAGCGGGTATGATATCGAATATCGACCCCGAACAGCAATTAAGTCTCAAATTTTGGCAGACTTCGTAGTTGACTTCACACCGTCCCTAGTATCCGAGGTCGAAAGAGAACTATTGATAAATTCGGGTACGTCCTCAGGAATCTGGACCTTCTTCATGGATGGTGCTTCGAACGCGAAAGGGTACGGGCTCGGCATCGTAATAAAACCACCTACAGGAAACGTGGTGAGACAATCTATTAGAACTGTGAAATTGACTAACAATGAGGTCGAATATGAGGCCATGATTGCAGGTCTCGAACTAGCTAAAGGCTTGGGAGCAGAGGTGATTGAGGCCAAATACGACTCTCTCCTCATAGTGAATCAAGTTAACGGAACCTTCGAAGTCAGAGAAGACTGAATGCAAAGATACCTAGATAATTTACAAGTAACTTTGCACCAATTTAAGGAGTGGACTTTGCAATATGTGCCTCGAGATCAGAATAGTGAGGCTGAGGCTCTCACAAACTTAAGGTCATCAATCGAAGACAACGAGCTCGATTCAGGGGCCGTCGTGCAATTCATGAGATCAGTAGTCAAAGAAGGTCACGTCGTGATATATTCCACAAACGTGACCTAGGATTAGAGAAATAAGTACATAGAGTATTTGAAGACTGAAAGCTTCCCTCATATCCGAAAGAATCTAGGGGCCCTACGCACGAAGACAGCACGATTCACTTTGACCAAAGATGGAACCTTGTTTAGAAGAATGTTCAATGGTCCATTAGTGGTATGTCTGGGACCTAGAGACACCAAGTAAGTTCTAAGGGAAATTCATAAAGACACTTGCGGAAATCACTCCGGTGCTGAATCATTGGTTCAAAAGGTAATCAGAGTTGGCTATTACTAGATCAGCATGGAAAATGATACAAATGAGTTTGTTCGAAAATGTGACAAATGTCAAAAATATGTGCCAATGATTCACCAACTCGGGGAACTGCTCCATTCGGTCTTAGGATTTTGACTGTAGTCATAATTATGTGAAGATGGCTCCGGAATGAAATTCTGTCGATTCCTTTAGCTCTGTTAGGTGATTTTGGGTTTAGGGGCATGTACGGATTGTGTTTTGGAGGTCTGTAGCTCATTTAGGCTTGAAATGGCTAAAATGGAAATTTAAGTTTGGAAGTTTGCAGGGAGTTGACTTTTTGATATCGGGGCCGGAATAAAGTTCCAAAAATTTTCATAGCTCCCTTATATCATTTATGACTTGTGTGCAAAATTTGAGGTCAATCGGACTTGATTTGATAGGTTTCGACATCGAATATATAAGTTGGAAATTCTTAAGTTTCATTAAGCTTGAATTGGGGTGTGATTCATGGTTTTAGCATTATTTGATATGATTTGAGGTTTCAAATAAGTTCGTATAATGTATTAGGACTTGTTGATGTATTTGGTTGAGGTCCCGAGGGCCTTGGGTGAATTTTGGATGGTTAACGGATCAAAAATTGGACTTAAACAGTTGCTGCAAAAGCTGCTGCAATTTCTTCTGCTGGAAATGCAGAAACATCGAGCCCGGGATCGAAGCCCAGAAGTCGAGGGCTAGGATCGAAGCCCAGAAGTAGAGCCTAGGATCGAAGGGCAGGATCAAAGGCCAGGGTCAAGGGCCAGGATCGAAGCCAGGGTTGAGGCCCAGGATCGAGGGCCATGATCGATGCCCAAGATTGAGGCAGGACAGAGGGCTGCCTGGATAGAATTATAAAACAGGGGACGAACCATTTTTGACGAATTGAACCTTGAGGAGAGGCGATTTTCGATAGATTTTCAAGGAAAAATATTTGGGTAAGTGATTCTAACTCGGATTTGGTCAATATACACGAATATATCATTGTTTTCACCATTTAATTAGTGTATTGAGAGAAATTTGAGAAAATTTTAGAAATCTCATAGAAATGAATTTTTGAGGTTTCTGTATCAATTCAGAGTCGGATTTAAGTGAAACTGGTATGGTAGTTGGACTCATAATTGAATGGGTTGTCAGATTTTGTGAGTTTTACTGGATTCCGAGACGTGGACCCCACGGGCAATTTTTGAGTTAATTTCGGATTTTTATTGAAAATGAAGTATTTTCTTATGAAATTGATTCTTATAATTTTAGTTGACTGTATCGAATTATTTTGGCTTGATTCGAGAAATTCAGAGCCGGATATTCGTGGAAAAGGCATTCTTACCGATTGATTGAGCTTGGTTCGAAGTAAGTGGCTTGCCTAACTTTATGGGGGGGGGACTCCACGTAGGATTTGTACTATTTTTTATATATGAGCGTCGTGTACATGAGGTGACTAGTATGTATACGGGCTAATTGTGTAAAACCCCAATTTTTCTACTAAGTAATAACTTGATTTCCTTCTTATTTGAGTTCCATCAGCATGTGTGGTATCCGGCTAGACTAGAATAGCATGCCTACTTACCTTAACTGTTTACTTGAACTACGTGCAGCATGTTTAGTGAATTTACCTGTCTTTCCTTAACTGGTACTTAGGTTGAACAGTAGAATTTCGTGCCGTAATTATTGAATTCTATTGTTTGGCTGCATATTTTCTTTGGGACTACGGAACAGTATTCCGCAAGATCCAAATGTACTGCATATTTACTTTGGGACTACGGAACGGTATTCCGGGAGATCCCCATGCACAGCATATTTACTTTGGGACTACGGAACGGTATTCCATGAGATCCCCCTTTACTGCATATTTACTTTGGGACTACGGAACGGTATTCCGGGAGATCCCCCTGTTCTGCACATTTACTTTGGGGCTAAGAGACAGTATCTCGAAAAATCCCCTATTGTTATCTCTGTGTACTGAGCTTTTGTCTTCTATAATTTCATTCTGGTTAAATTTCAATCTTTATTTTATTGTGGTCTTTCATTTTATCTTTTGTTATTTTATATATATCAGTAGGGCCCTGACCTGACCTCGTCACTACTCGACCGAGGTTAGGCTTGGCACTTACTGGGTACCGATTGTGGTGTACTCATGCTACTCTTCTGCACATTTTTTTCAAGTGCAAATCCAGGTACTCATTATCAACCGCACTATCAGTGAGCCGGGACAGCTTTGGAGACTTCAAGGTATATCTGTCGCGTCCGCAGAGCTCAGAGTCCCCTTCTACTCTTCCCCATGTCCATTATCTTCTGTATTTTCTTTTGATAGCCTCTCATGTATAGAGACACTAGACTTTCCTCCTATAGTTTGTGATTCACGATGTTCCGTGTTTTGGGAATGATGTGTAGTATATTGAGTTATTTGTTAAATTTATGTTTTCATTTCAATATTTCGCAAATGTTAGGCTTACCTAGTCGTAGATACTAGGTGCCATCACGACGTCATATAGAAGGGAAATTGGGTCGTGACAAGTTGGTATCAGAGCTCTAGGTTCATAGGTGTCGTGAGTCACAAGCCGGTTTATTAGAGTCTCGCGGATCGGTATGGATACGTTTGTACTTATCTTCGGGAAGCTATGGAACTGTTAGGAAAAATTCACTACTTTGATTCCTTGTCGTGCGAAAATTGTTGACTTCAAAAATTCTAAATTTCTGTATTTTATTCTCTCACTGATGGTGAGGACGCGTACAAGCGGATTTGATGACCAGGCACCTGCGCCCCCTGCTAGAGTCGCGAGAGGTCGGGGCCAGGGTAGAGGTCGAGGACGTCCACGTGGTGCAGCCAGAGCACCCGCACGAGCTGCTAAAGAGGAGCCCCCAGTAGTTCCAGTTGGAGAGTAGACACCTGAGATACTTGTTGCTGCACCAGCCATCCAGAGACTCTAGCCCAGTTTCTGAGCATGTTCAGCACTTTAGCTCAGGCTGGATTGATTCCACTTGCTCCTGCCACATCTCAGGCAGGGGGAGGAGCACAGATTCCCGTCGTCGGTACTTAGAGCAGCGGGTTCAGGTCGACCAGGTTCCAGAGATTGTACCAATGAAACCGGTAGCTCCAGCTCAGGCCGCGGTTAGGGCAGCAGCTTCTGAGGTGGAGCAGCTCAGACTTGAGAAGTACAAGAAGTACCACCCACCTACCTTCAGCGGATTAGTTACAGATGATGCTCAGGGTTTTTTGGAGGATTGTCATCGTATTCTCCGTACTATGGGCATAGAGAAGACGAGCGGGGTTTCGTTTACTACATTCTAGCTTAGAGGAGCAGTCTATCAGTGGTGGTGTGCTTATGAGCTGAGTAGTCCGGATGAGGTAGTTTCGCTTACATGGACTCAATTCTCGGACATGTTTTTGAGAGAGTATGTTCCTCAGATCCTCAGGGACTCATGGCGCGTGGAGTTTGAGCAGCTGCGCTAGGGATCTATGACTGTGTCAGAGTATGCAGTCTGTTTCAGTGATTTGGCCCAACATGCACCGGCCTTGGTTGCCACAGTTTGAGAGAGGGTTCGACGGTTTATTGAGGGACTCCACCCCAGTATCCGGATTAGTATGGCGAGGGAGTTGGAGATGGATATTTCTTATCAGTGGGTTGTGAGTATCGCCAGGAGATTGAAGGGAATGCTTGCCCGGGATAGAGAGGATAGAGAGACCAAGAGGTCTCGAGAGACTGGTTATTATTCTGGAGCTCGTGCCCCAACAGCTCGCCATAGTAGGGGTTATGTGAGCCGCACCGTTCATTCAGCTCTTCCAGCCGCCAGCGGTTTTCCAGCTCCTTCTAGACCCCATGAGCCTTATTATGCACCACCGGTATCTAGTGTGCCTCCTGCACTGGGTGTTTCTAGTGGCCAGTCCAGCAGCCACGCCCTCCCAAAGCTTGTTTTGAGTGTGGCGACACTCGCCATATGGTGAGGGATTGCCCCAGATTTAGGAGGGGTGCACCTCCACAGACTTCTCAGTCACAGCGTACTCCACCGGCTCCTCAGGCTATGATTACAGCACTAGCTGCCACCCTACCTGCTCAGCCAGACTGAGGTGGAGGTCGGGGAGGTGGAAGTCGCCTTAGAGGGGGAGGCCATGCCAGATATTATACCCTTCCGGCTCATACAGTGATAGTTTCTTCTAATTCTATCATTACAGGTATTGTTCCAGTCTGTCATAGAGATGTGTCGGTATTATTTGACCCAGGCCCTATATATTCCTATGTGTCCTCTTATTTTTCCCCGTATTTGGGCGTATCTCGGGATTCTTTTAGTTCCCTTATTTATGTGTCTACTCCCGTATGAGATTCTCTTGTTGTGGACCACGTGTATCGGTCGTGTTTGATTTCTCTTAGTGGTTTTGAGACCAGAGCCGATTTATTATTGCTCAGCATGGTGGACTTTGATATTATTTTAGGCATGGACTAATTGTCACCCCATTATGTTATTCTTGATTGTCACGCTAAGACCATGACACTGGCTATGCCAGGATTTCCACGATTAGAGTGGAGAGGTACCTTAGAGTATACTCCCACCAAAGTTATTTCATTTCTTAAATCTCAACGAATGGTTGAGAAGGGGTGACGTGTATCTAGCTTATGTGAGAGATGTCAGCATTGACACTCCTACAGTTGAGTCAGTTCCAGTAGTGAGGGAATTTCCAGATGTGTTTCCAGCTGATCTTTCGGGCATGCCACCCAACAGATATATTGATTTTGGCATTGACCTGTTGCCGGGAACTCATCCCATCTCTATTCTTTCATACCGTATGGCTCCTCCTGAGTTGAAGGAGTTGAAGGAGCAGTTACGGGAGTTTCTTGTATCACCTTGGGGTGTTCCTTTCTTATTTGTGAAGAAAAATGATGGTTCTATGCGGATGTGTATTGATTACCGTCAGTTGAACAAAGTCACAATGAAGAACAGGTATCCATTGCCTCGTATTAATGACTTATTTGATCAGTCACAGGGTGCCAGAGTGTTTTCCAAGATTGACTTACGTTCGGGATATCATCAGTTGAGGATTCGGGAGCCATATATCCCAAAGATTGCTTTCAGGACTAGATATTATCACTATGAGTTTTTTGTTATGTCTTTTGGGCTGACCAAAGTCCCCACAGCTTTTATGCACTTGATGCACAGTGTGCTCTGGCCTTATCTTAACTCATTCTTCATTGTGTTCATTGACGACATTCTGGTATACTCCCGAAGTCAGGAGGATCATGAGCAGCACCTGAGGACTGCGCTTCACACTTTAAGGGAAAAGAAGTTATATGCAAAATTTTCAAAGTGTGAATTTTGGCTAGACTCAGTGGAATTCTTGGGTCATATAGTATCAAGTGATGGGATAAAGGTAGACCCGAAGAAGATTGAAGCAGTGCAGAGTTGGCCCAGACAGTCCTCAGCTACAGAGATCCGGAGTTTTCTTGGTTTGGGTATTACCATCGATTTGTAGAGGGTTTCTCATCTATTGCAGCTCCTATGACCAGGCTGACCCAGAAGGGTGCTCCGTTCAGGCGGACAGAGGAATATGAGGAGAGATTTCAGAAGCTCAAGACAGCTTTGACTACAGCCCCAGTATTGATATTGCCTACAGGTTCAGGGTCTTATACTATATATTGTGATGCATTGCGGATTGCTCTCGGCGCGGTGTTGATGCGGGATGGTAGGGTGATTGCCTACGCGTCCAGACAGTTGAAGGTGTACGAAAAGAACTATCTTGTCCATGACCTTGAGTTAGCAACTATTGTTCATGCCTTGAAGATTTGGCAGCATTATTTGTACGATGTTCCTTGTGAAATTTACACCGATCACCGGAGTTTACAGCATCTGTTCAAGCATAAGGATCTTAATTTTCGTCAGAGGAGGTGGTTGGAGCTGCTTAATATTTATGATATCACCATTTTGTACCACCCTGGGAAGGCTAATGTGGTGGTCGATTCTTTGAGTCACCGGGCAGAGAGTTTAGGGAGTTTAACATATCTACCAGCAGCAGAGAGGTCATTGGCGTTGGATGTTTAGGCCTTAGCCAGCTAGTTTGTGAGATTGGATATTTCTGAGCCGAGTCGAGTATTGTCTTGTGTGGTCTCTCGGTCTTCTCTCTATGATCGTATCAGAGAGCGTCAGTATGATGACCCTCATCTACTCGTCCTTCAGGATAAGGTTCGGTGAGGTGATGCTAGAGATGTGACTATTGGTGATGATAGTTCGTTGAGGATGCAGGGTCGGATATGTGTGCCCAATGTAAATGGTTTGCGTGAGTTGATTCTCCAGGAGGCTCACAACTCAAGGTACTTCATTCATCCGGGTGCTGCAAAGATGTATCAGGAATTGAGACAGCACTACTGGTGGAGGAGAATGAAGAAAGACATAGTGAAGTATGTTGCTCGGTGCCTAAATTGCCAGCAGGTGAAGTAAGAGCATCAGCGGTCGGGCGGGTTGCTTCAGAAGTTGGAGATTCCGGAATGAAAATAGGAGCGGATCACTATGGATTTCATTGTTGGACTCCCACAGACTCGGCGGAGGTTTGATGCAGTTTGGGTGATTATGGATAGGCTGACCAAGTCGGCTCATTTCATTCCTGTGATGACTACCTATTCTTCCGAGCAGCTAGCTCAAATCTACATCCGTGAGATCGTCATGCTTCATGGCGTACCGGTATCTATTATCTCTTACTGGGTACGCAATTTACATCACGGTTTTGCAGAGTTGTACAGCATGAGTTATGTACTCAAGTTGAGTTGAGCACGGCATTTCACCCTCAGACGGATGGACAATCCGAGCGCACTATTCAGATACTAGAGGATATGCTTCACGCTTATGTGATAGATTTTGGGGGTGCTTGGGACCAGTTTTTGCCACTTGTGTAGTTTGCTTACAACAACAGTTATCAGTCCAACATTCAGATGGCACCGTATGAGGCTCTGTATGGTAGGCGGTGTCGGTCTCCAGTGGGATGGTTTGAGCCGGACGAGGCTAGATTATTGGGTACAGATTTGGTTCAGGATGCCTTGGAGAAGGTTAAGGTGATTCAGGGTAGACTTCGCACAGCCCACTCCAGATAGAAGAGTTATGCGGATTGGAAGGTTCATGATATTGCATTCATGGTTGGTGAGCGGGTCTTGCTCTAGGTTTCGCCTATAAAAGGTGTTATGAGATTAGGAAAGAAGGGAAAGCTGAGCCCAAGATTCATTGGTCCTTTTGAGGTGTTGCGGCGTGTTGGGGAGGTTGCTTATGAGCTTGCCTTACCTCCCATCCTAGCAGGAGTTCATCCGGTATTTCATGTTTCTATGCTCCGGAAGTATCACGGTGATCCGGCTCATGTATTGGATTTCAGCTCAGTCTAGTTGGACAAGGATCTATCTTATGTTGAGGAGCCAGTCACTATTTTAGACAGGCAGATCAGAAAGCTAAGGTCAAGAACACTGCTTCCGTGAAGGTTCAGTGGAAGGTACAACCGGTCAAGGAGGCGACTTGGGAGACCGAGCAGGATATGCACAGTCGTTATCCTCATCTTTTCACCACTTCAGGTATGTCTCTATACTCATTCGAGGATGAACGGTTGTTTTAAGTGGGGGAGGATGTAACAACCCGGCCGATCGTTTTGAGAGTAATAGCCCTGATCCCCTATTTACTGCTTCTCCAATATCTATTTCTACTATTGGGACTTGCCGAGAGGTTTCGTTTTGGTTTTTGAAGTGTTTTGGGACACTTAGTCCCTAAATGGAGGTTTAAATCTTAGGATTTGGACTGTAGTCGGGTTTGTGTGAAGACGACTTCGGTTTAGGGGCGTGTCCGAATTGTGTTTTGGAGGTCTGTAGCTCATTTAGGCTTGAAATGGCTAAAATAGGAATTTAAGTTTAGAAGTTTGATCGGGGAGTTGACTTTTTGATATCGGGGCCGGAATCTAGTTTCGAAAATTTTCATAGCTCCGTTATGTCATTTATAATTTGTGTGCAAAATTTGAGGTCAATCGGACTTGATTTGATAGGTTTCGACATCGAATGTAGAAGTTGGAAATTCTTAAGTTTCATTAAGCTTAAATTGGGGTGTGATTTGTGGTTTTAGCGTTATTTGATGTGATTTGAGGTTTCAAATAAGTTTGTATGATATTTTAGGACTTGTTGGTGTATTTTGTTGAGGTCCCAAGGGCCTCGAGTGAATTTTGGATGGTTAACGGATCACAAATTGGACTTAAACAGCTGCTGCAATTTCTTCTGCTGGAAATGCAGAAAAATCGAGCCCAGGATCGAAGCCCAGAAGTCGAGGGCCAGGATCAAAGCCTATAAGTCGAGCTCAGGATCGAAGGCCAGGGTCGAGGCTTAGGATCATGGGCCATGATCGAAGGCCAGAATTGAGGGCCATGATCGAAGGCCAGAATCGAGGGCTATGATCGAAGGCCAGGATCGAGGGCCAGGATCGAAGCCATGATCGATGCCCAGGATCGAAGGTCAGGATCAAGGCCCAGGATTGAGGGCCAGGATCGAAGCCTTGATCGATGCCCAGGATTGAGGCAGGACAGAGGGCTGCCTGGACAGAATTATAAAACAAGGGACTTTGTCCCCTGTGCCATTTTTGACGAATTGAACCTTGAGGAGAGGCAATTTTCGATAGATTTTCAAGGAAAAACATTTGGGTAAGTGATTCTAACTCGGATTTGGTCAATATACACGAATATATCATTGTTTTCACCATTTAATTAGTGTATTGAGAGAGAAATTTGCGAAAATTTTAGAAATCTCATAGAAATGAATTTTTGAGATTTCTGTATCGATTCGAAGTCGGATTTAAGTGAAACCGGTATGGTTGTTGGACTCATAATTGAATGGGTTGTCGGATTTTGTGAGTTTTGCTGGATTCCGAGACGTGGGCCCCACGGGCAATTTTTGAGTTAATTTTGGATTTTTATTGAAAATGAAGTATTTTCTTATGAAATTGATTCCTATAATTTTTGTTGACTGTATCAAATTATTTTGGCTTGATTCGAGCAATTCAGAGTCGGATATTCGTGGAAAAGGCATTCTTACCGATTGATTGAGCTTGGTTCGAAGTAAGTGGCTTGCCTAACTTTATTGGGGGGAGGAAAACTCCACGTAGGATTTGTACTATTTTTTATATATGAGCGTCGTGTACGTGAGGTGACTAGTATGTACACGGGCTAATTGTGTAAAACCCTAATTTTTCTACTAAGTAATAACCTGATTTCCTTCTTATTTGAGTTCCATGAGCATGTGTGGTATCCGGCTAGACTAGAATAGCATGCCTACTTACCTTAACTATTTACTTGAACTACGTGCAGCATGTTTAGTGAATTTACCTGTCTTTCCTTAACTGGTACTTAGGTTGAACAGTAGAATTTCGTGCAGTAACTATTGAATTCTATTGTTTGGCTGCATATTCACTTTGGGATTATGGAACGGTATTCCGTTAGATCCCCATGTACTACATATTTACTTTGGGACTACGGAACGGTATTCCATGAGATTCCCCTTTACTGCATATTTACTTTGGGACTACGGAACGGTATTCCGGGAGATCCCCCTGTTCTGCACATTTACTTTGGGGCTAAGAGACAGTATCTCGGAAAATCCCCTATTGTTATCTCTGTGTACTGAGCTTTTGTCTTCTATAATTTCATTCTGGTTAAATTTCAATCTTTATTTTATTGTGGTCTTTCATTTTATCTTTTGTTATTTTATATATATCAGTAGGGCCCTGACCTGACCTCGTCACTACTCGACCGAGGTTAGGCTTGGCACTTACTGGGTACCGATTGTGGTGTACTCATGCTACTCTTCTGCACATTTTTTTTTTGTGTGCATATCCAGGTACTCCTTGTCAGTCGCACTATCAGTGAGTTGGGACAGCTTTGGAGACTTCAAGGTATATCTGTCGTGTCTGCAGACCTCGGAGTCTCCTTCTACTCCTCCCCATGTCCATTATCTTCTGTATTTTCTTTTGCTAGCCTCTGATGTATAGAGACACTAGACTTTCCTCTTGTAGTTTGTGATTCACGATGTTCCGGATTTTGGGAATGCTGTGTAGTATATTGAGGAGTTATTTTTAAAATTTATGTTTTCATTTCAATATTCTGCAAATGTTAGGCTTACCTAGTCGCATAGACTAGGTGCCATCACGACGTCATATGGAAGGGAAATTGGGTTGTGACATAACTGTTCTAAGAAAGAAACTTACCATGATTGCAGGCATCTCATCGACCCTTTGATAATTCCATCCAAGTACGCTCGTAGTACGGTCTCTGCAGCACCACACCTTCAACCCATTGTTTAAGCTCCGGAATCGGTTCCGGCATTTGGGCCACAGTTGTAACAAATATAGGAAAAGTAGATAAAGAGAATGAAAAGCAGAGCCACAAAATTAAACGTTCAAAGGGGAATACTACTCACGGTTCATATTCCATTTCTCAGGAAACGACATGTCATCAGAGGGGATTAGGTCCAAAGTTCTGATTCGAACAAAACGGCCCATCTAACCTCAGTCACTAGTTTTGTCTATACTCGAGAACGGGGCTTTGGTGGCTCGGCGAGCAAGCTTGATTAGCCCTCCTCGATATAGTCGGGGACGGTAAAGGCGCATAAGGTGATCGAGGGTGAAAGGACACCCCTCGATTTTGCTCGAGAAGAATCGGAGGAGAATCACTATTCTCCAAAAATAAAGGATGGATTTGGCCGAGGGTCACATCGTACCTCTTGCAAAAGGTGATGATGACGGGGTCTAAGGGACCCAACATGAAGGGATAAGTATAAATACTTAAGAATCCCACCACGTGGGTAGTAATCAATTCTTCAGGCGATGGGACTACCACGTGTTTTTCTCCCCAGTTGCATTCCTTTTTTACTTTGTCGGGGATTTTCTCAGTGATTATGCATTGGCACCTCGATAACGGCTCACATTGACCCGGTACCGAAGAGGATTTTTCTACCTTAAAATCAACGACGGTTGAGCACCCTATCGGAACGAATTCCTCAGGGTGAGGCTCTGCCGCATCCTCACCACCGGAGGGTCGTGATGAAAAAGCGGCCTCTTTTTGCGGCACTATTTTGGAGGTTTTCGCCATTGATGAACATGGAAAAAGAGAATTAGGATTGTATGCGGTGTGAAATTTATGAAGCAAGGGGATTTTCTGATGAAAATGTAAGAGTAGAGAAGAAGTTTTGAGTGAAAAGTTTGAATGAGTATGAAAGTTTGAATATTTATAGCTTGGTAATGACGGTTCAGAACTGGTAGTGGTCGACCAATGACTGACATGCATTTAATGCCTTGGTAACTGGACTAACGGGACGTTTGTCACATATCCTCATAATCGGGCTCGTCGCTGACGTCGTCACCCACCGAGTCGAAGTTCAAAAATTCATATCGTTTCTCGTCATCTACTTTCCGAGAAACGAGGGGACTATCTGTATACGGTCAAAACCGAGTTTACCTTTCGTATGACTAATCGAGATTGGAACATGATAGACCAAGGTTCGTCCTCGTGTAGAATCGAGCCATAATGCGAAGTTGGATCGCCGAGCTCGTGATCCAGAGACCGATCAAGATCGAGATCGTCCAAGATCAAGATCGAGATCGGCCAAAATTGAGGAGATCTTATTGAGCCAAAAAATAGAAAACCGAAATTTTCGCAATTGGGCGAGAATCTCGGCGGAAATCCCGGCGCATATTAAGGAGATGCCAATTAATTAATTTATCATGGGGTTCCTTATTGTATTTGGAAATTATACAGGACTTTCCTACTATATAAGGGGGGTCTGATTATTTGTAATCGGGATTCAGATTCATAGAATATAAGCAATATACAGTCTTTCTTCTGGTTTTGATTTCCAGTCATTTTGTTCTTGTATCAGTTATTCTCCATTCAGTTTGGGGTGACCAAACTTGAGGGCCTAGGCTAATCAATTCATTCGGTTTGCATTCATTCCTTTTACAATTAATTTCGATATTCATTTATATATTTTCTCAGTTTGTACGAAGTTATACTACGTATCTTTAGAACCGCGTATAAATTCAATTGTTATCCATTTTTCGGGTAAACAAAAAGTTCAAAGTTATTTTAGTGGTCAAATTGTGAATAAAAATCAGAAGGTGTTAAGTTTACTTTCCAAAGTGACATAATGCACACCACTAGATCATTCTAACACAAAGTTTATTGACCAATATCATTCTGTAACTAAATCTTTTCTTTTTACATGTACACTTCTATATGCTCTTTGATGATCTTTTAAGCAACATTGTTAATTTAATTTTGGATGCATTTATAATGAAAGTGTCATGCACCATTGAAGGTACTCTACCACTAGAGAAAATCTGAGTAAACTGACTTCATGCACCAATGAAGGGCGTGTTAGAGTAGTAAAGACTCCTTCACCGTTAACCGGAATATTTGAGTTTGACCACTGTTATAAAACTCTTCTTCAGTGTGGGGCGCTAAAACCTCGACAATAGGCTTTGTACAACAGACAAATCGAGATTAGATTAGACCAATTGGCTTTGGGAACCGGATGTTGAAGAAATAACCTAAATAACTGTTCACCCAATTATAGTTGGGCTAGTTCGATCGAAGCGAGCAAGAGATAAAAAAATCCTATATATATATATATATATATATATATATATATATATATATATATAGAGGACTCCTTTATCTCTTGCTCGCTTCGATCGGACTAGGGAAGAATGAGGGTCGCTAATGAGGTCCTAAATGACTGCTCAGAAGGCCTACCTATTTTTTTTCTCAATCTGTCACTTGCTCGTCCCTCTCTCCTGAATATGGTCTCTCCTCTCTCGTCGGGTGTGTGTGTGTATATATATATATATATATATAAATAAATTCATGTATAATTGTGTATAATTTATATATACCAGATAGAAAAATGAACCTTGAATCAATATTAATAAATGCAGTGTAATTTTATAAATGGGATATGAGAGGATAGTGTATAAAATTAAAAGACTATTTCTAATAGACTCTTGGTTCAATAAAAGTATAGTTACATCATCATTAAAGGAAATACAACATAATAAAGTAAGTAAACCAAAAGAAATAACTAGAATCGAAGTATGAGAAAGTACAGGAATAAAAAAGAGATACGCTCTCTATACTAATTTTCGGCATTCACAATGTCCTAGGTTATGGACTCGGCTACTTGCTTTAAGGATCCCAAAAAATAAAATTGAGCTCATGCAGTATAAAAATGGGCTATTACAATTCATAATACTAACTCTTATGACAGACAAAAAGTCAGCAGAACCAACAAAATTCAATGATACAAAGACAAAGAAGGTCCAAGTCATCTATCCTTGTGACACCTTCTAATAAAGATTTATAACCGTTGGATTTTTGGTCCTATACCTGAATCTTAAGCCTCTCTTCTCCTTAATATTCTTTTTCCTGCTTTATTGTTTTTATTTCTTTGTGGATAAGCTCTCTATTCACAAAATTATAATACTGTGCTTTTGAAGCTGACACTCTCCTCTCTCTCCCTCTCCATCTCTTTGTGGGGACATCTTAAAACTCTCTCTCTCTCTCTTGCAAGTTTCAATGGCTACTGAACTTGTCAACAAGACTCAAACACATCTTGAATACCCTGAGGTAAACTAAACTAGCAACTTTCCATAATTCAACTTTGACCCCTTCTTTTTCCTTTCATTTCCAGCCTTCATTTTCTTGTTTTTTTGTTACCAAATCATATTTTACTGTTCTATCTTTTCTCAAAATTTTGACCCTTTTTCACATATTTCAGAAAGATTAAAACTTTGGAGAATTTGAAGGAAAAAAAAAACTTTTTCTGTTTAATACACTCTTTGTAATGTTATGTTTGGGTAGTTCAGTTGTCTTCTGTGGTTTTTAAGCAAAATTTGATCTTTTTATATCTTATTTCACATGTTTTCTTTCTTAGTTTTAGAATAAACATGCATGTCTTGGAGAAACTTTAGTTTTTTTCTTGGTTTTAGAAGAAAGATTTAATCTTTAAGAACTTGGGAAAAGAAAAAAGGAAGAAGCAATTTTTTTTTCTTTAAACAAAACTGTAACTTTTATGCAGTAAATATGGGTAATTCACTTAATTTCTACATTTTTTCTTTAAATCTTTTGCTTTTCAAATTGTAGGAACCACTTTAGTCTAGCTCTTAAGTTTTGCTTTTTACTGCTTTTGAAAAAAACTGCTTTAATGGCTTCCACATGAACACATGATCATCAAGAATGCTTTTTAAACACAGATCTGCATGTCTTTTTTTCTAAATTATTTGGAGTAGTATTTATTTAAAAAATTAAAACTTTTTTTGGGGGTTTTGTTTCTTATTATCAGATGATTTATGAAGCACTTGATGCACTACAACAAAAAGAAGGCTCAAACAAGTCATCAATATCAAAGTACATTGAGTCCAAGTATGGAATCTTGAATGATACACACTCAAAGTTGCTAACTTACCATTTGGATAGAATGAAACAAACTGGTGAACTTATTTTCCTCAAAAACAATTACATTAAGCCTGGTCCAAATGTACCTCCTAAGCGTGGCCGTGGAAGACCACCAAAGCCTAAAACTGCATTGCCACAAGATACAGAAATTGCAGCTCCAAAGCCAAGAGGTCGTCCAAAAAAAGATCCTAATGCACCACCTACTCCCAAGAAACTTAAACCAACAATTGTCCCTAGTAACTTAGCTAATCCTGTTTCTAAAACTGGAAGGCCTAGAGGTAGGCCTAGGAAAGTTATGCCACAACAAGCACAAAATGGTGTAGAGTGAAGCTGAAAATTTGTGGACTTTGTTGATGGTAATGACTCTTATGACTGTGTTATGTCTTAAGTTTTTCTTGGTTGGTGTTGTATTTGTAGTGAGTTGTGTGTAGTTTCTGTAGCTGTGCAATGTAGATTGTTGGAAGAGTGTACTTGTTATTTCAAGATTCACTGTAGATTAGATGGTTAAGCCACAGCTAGCACAGAATGGTGTAGGATGAAGCTGAGAATTTGTGGAATCTTTGGTTCATTTGGACTTAGTTGTTGGTGATGACTCTTATGACTGTTATGTCTCCTTTTTTTGTAGTATTAGTCTTCTTTTTATTGGTTGATGTTGTGTTTGTAGTGAGTTGCGTGTAGTTTTGTAGCTGTGTAATGTTGATTGTTAGAAGGGTGAGTACTTGTTTAATACTTGTTGTTTCAAGATTCATAGTAGATAGGAAGGTCAAGCCACAGCCAGCACTAAATGGTGTAGAGTGAAGCTGAAAATTTGTGGAGTCTTACCTTACTGGACTGTTGTGTTGTCTTTGTTCTTCTTATTTAGGTATTAGTCTTTCTTTTTTTTTGGTTGGTGTGTATTTGTAGTGGGTGATTTGTAGTTCTTGTAACTGTGCAATATGTAGATTGTTAGAAGATGGTGTACTTGTTTAATGCTTGTTGTTTCAAGATTCATAATAGATAGATATCTAATCCTTGAGGTGAGTGTGTATCGGAAACATTCTCTCTTTAATGTCTACGGGAAACACTATATCCTTCCCATACGCCACTTGTGAATTATACTGAGTTTGTTGTTGTTGTTGATTGCTGCACATTTCAGTCTCTTGTGTAAATATGTTATTCGCAGTGCATTTTCTCTGCAACTGATTTTCCGCCATTCAAAGGTCTTACTACAATTGTTGAAGTGTCCTATGTTGGTTACTGGATGAACTACTGTCGTCCGAATAATTTTCACCTTTTTAAAGTATACGATTTTTCGCTTGGGAATTATACAATCACGGAACCTTCTTTTTATAACATGGTATTAGAACTACTCATTCTTAGTCATGGTTTACCTAATATAAGGTTGAGGAAATAGTATGTTGTCATAAAAATATGTACAAGTAAACCTTGTTATGAGGATAAAATTCAATTGTAATGTTTGATGGTGACTGGTAAAGTGAGTGTGTGATGGAGGTGAAGGTGAAAGAAAGGAGATAAGGGAATGATATAATAAACGGAGACAGTTGGAAAGTGAATTTGTGACATGTTTTGTGAACCAAAAACATCATATGTACTACAAAACTAGATAGTCTCAGTCTCTGTCCAAGACATTATCTCTTTATCTTCTAACTTTCCTACTATGAATCAGTAATGTCTTTGTCCAAGATGCTTGAGGTCCCAATTGGTTTTGGAATCTTAATATACAAGTCCAAAATTAGTACTTACTCCACTAGAAGCAATAGAAGTACCGTATTAAAGTTAGAAATAGAATAACTAGTAAAGGCTGCATTAAGGGTACATTTGTACCTTAAGATATGTGTTTGGACCACTCATTGTATTTGATTTTTTTTCTTAACAGAAACTGGTGTAGATTTAATGATCTTGTCTGGGTATGAAGTAATCCCTCCGTCCACTTTTGCGCGACACGTTTTGACTTTTCACGTCCCTTAAGAAACAATGATTGACATGATAATTTTACCACAATAACCCTATAATTAATACTCAATAATTGAACCCAAATTCCCAAATGAAGAAAAAAATACTCCAAAGAACAAGAAAATAAGAGATTACTTTAGTGAACTTTTGTGTTTAAAGAAGGGTGATAATGAAGAGTTCTCTGTGAATTCCAATATTGAGCATTGGAAAGCTACATTTGACCATTATTTATTCAAGAAATGTTGGTTAATGAATTAAGGGTAAAACAGAAAAAAAAAATATTTTTTCTTGATATGCGTAAAGTGACAAGTAAAAATAAAAATTTATTTTTAGTATACTAAAAGTGAGCGGAGGGAGTTGTAGCGGAACTAACTGAGGGGTACTGTCAAAATTCAAAGAAATAAATACATGAAGTAAATTAAGGAGATTTAACACGCGTAAATTTCCGATGTTACTGCTATTAAGTACAGTGATAGAATTTGGGAGAACATAACACAAAGTATATTTTTGAAAAGGAAGTCCTTTAAATTTGACAAAAGTGAGCATTAACTATTTAACAAGTTATGACAGTTAGATACAACAACAACAACAACAACCCAGTATAATTCCACTAATGGGATCTGGGAAGGGTAGGTGTACGCAGACCTTACCCTACCCTGGGGTAGAGAGGCTGTTTCCGATAAACCATCGGCTCCCTCCCTCCAAGAACTCCTCACCTTGCTCTTGGGGTGACTCGAACTCACAATCTTTTGGTTGGAAGTGGGGGTGTTTACCACTAGAGCAACCAACTGTAAAAAAAAAAAAAAAAATGAGAACTGATTTTAAAAAATGATTTAATCAGAAGCACTAGGAAATCCCATAAACTCCAACAACAAAGAATGCACCAAAAATCAGAAATAGACTAAAACTAAGTAGAAATGGCAGCTAAAAAAGCAACACCAGACACCAAAAATTTTTAAAAAAAATGCAAAAATCATACCTTCAAATGCGAGTTCTGGCTAAAGAAGTTCTCTTTTTATTTTTCCAACTTCCCATTAATTTGGATATTAAATATTTGACAGAGTTTAATATGCTCACTTTTGGCAGACTTAAAGGATTATATTTAAAGGACAATCTTAAGGGTGAAGTGCACCAATAGCAATTTTTAAGCCAGATGTTTAAAATATATATATTTAAAGATTAGCCAATTCAACCAAACTTCAAAACCTAGTGTCCTGAATTTTTGAGCTGCTAATTTGAAATTCAAAACTAAGCATCCTGAATTTATGAACTACTAATTTATTCGAACTTTCCAACACAACTTTCGAACTTTAGGACACGATGTTCTTAAGTTTGAACTTTGAAGTTTAAACTCTAAGATACCGTGTCCTGAAGTTTGAGCGGATTGGCTAATCTTTAAATACATTGTAAATATAGATATATTTTAAACAGCACGCTTAAAAATAGCTACGTGTCATTTCCACCAATCTTAAACCTAACCCCAAACTTACGGTGACCATTTTTATTACTCTTTCTAGAATCTTTTCAGTTGAAGAAAAGACATCAGTTTATGTTCCTCCCAGCTGCCTTCAAGAGTAATACCATCTGTAAATATAGGAAACACAAACTGCTGAATTGTTAGGATAGTGTACTTTTAAAGGATAACTAGAGAACAATTTACAGGAGTACAACAGCAGACACATAAAGCTTGATACAAAAGCCAGATGAAACTGGTGATGAAAAGCTAATAGAAGGGATGAAAACTAGACATTTTCTAATTTGGATAGGCAGCCTAAGCATGAAAGTCATGTTCTGATGATACATACATGAGTATTTTACATCAACCTCTACTCATAGCGCATTTGCACGAGATGAAATAGAGCGATTCAAAAGTTCTACAACTCCTCATATTGAACTGAAAACCCACAACGACAACGTTTTGTCCTTGTTGAACTTTCTTCATCAACAGTCTGATCTTCTACTAGGAATACATGCTCGTGGTCTTCTGCAAGTACAGTTGATGGACTAATGGATTGGGCAATCTCAGATTTTTCTTGCTGGTATTCGGGAGTCGTTTTTGTATCCTCAGTGCCACGAGCTAGTAGGGAGGATTTATCATTGGATGTTGCAAAATTGATAGCTGATTGTGAGGATGCCCCGTCCGCGTAGCAATTGTGTAGCCTTTGTCGGGTAATAAGTGATGCAAGAAGCTGATACCACCTAGAAAGAGCTTCTGCTTCAGACCTCTTCCTCTCGTTGGCCTGTCTTCTCTCCTCTTCTTCTGCATATGTCTGATAACATCTCAACAAATTCAACATTAGTTCTGCCGGATGGCTTCAAATACAGTAATAGTTGGAATTGTTTGATAGCATTAGAAAGAAAACCTTCAAGCACTTTAAGAGAAAAGTACGTGTGTGTGCGTGCGCGCCAAGAATTAAAAGAAGTTTATTTGGTAAATTTATGTCAAATAGGCCTTATTAAATACTAAGTTGGCATGGACATGGAGACCCACATAAACAAAGATAAGACAATTTTGAACATGGGGAAGAAAGAATACGAATTAGACGAAATAAATATTTTTAAACAAAATCGAATCCTCCCAAAGTACAGTTCCGTACTGAAAAAGATAGGTAGTCAACCATAAGCTTTACTGACGGTTGCACATTTGGGACAAAAGAATAATCCTATCATATATCTGTTTTATTCTCTATCTTTCACCACTAACCGCACTTTCGAGATGCCACCTTGTTTATAAATATAAAAAAAAGTCTTTTCAATTCCATTTGACTCGGGCCTCCAACAAAAGAACTTGAAAAGAAAAGGAGAAGACATTAGAAATATCTTGGTTTCCCATATGTCTAGTAAAGTGAGGAATGAGGAACTTTGACCTCCATGTACACCATAAAGAATGTGCTGAAACACGATTGATCAAAACAATTGGTACAGGAGATAAATTCTTGCAAAGAAACAGAAAGCACCTCCATTCATTTTTCTGTTCTGCCTTCCTTCTTAAATTTGCAAAGAACCCACCCTAAAATAGGCATCATTTATCTGATTGCAATATGGGATAAGTATTCCACGTACTTTCTTAAGCATGACCAGTTTTGCAATGCGGACTCAGAAAAGGTGAAGAATGTGAATTTACCCAGAACATGATTGGTCCCCCATTACAAAGGACGTCAAAGATATGTAAGCAAGCAATGGAAATTTATTCCAGTAATGCAATTATTTACCTCGAGAATTGCATCCTTGAACTCGATACACACCACAATCCCCTCATATACAGGAAGAGATCGACCATTCCGGAATTCAAATCCAACCATAGCAGGTGCAAAATCAATTTCTAGCCTTTTAGCAACGGGAACCAACCTTGGCAATCTCAAGTGGACTGTGCCCGGTGGAAGGCACTTCTCGGACCAGACATCCACTTGACCACGCTCATTCTAGAAAAAAAGCCACATACCAACTGTCACTTCCTAGCCAAAAACAACCATAGAGACAAGATCGGCAAATAAACCAAAAAATTGAGGAGCTAAATCTTGTAGCCAGTTATTCCATCTGCTACACAAAGGAAAAGAAGCAAAACGGTGTACATATAAACGTAACATGTCTAATGTGTGAACAGGGACTGATAACCTTCTTGAGCAACTGCTCCATGAAACTATCTCAAGAAGCCAACAAATGAACCAGAACCAAATGTTGAAGGTTGTCAATGAGTGTAGTTGAAGAGGAAAATTGCACAGAACTGCTTATTCTCCAGATAACATGCAAGTATGCAACTAAGAGCTGTTTAACTGAATATTCTAGCAGAAGAGATTTCAAAGTTTCAAATTGAAACTGTACAATTGGACTGATTACACACACTTTAAGGATGTTAAAAAATTTCCTTTAACTATACACAGAATATTGAAATTCTTCAAGATCTATTCTCTTATATGGCATGATGACCTTTTTTTTTTTTTTGATCAGGTAAAATAAGACTTCATTAATAAAAACATCCAGAAGATGCAAAAACTGATCACAAAAGGAATATGGCATGATGAATTATCAATGTAGATCCTGAAGTTGTTTCTTATCATGTTTATTAAGGTCAAGAAGGGGAAAAAAGAAATTACCTTAGTTGCGAGAGAAATGCAAAGGAAGAAGGAATGATGACAATGGAACTACCAGTAGCTAAGAATTAAGATCATGGAAGCTTCGGCAGACATTAAACCTGTCCTACTCGAATAAGGCACATACCTCTGTCTCTAACTCTTTATATCAAAAGAAATATTCTTAAACAGAAGGAGAAGACAGAGAAATGAGAATTGGATATATGAGAGGTGCATAAACCAGATGGATAAAACAAGGTTTACACACTAGAGTCAAAAGAAATCCATAGCTTTACATCATGTGGTGAAAGGATAAAAGAGGTCTAATGCAGATTTGGGCTTTTGAAAAGATGAAGATGCAAAGGACAAAGTGACAATCTTTTGAACAACCAAGTTAACATAAAACTCTAGCTTGCACCCACTTAGAGCAGATGGAGATTCTCAGATGGGAAGAAGTGTAAATACTCTATCATAAGCACGGCCCAAACAAATATTGATCTTATTTGCATAAACCAGATGGATAAAACAAGGTTTACACACTAGAGTCAAAAGAAATCCATAGCTTTACATCATGTGGTGAAAGGATAAAAAGAGGTCTAATGCAGATTTGGGCTTTTGAAAAGATGAAGATGCAAAGGACAAACAGACAATCTTTTGAACAACCAAGTTAACATAAACTCTAGCTTGCACCCACTTAGAGCAGATGGAGATTCTCAGATGGGAAGAAGTGTAAATACTCTATCATAAGCACGGCCCAAACAAATATTGATCTTATTTGCATAAACCAGATGGATAAAACAAGGTTTACACGCTAGAGTCAAAAGAAATCCATAGCTTTACATCATGTGGTGAAAGGATAAAAGAGGTCTAATGCAGATTTGGGCTTTTGAAAAGATGAAGATGCAAAGGACAAAGAGACAATCTTTTAAACAACCAAGTTAACATAAAACTCTAGCTTGCACCCACTTAGAGCAGATGGAGATTCTCAGATGGGAAGAAGTGTAAATACTCTATCATAAGCACGGCCCAAACAAATATTGATCTTATTTGCATAAACCAGATGGATAAAACAAGGTTTACACGCTAGAGTCAAAAGAAATCCATAGCTTTACATCATGTGGTAAAAGGATAAAAGAGGTCTAATGCAGATTTGGGCTTTTGAAAAGATGAAGATGCAAAGGACAAAGAGACAATCTTTTGAACAACCAAGTTAACATAAAACTCTAGCTTGCACCCACTTAGAGCAGATGGAGATTCTCAGATGGGAAGAAGTGTAAATACTCTATCACAAGCACGGCCCAAACAAATATTGATCTTATTTTGTTGGTGTGCCCTGGCCAAATGTGCAATACCCCACCAACACACATCTGAACAAAATTGTATTACTTTTGCAGCAAATGTCATGAAGGTCAGAAGGAAAAGACAGGACTCAGAGATGCCGCTCACCCCACCTCCACCCCAAAAAAGGAGGACAAACAAAAACTGAAACACAATTGTCGACATCGGCATCACTCACTTTACACCAAGACAAACAAGTGCAGGAAGATCATTTCTGTTTCCCCTTCTGCAACTAAAGCTTTAAAGGTGGAACATGAATATGCATGTACCCTTC
The DNA here is from genome assembly GCF_000390325.3 of Nicotiana tomentosiformis. Taxonomy (NCBI): domain Eukaryota; kingdom Viridiplantae; phylum Streptophyta; class Magnoliopsida; order Solanales; family Solanaceae; genus Nicotiana; species Nicotiana tomentosiformis. Next base: position 132,442,742 of record NC_090816.1, read on the forward strand.
CACTATTCCCTATCCCTTCTCCTTCACAAGAAATAGGTAAAATCATTAACCCAATTAGCTACTTTTGTAACTTAGCACCAGAATAACCTAAAACCAAAACATAATGGGCATGGAACATGTCAAAGAATGCGCTAAGCAAAATCCATTCAACCTCCTACTTTCTTCAGTACTCTCACCCAATCAGAAAACCTTTTTGTCCTCTATTCACTCATTGTTTCTGCCATAAAACAAGTCATAACCTATTCCTATTAAAACGTGCACTTGTGAAGTATAATGCTTGTAAATTAGCATAAAATGTCAAATCCCAAATAAATCTCAACTTCCTCAACACTTCTATCACTTAGAAGGCTTCACCTTAGGTACAATGCCATTTACTGCATGAGGAAGAAACAGTGGTTCAGTTTGCCACTGTCCATAGAGGGCGACAGTTCCTCCACAATCCTCCTCGCCATAATCATCATCCTTAACATCCTGTTCTTTGTTCTGCTTTCCAGAATGCTTCAGAACCTAACCGTAAAAGCAAAGCAGATTAAGGTACTTGCAGAGTTGTGGACAATCAAAAATCATATTGCAGATGAATAGAAGATTTATGTGCAGACAAAAACCTTTGCAGGGATCTCGTTAGCTTTCACTTGGAGCCCCTCACGAAGCCATTTTTCCTTTCTTTTGAGTGTTTGTACACAGGATCGTGGGTATACTGGATGACCAGAACAAAAACCTAATACAGGTCCTTTGGGGTAAAGAATCTGATACTTGTTAAGCCATCTTTCAATTATGTATAAGTGATGGTTTCTGTAAGCCTGCAGAGCAAATTAGTTCAAAACAAATCTATCAGTGCAACGTAGTCAAATTTTAGTGAATACTTGTGTTTGTTATACCTGTTGATTTGTTGGAAGAGGTTCAGTCAGTGCCCTAGTTTCCAACTCCATATCTTCTAGAGAGCTCCTGGTTGCTGTAAAAGAATTCCTTGTTTAGAATTCTGCATAATTTTTCTCGCTATGTTCATGCATATCCAGCATACCTGTTGATTGTGCTACTTCTGTTTTCTTGCTTTCATCAGAAGTTTCCTGTCTCAAATGAACAACATCACTGGTCGCCACGGACTCCAACTCCTTTAATGGTGCCAATACTGCATCCCACCAAATTGAGTTGACTCGTTCAGATGCTATCTTGTACCACTTTGTACAGTACCTGAAAAGAAAATGAAAGACATTACACAGAAGCATCCACCAAGTTAATTTAATTCTTATAGAATCTTCCCATTTTTAATATTTTTTTAAAACTCAATTGCCGACCCCTACTGTTTGGGACTGAGACATAGTTGTCGTTGTTGTTTCTTATAAGTCAATTCTTCCAATTTATTTAAAAGCTTCTGAATTGATTACCAAATTTTGCTGTGATGAGGAGGCTCATACTTCTTTTTTAATACCTAGGATGGTAATGGAAGAGTATAGGTTCAGCAGCAGAAACCTACCATGTCCCATATATAGTTATCATGTGACAACATAGATGTTTTGGTTATTAGGATGCCCTATTTCCCTTTCCCCAGAATTTTGCCAAAATTTTCCTCATTATTTTGCTTAATCATTAACTACTTTATGCGACTGAGTGCTATCTCAGTTCAAAACTGGAATAGAATAAATAGATAAATAAATAAATAATCATGACAACCATTAGAATTAATAATAATAATAATAATAATAATAATAATAATAATAATAATAATAATAATAATAATAATAATAACAATAACAATAACAATAACAATAATAATAATAATAATAATAATAATAATAATAACAATAATAACAATAACAATAACAATAACAATAACAATAACAATAATAATAACAATAACAATAACAATAACAATAACAATAATAATAATAATAATAATAATAATAATAATAATAATAATAATAATAATAATAATAATAATAATAATAATAATAATAATAATAATAATAATAATAATAATAATAATAATAATAATAATAATAATAATAATAATAATAACAACAACAACAACAACAACAACAACAACAACAATAACAATAATAATAACAATAACAATAATAATAATAATAATAATAATAATAATAATAATAACAATAACAATAACAACAACAACAACAACAACAATAATAATAATAATACGAGTACTTGTCCTAGTTAGAATCATAAGCAAAATGATGAGGACAATGATGATTGAGCAACAAATTATAAACCTCAGAACTCATGGCTTGCACGTCGTCTATGTGGGGAAGGGGTAAAATGAGGGGAAAATGACAGGGGAAAGAAACACCTCTTTAAGATTCTGCCTGTGAAACTATGATGGTATGACAAGAGTAATTTTATAGTAATAAGACCGAGGAGTAAATCAAGATGGACAAAACATAGTCACTGGGTCAAAATCTTGAAATTCAAAATATGAATGCATGAAGAGGAGCATCATGCTGCAGATAACATGACTAAGATTATATATAAAACAATGACTAATAAAACTAAATCCAAGAGAAACTACAGCACCCAATGAAATTTGGAACACCAAAGCAGCAAGAAATTGAAACCTGCGTGTAACATCTTTAGCTCCATTTCCAGCAAAAGCAACAACATATCGTAAATGTGACTTGCATGCAGCAGCTGCAGCTTCCACATTTAGCTCTCCATCAGTAATTGCATTTACAACATCAACATGCACCCATTTCCCCGTCAGATTCTCACCACTGCAGTAGACCTCTGCCCAGTATAGAGGCGCCCCTACTTTCCTAGATCCAACAGCAGTTGATAGTCCATGAGAGGAAGTCGAACACTCTTCTGCTTTAATTTTCTTCTTTTTGAACGGTGATACATTTGACGAAGTACTTTGTACATCCGCCACTTCTGAGACCATAGTGTTCCTAACTATTTCAACTGCGGTGGAAGAAAGAGCCATTTCCAACTGCATCTCAAATTCAAGATCCCCTTTTCTCTTTGGCTGCTCTCTCTTCATAATACATGCATCGTTAGCATCACGTAGAGCATCTGATGTTGATGGCGACATTCTTTTATTAGACTTATCTGTAATAGTTGCTCTAGACTTGTCATTGTAATGCTTGCCATCAGCCAAAGATTTAGCAGGAGAGAGAGGAGAATACTTTGGTGCAGCCACCATCAATGTCGAAGAGTTAAATATCCCGCTACCAGCCTTACTAGGGGATTGACCAGAGGGATATGGTTTCTCAATTTCCGGCTTCAAGGAAGCCACATCCAAGATTGATACGAACCTGCAATGAATGTCATCAGATATCTTTAAGGTAATTTCTCATGAGATAAAAGACTTGCAAGCTTTGGGGCATTCCAAAAGCTTGCAAGATTGAGCATAGAAAAAATAAGCTGCTTAGATTGTCCTTTTTGGTATGCCACCATGGGGTTTTCATGTTCGAAATGCAATAAAGAAACTGTACAAGAGGGAAGTTTCCAGTGCAAAATTGTCACCTAACTTCCCAGCTCATGCCGCTTGTTACCAAAATAAAAGTGTGCAGAAGAGGATTTCCACATAATTTGAATTCTCAGCACTTACTAGGTTATATGTACGCACTTCCTTACTCCAACAATAGGCAGTTCACTGCTAAATGTGTTAAAATCACTATGCAATAGCTCTAGCAACTAACCGAAAATATGTGGGAAAAAAGAGAAACAGAAATCACCTAGGGTAAGACAAGGAATAACAATACTTCAACAGACTGGAGATAGTTTTGGAGTTTAAATGCTCTGCACAATTTAACTTCATAGTTTAAATGCTCTCAATAACTTTAGTTGCACCTAGCATCTTACCTCTCTCTGTCTCTCTCTTAGAGTGATCCCCCTTCCCCCAATCTTTACCTGCATTTTGAACTCTTTTCTTCTCTTAGAGCATTTATGACATAGCCGTCATTCAGAGTAATGGATAATACAGCAGTCAATAGAAGAACAATAGAGGCTATTTAATTGTAAAAGTTAATAGGAAAAATTGCAGCTTACCTGGTCGTAAGATTCAAAGCCCTAAACAGAGCTACAGACAATGCAGCAACCTGTAATAATGAAAAACAAAAAGGATTGTTTCTCAGATCAATGGGCAATATACTAAACACTGTTTCTTCTATCAAGACATAGAAGCCTGCACAGCCTCTAACTATGGTTTTAAATAGGTAAGTTCCAAAGTTTTGCAATTAACCCTGATATTATATCAGATCTGAAGGAAAAATATATATGTATATTTTATTTTTTAAGACACGAATCACGATGTTATGAAAAAGCTATGCTAAGGACAGGAAAACGAGAAAACACTTATAATGCAAAACCATACTTCTTCTGGGGTCCCTTCCTGAGACTCAAGAGTTGATGCCAAAGCTGAATGAAATGACTTCTCTGAATCACTTGCACCTCTAACACGGAAATGACTGTGGAACTGCAACCAGTGGTAAAAGGTGAAATAAAAGAATGAAACTTGTAATATCAAAGGGCAGTTACGATGATAACATAAAGCACATACCCAACTGACAAGAGGAGTTAGCGCCTTCGTGGTAAGTTTTGGAACATCTGTTAGCTTCAGCAGATGTGCTGGCAGCAGTGAAAGTAAAGAAGCCTGGCAAAATAAGTAAAATCTTATATCTTACTAGTTTCCTCCCATAAGTATCAGTACTTGGAGGGAATACTTTAAAAGGCCAAAAGTTCACCGGCATTTCCATATCATTCACACAGAAGAGGCTAAAGCATGCTAAGTCAAAGATCAAACTTTTTTTTTTTTTTGACAAGTCATGCTAAGTCAAATATTATGTCATAAATAAATGAGACACCAAAAAAAAAACACATAACTAGAGCTGGAATTATCTGAGATTATGTGTCCATAGCTATAAAGTCCTCAATGATCATGTGCTGTAGAGTCATATAGAGATTCTTTTTTCTTTTCTTTTTTTGAGAATGAGTCATATAGAGATTTTAAATTTCTAAAACTTCGAAGTTTAACACATATCAAAACCATAACAGCACGTCAGCAACAAAGGTGAAGGATGACAAATCTAGTTGGACATCAACTAGGATTTTACTACAATTTTCCACATATTTCTAATTTTCTCACCCATTCACAATATTCCCCAAAACTAACTTAAGTCTCTCTAAGTTTAAAATATGTGTCTGTATCCTGATCTCCATCATTTCAGAAACCTGTGAAGAAAATTTCGGACACGACTTCTAAAAAGTAACGTCATCTCACTCCCTCGTTACTGTTTCATTATTTTCCCCATCCCCTCTATACCGAGTTGACTAAGGAAAACAGAGAATCATACTGCTGCTTAACCAGGACTTTAATTCACCAACGCTGGAATAGCCTTTCCTGTTTTCTTTGTCTTCTATTTCTTTTCTTGGAGCCTGGGTAGGTAGGGGTGGATTCACTTTATGAATAAACAACAATCCAGTAAGATAGTTGATAGAAGGTTTAGCAGATCCACATTTTACATGCTAATATCGATGACAATTGGGGGAAGAATATCACGCTACGGGAATAAGAAAGAACCTGGATAAGAGGATCATTGCAAGCACTATCTACCAACCTGCCCCTCGCTAGTAAACAAAGCAAGTTAACCTTATGCACAACCTCAGCCAATTCCTGCAATTTAAGGGGGGGAAGTACAAGTTGATGCACGTCCGACGAAGGACTAAAATGTAAGATCATGGCATTCATATCTTTTCTCTATGATATTCAAACCACCTTTTCTTCTGCAGTTGCTCGGCGTACTGTTTTCTGTTTACTAGAGTCAGGCGGAGCATCAAACTCAACAGTCACACCATTGCTTGTATCTTCCTTAACATTGCTTTCGGGCTTCAAAGTATGAACTGACCCGTCTTCCCAATCAATACCATCAAGTTCATCTTCCCTCTCGATACTCTGATACTGAACATCTGTACCTTCATTTTCCACTTCCAATGGCACATTTTGTAACACATCTTTAGTGCAACATTCAGCATCTAATGTAGTCCTTGCCACTGTAGTGCCGGTAAGCTGCTTTTCTGTCTCCCTTGATCTGTTCTCTGGCTATACATATAAACAAAGAACAATTAAGAAATGCATTGTCCAAATGCAGTTCATGCCTAAATCATCAACACTAAGACATGGAAACACATACGATTTTTTAGCATTGCGAACAAAAAGAGTTAAATACTTCTTGCTGAAGGAAGTGTTTCACTCACTACATTGCCCAACTGAAGCGATAGCACAAGAAAGAAACAAACCTTGCCCGTAGAATCTTGTTTGCATAGGTAACTATCATCTGTGTTCAGACCCCGAGAGCCACGTGACTTGTTGACTCGTTTCAAGAGTTTTCCCACTGCACCTCGAGATATGTTTGCAAGAGTTTCTGAAATCAAGCATGTTATTCTTACTGTAGTTTCAACCTTCAAGAACTCAAAACTCTACTGTTATTTTCAATGCATATTTAAAGTACATAACAAGAGTTCTTAAAGTTAATATCAATAATGAATGATTGCGACATAACAAACCGTTATCACTGGCTCTATCTTTGCAGCCGCTTCGGCTCTCCATCTCACTGTAGTGTTTCACAGATTCTTCATTTACTGTCCGAAATGGAAAACATAACTTAACGTAACCTCAGTGCATTACTGTAATGAAGCTAATTAACTAGCACATAACAAAAGTCCATGTATAAGCATATTCATATTCTCCGGTGATCACCGATCACTAGTCATTTGAAAAGTTTCATGAATGTTACATTTTAGAGTAAGACTCTACTTGGGTCAGACAAAAAGAGATTACTTATCACGGAAATATACCATCAATTGAAAATAAAGAGACAGGCCTTGGATGCAACAACAACAAACCCAGTGGTCCCACAGGTGTGGCCTATGGAGGGTAGTGTGTAAGCAGACGTTAGCCCTAATTTGTGAAGGTAGAGAGGCTATTTCTGATATACAAAGAAACAAGCCTTGAATGGTCTGCCTTTTTTTCACTTAAACTACATTTGCTACTAGCTATAACCCAAACCAATAAAGGGTTACATAAGTAAAACACACCCAAAATAACTAGCAAATTAACATGAAAGAACCTCAAAAAGGGGTTGTAAGAAGGACTAGAGAAGCAAAAAAAAATGTGAAACAAAAATCTAAAAATTGAATTTTTATGCAGTCAGGTTTTGTTTTAGTAATATGTAGTGTGGTTAAGGAAAACATACCAGTAAATAAACTGAATCCCAAAGACAACTAGCAAATAAAGATGAAATAATCCAATAAAGGGTAGTTAAACAAGAGGAGAAATAAGCTGAAATTGTGAAAAAGAAGAACAAAGATTGAATTTTTATGCATTCTTGGTTATGTTTTGGTGTCATCTTGTGTACTTTAACAGTAAGTAAAGTGAATCAAAAGAGAAATATGAAAGAATCCAATAAAAGGGTAGTTAGAGGATAAACTAGCAAAAACTGTAAAACAAGAATAGAAAGATTGAATTTTTATGCATTCTTTGTTGTTGTTGTTGTTGTTTTTTGGGGGCTGGTTGAAGAGTTAGGAAACATACCAGTTGATTGATTATGTAGCTTAGCCTGATTTCTGGTTCGCATTTTTCGATCAATTGAACAATAGGAAGAAGAAGAGGCGCGCGCTATATGCTTACGGTTGAAACCTATGAAAATCCCAAACCCGGGAAGAAGGAAGGGGGATTGTGTTTTTTTTTTTTCTTTTTCTTTTTAGCCAATCTTTTTTTAATTATTTTCCATTAATAGTGGCACTAATATTCTTGTTTGGGTGGTTGTCAGCTATTATATTGTATCTCATTGTTATTTTAAACATAATATTTATTTTAATTATTACTTAGATTTTATTATATAGTATCGTTAAAATCAATGTGACGTAATGATAAAATGTGTCGCGTAACAATCGATTTGATGCGTTCGCGTTATTACCTTTTTTTTTTCCTCATATTGCCCTTTCTTATTATTAAATAATTATATTTTATCTTTATCGTATCTTTTTATATAATAATTTAACCACGTTCTTACCTTTTTTATGTAATATTGGTGTGTGACATCATGAAACGATGGCAAACGATACAATCTATCCAAACATTATATTTATCAAAATAATACAATACAATACAATAGCATACAATACGACACATTATGAAACGACGTATAACAATCATATATACAAGTTGTAACGACTTAAAAATAGGATAAGAACTGTTAAGATAGACAAAGCACTGATATATTTATGTACACATTATTAGTTTGTTAGTCATAGTTAGCCAATTAGATTAATGTTCGTTTAGTTGTTAGCTCTTCATGAGTTGTTGCCAGCTTTTAGGTTAGTCTACATTTCTTCTTACACGTATATATAATGTAAGAGCTATAGTGAGTGAGATTATTTTATATTTTTCACATATATAATGTAAGAGCTATAGTGAGTGAGATTATTTTATATTTTTCACATTTTCTCTCATACTCTATAATGTTCTCTTCAGCCAACTGCTAGTAGCTTCAGCTCAAGTCTTCTCTTCAATGGAGTCCACACCTCACATATTCTGAGTTTCAACATGGTATCAGAGCACAACTTTGTTTTTCGCTTTATATCTCACTCAATCTTCAATCGATTTCACTAATTCAATCGATTTCACTGGCTCAATCAAATCTAGGGTTTTCCAAAATCTTGAAATCAATTTTCTTTTTGTGAGAATTTGATTCGTTATTCGTCTGTCAGAGTGCAATCTCATCTTCTTCTTTCGATACTTCAAACCATGGCCAGAGAAGAGGATGTTGCTGACCCAACTATTCGTCAATCGGAGAACACTAGGTCCGATTTGGTGAGAGATGTTATGGATTTGACCAATCCTTTATACATGCATCCATCAAAGAATGCTGGATCGACTTTGGTAACAATACATTTTGATGGAGTAGGATACAAATCCTGGAGGAGAGGAGTTCTGTGAGCCCTCTCAGTGAAGAAAAAAATAGGTTTCATTAATGGCAAATGCAAAAGGCGTAATACTAATTCTGCAAATTATAGACAGTGGGAAAGGTGTGATGATATGGTCACCTCATGGATCTTGAACTCGCTCCCGAACAGCATAGCAGATAGTTTACAATATGTGAATGACGCGAAGGAACTTTGGCATAAATTGGAAGATAAGTATGATCAGACCTGTCACGACTAAAAAATTACATGTCGTGAAGGCGCCTATCTCAATACTAGGCAAGCCGATAACCTCAATAAAACACTATAATCTTTTAAGTTTGAAAACATAAAATTTAGATTTAATAGAAAATTCCACAAATATCGGTACAAATACACTCCCAAAAACCGGTGTCACTAAGTACATGGGCATCTAAATGATAACATAGTCTGACTGACACAAACACTGTTTGGAAATGTAGAACAATGCAAAAAACTGAAAGGAAAGAGAGTCGAGGTATGCGGACGCCAAGCAACTACCTCGATAGTCTCCAACCGATGAAACTCCGAAATCTAGTAGCCGCCGTATCCGGAAGTACCTGGATCTGCACACAAAATGCAGAGTGTAGTATGAGTACAACCGACCCCATATACTCAATAAGTAACAAGACTAACTTTTGGGCTGAAAGTAGTGACGAGCTCAACGGGTATAGTCAAGTATAGAAATAACAGTACAGAAATGTAGGCATGCTTTCCAGTTCAATAGTTAAACTCAGTATAAGTAACATAGATCAATTCTGAATGATATGAGGAATATGATATCTCTATATCTACATGTTATATGTGATGCACCTCAGTGGAAACCTCGTGTACTCACATTATGAAAATACTCAATCACTCAGTAATGTATATGGTCAATCCAGCCCACGGAAGATTCATCCCAAATATAATATCAACTGACAGTCAGTCGCTCAGTACTGTGTAAGTCCAATCCATCTCACGGAAGATCTTAATATAGATAATTAGGCAAGATCCATGCCAGGAAAAATCCACCCCAAAATATAAATGATTCGAGCAAGATCCATGCCGAGGGAAGATTCATCCCTCAGTATAAAATCAATCGCGCTCACTATGGGGGGGAGGTGCAAACTCCGGAGTGGCTCCTTCAAACCCAAGCGCTATAATAGCTAGATCCGTGCATAAATAAATAAAACATGATGTGGCGTGCAGCCCGATCCCATAAATATCACTCAAAATCTCCAGTCTCTCGGGCTCTCAATGACACGAAAATCAACGCGACGTGATGATATGATATTATGATGTATCAATGAATGGCAGCAGAGACTGAGATACGATATACAAATGATAAATGTGACTGAGTACATAATTGTAAATTTAAAACACGTAATTCAATAGCAATAAGACCTTTGTGTGTCCCAAAAATACCGGCATGTAACCTAAACATGATCTTTAACATGAGTCTCAACTCGATTTTCGCTAACACGTGGAGGATATTGTGGATAATGATATGATTATTTGATTATGCAAATCCACAGAATCAATAAAGTCACAATTTCTATGGTGCACACCCACACGCCCATCACTTAGCACGTGCGTCACCTCCAAATAATTCATATAACACGAAATTCAGGGATTCATACCCTCAAAACCAAGTTTAGAAGTGTTACTTACCTCAAACTGTGCAAGTTCTTTATTCCAATATGCCCTTGCCTCGCGAATCAGCCTCTGAACGCCTCAAATCTAGTCATAATTAATTCGATACAGTCAACACAAATTATAGGAATCAATTCCGTATGAAAATACTAAATTTTCCAACAAAATCCAAAATTCAACTCAAAAAATCAGTGGGACCCATGTCTCGGAACCCGACAAAAGTTATAAAATATGAACGCACATTCAACCACGAGTCCAACCATACCAAATTTAGCAAATTCTGACATCAACTCGACCTTCAAATTCTCAAATCTTATTTTCAAATCCTTAGGCCCAAATCCTCGAATTTCATCTCAAAACACGTAATCTAAATCTAAATACTCAATTATAATTCAATATTATTGGCTAACAATGGTCGCAAGTGACTTACCTCAAGTTTTCTCGTGAATTCTCGCTCAAAAATCGCCTCAACCCGTGTTTGAAATGTCCAAGAATGAGAAAATCTTGGACCTCTCTGTTTTTGTACACTGCCTAGAGGTTCGAACCTGCGCCCCTTTTAGTCGCACTTGCGGTCTCGCATGTGCGAGAATCCAACCGTTTCTGAGGTTTGCCAAAGCCTCTCGTGCCTCTACTTCTACAACCTTGATGTTGCTTCTCCGGACTCGCTTCTGCGAGGCTCATAGCCTGTTTGGCCAAGGTGGAGAAATCAACTTATTTTGAGAAGTATTTTTTTCAAAAGTGCTATTGAAAAATATACTTTTGGAGAGAAGCAATTTGTGTTTGGCTAATCACTCTCAAAAGCACTTTTGAGCAATAATTTGTGTTTGGCCGAGCTTTTCAGAAAGTGCTTTTAAGTATCAAATTATGAATAAGAACATGAATAGAATTACTTAATAGTTAATATTATAAGTAAATAAATAATCTTAAAATTTTGTTATTACAACAATAATTAAATATTTTATTTAAGTGAAATATGAAAATAAAATTTAAAAGTACTTAATTATTTTAATATAAGTTAAATATATTAAAAATTATTTAACAAATATAAAAGCATTCACCCTTAAAGTCACTATATATTAGAAAGCTATCCTAAAAATAATAAGAAATATTTATACATTAATATCCTAAATACTAGGCTTAACGGTTATTTTGACATATACTATATTTTGTTAAAGGTATTTTGGTAAGAAGAAAAGTCAAAACTACTTCTCCTTCTGTTGTTGAGAAAAAGCTACTTTTTTATGCTTTTCTAAAACTGTTTCTGCTTCTTTCCAAAAATACCCCCCCCCCCCCCCCAAATCTTGTCCAAACACCTCAAGTTAGGGAATAGGTGCTTTTGAGAAAAAAAGCACTTTTGGCCTCTTGAGAAGCTTGGCCAAACAGGTTATCAGTCCACTTCTGCGGACCTTGCGCTTCAACGACTCCCCGTCCGCATCTGCGATCACGCAGGTGCGGAAATTCCCTCGCACCTGCGACCACTGCCTCACCATCCCCCTACCCTCATCTACGCTTGCCAAGCTCGCTTCTTCAAGCTCGCACCTGCGAGAAAAGTTACGCAGTTGCGATTGCACCAAAAGACTGAAATTTTGAGGTTTGTTCTAAGTCCAATGTTCGATCTGTTATCTATCTGAAACTCACCCAAGGCTCTCGGGACCTCAACCAAATATATCAATAATTACCAAAATATCATACTAACTTAGTCGAAGCCTCAAATCACATCAAACAACGCTAAAACCACGAATCGCACCCCAATTCAAGCCTAATAAAAACTAACAAATTTTAACTTCTACTTTCGATGTCGAAATCTATCAAATCAAGTCCGATTGACCTCAAATTTTACACACAAGTCATAAATAACATAACGGACCTATTACAATTTCCAGAATCGAATTCCGACCCCGATATCAAAAATTCAACTCCTGGTTAAACTTTCAAACTTTAAATTTCCTATTTTCTTCATTTCAAGCCAAATTTAACTACGGACTTCCAAATAATTTTTTCGGATACACTCCTAAGTCCAAAATCACCATACGGATATATTGGAATCATCTAAACTCAGTTCTGGGGTCGTTTACACATAAGTCAATATCCGGATAACCTCTTCAACTTAAGTTTTCATCCTTGATACTAGGTGTCTCAATTTATTTCGAAACCTCACCAGACCCGAAACAACTACCCCGTCAAGTCACATAATAACTGTAAAGCATAAAATGAGCAGTGAATAGGGGAATGGGGTTGTGATACTCAAAAAATCAGATCGGGTCGTTACATTCTCCCAATCCTAAACAAACGTCCGTCCTCGAACGGGTTTAGAATTATACATGGAGTCTCAAATAGGTGTGGATATTTGCTCTGCATCTCCCGCTCAGTCTCCCAGGTAGCTTCTCCGACTGGTTGGCCTCTCCATTGCACTTTCACTGAAGTTATGTTCTTTGATCTCAACTTTCGAACCTGTGGATCCAAAATGGCCACCGGCTCCACGACATAAGTCAAATTACCATCCAACTGAACCGTACTGAAATCCAAAACATGAGACGGATCTCGGACATACTTCTAGAGTATAGATACATGTATCACTGGATGAACACCCGATAGACTAGACGACAATGCAAGTTCATAAGCCATATCTCCAATCCTTTTAAGTACTTAAAAAGTCCTAATATACCTAGGACTCAACTTGTCCTTCTTCCCGAACCTCATAACACCTTTCATAGGCGAAACTCAGAGTAGAACCTTCTCTCCTACCATTTAAGAAACACCGCGAACCTTTCGATCGACATAACTATTTTGTCTAGACTTCGCCGTGCGAAGTCGTTCATGAATCAATTTGACCTTTTCCAAAGCATCCTGAACTAAATCAATACCCAATAGCCTAGCCTCACCCGACTCAAACCAACCTACCGGAGACCGAAACCGTCTCCATAAAAAGCCTCATACGGAGCCATCTGAATGATCGATTGGTAGCTATTGTTATATTCTAACTCTGCAAGCGGTAGAAACTGCTCCCAAGAAGCCCCAAAATCTATAACACAAGCACGTAGCATATCTTCCAATATCTGAATAGTGCTTTGGGACTGAACGTCCGTCTAAGGGTAAAATGTTGTACTCGACTGAACTTGTGTGCCTAACTCTCGTTACACTGCTCTCCAAAACTGTGATGTAAACTACGTGCCCTGATCTGAAATGATGGACACTAGCACACCGTGAAGGCAAACAATCTCGTGGATATAAATTTCAGTTAATCGCTCCGAAGAATAAGTATCAACTGGAATAAAATGTGCAGATTTGGTCAACCGATCCACAATCACCCAAATAACATCAAAATTTCTCGAAGTATGTGCGAGCCCAACTACGGAGTCCATGGTAATGCGCTCCCACTTCCACTCCGAAATTTCAAGTCTCTGAAGCAATTTGCCCGGTCTCTGATGCTCGTACTTCACATGTTGACACTTTAAACATCGGCTACAAAACCCAACTATATCTTTCTTCATCCTTCTCCACCAATAATGTTGCCTCAAGTCCTGGTACATCTTAGCGGCATCCGGATGAATGGAATACCGCGAACTGTGGGCTTCTTCAATAATTAACTCACGCAATCCATCTACACTTGGTACACAAATCCGACCCTACATCCTCAACATCTCATCATCTCCAACAGTAACATCTTTGGCATCACTATGCCGAACTGGGTCCTTCAGGACAAGCAAATGGGGGATCATCATAAGGGCGCTCTCTGATGCGGTCATATAAGGAAGACCGAGAAACCACACAAGCTAGAACCCGACTGGGCTCCGAAATATCTAATCTCACGAACTGGTAAGCCAAGACCTGAACATCAACTGCAAGAGGCCTCTCACCAACAAGAATGAATGTAATGATACCCATACTCAATGCTTTTCTACTCAAGGCATCGACCATCATATTAGCCTTCCCGGGATGATACAAAATAGTAATATCATAGTCCTTTAGCAGCTCCAACCATCTTCGCTTCCTCAAATTTAGATCATCCGATTTGAATAAGTGCTGAAGACTCCGATGATCTGTTAATACCTCAAACGACACACCATAGAGATAACGATGACTACCAATTCTAAATCATGAACAAGGTAGTTCTTTTCATGTGGCTTCAACTGGCACGAAGGCAATCACTCTACCCTCCTGCATTAAGACACACCCAATACTGATCCGAGAAGCATCACAATACACTGTATAAGGGCCTGAAGCTAAAGGCAAAACTAGAACTAGAGTTGTGGTCAAAGCAGTCTTGAGCTTCTGAAATCTCTTCATACTCATCCGACCACATGAATGGAGCACTTTTTGGAGTCAATTTAGTCACAGGCACCGCAATAGATGAAAATCCCTCCACAAAGCGACGATAATACCCGGTTAATCTGAGAAAACTCCAAATATCAGTAGCTGAAGATAGCTCGGGACAACCCTGAACTGCCTCTATCTTCATCAGATCTACTTGAATCCCCTCACTAAACACCACGTGCCCTAAGAACGCCACCGAATTAAGCCAAAACTCACACTTGGAGAACTTGGCATAAAGTTTCTCCTCCTTCAACCTTTGTAATACGA
Organism: Nicotiana tomentosiformis; assembly: GCF_000390325.3. Lineage (NCBI taxonomy): Eukaryota > Viridiplantae > Streptophyta > Magnoliopsida > Solanales > Solanaceae > Nicotiana > Nicotiana tomentosiformis. The sequence goes on from NC_090816.1 coordinate 132,457,910, forward strand.
CACTCAAGTAATGTGCATGCTCCTCCTGGCTTTGTGAGTACACCATGATATCATCAATAAATACTACGATAAATGAATCAAGGTATGACTAGAATAAATTATTCTTCAAGTGCATAAATGTTGTTGGGTGTTGGTCAGCCCAAAAGACATCACGAGAAATTCATAGTGACTATAACAGGTCCTGAATGCCGTATTTAGAATATTCGAATCCCGATTTTTCAACTAGTGATATCCATACCTCAAATTAATTTTGGAGAACATCCTCAGCCCTGAAACTGGTCAAATAAATCATCAATACGTGGCAAAGGATACTTGTTCTTGATTGTAACTTTGTTCAACTGCATGTAGTACATACACATCTGCATAGTACCATTTTTCTTTTTCACAAATAGAACTGGTGCACCCCAAGACGACACACTATGCCTAATAAACCCCTTATCAAGAAGTTTCTGGAGTTGCTCTTTCAATTCCTTCAACTCAGCTGGTGCCATACGATACGGAGGAATAGAAATGGGCTGAGTACCCGGCACCAAGTCAATACCAAAATCAATATCCTTGTCGGGTGGCATACCCGACAGGTCTGCAGGAAATACATCCGGAAAGTCTCGCACTACCGTTACAGAGTCAATATCATGAGTGTACGCATCAACATCTCTCACAAAGGCCAAATATGACAAACACCCCTTCCCGGCCATCCGTTGGGCCTTCAATTAAGAAATTACCCTGATGGGAAACATAATCTAGAGAACCTCTCTACTCGACCTTCGGCAATCACGGTATCGCCAACGTCACAATTTTTGCGTGACAGTCCAGAATAGCATGACATGGAGACAACCAATCCATTCCCAAGATTACATCGAAATCAACCATAATAAGCAATAAGAGATCCAATCTAGTCTCCAGTCCCCCAATAGTTACCATACACGACCGATACACACGGTCTACAATAATAGTATCACTCACCGACGTAGATACACGAACAGGTGAAACTAAGGACTCACCGGGCATATTGTCACGACCCTAAACTCAAACATGTCGTGATGACGCCTATCGATGGTACTAGGCTAGCCGACTCCCACAATACTACAAAAATTCATTCAAAGATATGCCAAAAGACGTCTTGTATAGCAGAATTTCATAAAAATAATATTAAAAAATAGGGGTTAAACTCAAAAATAGAAATACGGAATGAAAATCCCCAAACATCGGGGTGTCACTGAGTCATGAGCAACTACTAAAAACTGGTCCGGCAATAATAAGACTAACATAGTCTGGGAAAAATCCAAAATACAACTAAGGAGAGATAAAGAAGGAGAAAACAGGGTTGCAATTGCCAGGCAGCTACCTCGCTAACTCCAATGATCAGCTACAGGAACCTCAGCATCCGCTACCGTGACCAAAAATGCCTGGATTTGCACACAAGGTGCAGGGAGTAACGCGAGTACACCAATTCAGTAAGTAATGGAAACAAATAAAGGCTGAGAAGTAGTGACAAGCTAAATGCAAGTACCGTTCATATCACAAAAAATTAGTAAAGTATGGCATGCTTTGTAACCAGAGTTTAAGTCAAATCATCTTGTTTAAATCAAGTTCAAGTGAATCAATTAGGAATATCTTTCAACAGTTCTCAACAAGGACTCAAAGCAACTATGAGCATGGATGATGAAATCATATACTGCCCATCGGGCTAACATCACTCAGTCCTCCCAATCACTCCAACCTCACAATCACTCATGCCTCACCATCGCTCACCACTCGGTACTCGACGCTCGGCACTCGCACTCAGTAGGTACATGCGCTCACTGGGGTGTTCAGACTCCTGAGGGGCTCTTACAGCCCAAGCACTATAATCTGTACGGACAACTCATATGCCGCACGGACAAATCACGTGCTATAATATCATATCAGAATCCGCACGGACAACTCACGTGCTGAGGTACAATACCTCACAAACAGGCCCTCGGCCCCACTCAGTCATAAACCTCTCCAGTCTCTCGGACTCTCATAAATCAAAGAAATCAGCCCAAACAACATTAACACGATGCACCAAATAGAATAACGAAGACTGAGCTATGATGTAAGAATGCATGAACATGACTGAGTACGGGATATCAACTAAAGTAATGAGAGAACAATAAGAAACGACCTCTAAGGGTCCAAACAATACTGGCATAAAGCCTAGACATGGTATCTAGCATGATTTACAGTAAATCTTCTAAAGCACATAAAGAGCATATAACTACAATATGTTGTTCAACTTTACAATTGCTACGAGAAGAACCAAGTCACAATACCCAATGGTGCACGCCCACACGCCTGTCACCTAGCATGTGCGTCACCTCCAAATAGTCACATGACACAAAATTCGGGGTTTCATACCCTCAGGACTAGATTTACAACTGTTACTTACCTCAATCCGAGCAAATCTCTAATCCACAATGCCCTTATCTCTCGAATCGGCCTTCGAGCATCCCGAATCTAGCCACAAGTAGTACAATACCATTAATATATGCTAAAGGAATCAATTCCACAACAAAACTACTAAATTACACTAAAAACCCGAAATTGGCTCAAACCCGGCCCCCGAGCCCACGTCTCGAAATCTGACAAAAATCACAAAAACCAAAATTCCATTCACTCACGAGTCTAACCATATGAAATTCATCAAAATCCGACATCATTTGGTCCTTCAAATCCTCAAATTGCACTCTCCAAAATCCCAAGCCCTAACCTCTTATTTCACTTCAAAAATCCTACTAATTAATGATGAACAAAGCCATAGATTCATGAAATTTATACCATAATGGGTTAGAATCACTTACCCCAACGTTGCTCCTTGAAAACCTTCGAAAAATCGCCTCTCTCCCGAGTTTCTCAAGTCCAAAATTGAAAATGAAAGACAAAACCTCTAGCTGGAGCTTTTCTGCCCAGCAATATCGCACGTGCGGCCCCTTTTTCTGCTTCTGCGATGCCGCACCTGCGGAATTTCCATTGCAGGTGGAACTCACTTGAGATCCCAGGTTCCGCATCTGTGGCCAACCTTATGCGCATGCGCTTGCACACCTGCGCATAACTCTCTGCATCTGCGAAGCCAGCCATTTTCCTCCCTTCAGCATCTGCGCCCCAGGTCTCGCACTTGCGAGCTCGCAGATGTGATAGCCTTCTCGCACCTGCGGTTCCAACCCACCTTAGCCTTTCCCGTACCTGCGACTTCTCCAAGCGCTTCTGTGCCCTCGCACCTGCGGCTCCCCCTCCGCAGGTGCGGAAATACCAGTAGCAACAGCTTCAGCTGCATTTTTCCAACTTCAAACAATCCGTTAACCACCCGGAATCACCCCGAGCCCCTCGGGACCTCAACCAACCAGACCAACAAGTCATATATCAACATACAAACTTAGTCGAGCCTTCGAATAACTCAAAACAACATCAAAACACCAAATTACCCTCGGATTCAAGCCTAAGAATTTCTAAACTTCCAAATTTCACAAACGATGCCGAATCCTACCAAACCACGTCTGAATGACCTAAAATTTTACACGCACGTCACAAAAATGACACCACGAATCTACTCCAACTTCCAAATATCCATTCCGACCCTGATATCAAATTTTTCCACTACCTACAGAAATCGCTAAATTTCCAACTTTCGCCAATTCAAGCCTAATTCCACTACGGACCTCCAAATCAAATTCCGGACGCATGCATAACTCCAAAATCACCTAAAGAAGCTAACAGAACCATAAAAATTCAAATTCGAGATCGTTTACACATAAGTCAACATCCGATTAACGTTTCTAACTTAAGCTTCTACTTTAGAAACTAAGTGTCTTAATCCACTCCGAACCACTCCGGACCCGAACCAACTAACCCGGTATATCATAATATAGTTAAAAAGCACAAAATGAAGCAGAAATGGGGGAAACGGGGCTATAACTCTCGAAACGACCGACTGGGTCGTTACACATATCCATACAACGAGCAAAATATGATGATACATACAAATATATGGAACCAAGATCAAATAATATAGAAGCTTCCCTCTGTCATAGTGAGATAATACATGTGATCACTGCATCTGAAGCAACAACATCTAGCCTGGCAGGAATGGCATAGAATCATGCATGATCGTCGCTTGATCTGCCTCCCCCTCTAGGGCGACCTCTACATGCTTGAGCCACCCCCTGTGCTGGCTGGGCTAGTGGTGAAATAACTGGTGCATGACCTCCCGACAGGTGGGGATAATATCTCTTCACATGACCCAACTCTCCACACTCTAACCAACCCTTCTCTGAAAATGTCGGAAAGTATTGAGGTGGACCTCGAGAACCAGAATAACTACCAAAAGAACCTGGTATAGATAGACCTTGAACTGATAATGCACCAGAAGAACTATAGGCTGGAAGTGCACTAAGAGAAGATTGACTCGGTCGAGCACTGTATGAACCATGGCTAGCTGATGCGCCACGATGAGCTGGACGAGCCATCTGAGCGGGCCTATAAGGTCGACCCCTGTTGTGATAGGACTGTACCCTAGAAGGAACACCGTTGGAATTACCCAGACCACGTGACCTCTTGGCCTCCCTCTCCTCATGCTCCTGAGTACGGACCATTTCTAGACGTCGAGCACTCTCAACTACCTAGTCGAATTTAGCACATGCTACATTTTCCAGAGTCATAATAAAACGGAACTGATGGTTGAGGCCATTAATGAACCTCCTAATCTTCTCCCTTTCAGTGGGAACCAACCAAACTGCATGACGAGCCAATTCTGAAAACCATATCTCATACTGGTCATGGACAGGTCCTTTTGATATAAATGCTCAAACTGCCTGCGTAGTTTCTCTGTTCTCTCTGCGGGTATGTGGCACAAACTTCTCTAGGAATAATACGGAGAACTCATGCCATGAAAGTGGTGCTGCACCAACAAGTCTGCTCCTCTCATAAGTCTCCCACCATCTGAAAGCTGCTCCGATCAACTGAAAAGTAGTAAATGAGACCCCACTGATCTCCAGAATACCTATTGGACGAAGAATCCATTGGCATCTTACCAAGAAATTCTAGGCATCCTCTGACTCAGTTCCACTGAAAGATGGAGGACAAAGTCTCTCAAATCTCTCTAGTCTCTTCTTCTCCTTGACATTCATAATATGACCCACATGCGCTCGAGCAACTGTAACTAGCTGGACTAGTAGTTCCCACGGTATCTGAAGTCCCTGCACTACCTGCTCTGGAGTACGGGCAACAGAGGTATGAGTACCTCCCCCTGTCTGTGAAGTGACTGGTGCGGCTTGAGACGAAACCACCCGAGCAAGGCCAGTGCAAACAATTAATATCTGGGTTAAAGCCTCCTGAAGGCCTAGAATCATAATAGGATAGTTGGTAACTGAGCTGGTCCTGCCAGCTTAACTATATCTAGAACTAACTGGTGGTTCTACAGGTGTTGTTCCAACTGCTGCACTAGCTATACCTCGACCTCTACTACGGCCTCGACCTCTCGTGGTCCTAAATGGTGGCACTGGTGGCTGACCGTCTGATCCGGTAGTACGTGTCCTCACCATCTGTGAGAGAATAGAATAACAGAAATTTAGTTTCCGGAATCAACAAATTCGCACGACAGAATACAAGAAAGTGAAATTTTAGTAAGGGTTCGACAGCCTCTCGAAGATAAGTACAGACGTCTCCGTACTGATCCGCAAGACTCTACTAAACCTGTTTATGACTCGTGAGACCTGTATAACCTAAGCTCTGATACCAACTTGTCACTACCCAAAATTTATATGTCGTGATGGCGTCTATCTCAATACTAGGCAAGTTGATAACCTCAATAAAACACTATAATATTTTAAGTTTGAAAACATAATATTTAGATTTAGTAGAAAATCCCATAAATATTAATCCAAATATACTCCCAAAACTCGGTATCACTTAGTACATGAGTATCTAAATGATAACATAGTATAACTGACACAAACACTGTCTGGAAATGTAGAAAAATATAAATAACTGAAAGGAAAGAGAGTCAAGATTTGCGGACACAAGCAACTACCTCAATAGTCTCTAATAGATGAAACTCTGAAATCTAGCAGTAGCCGTATCCGAAAGTACTTGGATCTGCACACGAAATGCAGAGTGTAGTATGGGTACAACCGACCCCATGTACTCAATAAGCAACAAGACTAAACTTTGGGCTGAAAGTAGTGACGAGCTCAGTAGGTGCAATCTAGTATAGAAATAACAGTACAAAAATGTAGGCATGCTTTCAAGTTCAACAGTTAAACTCAATACAAGTAAAATACATCAATTCTGAATGATATGAGGAATATGACATCTCTATATCTACATGCCAATGTACATGCTATATGTGATGCGCCTCAGTGGAACCCGTGTACTTACATTCTCAAAATACTCAATCACTCAGTACTATATATGGCCAATCTAGCCTAGGGAAGATCCATCCCAAATATAATATCAAATGACAGTCAGTCGCTCAGTACTGTGTAAGGCTAATCCAACCCAGGGAAGATCCATCCCTCAATATAGATAATTAGGCAAGAACGATGCCAGGGAAAATTCATCCTAAAATATAAATGATTCGGGCAAGATCCATGCCCCGGGAAGATCCATCCCTCAATATAGATAATTAGGCAAGATCCATGCCAGGAAAAATCTATCCCAAAATATAAATGATTCGGGCAAGATCCATACCCAGGGAAGATCCATCCCTCAATATAGATAATTAGGCAAGATCCATGCCAGGAAAAATCCATCCCAAAATATAAATGATTCGGGCAAGTTCCATGCCAAGGGAAGATCCACCTCTCAATATAAAATCAACCGTGCTCACTGTGTGTGTGTGGGGGGGGGGGGAGGGGGGTGTTGACTCTAGAGGGGCTCCTTCAGCCCAAATCCATGCATAAATAAATAAAGCATGATGCAGCGTGAAACCCGATCCCATAAATATCACTCAAAATCTCCAGTCTCTCGGGCTCTCAATGACATGAAAATCAACCTGACATGATAATATGATGTATCAATGAATGACAACATAAACTGAGATATGACATGCAAATGATAGAAGTGACTGAATACATAATTGTAAATTTAAACAAGCAATTCAATAGCAATAAGACCTCGGTGGGTCCCAAAAATATCGGCACGTAGCCTAAACATGATCTTTAACATGAGTCCTAATTCAATTTCATCTAACACGTGGATGGTATTGTGGATAATGACATGATTATTTGATTATGCAACTCCACAGAATCAATTAAGTCACATTTTTTATAGTGCACACCCACACGCCTGTCATCCAGCATGTGCGTCACCTCCAAACAATTCATATAACATGCAATTCAGGGATTCATACCCTCAGAACTAAGTGTAGAAGTGTTACTTACCTCAAACCGTGCAACTTCTTTATTCCAATATGTCATTGCCTCGCGAATCGGCCTCTGAACACCTCGAATCTAGTCACGATTAATTCGATACACCCAACACAAATTATAGGAATCAATTCCGTATAAAAATACTAAATTTTTCAGCAAATCCAAAATTCAACTCAAAAGTCGTTAGTGAGGCCCACGTCTCAGAACCCGACAAAAGTTATAAAATATGAACGCACATTCAACCACGAGTCCAAGCATATCAAATTCAGAAAATTCCGACATTAACTCGACCTTCAAATTCTCAAATCTTATTTTCAAATCCCTAGACCCAAATCCTTGAATTTCACCTCAAAAACACGTAATCTAGTAGAAATACTCAGTGATAATTTAATATTATTGACTAACAATAATCACAAGTGACTTACCTCAAGTTTTCCCGTGAATTCTCGCTCAAACATCGCCTCAACACGTGTTTGAAATGTCCAAGAATGAGAAAATCTCGGACCCCTCTGTTTTTGTATACTGCCCAGAGGTTCCGCACCTGCGGTCTCGCATGTGCGAGAATCCAACCGCTTATGCGGTTTGCCAAAGCCTCCCCTGCCTCCGCTTCTGTGAACTTGATGTTTCTTCTACGGACTCGCTTCTGCGAGGCTCAGTCCGCTTCTGCGGACCTTGCGCTTATGTGACTCCCCGTCCGCATCTGCGATCACACAGGTGTGGAAATTCCCTCACACCTGCAACTACTGCCTCACTAGCCCCCGCCCGCATCTGTGCTTTCCGAGCTCACAAACCACTGCCTCACTAGCCCCCTTCCCACATCTGCACTTGCCGAGCTCGCTTCTGCGAGCTCGCACCTGCGAGAAAAGTTCTGCATGTGCGATTGCACCAGAAGACTAAAAATTCCAGGTTTCTTTTAAGTCTAATTTTCGATCCGTTATCCATTTGAAAACTCACCGAGGTCCCCGGAACCTCAACTAATTATACAAATAAGTCCTAAAACATCATAAGAACTTAGTCAAAGCCTCAAATCACATCAAACATTGATAAAACCACGAATCACACTCCAATTCAAGCCTAATGAAAGCTAATGAATTTCTACTTCTGATGCTGAAACCTATCAAATCAAGTACGATTGACCTCAAATTTTGCGCACAAGTCATAAGTGACATAAAAGAACTATTCCAATTTCCAGAATCATATTCCGACCCCGATATAAAAAAGTCAACTCCCGGTCAAACTTCTAAACTTTAAATTTTCTATTTTCGCCATTTCAAGCCTAATTTAACTATGGACTTTCAAATAATTTTTCTGACACACTCCTAAATCCAACATCACCATACAGAGCTATTGGAATCATCAAAACTCAATTTTGGGGTCGTTTACACATAAGTCAACATCCGGTCAACATATTCAACTTAAGTTTTCATCCTTGAGACTAAATATTTCAATTCATTTCGAAATCTCACTGGGCCCGAACCAACTACCCCGACAAATCACATAACAATTGCAAGGCAAAAAATGAGCAGTAAATTGGGGAATAGGACTGTGATACTCAAAATGACCGTTCGGGTCATTACACGACCAACATAGTTAAGATGTATCAACTTAAAAAGGAAATTAAGGACTTGACTTAGGGCTCACTGAACATTACTGGCTATTATACAAAGATGAAAAAGCTTTGAGAGGAATTACACACGTTTAATGCAAATACTTAGTGCAGTTGCTAGTGCATTTGGAGAGCAAAGGCTACTATGCACAAGGCATAGCAAGATATGAGACTCATTCAGTTCTTAATGGGCTTAAATGAGGTATATATTGTGGTAAGAGGAAGTATCCTGATGGTGAACTCGTTGCCCACAATAGCACAAGATTTTTCTATTCTAATTCAAGAGGAAAAACAGCAAGAAGTTAGACCACACAGTCAACTAAGTTTGGAATCTGTATCATTGAATGTTCATGGACAAGAAAACATTAGTTTTAGAATAAATTACAATCATATGGTAAACAATACAGGGAGTAACTCTTATAGATCAAAGAACAAAGGTCCACGTTTGTTTTGTGACTATTGTTAAAAAAAAAATCAGGTCACACTAAAGAAATATGTTATAGGTTACATGGTTTCCCACAAAACATCAAGTTCACAAGAGGCAAGAATACAACATCTGTTGCAAATGTTAACAGAGGACCTGAAGAGAGGTTACTTGGAATATCAGATATAGCTAATATCGAGGCCAAAACTAGAACCACAATGCGGCCAATTTGACAAAAGAACAGTACAATCAGTTGTTGAACCTACTGGAGAAGCTTTACATTGGAAGTGTAATCGAGGTCTCAAACAATATCACAAGTGGAGCTGTGAACTTTGCAGGTATATTGACTTGTTGTACTTATGATGAAATTGTTGGTGATTTTCATATAAATGTTCTCATTTACTTGCTGATTTCTAGATTTTAGATTCTGGAGCCTCGAACCACATGTCCCACAACAAAAACTTACTCACCAATACTAGAACCTTGTTATATCCCTTTGTAGTTACTCTCCCATATGGATATAGGATTAAGGTGACAGAGATAGGTGATGCAGTTATTAGTCCAAAGCTAATTTTACACAAAGTATTATTTGTTCCGAGTTTCAAGTTCAATCTCATTTATGTTCACTCACTAACATCACAACTCAAATCCATTGTTAATTTTTCCGCTTACTCATGTGTAGTGCAGGCCCCTTCAGTTTGAAAGGTAGTTGGTGAGTTGATATGGATAAGGAGACTGCTGGAAGAATTAACGGATACATGCTAGTAACCTATTCTTGTTTTCTATGACAGTCAAGTTGTTGTCCATATGTCAAGGAACCTTGTGTTTCATGAGCGTACAAAGTACATAGAGGTCGATTGTCATTTCGTGAGAGATAAGCTACATGATGATTTTGTCACTCTTTATCACATTTCAACAAGTGATTAATTAGCTGACATTCTAATTAAGGCCTTGACAAGCATCAAACATACTAGCATCCTTTGCAAGTTGGCAGTGAATTCTTCCCCACCAACTTGAGGGATGGGGGGAGGGGTGTTAAGATCGACTAAGCACTAATATATTTATGTACACGTTATTAGTCTGTTAGTCATAGTTAGTCAGTTAGATTAATGTTAGTTTAGCTGTTAGCTGTTAATGAGTTGTTGCTAGCTATTAGGTTTGGTTACATTTCTTCTTACATGTGTATATAATGTAGGAGCCACAATGAATGAGATTACTTTGCATTCTCTGCAATTTCTCTCGGACTCTAGAATGTTCTGCTAGTAGCTTCAGCTCAAGTCTTGTCTTAAATAGAGTTCACACTTCATAGATTCTCAATTTCAACAAAGAACTTTATCGAAAAATAATTTGTCTCGATTTCTAAAAATATAAGTTTCTTTTTTATAATTGGCAAGAAAAGAAATGTAAATATGTATGGAAAATATTTCTTTTATATCCGATAAAAATAAGACATTTAATTTATAGAATAATGAACGTTTATGTACATTGTCTTCTACTTTGAGTCAATCGACCAGTTTGCAGGTATATACTTAGCTAATTTTCCTTCTATGTTGGATTTAAGTCCAAACTATGTATTACACCATGTTAGCTCTGAAGCCAACTCATATGAAATACCATTTTGTCTTCAATTTTAATTTTCATAGAAGAAAATTTATTATTTGGACAACTCAAATAACGAAAGATTTCATTTGATTTACAAATTAAAAACAGTTTCTATTTAATTTAATTGTTGCATTTACTTTTTTTAGGCTAGCCAACCAACTCTTGTGATGAAATTGACATAGATCAATTGTCCTTTTTTGGTAACTAAGATCATCATCTTATATATATATATATCGGAAAAGAGTCAAATATGCCCCTGAACTTTTGAAAATAGAGCAATTATGTCATCCGTTTGTATTTGGGTATAAAATTGCCCTTGTCGTTAATAAAGTGGTTCACTTTTACCCCTCCACACTAACAAACTCCACATGAAGGACAATTTTGTATCCAAATACAAACGGAGGGAATAATTGCTCTATTTTCAATAGTTCAGGGGCATATTTGACCCTATGCCCCTGAAGACGTTTTGATATGTGGTTGCAAATTAAAATAGGAAGACGAAACGAATTTTTTTTACCATTAATTACTTGGTACTCAAATAATAAGATTTTGCATTAAGGATTGATATTACAATGTAAAAGGTTATTTTATTAAGGATACATCAATGATGAACAATGGCATTGTATCCTTTGAGCAGATCCGGATTTAAATCCCTCTAATGAGGTATTGTTTGGTTATCTTACATGCTAGGACTTAGGAGTTCAAAGAATATAAAAATCAAATCACACGAATTTGATCTAGTAAGAAAAAAAGTGAAGCAGTAGGTTGTGATCAGCTGGCCGAAGGGATTTTCCGGTGAGATTTCTCGTCATTGTAGTAATTACTACGTAAAAGATATGGCAAGCCATTCCTTTCCTTTTTTTTTTTCCCAGAAAAGACTTTTTCTCTAACATGGATTTTCAACTCAACAAAAAAGTATTATTTTATACGAAAAATGGTCAAATATGTCCCTAAATTATTGAAAATAGAGCAATTATGCCATCCATTTATATTTGGGTACAAAATTATCCTTGATGTGGAGTCTGTTAGTGGGGAGGGGCAAAAGTGAACCACTTTATTAACATCAAGGACAATTTTGTACCAAAATGCAAACGGAGGGCATAATTGCTCTATTTTTAATATTTAAAGGACATATCTGACCCTTATCAATTACAAGTGTGAAGACCTAAGTATGAAATTGAATTACCAAAATGTCCATAAAAACTGAATGACCTTTTTGTCCTTCATTTAAACATCAATCCTATAACATCATTATACCTAAAAGTAAAAACATTTCATAATAAATTGAGTTTTTTCTACTACTCCTAACATCCCATGGTAAATAAATGAGTCTTTTTTACTACTCCCTATATTAAAACATAAATCTAATTTATATCTTTTGAAACTTGTGAAATCTTTTTTGCATTCCCAATCAAATTCATCTAATGCTTCATATAGATTTAGTTAGAATAATAATTCACAATTTCTTGAGCAGGTGTTCCACCAGGAAGAATAAGCATGCTGATGGACTCCTTCTTTTCACTTTTCTTTGACAAAATTATGGTATCATCCGTTAATAAGATTATGAATTGGCATGTTCATTTTGCTTATTATTTCACATGTGTTTACCCAAAAAATTGTGTGCACTCATGTAAAATTATTTTTCTAAATTTTGTATATTCTATTTCTTATATACATACTAGAGTTGCATATACTAATTATCCTTTGAATTGTATTTACAGATTGTGAGAAAAAAACAAAGAACAACGAATGAATTTACCTAAAAGACAATTCCGTTTCTGGTAAATTTAAGTGCTCTCATATTTTTGATTCAATAAGAAGTCAGATAATTTGATCCGTGCACTTTAGTATTTCTTCTTTCTTGCATAAATAGGGGATAACGCTTCGCTTTTTGTTTGATTTTCAATGCTCCTGTTTCTACATTTTTAATAAGCACTTTAAGAATACAATATGCATTTATTTTGCAACTAAGATTAAACAGACGAACAAGAGAATTTGAATTTCCTCATTCTTTAATATATAGGAACTCCACTAATAAATTTTAGCTTGTATTTTTTTACCTTTCAAATCTTGTTTTATATCTCATGATAAACATTTTAAAATAATATATAGTATGTCAGTTTGAGAAGTTTATATTGATTTCGTGGAACACAAGTGCGTTGCACGTGTCTAGAGAGGTAAAAACTTACCCGCACTGGGTGTTTACACCTAGTTTAGTTAAGTTAACTATACAAGAAAACTAAGATTTCTAGGGTTACCGTCCTCTTTCGCTTGTTCCTCTTTATTTTATTCAAAAGCGTATGAACGTCCTTCAATAACTGCATCTAACAATTCTTTTGCTCTCTTTTTGTCTTGATTTCACAGGAAACTAAGTTTACTTATGCAATGATGCATCTGGAAAATTAATATGCAGTTTTATGTAAAAATAAATTAATCTGAGAGTATACTATGGGAGACAAGTTTTTCATTTTCTTCTTTATATTCTCACTGAGTACAATAACACGAAAAAAATACTCTGCCTCTTTTTTCCTTTTTCTTTTCCTTATCAATAATTTCTATTAAAATGTTTCTTCTTTTTATTGTATAACCTGTGGAATAATTTTTGAGGTAAATGCAGTGCCAATAAGTAGCTAAAAAGTTTGAGTTTTTCCCATGTTTCTGGTTTTTGTAACTTGTAGATATTCCCACGTTTATCAACTTAAGTTTAAAACATAATGGAATAGCTGGATTATTATGTATATTTACACATTATTTTTTAAGATAGTGCAAAAGCTATGGTAGTTAACTATGATTAATTACTAGTAGTTATAGTTAAATAATATGACACATGTCATTTATTTATTAGTAGAGCGTAAACACTCGGTGTGGGTAAGTTTTTACCGTTTAGAGACTAGTATACTATTAATCACCAACGAACAATATTAAAATCACATCTAAACACGCTCTTTTAGGTGTCTCAAACAAGTGCTACAACTATACTAATAGCATGTTAGGCCAAACTTTTTTACGCTTTAACTTATTTTGAAAATTATTTTTCTCACAAGTATCTTTAAAAAAGTATTTTTGAGTACAAGTAGTTTGTGTTTAATTAATTAATTTTAAAAAATATTTTGAGAGAACTAATGTTTGGCCAAACTTTTAAAAAATATATATATTTTTTAAAAAATAATTTTGGCAACAAGCTATTTTTTCTATTTCTCGGTAGTTGTTTGGTCAAGTACTTTTACGAATAAATCGCATTAGCATTCGAATAAATCGCATTCGCATTCGAATTTCGATCTTATAAATCGCGTTTGGAATTGCGACCGCGTTCCAGCCTCCTAAACAAAGACCTTCGAATTCCCTTATTTCCCAAAGCCCTAATAGTCTCTTCATAAAGTCGCGCATTTGCTCGTTCTTTGTGTATATCAACAGATTTCGGTAAATTTTAGTGATTTTTTCTCGTTTTTATGGTGATTATTATTGAAACTGCAGAAAGTTCATGTTTTACCGTTATTCAATAACCTTGTGTTTTGGCTGATTTTCGATTTGTAAGTTTGCTTGTTGATCTGTTTGTATTATGTGTATATAGCTTGTGCTATTTACTTTTTGTATTAAGCAACTGTCAGCTCATACAGATAGGATAAGGTGTGGTTGTTAGCTTGCTTGTATTGATTGAAGCGCAGAACCGTGACTTTGTTACTTGAAATGGTGGTCGTGCTTTCTAAACGAATAAATAATTTGGGCCAAGTTTTGCGAGTTGTTCGACAGCGCAAGGATCATTTTTTGTCAAGCAGTTGGTTACATTCAGTTTCAGAAACAAAAGATGACATTGAAACAATTGCTAGAATCATCAATGACCACCCTTTTCCTGTTCAGCCATTGCAACCAACACTTAAACGTCATATCTCTCTGAGTGTTTTGTCTGCCACGTTTGTTGAAAATGTTCTCGGTCGCCTATTTGCAGCACATGCGAATGGACTTAAAGCATATGAATTTTTTGAGTTCTGCCTCTGCCATTCTGAATATAGTCCAACCTCAGATGCATTTGAGAAGACACTTCACATACTAGCAAGAATGCGTTACTTTGATAAAGTTTGGGAACTAATGAAGAAAATTCAACAGCTATACCCGTCCTTGCTCACTCTTAAGTCATTGAGCATCGTGCTATCAAGAATAGCAAAACATCAATCCTACGAAGATGCCCTTGAAGCATTTGAAAAGATGGAGAAGCATTTATTCCCTGCGAAGAAATTTGGCACCGAAGAGTTCAATATTCTTCTTCGAGCATTTTGCACGCAGAGGCAGATGAAAGAAGCTCGTTCAATATTCAACAGACTCCACTCTAGGTTCCCACCTGATACAAAGACAATGAATATCTTGCTTTTGGGATTCAAGGAATCAGGGGATATTACCGCGGTAGAGTTATTTTACCATGAGATGGTTAAAAGAGGGTTTAAGCCTAATAATGTAACGTATGGTATAAGAATCGACGCGTACTGCAAGAAAGGTCATCTTGGTGATGCTTTGAAACTATTTGAAGAAATGGAGAGGGTAAATTGCTTGCCCACAGTACAGACGATAACAACTTTGATTCATGGAGCAGGAATTGCTCGTAATATAACTAAAGCAAAAGAACTTTTCAATGAAATTTTCAAGAGAAATTTGCAACCAGATACCGGGGCCTATAATGCCCTCGTGAGTTCTCTTATCAAATCCAGGGATGTTAAATCTGCAGCAGTCTTAATGAAAGAGATGGAGGAGAAAAATATTGAGCTTGACCATTTAACTTACCACACTATGTTCTGGGGATTGATAAGATCAAAAGATGTTGGCGGTGTCATTGATCTTTACGAAAAGATGATCGACAAAAATTTCTTGCCTAAGGCACGTACTGTTGTGACGCTGACCAAATTCTTCTGTGAGAACCGAAGACTTGATCTGGGCTTGAGTTTATGGAATTATCTGATGGATAAAGGGCACTGTCCACACTGCCATTCTCTGGAACTTTTGGTCACCGGATTGTGTTCCCGTGGGAGAGTCGAAGAAGCATTTGAGTGCTCTGAGGAAATGTTAAAGAGGGGTAGACACATGAGTGAGCTAGTGTTTCAGATGTTGAAGAGGTCTCTCTTACAGCTAGGAGAGGAGGAAAAGTTACAGAAGCTGTACGAAATGACAAAGAGGTTAGAAATGATATTGCCTCCTTATGGACAAACGATTGGGCACAGCCTAGGTGCAGATCTATAAGTAAGGTGAATAAAGATTCTTGCTTGATTTATTTGATTCTACGTAGAGCTGAGGTGTTGCAGCGCTTTTGTCTCAATTCTCTCTTGGCACATGTATCTTTTGATCACATTAAGGTGGCTAGCACTCTGATCTTTTCTTTCTGTTGATTTGTAAGATCTTAGATTGCTGATAGTTCTTCTCTTTCTCAATTTCTTTGATAGGAGTTTTTCCTAGAAAAGAGGTGAACGCACTTCTTACAGGTTTGTTATTCAGTTTAGTCCTTATTTTGTAGATCTATAGAAGTTACTTTGATAGCTTACCTTCCTATGGGACACTTTATGCAGCCACTGCAGTGCTACATGAGATGCATATAACTGTTAGAAAGTAAAATTTTGGCGGTGCCGTCTAAAACTAAAAGTACAACCCCTGAAAGTTGGCTAGTTGTCATGGAAGGAGTATTGATTGCAGTGCTACATGAGATGCATATCGCTGTTAGAAAGCAACATTTTGGCAGTGCCGCCTAATTGTACAACCTGTGAAAGTTGGCTAATTGTCACGAAAGGAATATTGTCCTGTTATGCATGCGCCAAGCACACTAAGATCCCATCACAAGCAACTGGGAAGGATCTAAATACTAAAGGTAATTTTCCTGTTTCTGTTATGCCTTCCTGATTTGCCTTGCAATCAGTATGATGACACTATCAGTCATCTACACTGTTCTTTTTTCCCCTCATCAGCTGGTTTTGGAAACTATTTGTTGACTCTTAAACATGGGTAGTCTCATGTCACTTGTTAGATATGATGGTTTGGGGGGGGGGGGGTGCACAACATGTAAATTTAGACGCACTTTCTTAGTGTTGTCCTTTCCATTTACAAATTTACCCTAATAAATAATTTTTTTTGACTACAGTGCATTCTCCACACAGCCAATTGGCAAAGTGCCAATTGACTCTTTGCCATCTTTTGAAGTTGCAATGTTCTCTTTGCCATCTTTTGAAGTTGCAATGTTCTTTTCTTTTAACTTGTAAGTATAGTATGAAATCAGATTTACTAATCGAAATCAGGATTTGAAGACCCAAGAAAAATGTATTCTCTGATTAATTTGCATAGCAGAATTAAATCTTAGTTAATAATAGAGTTTGAAGGTGTTTCAAAGGCCGCCAATAGATTATGGACATAGTTGCAAGCGGTTTTGACAAAGTTGGGCTGTTAAAAATGGCTGATAAGTGCCTGCTATTGTTTTACGAGAAAGTGCTGCTTTCTACCGTTTAAGATACGTGTTGATGTTAATTTTAAAGCTTTTTTTCTTGTTATAATAGTGTCGTATCAAAATTTATCCTTTTTCGGTATCATGAAGTAGTATTTGGAAAAGAAAAAAGGATATTTAAGTCTAGCATCTAGAAGCACATGTCACTAGTCGGTGTAGTTGCATACATTCAGATATCTGTGTTTGTTGCTTTGGTCTTCGGCTTATGAGTTTAGTAGATTTATTTTCAATATTTAAACTCAACATTGTTGGACTAGTCTGTATGGTTTTAGTTTTGTCGTTAATTGTAAAGTTGATCTTATCTTAACTTTTAGTGCGCTGCTGAGGTGGTCTTTGCCAGAAGAAGTGATGCATTCCAAGCACATAAAATGTATAACAATGTGCAGTTAGATGGGAAGCCTATTAAGATTGAAATAGCTGGTTTCAACCCTTTGTCAGCTCGTGTAAATGTAGTTGGCGGAGCGAAGTGGAGGAGGACTGTTGTCATGGCGTATGTCAATCGATTAACCATCTCTTTCTTTGACTGAGAATTTTGTTTGTTTCATGTATGTGTATATTTGAATGCTCACTATGATCTTATATACTTAACTTTCTGTACGCTTTTTGTCGTACCAAGTCGCATGTGGCGGATGTATTATGATCAGAATTGTGCCTAATAGATTCTAGAGTCTGCTCCAATTGAATTGCTCTATTTCAGGCTAGAGTTCTGAAAATGGATCAGTGGCATCTATTTCAATCTTTGTTTTCCTTTGTTGATAGCACTGGGAAGTTATTTGTTTGCTTGTTTAGGCGCTCTATGCTTGAAGCTCTAATTTCCTGATATAGGCTGTCTTGTATTTTTGTTACCAAAGGTTTTGTGAAATGTTTATTCTTTCTTTGAGAGTTGAATTGGTACTTTGATTTCTGTACGCCGAGTGGCCCAGCTCATGGAAGAGGAGGTGCTACATCTGTTACTAGTCGGGGTTTTACGTAAATTTCTGATGAGGACGGTTGCTCTAGTGGTGAGCACCCTCCACTTCCAACCAAGAGATTGTGAGTTCGAGTCACCCCAAGAGCAAGGTGGGGAGTTCTTGGAGGGAGGGAGCCGAGGGTCTATCGGAAACAGCCTCTCTACCCCAGGGTAGGGGTAAGGTCTGCGTACAAACTACCCTCCCCAGACCCTACTAGTGGGATTATACTGGGTTGTTATTGTTGTTGTTGTCTGATGAGGACGGTTATTTATTCTTTTGATGACTTTCTTAGAAAATAAAAAGAATAAAGGCTTTAGTGACTAATTGAGATATATAATAAATCCTTCTTCTTTTTTCCCAAAAAAGAAGAAGAGATATACTAAAATAGTACATGACTATCTTTTACAGTACCAAGTAACACTAAAAGCCAATTACATGTATAAATATGGTAGATGTTTAGCATGGTTTACATGGCTGCATGTGCTTAACCTGGATTTCCTTTTGCTCTACAGTCAAAGGGGCCGTGGTGGTTTCAGAAATGCAGCTGTGCTGGTTGTGGTCGAGGTCCAGGTCGCGTTGGTAGGGGAAATAACAAGGGTGCTGAGAAGTCAGCTGAGGAACTTGACAAGGAGCTGGATAGCTACCATGTCAGCGCTGAAGCCATGCCGACTTAATGGTGAAACTGCTAAACTTGTGACTTTTAACTAGAAGAGCCGCTCAGGGCTACTTTCTTTTTAGATCCCATCACCAACTGATCTTTTCCAGTTGTAATACTACAGATTATTAGCCTTTGTGATTGTATTGATGAAGGGATCGCTTGATGAAGCCTTTTAATACCTATCAATGAATGGAAAATAGAGTGGTTTGTGTCTGGCCAATCAGCTTTCGAAAAACCTTGTGCCTCTCATTTAAGCCCATTCCATTTATTATATATTGTTTCCGATTGGTTATTTGTTACTATGTCGATGGATTCTTGATACATATCTTCCAATTTTAGATGTCTGTACGTTGTTGATACAGGTACCAACTCTTTTTGTATAATGTTAGACAGCCAAAAAAGAAAACTAAAAAGGAAGACTGCCAACCACTTAATGACCAATCTCAACAGAAGCAAGCAGTCAATTAGTCATTGCGTACTCTGAATGGAGGCAGGGTTGATTGATTGATATAGTTGAATACTTTGAAGTCTATGTTCTCTGGAGTAAAACTTCAATGATTACTTTTTGGGTACTTTTATGTTGGTTTGTTTTGTGTTAATCTTTTATTTAGAGTTGATAAGCAAAATTATTTGAAGGAAAGTCTTGGCGTAACTAGTAAAGTTGCCATGTGACCAGGAGATCACGAGTTCGAACCATAGAAACAATCTCTTGTAGAAATGCAGAACAAGGCTCTGTGCAATAGACCCTTATGGTTCGGCTGGACCGGCTCTTCCCCGAATCCTGCGCATAGCGGGAGCTTAGTGCACCGAGCTGCCCTTTTTAAGCAAAATAAAGGAAATCTTGGATGGATTTTCCATCTGAAAGAAAAGTTTTCTTTCTGAATTTATTCTAGCATCAAACTGTTGTATTACCAGTAACAACTAAGAAATTTATGGAAAAAGAATTGCGACCTTTTTCTATTATAGTGCACGAATAAATAAAGGAAAGAGCCAAAACTAGAATCATGGTACAGTTCGTTTAGCCAACTCAGGCATTTCACATACAAAACAAAACAAAATAAAAATGCAACTACAACCAATCATAATTTCTTTATGCTTTTGTTTCTATTCCCCTCTCTGGGGCTTTAGATTGTACATTCTATTTCAGATAGTGTTTTACAAAAGAAAAATGTACAGGACTAATGGATACAAAGAATTGAACAGGAATTGTGGAAACATGACTGATACTTTTCTTCAAGCATCACAAAATTTTTGAAGAAAAAGGAAAGAATAGAGAAAGCATCTTCAAAGGGAGTTGTTATTCAGTACCACTTGCTTCTTTCTTCAATCTCAAGTTCCCCGTTTCATCTTTCGCGAAAAGCTTTTCAACTACTTCATTCCAGTTAGTTCTTGCATCAGTGGAATGGCCTGTGCTTGTGGAAGCGTCTTCACCTTCTATGAGAGAAGCTGCCTCTGTCGTGGATTTTTCCTCTTTCTGCACATGCACTGAGGCTTCCTCCTCTGCATCTGTTGGCACGGCGTGTGGAATATTTAAAGTGACAGCTCTTTTTAGTGCCTTCTTGTGTTCTTTTTCTAGTGTGTGCTGCCTTTCAATTTTCTGCACTGGTGGTGGGGTAGTCGTGGTCTCAGCGCTAACCTCCTTGAGTCTCTGCAGGGAAGCGCTTACTCAGGAAAAATATTTCCTTAAACAAACATATTCAAGTAAATGAGAACATAGCAGGGTATAACACACTATTCTGCTACTTCAACTACAACAACAATAACAACAAACCCAGTGTAATCTCACAAAGTGGGGTCTGGGGAGGGAGGAGCGTACGCAGACCTTACCCCTACCTTACGAAGGTAGAGAGGCTGTTTACGATACACCCCCGGCTCAGGAAAAAATGAAAAAGAAGCAGAAACAACCAGTAGTAACAATAACAAGCAAAGGTGATAGATTAATCGAAACGAAAGAAACATGTAGCAAAAGAAATATGCGGATAAGGAGAAACGAAAATACGAGACAAATACTAATGCTACCGGCATGAAAATGAGACACGCATGTTTAATCACTAAACTTCTACCCTAATTCTCAACCTCCATACCCTCCTATTAAGGGTCATGTCTCAGTATGATCTTCGGAAATGAAACATTTTCATGGAAACTAAGCTGATAGATAATCTAGTTCCGCTATGGCCTGGATTGGAGTAGAATGCTTTTCTAGACTTCAAACTTGAAACGCAAGAAAACGTCAAAGAATGAAATTCTGGAACTAATACCAAGAGAATGAAGATAAAGCAATGCACCGAATACCAGACAGCTGGCACAAAGTTGAACTATGTGAATTTAGAGAAAAACAGGCAGTTTTTCATTGGCCATGAAAATCGAAATCTGAAGGGAAGAAAAGCATAACTCCCTTCGTTTTCTTATCCATGAAGAAAGGCCTAACATTAGACTTGTCTCTTTGAAAATCTTCAGGTGATCAAGGTACATTTGAGACATATGTTTGTTCCAAATGATATCATCAATGAAGGACTACAGCTCTTTTTTTCAAATGACAAAATATTCTGAAAGTACTTACTGCTAATGCCTTTTCTGATTCTCTTTGTATCCAAATAATTCCATGATCAGATGTTGCATTGCATGACAGCACAATATGTTCAAATCTTCCATCAACTGGGATGGCTGTTCTAACATCTGGAGGGAATCTCCCACATCTGTCAAGCAATAAATGTGATTAAGAAAACGAGTAAAATCTTCTTTCAGAGAGTGTACAAGGAACAATGTGTTTTCTGAGAGACTTAGCGTAAAGGCATGTTACAACATCATCACGAACTTGCAAAACTCTGACAGTACAGTGTAATAGTAGTATTACTATTTGAATGTGATTTACCTGCAAAATTTTCTCTCAACGATGTGATACATTCGGCCAGGCGCATATAATCTTCTCGGATCTCTCAGCTTCCTACCTTCAGGTATGAAGGTATCTCTCAAGCATACCATAAATAACAAGCAGGGTAAACTGTTGAAAGCATTAACGCTCGGTTTAAGAAGATACTTATAACAATTTCTCCAAAGAAAAAGAATCCAAGGGAATATCGAAAACTCAAGGGCTTTTGTTCTGCATCAAGAGAATGTAGGAAAATTGAACTAACCAGAAGACGGATTTGAATATATCTTCCAGTGGGGTGGGCGTTCGGGGTAAGAAATCATCCTGAGGAAGAAGAAGCCAGTATAGATATGTTAATTCAGAGAACATGATTGTTTCGTGAAGTTCACGTTATCATAAGGAATAAGTCAACACCTAGTTTATTGTATTCATGGCTTTCAGGGTGCAACTATACAATTTTAGTTTAGCGATCATAGAAGGAAAAGAAATCCTCAAGTTAGAGCTATAAATTTCTAAATAAAAACAGCAAAAACATTGTTGTCGGTAAATGTTACGGCAACATCCCAAAAGTTTTGACTGGCCCATTATTTAAATCTCAAATATCCAGTAGCTGACAGAAAAGAGTGAGCATGATATCAATAGTGGTTAGATCTACCAATGTAAAGAGCCGACGCTGTTCCAATTCTTATCAGTGGATAGGCCAAGCATTTCACTTGCTATACATACCATTTTGTTTAATCATTTTCTCTTAGGATGTATTTTACAAATTCCCTTTCTCCCACTCTAGTGGCTTCTAATTCCCCCCTCACCATCGGCAATTAGACATTTTAGATCCAAATCTTATGCTGTATTACATTAAGGATATGAGTTGTAAGAGGAAAAAACTACCACTGGTATAAGCAATTGATCAGAACAAGATAAGATTTACACAGGGTGAATTCACATGAGCTACTTTTCGGGACAAGAGGAATAAGCCAATTCAACAAAAAACTGACCACTTGGAAGTCTCAAATAGTCTGACTATGTTCCGAATCATGGTACCTGTAATATATCCGTTATAAACTTATGGTGCAACCTTTAATCTGCATTAATTTGGTTGTAGTATAGAAGAACTAAAACTGCCATAGGCTAATGCAACTGTCTCCTAAAAAATCATGTAAAAACAAGGTATCAGCGATAATTGAGAAGCTCTTTCCTAGATTGGTTTTTATATATGCGAGCATCGCAATTCTTGATCATGTGTTTTTCAAGTACTATATATACATGCCAATGGATCTTGATGCAGAGACAGCAACTATAAACAAGAGACCACATAATTATGCACTATAAAATGATAATCAAAACATTCCCAAGGCATTTTCACCATTCACTCATCACAAGTTCAATGCGAAAAATTACTAAAAGGAAACAGACATTCAAAAAATTTCAACCTGTTCCTATATTTAAGGACATATTATGTAACCAGCCTCAGATCTAGTTCTTTTCTTCTAGCGTCCTACGTTCTCCTGCCCAAAATTATTAGCTAAATCAACAGGCTAAACAATCATTTTAGTCTAAATCACACTAAACACCATATCCAACTTTTTCAATCACAAGCCAGTCAGCTACTAATGTAAAAAATATTAATCAAGTAGTTTCAGAATATGTTGCTAAAGTATGATAGTGGCAAATTAGAGTAGCCCAATCAATGACGACTAAACCAACTCACCTGCAAAACTACCGAGTGTATAACATCAGCATACTTAACAGCTAAGTTGAGTGACATACACCGAGCAGGAGCAACAGCATAGCAGCTTATTAAACTCCTCGGAATACCCCCTAACCTATCCCCATGATTCGCCACAATTATAGTCAACAATGATGCAACTCCAGAACCCAAAGAATGACCAGCAAATATCAACTTGTAACTCTTCCCATTCTCAACCCAAAGCCTTTTCAAAGTCTCAGACTCTTTATTCAACATCCAAATTGCTGCCTTCAACAAACCATGATGCACATACCCACCATCAAACATCTGCTTGCCGAGCTTATTATCCATCAAAACTTTATAATCACTTTCTTTCACCAAATTTAAACCCCTTATGGCTACAACAATTTCATGGTGTTCATGATCAAGGTAAATCAAATAAGGTGGAGCATTACCTGTTGGAAAAAATAAAAGAGAATTTTTTTTTTATTAAAATGAAAATATTTTTGGAAACAAAGGAAAAAGAAAACAATAAAATTGTTTATGAGCATGTGCACGCAATGGCGGAGCCCGAAATGCACATAAGGGGATTCAAAAAATACTAGAATATCACACACCACATGATTTGAACCTGCTACCTAAACTAGTTTTTCAACCCCCTTTGACACTATACAAAATTTTCCTTCAAGTTTTTGCCCTATTTGCACATTATCATTTCCGGCGAAGGAGAGTGAGGAGACAATTGAACCCCTTATCATAACCTAGCTCCTCCCCTGCATGCACGTGGAGCTTGAGTCGTACTAGGCAAAAAAGGGCAGTCCGGTGCACTAAGCTCCCGCTATGCGTAAGGTTCGGAAAATGGCCGAACCACAAGGGTCTATTGTACGCAGCCTTATCCTGCATTTCTGCAAGAGGCTGTTTTAATTACATTTGAGTCGCGCTAGGCAATGCTGTAAGAGATCCGTTTGGCACTCTGCAAAATTACGTTTTTGTCCTATTTGCACAGTACCATTTTCCGACAAAGGGGATTCAATTGAACCCCCTGTTATAACCTAGATCCTACCCTGAATGCACATGGAGCCAAAGGCGGAGCCATCATTTGAAGCTTACAGATTCTAGATTGTAGTCCTTTTAAGTTACTGATTCTAAACTAATAATTTATACATATTCAATGAATTTCTTAAGACATAAACAAGATTTGGACCAAAAGTTCAGCCGAACCCGTAAGCTAAAGGCTAGCTGCCAGGAGCTTAAGTCGTGCTAGGCATTATCCTAAAAAACTATTTCAACAATGCGAAAATTTACCAAGTGTTTCTTGATATGCAACCTTCTTCACATTTTTCCCTATTTGCACAGTATCATTTTCCAATGAAGGAGATTCAATTGAATCCCTTGTCGTAACCTAGCTCCTACCCTACATGCATGTGTAGATTACGTCGTGCTAGACACTATCATAAGAAACTATCTCTATCTCTGCAATGTAAAATATTTACTTACCAAGTGTTTCTTGATATGCAACTTTCTTCACAGCCCAATCGGGGTTTAGCCTATAGCCTCCTTCAGGTGGAAATTTGGGGTCATGAAGGTCATCTTCATAGACAGCAAGAATTGTACGGCAAAGACGGGGAACAGGTTCAAATTCTTCATAGTTTGCTGATTGCCACGTGGCACTGTCATCATTGCCTATATAAGTACAACGTTTCCATACCCAACGCATACATCCTAACACCACCACACACTCTACTCCACAAGTAACTGACATTTATTAAGCTAATAAACTTCCCACAATAACCAAAACTGGGAAAAATGAAAATCAAGAGCTGTTAAAAATCTGTACTTTTTTATATGTGTGTGTGAAGGATTGTGTCTTTGAGGTTTGTAAGTGGAAATTTCAAATGGGGCTGTGAGAATTTACAAGAATAAGCTAAAATTCTCACAACCAAAACTGGGAAAAATCAAAATCAAGAACTATGAAAAATCTGAATTTTTTTATATAGGTGTGTGAAAGATTGTGTCTTTAGGTGGAAATTTGAAGTGAGGTTGCCAGCATTTACAAGAAATTGATGGGTTTAGGATCTATTGGTTGTTTCAAAATTGCATAAAACTGGGGAAAATGAAAATCGAGTGATAAAAAAATTAAAAATCTGTAATTTTTTTATAAGAGCGTGTGAAAGATTGTGTTTTTGGGGTTTGTAAGTGGAAATTTCAAGTGGGTTTGTGAGGATTTACAAATATGAGATGGTTTTAGGTTTTTTTTTTTGTTTTTTTTTGTTTTTTTTTGTTGGGTTTTTTCAAGATTGAATAAAACTGAGAAAATGAAGAATATAACTGAAAAACTGTAATTTTATATGTGAAAAAAAATGTGTTGTAAGGGTGGCTATGTGGAAATGTCACGAGGGTTTGCTAGGATTTACAAGAAATCTTATGACTTTAGGATTATTTTATTTTTCAAGTTTTGAATACAGAGGGGATTCATTTGAATTCTATTATGGTGCTTGGCTTAGGGTCTAAGTAAGTATGTTGTGTTCAACCAACAAGATTGTGTTCCTTTATTCTTAAGCAGAGTTCTCTGGTTTCGAGTCCTGAGTATCTAGTTATCTTTTTTAGGGAGCGATTTACCCTAAAATATAGAATTTTTCAGCACGAATACGAATTTAGTCGGGTTTCAATGCGAGTACCGGACATCGAAGCGGAAAACTCTTTTTTTTTTGTACTTTAATGGAATGTGCATTTGAATTATTCTTTGTGCTAATACATGATGATTGTTGTTTTTATCATATGAGCTGTTTTTCTGTTACTTTGGTTTTGGTTCAATGGCTTAGGGGCTGCGGGGAAGCATTGAATTATTGAGTGGGGAAGGGACAAATGCGCATGTGTTCGATGACTTGACTAAGAGTAAATGTTGTGTATATTTCTTTCCCAAAAAAAAAAAACAATGTGAACATCTTTGTATACAATCGTCAGAACTCGCAACTAATGTCCAACTTTTTAAGTAAACTTAGCACTATAGTTTAATGCTTAATTATCATACGTAAATATAGTTTACCTAATTATTATTTGTAGTGATTTATGTTGAGGTTTTATTTTAAGATGTAATATTCTTAAAATGAGGGTGAATGGGAAATGGAGGAAAAATGAAATTTTGAGTAAAATTTTAAGTTTTCCCCTCTTAACAATGAGACATTGTCCCATATTGGAAGTGGAAGACATTTTTGGTGGGTATATATATAATTGCTCTTCTTGTAGCTCTTAAAGAGTTAAGAAGAAAGCAAGCCTCGCGCCGTCGTCGTCGTCGCTCGCTCGGCTTCGACTTCGGCTTCGGCTTCGGCTTCTTGTGTCATTCTTTTCTAAAAGATGATGACTGAAAACGAAAACCAAGCTGTTCCGATGGCGACTGCCAACGCAACGACAAGCCGAACACCGGCGTTGGCACCGGCAGAAAAACCCGGAAAATTTTCCGGGATTGATTTCAAACGCTGGCAGCAGAAGATGTTCTTCTACTTAACTACGTTATGTCTACAGAAGTTCATCAAGGAAGATGTTCCTGATCTGCCGGATAAAACTCCAGATAATGAACGCTTTCTCGTGATTGAAGCGTGGAAGCATTCTGATTTTTTATGCAAGAATTATATTCTTAGCGGACTGGATGATAATCTGTATAATGTATACAGTAGCATGGAGACATCCAAAGAATTGTGGAATGCGCTTGAAAAGAAATATAAGATTGAAGATGCCGGGATGAAGAAATTCGTTGCCGCAAAATTTCTGGACTACAAAATGATAGATAGCAAGTCTGTTATTACTCAAGTCCAGGAATTGCAAGTGATTATTCATGATCTACTTGCTGAAGGTCTTGTAATCAACGAAGCATTCCAAGTAGCAGCAATGATTGAGAAGTTGCCTCCGTTGTGGAAGGACTTCAAAAATTATTTGAAACACAAACGAAAGGAAATGTCCCTTGAAGATCTCATTGTTCGGTTGAGAATCGAAGAGGACAATAAAGCTTCTGAAAGGAGAGGCCGTGGAAATTCAACAATAATGGAAGCAAATATTGTTGAAGCTAACAAAAAGAGGAAGAAGGCTTCTGGTCCGAAATACAACCCAAGCAAGAAGCGGTTCAGTGGAAACTGCTACAACTGTGGGAAAACCGGACACAAATCTACGGAGTGTCGTGCTCCGAAGAAAGACAAGAAAAGGGATCAAGCAAACATGGTAGTAAACCATGATGATGTTGATAACTTGTGTGCCATGCTCTCTGAATGTAACTTGGTGGGAAATCCTAAACTGTGGTGGTTTGATTCAGGAGCCACTCGCCATGTTTGTGCAGTTAGAGAGGCTTTTGCTACCTATGCTCTTGCTGAACCCGGAGAGACAGTTTATATGGGAAATGCTTCAACAGCAAAAGTTGAAGGATATGGGAAGGTATTTCTAAAAATGACTTCTGGCAAGGTCATGACTTTGAACAATGTCCTTCATGTTCCCGAAATGAGAAAGAATTTAGTCTCTACTGGACTTCTTGTTAAGCACGGTTTTAAGTGCATTTTTGTATCCAACAAGGTTGTAATTAGTAAGAATGAAATATTTGTGGGAAAAGGTTACCTCACCGAGGGCCTTTTCAACCTAAATGTAATGGTTGTTGAAAATAATAATAATATTTCAGCTTCTTCTTACTTACTTGAGTCAAATGATTTATGGCATGTACGTTTGGGTCATGTCAATTATAAAACCTTGCGGAAAATGATTAACTTGGAAGTACTGCCCAAGTTTGAATGCGAAAAATCAAAATGTCAAATATGTGTGGAATGTAAGTATGTTAAACATCCTTATAAGTCAGTTGAAAGGAATTCAAATCCTTTAGACTTAATTCACACAGATATTTGTGACATGAAGTCAATACCATCTCGCGGTGGAAAGAAGTATTTCATAACTTTTATTGACGATGGTACTCGATATTGCTATGTTTACTTACTGAATAGTAAAGATGAAGCAATAGACGCATTCAGGCAATACAAAAATGAAGTTGAAACGCAACTTAACAAGAAAGTAAAAATGATAAGAAGTGATAGGGGTGGTGAATATGAATCTCCTTTTGAAGAAATATGTTTAGAATATGGAATTATTCATCAAACAACAGCTCCTTACACGCCCCAATCTAATGGGATTGCGGAAAGAAAGAATCGCACATTAAAGGAGATGATGAATGCGTTGTTGATAAGTTCTGGTTTGCCACAGAACTTGTGGGGGGAAGCCATTCTTACGGCTAATCGAATATTAAATCGAGTGCCCCATAGCAAAACACAATCCATTCCATATGAAAAATGGAAAGGAAGGAAGCCCAACTTGAATTATTTTAAAGTGTGGGGGTGTTTGGCAAAAGTGCAAGTTCCTAAACCCAAAAGGGTAAAGATAGGACCGAAAACCGTTGATTGTGTTTTCATAGGATATGCGACAAATAGTAAAGCATATCGATTTCTAGTTCATAAATCAGAAAATCCCGACATTCATAATAATACGGTTATAGAATCAGATAATGCTGAGTTTTTTGAAAATATATATCCGTATAAAAAGGAATGTGAGTCGTTTGGTGAAGGATCTAAACGACCTCGGGAAGAAACAAAAGAAAGTACATGTAATCAGGAGAATCCAAGACGTAGTAAACGTCAAAGAACGTCTACTTCATTTGGACCAGATTTTGTGACTTTCTTATTGGAGAATGAGCCTCAAACATTTAAAGAAGCTATGACTTCTTCGGAATTATTGTTTTGGAAAGAGGCAGTCAATAGTGAAATAGAATCCATATTGAACAACCATACATGGGAATTGGTTGATCTTCCTCCTGGAAATAAACCTTTGGGTTCTAAATGGATTTTTAAGAGAAAAATCAAAGATGATGGCACTATTGATAAATTCAAGGCAAGGCTCGTAGTCAAAGGGTATAGACAACGAGAAGGTCTAGACTACTTTGATACATACTCTCCAGTTACAAGAATTACGTCCATACGGATGTTAGTAGCATTAGCTGCAGTGTATGGTCTTGAAATTCATCAAATGGATGTTAAGACGGCCTTCTTAAATGGAGAGTTGGAGGAAGAAATTTACATGGAACAACCTGAAGGGTTTGTGGTTCCAGGTAAAGAAAAGAAGGTATGTAGACTTGTTAAGTCTCTTTACGGACTAAAACAAGCACCCAAACAATGGCATACGAAAATTTGACCAAACAATGTTGTCAAATGGTTTTAAGATAAATGAATGTGATAAATGCGTGTACATTAAAAATGTTCCAAATCACATAGTCATTGTTTGCCTATATGTGGATGATATGTTGATAATGAGTAATGACATTGCCAACATAAATGCTACTAAGCGTA
Source organism: Nicotiana tomentosiformis (assembly GCF_000390325.3). NCBI lineage: Eukaryota > Viridiplantae > Streptophyta > Magnoliopsida > Solanales > Solanaceae > Nicotiana > Nicotiana tomentosiformis. The sequence continues at coordinate 132,487,931 of NC_090816.1, forward strand.
TGCTCAATAGCAAGTTTGATATGAAAGACTTGGGAGTTGCTGATTTAATTCTGGGAATTAAGATCAATAAGACTCCTCAAGGTCTGGCATTGTCACAATCTCATTATATTAAGACAGTACTTGAAAAATTCAAGCACTTGGGCTTTAAAGTTGCAAAGACTCCAATTGACGTGAATCTTGCATTAGCAAAGAACAAAGGCCAAAACATATCACAATTGGATTATGCTCGTGTATTGGGATGCTTAATGTATATCATGAATTGTACACGACCAGACATAGCTTGTGCTATAAGTAAACTGAGTCGATATACGAGCAATCCAGGCCAATCTCATTGGATGGCAATGAAACGAGTTTTGGGATATTTAGAACATACCCAGAACTTTGAATTGCACTACAGTAATTTCCCTGCGGTGATTGAGGGATACTGTGATGCAAATTGGATCACCGGTTCAACTGATTCTAAGTCCACGAGTGGATATGTATTCACTATTGGTGGAGGAGCGGTATCTTGGAAGTCGTCCAAACAAACATGTATTGCCCGCTCTACAATGGAGGCTGAATTCATAGCCTTAGATAAAGCCGGTGAAGAAGCTGAATGGCTCCGGAATTTCTTGGAAGACATTCCATTTTGGCCCAAACCGTTGGCACCAATATGCATACATTGTGATAGTCAAGCGGCAATTGGAAGGGCTGGGAGCGTCATGTATAACGGTAAATCTCGTCATATACGACGAAGACATAAAACCGTTAGGCAATTACTCTCTAGAGGAATTATCACAATTGACTATGTAAAGTCAAGTGATAATGTGTCGGATCCACTTACAAAAGGTCTAACTAGAGAGGTAGTTGAGAAATCATCAAGGGGAATGGGGCTATGGCCGAGAACAAGTCATTGTGGCGGTAACTCTACCTAGAAGACTGGAGATCCCAAGATCTAGGTTCAAAGAGATCAAACAAAGTCATTAATGACGGTTCAACATTGTCAAATAAAATTTTAGTCCATTCTCGTGATGAGACAATGTTCAGTACCAAGGATAAAGCATTAAGGCTTTTTAATGATTTCTAAATTTGATACGGGGTATATCAAATAGTGTATCTACAGGATGACACATTTAGGAATCACCTATTTAAGTGTGAAGTGTGAGCCGCTTCAAGGAGAACTTTGTAAGGCCAGTTCTCTACGCACTTATGAAACCAGGCGGTGTTCATGGCTGAAACGAACACAACAATGAGAACCAAAGACGGTTAAGGGTTGATTGTGTGACTTATGGTTGTCTAGGTATACACCAAAGATCGACGGTTCAAAGATATCAAATCTACCGATTGACCGAGTATATCCGACATAAGTTTACTACGGAAAGTTCAAAGGGAAACCTACTTATCCAGATGCAATTAATCCTTGCTTGTAAATCACACAGTTTTTTCATGCATACTTCCATGATATAGCCATTCCCCATTCATGTGGGGGATTGTTGAGGTTTTATTTTAAGATGTAATATTCTTAAAATGAGGGTGAATGGGAAATGGAGGGAAAATGAAATTTTGAGTAAAATTTTAAGTTTCCCCCTCTTAACAATGAGACATTGTCCCATATTGGAAGTGGAAGACATTTTTGGTGGGTATATATATAATTGCTCTTCTTGTAGCTCTTAAAGAGTTAAGAAGAAAGCAAGTCTCGCGCCGTCGTCGTCGTCGCTCGCTCGGCTCGGCTTCGGCTTCGGCTACGGCTTCGGCTTCGGCTTCGGATTCGGATTTGGATTTGGATTTGGATTTGGTCAAATGATCGATTGATTGATTAATTGATTAATTTTTTGGACCAAATTTATTTGTTAATAGTAAATATTAACGTAAGATTATCCGTATTTGTAAACGGATATTTTCCAATCCGTGTATTGATAATTTGGCAGCCGGATAATGGTCTTCCCACCATGAAGTGCTTGCTCCACAAACATGAAGTGCTTGCTCCACAAACATGTAATGCTTGCTCCACCATGAAGGGTGGACGTTTGGTCTTGCACTCCTTCTTGGCTGCTATATATATGAGCAGCAAATGTTGAAGAAAAATACCAAAAACTCAACATACAATTCGCTCAACAAATTGGCTATACATTGCATTCCTTCCTCTCAGAACTTCCATACGTTTTTCTGAGTATATACTCCTTCGTTCTGCATTGTTTTTAACTTCAAACAAAGCAACTGTAAGTGTGATTTGCTACCGAACTTTGTGTTCGCCGAAACACTGGGGTTTGAAGTACCGCTACACCAGTGTGTTATTCGTTCTATCCTGGGAGGAAATAATCCATTACCTTGGGTACTAGGAGGGGATTAAATTCCTTAAGGAAACACTGTGAATTCAGTGGGCTCGAATTTATTATTATTGTTTCATTACGTTAACTTATATTTTGCAGAATTAATATTTACAAATACAGCAATATTGACCGGGAATAACAATCTTAAGGAATTTAATATTTATTTCTGTACTTGTGTTATTCTTATTATTCTGCAAACTAAAACCTTTGTGGTTTGTGTACTCCCGTTTTGGAGAGTTAAGCCTTCGTGGCGTTTTGTTGGATATTAAAATCTACGTGATTTTTACTCCAGTTTGAAAACGTGTATTAAACGTTTGTTTGTGTCATTCTTTTCTAAAAGATGATGACTGAAAACGAAAACCAAGCTGTTCCGATGGCGACTGCCAACGCAACGACAAGCCGAACACCGGCGTTGGCACCGGCAGAAAAACCCGGAAAATTTTCCGGGATTGATTTCAAACGCTGGCAGCAGAAGATGTTCTTCTACTTAACTACGTTATGTCTACAGAAGTTCATCAAGGAAGATGTTCCTGATCTGCCGGATAAAACTCCAGATAATGAACGCTTTCTCGTGATTGAAGCGTGGAAGCATTCTGATTTTTTATGCAAGAATTATATTCTTAGCGGACTGGATGATAATCTGTATAATGTATACAGTAGCATGGAGACATCCAAAGAATTGTGGAATGCGCTTGAAAAGAAATATAAGACTGAAGATGCCGGGATGAAGAAATTCGTTGCCGCAAAATTTCTGGACTACAAAATGATAGATAGCAAGTCTGTTATTACTCAAGTCCAGGAATTGCAAGTGATTATTCATGATCTACTTGCTGAAGGTCTTGTAATCAACGAAGCATTCCAAGTAGCAGCAATGATTGAGAAGTTGCCTCCGTTGTGGAAGGACTTCAAAAATTATTTGAAACACAAACGAAAGGAAATGTCCCTTGAAGATCTCATTGTTCGGTTGAGAATCGAAGAGGACAATAAAGCTGCTGAAAGGAGAGGCCGTGGAAATTCAACAATAATGGGAGCAAATATTGTTGAAGCTAACAAAAAGAGGAAGAAGGCTTCTGGTCCGAAATACAACCCAAGCAAGAAGCGGTTCAGTGGAAACTGCTACAACTGTGGGAAAACCGGACACAAATCTACGGAGTGTCGTGCTCCGAAGAAAGACAAGAAAAGGGATCAAGCAAACATGGTAGTAAACCATGATGATGTTGATAACTTGTGTGCCATGCTCTCTGAATGTAACTTGGTGGGAAATCCTAAACTGTGGTGGTTTGATTCAGGAGCCACTCGCCATGTTTGTGCAGTTAGAGAGGCTTTTGCTACCTATGCTCTTGCTGAACCCGGAGAGACAGTTTATATGGGAAATGCTTCAACAGCAAAAGTTGAAGGATATGGGAAGGTATTTCTAAAAATGACTTCTGGCAAGGTCATGACTTTGAACAATGTCCTTCATGTTCCCGAAATGAGAAAGAATTTAGTCTCTACTGGACTTCTTGTTAAGCACGGTTTTAAGTGCATTTTTGTATCCAACAAGGTTGTAATTAGTAAGAATGAAATATTTGTGGGAAAAGGTTACCTCACCGAGGGCCTTTTCAACCTAAATGTAATGGTTGTTGAAAATAATAATAATATTTCAGCTTCTTCTTACTTACTTGAGTCAAATGATTTATGGCATGTACGTTTGGGTCATGTCAATTATAAAACCTTGCGGAAAATGATTAACTTGGAAGTACTGCCCAAGTTTGAATGCGAAAAATCAAAATGTCAAATATGTGTGGAATGTAAGTATGTTAAACATCCTTATAAGTCAGTTGAAAGGAATTCAAATCCTTTAGACTTAATTCACACAGATATTTGTGACATGAAGTCAATACCATCTCGCGGTGGAAAGAAGTATTTCATAACTTTTATTGACGATGGTACTCGATATTGCTATGTTTACTTACTGAATAGTAAAGATGAAGCAATAGACGCATTCAGGCAATACAAAAATGAAGTTGAAACGCAACTTAACAAGAAAGTAAAAATGATAAGAAGTGATAGGGGTGGTGAATATGAATCTCCTTTTGAAGAAATATGTTTAGAATATGGAATTATTCATCAAACAACAGCCCCTTACACGCCCCAATCTAATGGGATTGCGGAAAGAAAGAATCGCACATTAAAGGAGATGATGAATGCGTTGTTGATAAGTTCTGGTTTGCCACAGAACTTGTGGAGGGAAGCCATTCTTACGGCTAATCGAATATTAAATCGAGTGCCCCATAGCAAATCACAATCCATTCCTTATGAACAATGGAAAGGAAGGAAGCCCAACTTGAATTATTTTAAAGTGCGGGGGTGTTTGGCAAAAGTGCAAGTTCCTAAACCCAAAAGGGTAAAGATAGGACCGAAAACCGTTGATTGTGTTTTCATAGGATATGCGACAAATAGTAAAGCATATCGATTTCTGGTTCATAAATCAGAAAATCCCGACATTCATAATAATACGGTTATAGAATCAGATAATGCTGAGTTTTTTGAAAATATATATCCGTATAAAAAGGAATGTGAGTCGTTTGGTGAAGGATCTAAACGACCTCGGGAAGAAACAAAAGAAAGTACATGTAATCAGGAGAATCCAAGACGTAGTAAACGTCAAAGAACGTCTACTTCATTTGGACCAGATTTTGTGACTTTCTTATTGGAGAATGAGCCTCAAACATTTAAAGAAGCTATGACTTCTTCGGAATCATTGTTTTGGAAAGAGGCAGTCAATAGTAAAATAGAATCCATATTGAACAACCATACATGGGAATTGGTTGATCTTCCTCCTGGAAATAAACCTTTGGGTTCTAAATGGATTTTTAAGAGAAAAATCAAAGATGATGGCACTATTGATAAATTCAAGGCAAGGCTCGTAGTCAAAGGGTATAGACAACGAGAAGGTCTAGACTACTTTGATACATACTCTCCAGTTACAAGAATTACGTCCATACGGATGTTAGTAGCATTAGCTGCAGTGTATGGTCTTGAAATTCATCAAATGGATGTTAAGACGGCCTTCTTAAATGGAGAGTTGGAGGAAGAAATTTACATGGAACAACCTGAAGGGTTTGTGGTTCCAGGTAAAGAAAAGAAGGTATGTAGACTTGTTAAGTCTCTTTACGGACTAAAACAAGCACCCAAACAATGGCATACGAAATTTGACCAAACAATGTTGTCAAATAGTTTTAAGATAAATGAATGTGATAAATGCGTGTACATTAAAAATGTTCCAAATCACATAGTCATTGTTTGCCTATATGTGGATGATATGTTGATAATGAGTAATGACATTGCCAACATAAATGCTACTAAGCGTATGCTCAATAGCAAGTTTGATATGAAAGACTTGGGAGTTGCTGATTTAATTCTGGGAATTAAGATCAATAAGACTCCTCAAGGTCTGGCATTGTCACAATCTCATTATATTAAGACAGTACTTGAAAAATTCAAGCACTTGGGCTTTAAAGTTGCAAAGACTCCAATTGACGTGAATCTTGCATTAGCAAAGAACAAAGGCCAAAGCATATCACAATTGGATTATGCTCGTGTATTGGGATGCTTAATGTATATCATGAATTGTACACGACCAGACATAGCTTGTGCTATAAGTAAACTGAGTCGATATACGAGCAATCCAGGCCAATCTCATTGGATGGCAATGAAACGAGTTTTGGGATATTTAGAACATACCCAGAACTTTGAATTGCACTACAGTAATTTCCCTGCGGTGATTGAGGGATACTGTGATGCAAATTGGATCACCGGTTCAACTGATTCTAAGTCCACGAGTGGATATGTATTCACTATTGGTGGAGGAGCGGTATCTTGGAAGTCGTCCAAACAAACATGTATTGCCCGCTCTACAATGGAGGCTGAATTCATAGCCTTAGATAAAGCCGGTGAAGAAGCTGAATGGCTCCGGAATTTCTTGGAAGACATTCCATTTTGGCCCAAACCGTTGGCACCAATATGCATACATTGTGATAGTCAAGCGGCAATTGGAAGGGCTGGGAGCGTCATGTATAACGGTAAATCTCGTCATATACGACGAAGACATAAAACCGTTAGGCAATTACTCTCTAGAGGAATTATCACAATTGACTATGTAAAGTCAAGTGATAATGTGTCGGATCCACTTACAAAAGGCCTAACTAGAGAGGTAGTTGAGAAATCATCAAGGGGAATGGGGCTATGGCCGAGAACAAGTCATTGTGGCGGTAACTCTACCTAGAAGACTGGAGATCCCAAGATCTAGGTTCAAAGAGATCAAACAAAGTCATTAATGACGGTTCAACATTGTCAAATAAAATTTTAGTCCATTCTCGTGATGAGACAATGTTCAGTACCAAGGATAAAGCATTAAGGCTTTTTAATGATTTCTAAATTTGATACGGGGTATATCAAATAGTGTATCTACAGGATGACACGTTTAGGAATCACCTATTTAAGTGTGAAGTGTGAGCCGCTTCAAGGAGAACTTTGTAAGGCCAGTTTTCTACGCACTTATGAAACCAGGCGGTGTTCATGGCTGAAACGAACACAACAATGAGAACCAAAGACGGTTAAGGGTTGATTGTGTGACTTATGGTTGTCTAGGTATACACCAAAGATCGACGGTTCAAAGATATCAAATCTACCGATTGACCGAGTATATCCGACATAAGTTTACTACGGAAAGTTCAAAGGGAAACCTACTTATCCAGATGCAATTAATCCTTGCTTGTAAATCACACAGTTTTTTCATGCATACTTCCATGATATAGCCATTCCCCATTCATGTGGGGGATTGTTGAGGTTTTATTTTAAGATGTAATATTCTTAAAATGAGGGTGAATGGGAAATGGAGAGAAAATAAAATTTTGAGTAAAATTTTAAGTTTCCCTCTCTTAACAATGAGACATTGTCCCATATTGGAAGTGGAAGATATTTTTGGTGGGTATATATATAATTGCTCTTCTTGTAGCTCTTAAAGAGTTAAGAAGAAAGCAAGCCTCGCGCCGTCGTCGTCGTCGCTCGCTCGGCTCGGCTTCGGCTTCGGCTACGGCTTCGGCTTCGGCTTCGGCTTCGGCTTCGGCTTCGGCTTCGGATTCGGATTTGGATTTGGATTTGGTCAAATGATCGATTGATTGATTAATTTTTTGGACCAAATTTATTTGTTAATAGTAAATATTAACGTAAGATTATCCGTATTTGTAAACGGATATTTTCCAATCCGTGTATTGATAATTTGGCAGCCGGATAATGGTCTTCCCACCATGAAGTGCTTGCTCCACAAACATGAAGTGCTTGCTCCACAAACATGTAATGCTTGCTCCACCATGAAGGGTGGACGTTTGGTCTTGCACTCCTTCTTGGCTGCTATATATATGAGCAGCAAATGTTGAAGAAAAATACCAAAAACTCAACATACAATTCGCTCAACAAATTGGCTATACATTGCATTCCTTCCTCTCAGAACTTCCATACGTTTTTCTGAGTATATACTCCTTCGTTCTGCATTGTTTTTAACTTCAAACAAAGCAACTGTAAGTGTGATTTGCTACCGAACTTTGTGTTCGCCGAAACACTGGGGTTTGAAGTACCGCTACACCAGTGTGTTATTCGTTCTATCCTGGGAGGAAATAATCCATTACCTTGGGTACTAGGAGGGGATTAAATTCCTTAAGGAAACACTGTGAATTCAGTGGGCTCGAATTTATTATTATTGTTTCATTACGTTAACTTATATTTTACAGAATTAATATTTACAAATACAGCAATATTGACCGGGAATAACAATCTTAAGGAATTTAATATTTATTTCTGTACTTGTGTTATTCTTATTATTCTGCAAACTAAAACCTTTGTGGTTTGTGTACTCCCGTTTTGGAGAGTTAAGCCTTCGTGGCGTTTTGTTGGATATTAAAATCTACGTGATTTTTACTCCAGTTTGAAAACGTGTATTAAACGTTTGTTTGTGTCATTCTTTTCTAAAAGATGATGACTGAAAACGAAAACCAAGCTGTTCCGATGGCGACTGCCAACGCAACGACAAGCCGAACACCGGCGTTGGCACCGGCAGAAAAACCCGGAAAATTTTCCGGGATTGATTTCAAACGCTGGCAGCAGAAGATGTTCTTCTACTTAACTACGTTATGTCTACAGAAGTTCATCAAGGAAGATGTTCCTGATCTGCCGGATAAAACTCCAGATAATGAACGCTTTCTCGTGATTGAAGCGTGGAAGCATTCTGATTTTTTATGCAAGAATTATATTCTTAGCGGACTGGATGATAATCTGTATAATGTATACAGTAGCATGGAGACATCCAAAGAATTGTGGAATGCGCTTGAAAAGAAATATAAGATTGAAGATGCCGGGATGAAGAAATTCGTTGCCGCAAAATTTCTGGACTACAAAATGATAGATAGCAAGTCTGTTATTACTCAAGTCCAGGAATTGCAAGTGATTATTCATGATCTACTTGCTGAAGGTCTTGTAATCAACGAAGCATTCCAAGTAGCAGCAATGATTGAGAAGTTGCCTCCGTTGTGGAAGGACTTCAAAAATTATTTGAAACACAAACGAAAGGAAATGTCCCTTGAAGATCTCATTGTTCGGTTGAGAATCGAAGAGGACAATAAAGCTTCTGAAAGGAGAGGCCGTGGAAATTCAACAATAATGGAAGCAAATATTGTTGAAGCTAACAAAAAGAGGAAGAAGGCTTCTGGTCCGAAATACAACCCAAGCAAGAAGCGGTTCAGTGGAAACTGCTACAACTGTGGGAAAACCGGACACAAATCTACGGAGTGTCGTGCTCCGAAGAAAGACAAGAAAAGGGATCAAGCAAACATGGTAGTAAACCATGATGATGTTGATAACTTGTGTGCCATGCTCTCTGAATGTAACTTGGTGGGAAATCCTAAACTGTGGTGGTTTGATTCAGGAGCCACTCGCCATGTTTGTGCAGTTAGAGAGGCTTTTGCTACCTATGCTCTTGCTGAACCCGGAGAGACAGTTTATATGGGAAATGCTTCAACAGCAAAAGTTGAAGGATATGGGAAGGTATTTCTAAAAATGACTTCTGGCAAGGTCATGACTTTGAACAATGTCCTTCATGTTCCCGAAATGAGAAAGAATTTAGTCTCTACTGGACTTCTTGTTAAGCACGGTTTTAAGTGCATTTTTGTATCCAACAAGGTTGTAATTAGTAAGAATGAAATATTTGTGGGAAAAGGTTACCTCACCGAGGGCCTTTTCAACCTAAATGTAATGGTTGTTGAAAATAATAATAATATTTCAGCTTCTTCTTACTTACTTGAGTCAAATGATTTATAGCATGTACGTTTGGGTCATGTCAATTATAAAACCTTGCGGAAAATGATTAACTTGGAAGTACTGCCCAAGTTTGAATGCGAAAAATCAAAATGTCAAATATGTGTGGAATGTAAGTATGTTAAACATCCTTATAAGTCAGTTGAAAGGAATTCAAATCCTTTAGACTTAATTCACACAGATATTTGTGACATGAAGTCAATACCATCTCGCGGTGGAAAGAAGTATTTCATAACTTTTATTGACGATGGTACTCGATATTGCTATGTTTACTTACTGAATAGTAAAGATGAAGCAATAGACGCATTCAGGCAATACAAAAATGAAGTTGAAACGCAACTTAACAAGAAAGTAAAAATGATAAGAAGTGATAGTGGTGGTGAATATGAATCTCCTTTTGAAGAAATATGTTTAGAATATGGAATTATTCATCAAACAACAGCCCCTTACACGCCCCAATCTAATGGGATTGCGGAAAGAAAGAATCGCACATTAAAGGAGATGATGAATGCGTTGTTGATAAGTTCTGGTTTGCCACAGAACTTGTGGGGGAAGCCATTCTTACGGCTAATCGAATATTAAATCGAGTGCCCCATAGCAAAACACAATCCATTCCATATGAACAATGGAAAGGAAGGAAGCCCAACTTGAATTATTTTAAAGTGTGGGGGTGTTTGGCAAAAGTGCAAGTTCCTAAACCCAAAAGGGTAAAGATAGGACCGAAAACCGTTGATTGTGTTTTCATAGGATATGCGACAAATAGTAAAGCATATCGATTTCTGGTTCATAAATCAGAAAATCCCGACATTCATAATAATACGGTTATAGAATCAGATAATGCTGAGTTTTTTGAAAATATATATCCGTATAAAAAGGAATGTGAGTCGTTTGGTGAAGGATCTAAACGACCTCGGGAAGAAACAAAAGAAAGTACATGTAATCAGGAGAATCCAAGACGTAGTAAACGTCAAAGAACGTCTACTTCATTTGGACCAGATTTTGTGACTTTCTTATTGGAGAATGAGCCTCAAACATTTAAAGAAGCTATGACTTCTTCGGAATCATTGTTTTGGAAAGAGGCAGTCAATAGTAAAATAGAATCCATATTGAACAACCATACATGGGAATTGGTTGATCTTCCTCCTGGAAATAAACCTTTGGGTTCTAAATGGATTTTTAAGAGAAAAATCAAAGATGATGGCACTATTGATAAATTCAAGGCAAGGCTCGTAGTCAAAGGGTATAGACAACGAGAAGGTCTAGACTACTTTGATACATACTCTCCAGTTACAAGAATTACGTCCATACGGATGTTAGTAGCATTAGCTGCAGTGTATGGTCTTGAAATTCATCAAATGGATGTTAAGACGGCCTTCTTAAATGGAGAGTTGGAGGAAGAAATTTACATGGAACAACCTGAAGGGTTTGTGGTTCCAGGTAAAGAAAAGAAGGTATGTAGACTTGTTAAGTCTCTTTACGGACTAAAACAAGCACCCAAACAATGGCATACGAAATTTGACCAAACAATGTTGTCAAATGGTTTTAAGATAAATGAATGTGATAAATGCGTGTACATTAAAAATGTTCCAAATCACATAGTCATTGTTTGCCTATATGTGGATGATATGTTGATAATGAGTAATGACATTGCCAACATAAATGCTACTAAGCGTATGCTCAATAGCAAGTTTGATATGAAAGACTTGGGAGTTGCTGATTTAATTCTGGGAATTAAGATCAATAAGACTCCTCAAGGTCTGGCATTGTCACAATCTCATTATATTAAGACAGTACTTGAAAAATTCAAGCACTTGGGCTTTAAAGTTGCAAAGACTCCAATTGACGTGAATCTTGCATTAGCAAAGAACAAAGGCCAAAGCATATCACAATTGGATTATGCTCGTGTATTGGGATGCTTAATGTATATCATGAATTGTACACGACCAGACATAGCTTGTGCTATAAGTAAACTGAGTCGATATACGAGCAATCCAGGCCAATCTCATTGGATGGCAATGAAACGAGTTTTGGGATATTTAGAACATACCCAGAACTTTGAATTGCACTACAGTAATTTCCTGCGGTGATTGAGGGATACTGTGATGCAAATTGGATCACCGGTTCAACTGATTCTAAGTCCACGAGTGGATATGTATTCACTATTGGTGGAGGAGCGGTATCTTGGAAGTCGTCCAAACAAACATGTATTGCCCGCTCTACAATGGAGGCTGAATTCATAGCCTTAGATAAAGCCGGTGAAGAAGCTGAATGGCTCCGGAATTTCTTGGAAGACATTCCATTTTGGCCCAAACCGTTGGCATCAATATGCATACATTGTGATAGTCAAGCGGCAATTGGAAGGGCTGGGAGCGTCATGTATAACGGTAAATCTCGTCATATACGACGAAGACATAAAACCGTTAGGCAATTACTCTCTAGAGGAATTATCACAATTGACTATGTAAAGTCAAGTGATAATGTGTCGGATCCACTTACAAAAGGTCTAACTAGAGAGGTAGTTGAGAAATCATCAAGGGGAATGGGGCTATGGCCGAGAACAAGTCATTGTGGCGGTAACTCTACCTAGAAGACTGGAGATCCCAAGATCTAGGTTCAAAGAGATCAAACAAAGTCATTAATGACGGTTCAACATTGTCAAATAAAATTTTAGTCCATTCTCGTGATGAGACAATGTTCAGTACCAAGGATAAAGCATTAAGGCTTTTTAATGATTTCTAAATTTGATACGGGGTATATCAAATAGTGTATCTACAGGATGACACGTTTAGGAATCACCTATTTAAGTGTGAAGTGTGAGCCGCTTCAAGGAGAACTTTGTAAGGCCAGTTCTCTACGCACTTATGAAACCAGGCGGTGTTCATGGCTGAAACGAACACAACAATGAGAACCAAAGACGGTTAAGGGTTGATTGTGTGACTTATGGTTGTCTAGGTATACACCAAAGATCGACGGTTCAAAGATATCAAATCTACCGATTGACCGAGTATATCCGACATAAGTTTACTACGGAAAGTTCAAAGGGAAACCTACTTATCCAGATGTAATTAATCCTTGCTTGTAAATCACACAGTTTTTCATGCATACTTCCGTGATATAGCCATTCCCCATTCATGTGGGGGATTGTTGAGGTTTTATTTTAAGATGTAATATTCTTAAAATGAGGGTGAATGGGAAATGGAGGGAAAATGAAATTTTGAGTAAAATTTTAAGTTTCCCCCTCTTAACAATGAGACATTGTCCCATATTGGAAGTGGAAGATATTTTTGGTGGGTATATATATAATTGCTCTTCTTGTAGCTCTTAAAGAGTTAAGAAGAAAGCAAGTCTCGCGCCGTCGTCGTCGTCGCTCGCTCGGCTCGGCTTCGGCTACGGCTTCGGCTTCGGCTTCGGCTTCGGCTTCGGATTCGGATTTGGATTTGGATTTGGTCAAATGATCGATTGATTGATTAATTGATTAATTTTTTGGACCAAATTTATTTGTTAATAGTAAATATTAACGTAAGATTATCCGTATTTGTAAACGGATATTTTCCAATCCGTGTATTGATAATTTGGCAGCCGGATAATGGTCTTCCCACCATGAAGTGCTTGCTCCACAAACATGAAGTGCTTGCTCCACAAACATGTAATGCTTGCTCCACCATGAAGGGTGGACGTTTGGTCTTGCACTCCTTCTTGGCTGCTATATATATGAGCAGCAAATGTTGAAGAAAAATACCAAAAACTCAACATACAATTCGCTCAACAAATTGGCTATACATTGCATTCCTTCCTCTCAGAACTTCCATACGTTTTTCTGAGTATATACTCCTTCGTTCTGCATTGTTTTTAACTTCAAACAAAGCAACTGTAAGTGTGATTTGCTACCGAACTTTGTGTTCGCCGAAACACTGGGGTTTGAAGTACCGCTACACCAGTGTGTTATTCGTTCTATCCTGGGAGGAAATAATCCATTACCTTGGGTACTAGGAGGGGATTAAATTCCTTAAGGAAACACTGTGAATTCAGTGGGCTCGAATTTATTATTATTGTTTCATTACGTTAACTTATATTTTGCAGAATTAATATTTACAAATACAGCAATATTGACCGGGAATAACAATCTTAAGGAATTTAATATTTATTTCTGTACTTGTGTTATTCTTATTATTCTGCAAACTAAAACCTTTGTGGTTTGTGTACTCCCGTTTTGGAGAGTTAAGCCTTCGTGGCGTTTTGTTGGATATTAAAATCTACGTGATTTTTACTCCAGTTTGAAAACGTGTATTAAACGTTTGTTTGTGTCATTCTTTTCTAAAAGATGATGACTGAAAACGAAAACCAAGCTGTTCCGATGGCGACTGCCAACGCAACGACAAGCCGAACACCGGCGTTGGCACCGGCAGAAAAACCCGGAAAATTTTTCGGGATTGATTTCAAACACTGGCAGCAGAAGATGTTCTTCTACTTAACTACGTTATGTCTACAGAAGTTCATCAAGGAAGATGTTCCTGATCTGCCGGATAAAACTCCAGATAATGAACGCTTTCTCGTGATTGAAGCGTGGAAGCATTCTGATTTTTTATGCAAGAATTATATTCTTAGCGGACTGGATGATAATCTGTATAATGTATACAGTAGCATGGAGACATCCAAAGAATTGTGGAATGCGCTTGAAAAGAAATATAAGACTGAAGATGCCGGGATGAAGAAATTCGTTGCCGCAAAATTTCTGGACTACAAAATGATAGATAGCAAGTCTGTTATTACTCAAGTCCAGGAATTGCAAGTGATTATTCATGATCTACTTGCTGAAGGTCTTGTAATCAACGAAGCATTCCAAGTAGCAGCAATGATTGAGAAGTTGCCTCCGTTGTGGAAGGACTTCAAAAATTATTTGAAACACAAACGAAAGGAAATGTCCCTTGAAGATCTCATTGTTCGGTTGAGAATCGAAGAGGACAATAAAGCTTCTGAAAGGAGAGGCCGTGGAAATTCAACAATAATGGAAGCAAATATTGTTGAAGCTAACAAAAAGAGGAAGAAGGCTTCTGGTCCGAAATACAACCCAAGCAAGAAGCGGTTCAGTGGAAACTGCTACAACTGTGGGAAAACCGGACACAAATCTACGGAGTGTCGTGCTCCGAAGAAAGACAAGAAAAGGGATCAAGCAAACATGGTAGTAAACCATGATGATGTTGATAACTTGTGTGCCATGCTCTCTGAATGTAACTTGGTGGGAAATCCTAAACTGTGGTGGTTTGATTCAGGAGCCACTCGCCATGTTTGTGCAGTTAGAGAGGCTTTTGCTACCTATGCTCTTGCTGAACCCGGAGAGACAGTTTATATGGGAAATGCTTCAACAGCAAAAGTTGAAGGATATGGGAAGGTATTTCTAAAAATGACTTCTGGCAAGGTCATAACTTTGAACAATGTCCTTCATGTTCCCGAAATGAGAAAGAATTTAGTCTCTACTGGACTTCTTGTTAAGCACGGTTTTAAGTGCATTTTTGTATCCAACAAGGTTGTAATTAGTAAGAATGAAATATTTGTGGGAAAAGGTTACCTCACCGAGGGCCTTTTCAACCTAAATGTAATGGTTGTTGAAAATAATAATAATATTTCAGCTTCTTCTTACTTACTTGAGTCAAATGATTTATGGCATGTACGTTTGGGTCATGTCAATTATAAAACCTTGCGGAAAATGATTAACTTGGAAGTACTGCCCAAGTTTGAATGCGAAAAATCAAAATGTCAAATATGTGTGGAATGTAAGTATGTTAAACATCCTTATAAGTCAGTTGAAAGGAATTCAAATCCTTTAGACTTAATTCACACAGATATTTGTGACATGAAGTCAATACCATCTCGCGGTGGAAAGAAGTATTTCATAACTTTTATTGACGATGGTACTCGATATTGCTATGTTTACTTACTGAATAGTAAAGATGAAGCAATAGACGCATTCAGGCAATACAAAAATGAAGTTGAAACGCAACTTAACAAGAAAGTAAAAATGATAAGAAGTGATAGGGGTGGTGAATATGAATCTCCTTTTGAAGAAATATGTTTAGAATATGGAATTATTCATCAAACAACAGCCCCTTACACGCCCCAATCTAATGGGATTGCGGAAAGAAAGAATCGCACATTAAAGGAGATGATGAATGCGTTGTTGATAAGTTCTGGTTTGCCACAGAACTTGTGGGGGAAGCCATTCTTACGGCTAATCGAATATTAAATCGAGTGCCCCATAGCAAAACACAATCCATTCCTTATGAACAATGGAAAGGAAGGAAGCCCAACTTGAATTATTTTAAAGTGTGGGGGTGTTTGGCAAAAGTGCAAGTTCCTAAACCCAAAAGGGTAAAGATAGGACCGAAAACCGTTGATTGTGTTTTCATAGGATATGCGACAAATAGTAAAGCATATCGATTTCTGGTTCATAAATCAGAAAATCCCGACATTCATAATAATACGGTTATAGAATCAGATAATGCTGAGTTTTTTGAAAATATATATCCGTATAAAAAGGAATGTGAGTCATTTGGTGAAGGATCTAAATGACCTCGGGAAGAAACAAAAGAAAGTACATGTAATCAGGAGAATCCAAGACGTAGTAAACGTCAAAGAACGTCTACTTCATTTGGACCAGATTTTGTGACTTTCTTATTAGAGAATGAGCCTCAAACATTTAAAGAAGCTATGACTTCTTCGGAATCATTGTTTTGGAAAGAGGCAGTCAATAGTAAAATAGAATCCATATTGAACAACCATACATGGGAATTGGTTGATCTTCCTCCTGGAAATAAACCTTTGGGTTCTAAATGGATTTTTAAGAGAAAAATCAAAGATGATGGCACTATTGATAAATTCAAGGCAAGGCTCGTAGTCAAAGGGTATAGACAACGAGAAGGTCTAGACTACTTTGATACATACTCTCCAGTTACAAGAATTACGTCCATACGGATGTTAGTAGCATTAGCTGCAGTGTATGGTCTTGAAATTCATCAAATGGATGTTAAGACGGCCTTCTTAAATGGAGAGTTGGAGGAAGAAATTTACATGGAACAACCTGAAGGGTTTGTGGTTCCAGGTAAAGAAAAGAAGGTATGTAGACTTGTTAAGTCTCTTTACGGACTAAAACAAGCACCCAAACAATGGCATACGAAATTTGACCAAACAATGTTGTCAAATAGTTTTAAGATAAATGAATGTGATAAATGCGTGTACATTAAAAATGTTCCAAATCACATAGTCATTGTTTGCCTATATGTGGATGATATGTTGATAATGAGTAATGACATTGCCAACATAAATGCTACTAAGCGTATGCTCAATAGCAAGTTTGATATGAAAGACTTGGGAGTTGCTGATTTAATTCTGGGAATTAAGATCAATAAGACTCCTCAAGGTCTGGCATTGTCACAATCTCATTATATTAAGACAGTACTTGAAAAATTCAAGCACTTGGGCTTTAAAGTTGCAAAGACTCCAATTGACGTGAATCTTGCATTAGCAAAGAACAAAGGCCAAAGCATATCACAATTGGATTATGCTCGTGTATTGGGATGCTTAATGTATATCATGAATTGTACACGACCAGACATAGCTTGTGCTATAAGTAAACTGAGTCGATATACGAGCAATCCAGGCCAATCTCATTGGATGGCAATGAAACGAGTTTTGGGATATTTAGAACATACCCAGAACTTTGAATTGCACTACAGTAAATTTCCTGCGGTGATTGAGGGATACTGTGATGCAAATTGGATCACCGGTTCAACTGATTCTAAGTCCACGAGTGGATATGTATTCACTATTGGTGGAGGAGCGGTATCTTGGAAGTCGTCCAAACAAACATGTATTGCCCGCTCTACAATGGAGGCTGAATTCATAGCCTTAGATAAAGCCGGTGAAGAAGCTGAATGGCTCCGGAATTTCTTGGAAGACATTCCATTTTGGCCCAAACCGTTGGCACCAATATGCATACATTGTGATAGTCAAGCGGCAATTGGAAGGGCTGGGAGCGTCATGTATAACGGTAAATCTCGTCATATACGACGAAGACATAAAACCGTTAGGCAATTACTCTCTAGAGGAATTATCACAATTGACTATGTAAAGTCAAGTGATAATGTGTCGGATCCACTTACAAAAGGCCTAACTAGAGAGGTAGTTGAGAAATCATCAAGGGGAATGGGGCTATGGCCGAGAACAAGTCATTGTGGCGGTAACTCTACCTAGAAGACTGGAGATCCCAAGATCTAGGTTCAAAGAGATCAAACAAAGTCATTAATGACGGTTCAACATTGTCAAATAAAATTTTAGTCCATTCTCGTGATGAGACAATGTTCAGTACCAAGGATAAAGCATTAAGGCTTTTTAATGATTTCTAAATTTGATACGGGGTATATCAAATAGTGTATCTACAGGATGACACGTTTAGGAATCACCTATTTAAGTGTGAAGTGTGAGCCGCTTCAAGGAGAACTTTGTAAGGCCAGTTCTCTACACACTTATGAAACCAGGCGGTGTTCATGGCTGAAACGAACACAACAATGAGAACCAAAGACGGTTAAGGGTTGATTGTGTGACTTATGGTTGTCTAGGTATACACCAAAGATCGACGGTTCAAAGATATCAAATCTACCGATTGACCGAGTATATCCGACATAAGTTTACTACGGAAAGTTCAAAGGGAAACCTACTTATCCAGATGCAATTAATCCTTGCTTGTAAATCACACAGTTTTTTCATGCATACTTCCGTGATATAGCCATTCCCCATTCATGTGGGGGATTGTTGAGGTTTTATTTTTAAGATGTAATATTCTTAAAATGAGGGTGAATGGGAAATGGAGGGAAAATAAAATTTTGAGTAAAATTTTAAGTTTCCCCTCTTAACAATGAGACATTGTCCCATATTGGAAGTGGAAGATATTTTTGGTGGGTATATATATAATTGCTCTTCTTGTAGCTCTTAAAGAGTTAAGAAGAAAGCAAGCCTCGCGCCGTCGTCGTCGTCGCTCGCTCGGCTCGGCTTCGGCTTCGGCTACGGCTTCGGCTTCGGCTTCGGCTTCGGCTTCGGCTTCGGATTCGGATTTGGATTTGGATTTGGTCAAATGATCGATTGATTGATTAATTTTTTGGACCAAATTTATTTGTTAATAGTAAATATTAACGTAAGATTATCCGTATTTGTAAACGGATATTTTCCAATCCGTGTATTGATAATTTGGCAGCCGGATAATGGTCTTCCCACCATGAAGTGCTTGCTCCACAAACATGAAGTGCTTGCTCCACAAACATGTAATGCTTGCTCCACCATGAAGGGTGGACGTTTGGTCTTGCACTCCTTCTTGGCTGCTATATATATGAGCAGCAAATGTTGAAGAAAAATACCAAAAACTCAACATACAATTCGCTCAACAAATTGGCTATACATTGCATTCCTTCCTCTCAGAACTTCCATACGTTTTTCTGAGTATATACTCCTTCGTTCTGCATTGTTTTTAACTTCAAACAAAGCAACTGTAAGTGTGATTTGCTACCGAACTTTGTGTTCGCCGAAACACTGGGGTTTGAAGTACCGCTACACCAGTGTGTTATTCGTTCTATCCTGGGAGGAAATAATCCATTACCTTGGGTACTAGGAGGGGATTAAATTCCTTAAGGAAACACTGTGAATTCAGTGGGCTCGAATTTATTATTATTGTTTCATTACGTTAACTTATATTTTGCAGAATTAATATTTACAAATACAGCAATATTGACCGGGAATAACAATTTATTTAATTATTACCAGGCGAAATACAAAGGTATATACAAAGTATACAACAGCTACTATTCAATTGTTACCAGACAAAATATATGGGTATATACAAAGAATACAACTTGTATCGATTGTATTCGTTATAGAGATAGGGGTGTATACAAAGGACGACATGTATCGGTTGTATTCATTCGCACAGCGAATATAACCAAGGCAAAATACAGAAATACAAAAAAAATAGAATACTCTCATTAAGAGTCGAATTCAAGATTTCGCTTACTAAGCAAGCACTCTAACCAAACGATCTAATATTAGAGCTTGTTGCTCTTTTTCAGCTCGAAATAATTGATCTCTTATTTTAGTATTTGTAGGTAAATTTGCTATAAAACTCAAATATGACAAAGAATGGTAATTTTCTGAAAGTATAACTATGAATGGTATAATACATATATTTGTTGTGTGCGTAATTTTTTCTGCTATTTTTGTGGCAGAGATTTTCACTATATGTTTTTAGTTATAGTATTTTGACTTTCTTTTAAAGGATAGGTATAATTTCCACACAAAATAAATAAAAAATAAATACCACCCTTCTAATTGGGTGCTAAAACCACATTTAAAGTAAGGGTATCGAATCTTCATTTTGAGGAGTCCTTTCCACGTAAAAGAAAGTGAAAAGAGGAAGAAAGTCTAGGCTGTTTCCACCTATAATAAAGCTAAAAGGGAAGGGAATCAAGCAAATTGTTGGGTACATTTTGGATTTCTGGAAAATAGCTTACTTGTGTTGCCAAACTTCTACTAACAATTAAGGATATCTAGTCTAAGATATAAAATGGATTTAAATATTTAAGTTATATACAATGAGATTGTGTAAAGAATTTTTACACAATCACTCTAATTTAACATAATATAACAAGTTGCTTATTATGTATATGCAACTGTCACGAGCTGTTTGTGTAAATACTTTTATACTATCAATGTATAAAATTTAAACTAATCGTGTAGCAAAACTTTTTGCAATTGAGGCTAGTCAAGATATAATTGGACATAAATAAGATTTCAATATTAATTACATAGTCACTTGTTTGCATTTGGTGATTTATTTCCATTAAATTCCATGACTATTCTCGGTTGACCTTTAACAAGTTGAGAAGGTATTGACCATCTTCTTTTCCTATGGCCCAGGAGAAAAGGGGGATTTGGTAGGCTTGTTGAATATTTGAATTCCAAGATTAAATTGAGAAAATTAATGTAAAGTCCACCTTAGCTAGCCAATTCAAAAGGATTAAGAAATAAGAAGAAAATAATACCCCACTCTTTTCTATATTTCAAATTAGATGTCCTAAGTTATTATTCCACCATCTAGAATTTCAAATGCTACAATAGTTTCTTTCTTTTGGTCATAAATTGAAATCTATAAATTAGACAAATTACTTAATAGAAAAGAATATTTGTGTTATAAACATAATTACAACAACATACCTACTGTAGTCCTACAAGTGAGGTCTGTGGCGGGTAGTGTGCACGCAGACCTTACCCTTATCTTGTGCAGGTAGAGACAGTGGCAAAGCCAGAAATATTTCTAAGGGTGTTCAGACTGAAAGATGTAAAAAATAAAATCCAACAAAGGGTGTTCATTATATCTTTTATACATCTAAAATTAATATTTTACTTATACATAATATAATTTTTTTATAAAATTCGGCGAAGGATGGTTAGTTGACCACCCTTAGCAAAAGGTGGTTTCGCCTCTAGGTAGAGATGTTATTTCCGATAGACACTACTTGTGGGATTATAGACATAATTAAGTAAATAAAAATATATTTCCCAACATTATAAGTTTTTAGATGAGATTGTCACACAATTTAATACGATATTATACAAGATATAAGTGGTGGGATCAATTCTCACGGCACCCAATATTAAAAACAATGACGTGTTTGGCCATGAAAAAGGAATCAAGCTCGCAGTGTTTTCTTTTATATTTATTTTCCTTAATATTCACAAGCCCACTTTCATTTTAATTGAAGATTTAGTATAAAAACATGATGTATAATATGATAAGGTGAGATAATTCTATATTGTCAATTCATTTTATTTTATCTACACTTCCATGTGAGAATAAAAGAAAAAAGAAGAAGATAGATCACCAAGCAACTCCTAAAAATATGGATAGGATCTGTCTTCTAAGATTGACTCATTTCTCTTCTACCTCATCTAACTAAATCAAAGTTCTAGAAGAATGTCTATTTTATGAAAAAGTGACTAAGTTTTATTAAAACATTTAAAAGCTGAGCTAATAGTTAAATAGTAGAACGGGCGAATTGGTTAAAAAGAAGGATCATAAAATAAAATGGTAGAGCTTCTATCTTGTATTGTAAAATTCGATTCTCATTAAAAAAAATCTCAGTTTTGGCATACCCAAATAGTTAAAATAAAATCAGGATGACTGTAACACAAATTTAAGGTGAGGACCTTGAAAATTTATAAGTTTAAGTATAATGAGTTAAGAAAAGAAATATAGTGTTTTTTCTAATGTAATGATAGACACCATTAGGAGTCGTTTGGTAGGGTGTATAAGAATAGTACTGAATATGGTATATTAGTATATTGAAATTAGTTATGCTTGGATTATTTCTTATCGACTGTTTGGTTTAGTGTTAGGTTTTGAAATGACAGTTCTGTCTTTATACATGCTTATCCATGTATTAAAAATCATGGTTTGCTCTGTATAAAATAGTATTGAATGAGGTATATAACTAATACCAGTATTAATTATACATAAGTTGAAAAATATTATCAAACAAGGAATTAATAATACCAACGATAATATATACGTGTATTTATTTTCCCTAATACATCCTACGACCCCTAGTCTTAACAAGTTGAGACCTTTTTCTATGACCCATAGGCCATAGCAACAATATAATGCTTTCTTTTTCCGGCCTAAAGCAAAAGCAAACACACTCACTGTGTTACCCAATTCAGTTGGCCAAATGCAAGAAAAATTTCAACCATTAAGAAGAAACTCCCAACTACCAACAAATTAAACACTTCAATACTTGAACTTAACACTCATAATTCCAAAATTTTCACATTCAGTGAAGAACAAGTAAAATATCATCCATCACCTACTATGATTAAACTAGAATTGAAGGACATGACATGACTAAAAAAAATGTTATAAATTCTTGCCATAAATTGCAACATTTCTCAAAGACTAGACCAAAAAAAGAGCAGCAAAAAATGGTTGCTTTAGTTCAAATTCTTGGATTCTTGATTACGGCAATTGTTGCATCTGTGGCTTCTTCTGCTGGAGAACCAGTGGTGACATATGTGTTTGGTGACTCATTGACAGAAGTTGGGAACAACAATTATTTGCAGTCTCTTGCCAAATCGAATTACCCTTTTTATGGAATTGATTTTGAAGGTGGAAGAGCTACTGGCAGATTCACCAATGGAAGGACTATTGGTGATATCATATGTAATCTCTATAGACTTTGCTTCATAATTTTAAGTCCTACCTTATTCATTTTCTTTTTCACTGTTCCTTGAGCCGAGGGTCTATTGAAAACAGATACTCTATCTTTATAAGGTAGGGATAAGGTCTGCGTACACACTTTCTCTCCATATATCATATATGAGATTACACGGGGTTTGTTGTTGCTTTTTTATTTTCTGCTATTATTTATATCATTAGAGGTAGAAAATGGATAGGTTGGGTCATACTTGGGCAGGTCAAACCAATGGACGGGTTATGATCTAAAACGTTCAAAGTTTGCTTAGGTTAAAATGAGTTGTGCCAAGTGAGTCAATTAACAGGTCCATCTAGCCCAACATGACCCAACTTCCCCTCCTTTTTTATTTTGCTTTTCAAAAAAGAAAATACGAACATAAGAGTGTTTTTTAAATTATTAAAGTTCTTTCAAATTTTTATTATTCCCAACCTTCAAATTTAATTTTAAACTTGGACGGATTGAGCAAGTTACTTCCCCAGACCCCACCTATTGAATTACCCTGGTTTTGTTGTTGTTGATTGAGCAAGTTACTGAAAAATGAGTTGACTTTGCCACCTAAAGTAACATTTTTTCTCTTCAACTTTCAGCTGCAAAACTTGGGGTTCAATCACCACCACCATATCTTTCTTTAGCACCAAATGATGATGCAATATTACAAGGAGTGAATTATGCATCTGGTGGAGCTGGAATTCTCAATGACACTGGACTCTACTTTGTAACAAATCACTTCCCATTTTACTTCTAATTTCTCTGATTTCTTTCCTAGCAAATTCCATCCTCCTCTAACAAACACATATTTATTTTGCTTTCTACACAAAACAGATTCAGAGAATGACATTTGATGATCAAATAATGAGCTTTGACAAGACAAAGGAAGCAATCAAGGCTAAAATTGGAGAAGTGGCTGCAGAAAAACATGTTAATAAAGCTGTCTACTTTATTGGAATGGGTATATTTGTGCATATTCTTATATTTCTGTTATCACTGGTTGTTTGTTCGCTTCGATTTTCTTATTGGCATGCTGGTGTTACTACTTGTTATTACTCCTTTTTCTTCTTATTTTTCTTGAACCGAGGGTCTATCAGAAACAACATCTCTATCTTTTCAAGTTAGGGGTATAAAAATTAGGGGCAATATAATCCTTATGTAAGAGTCATCCTATCCAACTTTCAGGCATTAAGATAAGCTTCAAGCGTGGATGATTATCATAAGAGATTTCGAACATATCATTTGATTCTCGTTCTTGAAAATCCATACTTTTCCAAACCTAAGACGGATTTCCTTATGGAGGCAAATACTTTTATGCATACCTCTTCTGGTTGATCCACACCATCGTCTATTCTCGTAAGAAGATATACACTAGCTAACAGCCCGCCAGGCGCTACATCATAGGCACATTGAGAGCGGAGATAGTTGTATCCATATACATAAATAAATAAATAAATAAATAAATAAAAAAGGAAAGAAAGACTTCTTTTTACATCTCTTACTATTCATCTGCCAAAAAAAAACACTTCAATTTCTCTGATGTTAACTTGTAATCATTTCAGGTAGCAATGACTATGTCAATAACTTCCTGCAACCATTCTTAGCTGCTGGACAACAGTATACACACGACGAGTTTGTAGAGCTTCTAATCTCAACCTTAGGCGAACAATTCACAGTAAGCTACGCAGAGTTCAATACAATTATGCAGGATTTTATACGTAAAACCAAACGATGTCTAAGTAACAGTGGCGGATTCACAATTTTAAAGTCATAGATACTTGCAATAAAAATTCCGATAGAAGAGAAAAAATGAATTTAGTTGTGAGTGCTCACTCAATATTTATATAAATATTTTTATAATTACCTATGCAAATTTACTAAATATGGTCAAAGATAATGGGTGCTTGAGCACCCACAAGTGTTCATGTGGATCCGCCACTGCTAAGTAATAGAGAATTTCATGATGTGGAGATCAAATTTTCTTATACTTCAAACCAAGGTAAGGCTACGTACAATAGACCCTTGTGGTCTCGCACATAACGGAAGCTTAGTGCACCGGGCTGCCTTTTTTTATTATATTTCAAACCAGACGACCCCTCAATAGTCACACTTGTGTTATTTTCATCTTCTTGAATTTTAGAGACTTCATCAACTTGGAGCAAGAAAGATGGTGTTTCATGGACTTGGACCACTAGGCTGCATTCCTTCCCAAAGGGTGAAATCCACAAGGGGAATATGCTTGAAACAAGTCAATCTATGGGTGCAAGAATTCAACTCAAAAGTGGGAAAACTGATTGCTTCTCTCAATAAGCACCTCCCATATGCACAGATAACATTTGCAGACACTTATCCAATAGTTCTAGACTTGATTGAGAACCCTACGGCTTATGGTAAGCTCAATATTCCCACAATACAAACATATTCTTGCTCGTAAAATACTGAAAAATCTTTCTAAAGTGAGAGAAGTAAAGGCGCGCAACAACTAACATAACAGCAAGCTGAAATTCGTTTAGACAACTTAAATTTAAAGGACAATCAATACATGATCCCCTTATCCCTTGACGACTTACATGCATAGGTACGCGTGTGGTGTAGTTCTTTTTTTTGGATTTCCATCCGGTGTTCGATACCCGCATTGAAATCCGACTATATCAGTATTCGTGCTACGTAGGGACCCATTCGGGGAAGCACTCCCTACCAACGAGAGCTTTGGTTAAGGGAAGAGCAGCCTCATCCGCTACCCCACATCCTTTGGGAATGCATGTAGTGTAATGTTAACCAAAAGTGATCCTATTATAACAATAGCGTCAAGGAGACTTGTTACTATTTTCATTGTCCAATAACTAATTTGATCCCAAGATAAGGAATAACAAGTACATTCCAACTCTTGAGAAAATTGGTAGGTCTATACCTTGAACTACAACAACAAATCCAATATAATCGCACAAGTGAGATAAGTTAATGATTACGCAAACCTTACACCCCTACCTTAGAAAAGGTCGAGAGTTTGTTAACTCAAAGATCTTAAAAAGATTTTAAGGGAGTCCAATAGTACTTCTTGATTGTTACCTTTTTTATGAACTTTTCTTTACCTGGGATTTTAAAGCTAAAATTTTGGCTACTATTATTTGTTTTTAGGTTTCAAGATTTCGAATACGTCATGTTGCAATGTGGACACAAGTGTTGGAGGGCTATGTTTACCAAACTCGAATCTGTGCAAGAATCGAACAGAATATGTTTTTTGGGATGCATTTCATCCAACAGATGCAGCAAATGCAGTTCTCGCGGATAGAATTTTCACCACACTATTTCACGAGGGATCTAGCCCTGCACCAGCACCTTATCCTCGAAAGTTTTTGAAACCATAGTTTGATTCTATGCCAAAGAATGGCAATTTATGATTATTTGATTTGGCGTGAGAGGATGTATTAATTGTTATTTATTCTATTTCATATTAAAATACATGGTGTGAAGAGTTACTAAGTTTATAGATTATTACTTTTTGCTATGGTAAAATAGAGTTTGAAGATTGAGAGTCATCATTTTTATAATCACATACAATTAGTCATATATAATCATATTGTACAAATATTTGTTTAACATTAAAAGACCTATTAAAACATTGTACATCAAACACTTCTATTCATAACACAGCTTTTTCATAATTTATGGACTGAACTGGACAACTAACGTCGTCCTCTTGTTTCAAGATTCTCAATTTATACATAGTTAGCTCAATTTACACTAATGCCTTACTTTTTAATTACATCTTGTTAATGATACAATTTATACCATGTGCAGTCAAATTCAACCACCGTATCCAATTCGAGCCTCATATCTCTTGCCGATAACACTCATAATATCCACCCTCAATTTGATTATTTTGTGCAGAAAATAAAAAACTAATCATTATTCTGTTAATTCCAATGAATTATGACAAAAAACATTCGTTAAACAAATAAGTGACAAAATAAAACCCCAAAAGTGTTATTTGCTCTCAGACACGGGCCAAAGTTTTTCCACATAAGAAGGTAGTGATAATAGGTTCAGATCCAACAAGGATTTTAAGCCGAAGAAATAATTAATCCCACTTAATTTCAATCTGCTCAACAAAAAGCTCTCGTCTTTACACCCAAAAATGGATCTAAGACTCATAAAGCCCTTAATTAAGCAAAAATAAATTAAGTAACACCCTTCAGCTAAAAATCCAAATTGGGTCTTTCTCCTAATCTCAACAAACTTCTTTTTTCGGTGTGGTTAAAGCAAATTAAATCATCACTGAGCAAAATACCGGCCTCAAAATTTTCAAAATAATAATATTTTGTTTTTTTAAAATGTAGAACCTACGAGAAAACGCAGAAAATCATTGAAAAAACATTGAAATCAGCGTGTCCATAAGTGCCAAATAAAAGTAATTAATTTAGCATCTTTTCGTATTTCCTCTGTTATTGTTATTTTGAAACAGAGAAAATCATAGTTAATGCTCTATGATTGAAACGAAAATTGAAAATAATTAACGTCAAAAGATGAATAGTAAACCAGATCAACAGTAACTGAATTAATCTGCGGATGAGAATTGAAAGGTGTTGTTAATAGATCTGCATATTTATAGGATCCGTAGTTAGGGTTTTGTGATGGGCTTGGTCTTGGGCTTGGTCTTGGGCTTTTGTCTTCATGTTAGCCCATTATGGACTTGAAAAACGGTCGCCATTGGAAGAGGCGACCTATTGCACCGCTATTTCAAGAAGAGACCTTTGGGAGAATATTTTATAAGAAAAAGGTAAAAACAATAGGAGCTGTCGCAATTTCAATAAATACTGCGGGAGAATATCTTTTAAAACAAAACAATAAAAGCTTGTGCAGTTCCCAATTTGTTTTTTAACTTTTGCGGGATTTCCATTCATCAAATTTTAATGCAAATTTGATTATATCGTTTGTTAGGGAAATGCCTGATTTTCAAATTTTTATACAAATTCAATTTTTACACAAACTAAACAAAAAAAATTAGTATATGTTCATCAACAAAATATCATGAAAATTAAAAGAAAATCAGTTACTATTTTATTTTTATCACCAAAAGTTACTTTTTCTTTTTAAAAATGCATGCTAATTCTCCATATTTAACATGATGGTACAAAAGAACAGAGCACAAATAGAAGAAAAAAAATAAACTTACAAAAGCAATATGTAATAGTATTTTTGTAAAGCCAATTTCCAAAATTTTATAATAATTTCTATTTAAATACATGTTTTAAGTTTACTGCATATGGACTATTCTACTATTTTAAAGTAAAACATGTCCTTTCATAGTCACATAGTTGAATAATTGTATTAAGCATTATAGTTTTGCAAGGAAGCAAGTCTAATAGGGGAAAAGATTTTTTTTAAAAAAATCATAAAATCAGATCTTGCAAAGAAAAAGAAAATCATAAAATCAGCACTCAATTCACGAAACTAGAGTAATTCACATTTCATATACTACATGATTTATCAAAAGGAGTTTATCTGGATCATACGATGTTTAAGAAGCATCAATTATATTATCCCCTCCTTAAACATAAGTTCGTTCTCTTTATTTTTCTTCTTTTATATAGACTTTTTCTAGCTACATACTTATTTAATATGGCTACTGCCCCCGCCGCCGCCATCAACTGCGCCACCACCAATCCTGTCGTCGCTACCACCACTCCACCACCATCACTACCATCATTGGCTCGGACCTCACTGAGGCCCCAACAAAAAAGCCTTTTTGCATATGCCACATTTTGCTGTAGAACCATTATTTGATGAGTAAAGAGTAGTAGCACCAGTAGTAGCAGTAGTAGTAATTACCTTGTCATTTGTGCCATCAATAACTATAGTAACAACTTTTGCACCACCTTTTGAACCATCACTCACAACTTTACTTCCATCTCCACAACCACCATTTTTGGCGGCTCCACCGCCACCATTAGCACGAACACCACCGTTCACTGAGGCCGGCTCCAACAAAATAGCCTTTTTGCATATGCCACATTTATCGGTAGAGCCATTATTTGATGAGTGAAGAGTAGTAGTAGTAGTATTTACCTTACCACTTGTACCATCAATAGAAATAGTAACAACTTTTGTACCAACTTTTGAACCATCACTCACAACTTTATTTCCACCTCCAGAACCACCACCTTTGGCGGCTCCACTGCCACCTCGAGCAGCTTCCTTGGCGGCCGCAGGCTGGCCGCCACAATAGACATTAACAAGGACAGAAGGTGAAGGAACAACAGAAGGATTTCCTCTTATAATTTCCTTAGCTCTACTATTAGTGCATAATTCCATGATAGAAATGAATACACCAACAAAGATAAAAATCAGTACTATTGGTAAAATGTTGCTTAACACGGCCAACACATCCATTTTCTAACCAAGTTCTCAAGTTCTAGTAAAGAACTGAGCCTTCTTTTTTATAATGAGTTCCACAAGAATTTATTTTCCATTATAGTTTACAAACGCGTGGATTTAATTTCATTATTTTGCAAAACGCAATTACCCTATTTGGCTAAGAGCTATTTACTTTGATAGTCTCATGATTCTTGTAGGAAACTTCTGCGTAATTTCATCAAGAAAACATTTCCTTAGTATAGCGTTATGCCAATTTATGTTACCTAAAGTTCTTAGGAACAAATTTAGTATTTTGGAAACAAAAAGTCTTTTTGAGGAAATTAAAGGCCAAAATTATCAATAAAATGCCTCTATAAAGTAGTGATTCACTTCGTTCAACATCGAAAAATTTACCTAATTAGTTGCTTAATTGAGAACGTCTCGATTCACATTAAAAGAAAAGCTCGGTGCACAAAGTATTTCGTGTTCATACAAAGTCTGAGGAAGGGTCACACCCAAGAGGTGTGTTATAGCTAGACAACCAAATTGATACGAATGATAAACGAAAATCATAAGATCGGAACCAAGAAAATTATAGAATCAAAACCCGATCTAAAGTAATTCACATTTCACATCTCAAAATATGTTTAACAAAAATGAATTGACATACCACTTATTGTAGCAATTATCATTTCTCTAAAAATCTTTTTCTTCTTTCACTTTTTTTTAGCTATTTATTTAGTGCTATTGTATATTGCTACGACCACCAACACCACCATTGCCAACTCCGTCATTGTCACCACCACCGCCACCATTAGCATGGACACCACCAGGCGCGCCACCGTTCATAGTAACTCCGACTAAGTACCCTTTTTTATGGACACATTTATTAACAGAGCTGTTTGATGAACAAAAAATAGTATTTACCTTACCACTTGTGCTATTAATAACTATAGTAACATCCTTTGCACCAACTTTTGAACCATCATTCATAATATTGCTTCCACCTCTAGAACCACCACCTCCGGCGGGTCCACCGCCAGCTCGAGGAGCTTCCTTGGCGGTCGTCTGGCCGCCACCGTAAACATTAACATGGACAGCAGATCAAGCAACAACAGAAGGGGTTCCTCTTATTTCCTTACCTCAACCATTAGTGCATAATTCTATGATGAAAATGAATACACCAACAAAGATTAAAATCAGCAATATAGGTAAAATGCTGGTGAGTCCGGAACCAAGGTGTGATTCTTTTGGACACAAAAGACACAAATAGGTTAAAAAATTGTGTACCATTTTATATATAGCACGGTTATTCTCCGCGCTATACCGTAACGACACGTTTGTCCGTTAAGGTATAGCACGATGAATAACTGCGCTATATGTAAAATGTCTTGCCCCACCAACAATTCTCTTGCACTTAACTAATCACCAATAATTCATATGGGTATAGCGCTTATTATGTATGCGCTAAATATATAGCGCATACTATGCATGCACTATACTTCAATTATTGTACCCTCGAACTGATTTTTTTCGTATTTAAAGAATTCCAAAATTAGGTAAAAATTCAATGTGGGTCCTTTAGGTCTTTCAAAATATTTGTTCGTTAAGTAGTAATGCATTTTGTCATAATGTCCGAAAAGCAAAAAATTAGGATTTCATTATATTGGGGGGGGGAGGGAGGTTGTGGTGAAGAATAACTTAGTACGCTATAATTTTTCTCCACAGTATCATGTTAAGTTACCACTTACAATGGAGTATGATAGATTGGTATCGTTGTTATGTAAAAATATGAGTGTGAGCAAACGTTCAGTGAATATTAAAGTAACTGGAAGATATCCGTATTATGTTACTCCTCAAGGGGTTGTTTGTTATGCTGAGTTTAACATCGAAGACGATGAGACTCTAACAGATTTTTTGAGGACTCCGGATGAAATGTTGGAAATGTACGTCAAGACTGAAGACGTTCGCAATAACAAGGTTCCGTAAAATAGGGATATCCCCCAATCATCGGGTGATTTTTTGGAGCAGTTTTATCTGAACAGGTTCCGGGTGAAAGAGTTTGGCCAGATCTAAACTTATCTCCACGGGCGAATGTGGAGCGAGGACATAATTTCTCCCCAAGTTTACATAATCCACAAGCCGAGTGGTAAACTTCAATCTTCCTTTGTGTTATGATGTTTATTTTTATGTACTTAATGTGTATGAAGACTCATATATTCCACGGGGGGTACCGGCCATATATGAATTTTACAAGTTATGAACCAACGGACAGTTGCAAACTTGGAATATGCCTAGTTTTGGTATGTTGGTGGTCCATTCGGGAGTCATCATCAATAGTATAATGTGCATCATGGGATATAAACACATTATGATTAGTAAGTGAAGTGAATAAGTTTATATGTAATGTTTGGATGAATTTGAGAAACTCATTATTTTATTGGTTTGCAGTGAAAACGAGCAACTTGAAGGTCATGTCTTTACTCAATTGCCCGAAAATGACATATTTAATCAGGATCTGCCAGATGCGCAGAGTTAGGAAGATGATAGTAATTATGACAATAATTCTGATGAGTCTGGAGATGACACACCCTTCCGTGATGAGGGTGATGAGAATGATGAACCTGATTTGACGAGGGAGCATGCTCCATCTCCCGTTAGACCAAGAGTGTACGAGTCCCATATGTCGTTTCATTCAAGGGAGATTCCCTACCTTGATCAGTTGCCAAGTGTGTCGGATGACGATGCCCTCACAAGGGATCTTGACGAAATTCAGACAGTAATGTGGGATGAATCTAGAGCAACAATGATGTCAAAGGGCATGCTTTTTGCTGATAAAGCGCGCCTAAGCAAAGCGGTGCAAATGTACAGCATAAAGGAGTGTCGTGAGATCGTGGTTCATTAGTCATCTCCGAAAGTATACAAAGTTATTTATCGTAGATTGTTTCAAGGTTGTAATTGGATGCTGTATGCGAGAATATTGAAAATAAATATGTGGATTGTGGAAAAATACATTGGCACCCATAATTGTGAAATGGACATATTCAGTGTGAATCATTTTAACTTGAATGTTAACTTGATTTCTCTTGTCTTGATTCCACACATTGAAGCATCCATAACGTACAAGATCAAAGAGTGTATAACATCTGTCCACGAGGTATTTGGATGTACCATTACCAAAAAAAAAGGCATTTCTCGGGCGTAAACGTGTGTTTGAAATTGTTTATGGTAATTGGGATAAGTCATTTGCCGCTCTACCCAAGTACATGGCTGCATTGCAACACTTTAACCTCAGAATTGTTGTTGAATGGAAGCTTGAGCAGAGTCCGAGAATACCAAAATACATATTCAGATATGTGCTCCGGGCATTTAAACCATCCATTGATGGTTTGGTGCATTGTCGGCCGGTAATATCCATAGACGACACTCATGTCTATGGAAAGTATGATATTAAGTTGTTGATCGTCATTGCAGTAGATGCTAATGGAAGTATATTTCCCCTAGAATTTGCTATTTGTGCCAATGAAAGCCAAGAGACGTGGACATTATTTTTGAACCACTTGAAGGAGCACGTTATCAAACAGTGTTTAGGTATTTGTCTAATATATGATCGGCATGGTGGTATTTTAAGTTCTGTACAGAATTTGCGTGCATGGCAGGAACCGTATGCCTACTACCGTTACTATGTTAGGCACTTGAAGGCCAACTTCCAGTGGGCTTATCCGAACATGGACTTGTATGATTTAATGTGGATGGCTGCAACAGATCACCAAGAGTGTAAATTTAGGAGGCGAATGGAATTGATTAGGCAGGAAAACCCAGAAGCCTATCGTTGGATGATGCGACATGAGCTTGACAAGTGGACTTTGCATGCGGATTGTGGTATAAGATGGGGAATTCTGATTACAAATGTGTCAATCTTTAAATGGGTTATTGAAGTTTGCACGTAGATTGCTTGTCACTGCTATGGTGTAAATGTCATTCAAGCAGATGGCAGAGAGGTTTGTTGAAAGATCTAGAGGTACATCATCATTGATGGAAAGAGGTGTTGAATTTATGCCACGACCAATGAATCGATTTGAGAAATATAGGAAGAGAGCACAGTAGCATTCTTTTTTTGCAGTATTGCAGCGAGCGAAATATTTTTGAAGTTCGCACGGGTCTGCATCACAACTGTGGGAATAATACACACACCGTCAATAAAGCCAGAAGATTATGCTCCTGTGGAAAATGGTCAATCTATCACTTTCCATGCTCACATGCCATGAAGTGCTTTCAACATACAGGTTTTGCGGCAACGAGATACTTTGATAAAGAATATAGTGTTGATGCATACTTAAACACCTATAATGGGTAGTTGTAGCCAGTGGGTACTGAGCATTATTGGCCGCCGGAACTATTCAAAATGGTGTGTAAAAAGGATTATATGCGTCAACGACAAGTGCAAAAAAGAACACGTATACAGGACCAAATGGATGTTGATGATACCGTTTATGCACATAAATGTGGCATATGTTCCTAAATAGGACACGACCGCCGTAAATGTCCTTCAGCTGATTTGAGAAGCGGTGGTAATTCAGCTCCAGGTGAAAGTTCATCCAATGTGCCCAATTATCAAGGATAAACATAGTGTTTTATTGGAGTAATGTTGTTGTACTAAATTTATGTAAATGTTCAGGTTGCAAAATATATGAAATAAAATTATGTTTCCAATGGGGTTAAATCTAACTCATATTTAACATTAAAGATTTAATACAATAATTTAACATACACCCCAAGAAATAAAAAATAATTGTCATTCGCCATTATCGTTGTTGTGTGGCACTATTTCATTGTCACCATCTTCATCTTCTTCATCAACATCTTATACGCACCCTTCGGGACCAAGGGCATCATAATCTATGCCCAATTGACACACATTTCTCGTATTTCATCGCTATTATCAATAAGACCACTTGTTTGATTTCTACGATAATATGGGACCCCTACGTTCAACGTCTGTGATAGAAACTTAGGTAGTCCCTCCCACTCGACAACTATTGGGAAAACAGGATAATCACTGTCTCTATGTACTTTTTCATTTTCTAATAAATCCCAGTACTGATCCTTCGTTCCTTCCAGGTAGGTAAGATCACTCATTGCATGATGAACAACTAGTGCCTTTTCCATCTCTAGAATCTCCTTCATCAAATGCCAAATCACTTCTGGTTCATCTTTGTGTGTATTTGTTTGGAAGATTGCAGACAGTGCTTGTGGTACAACAAGCCCATAATCACATCGTTTTGAGTAAAGAGGAACTCATTGTAATTTTTCGCCCAAATTCGCATATCTTCAGGCTTTGTAGAATGCGCTTCGCCCTCAATAATGTGCCATGCAACTTTGAGATCAGTGTGTATATTGATAGGCTTATTTTCCAAGGGACTCATAATACCATACCACTTGTTATCAATCAAATCAGTATATCAACCTATCATATTTTTTTCAAGGTAGGGATCAATTGTGTTATGACGTGTTCCATGTGGATCTTTTGATCTACCTTCGCCTTTTTTCCTCTTTTTAAACCACTTATTTAATGTTAGTGGCATTTCTGAATTGGATGTTGTAATGGTTCTTCAAATGTTATTTGAAAACTGATCTATTAGTTCAACTTAAGAAGAACTAAACTGCACGAACATGTATATTAAACGTAGCACATCACCATAGCGCATCACCAATATGCGCTATGTGTATTGTACCCGAAAGAATCATTACACGTGAAACATAGCGCCTCGCCAATATGCGATATGTGTATTATCATGTCGACCTGAAAAAGTTGTTTAATTGAAATGCTGGACCCACTTGTACCCGAAAGAATCATTATCACGCGAAACATAGCGCCTCGCCAATATGCGCTATGTGTATTGTCATGTCGACCTAAAAGTTGTCGGCCTGAAAAAGTTGTTGACCTAAAATGCTAGACCCACTTGTACCCGAAAAATTATTATCATGCGAAACACAGCGTCTCGCCAATATGCGTTATGTAACCTAAAATCACTCTTAGCTGCCTATAAAAAACTCGCGCATTTTATTTATTATTTGCGTCGTAACGAAGCGAATAGAAAAACTTTACATTAATTTTCCATTTTTGAGCATTACGAGATGTTTGGACGCAATTACGTACTAAGGTGTTACTGTGGCAAACGTGTGATTTTGACGCCATGTTGGTCAAATTGCAATATGGGGCGTAGACGTTGGATGTGTACACAAGTTGTAAGTTATTATTCTTGGAAGAAATATTGTTAATACTTTTTATATAACATGTTAATTAATAGTCTTATGTTATTCTATCATTGGTGGGACAAAAGTCAATGTGGTTTTGAAGATGGTATGATGAATCCATTAATCAGGAATACTACAAATCATATTTGCTAAACATTTGAAATCTGACCGGTGAATACGAACTCCAGATTATGAAACTAGAATAACAACTTGCGACATTGTAGAAGAAACTAAAAGAGACAGAAGAAGAAAAAAATAGGTTGGACGAGAAATTTAAGTGGTTGAAACACAGAATAATGGACGATAGTGACTAAACAAACACATTGATTCATTGAGTGTAGTATTTATTTTTATGTTGTACGTGTTATGTATTATCTTTAATTGGTAACAAATTTAAATTTTATGTTAAGATGTCATTTTTTTGTGTTCTAGTATTAAACTAATAAATAACCCGAGAATTAAAAACACATGCGCAAATTATATAAAACATAAATAATGTTGCTATTATATATTTAATGTCATATAAAGAAATAATAATAAATGTCAATGTTTCCCACAGTCTATATGCTTTAAAGCATTGGTTGGCCTGAGGCGCATCCCATCCCGCCCGGCTACGCTATCAGGATCATCCTCATCATGTTGCCTCTTTATCGGAAGATGCGCTGCAGCATGATTGTCGGTAAGGCTGGCAGACTCGATAGAAGCGGCGGTCGGGCCAACAGTAACCTACAGAATAATAAGATATTTTACTATATGAAATATAAATTACTAACGTACGTGTTAGTATAAAAAAAATTAATGGTCATACCGTGGTCTCAGCGGGCTCCTTAATATGATCATCCGTCTCCGGCATGTCAATATCGTACAATGTGGCCTCCGTTGCAGGTGATGACGGTGTCTTTGAAAAAATAAAAATATTTTAGATATTACTGACTAATCAATGAGATAAAAACAAATAGAAATAATAGTAATACAAACAAACTTGTGCCTGAGTAGCGCCGCAAGGCTTTGTCGGAACATCGAGGTGCACTCGAGTAAATGAAGTATGTGAAAGATCCTCAGCATCCCTCGGTGATGAGCCATAACTCAATCGTCACCCATTATGCACCTCTCGTGTTGGACGATCATCAACAACCGTCGATGGCTCTAGGGGATCAGGAAAATACTGATCCCATTCATGTCGCATAATGGCGAATCCCGCGATCAATAATGGAGCTGGCGGGGTCACCTGCAAAGTCCCTAGCGACAACTGAAGGCTGAATGATGGCAGATCATGATGAGCATCGTGTAGCTCAGGGCGCTCACCTGGCTGATTATCTCTAATATTCTCCACAGGTGCCTCAACGCCCCCTTGTTGGGGACCTCGTCCTCGCCGACCACCACGATCTCGTGAGACACCCCTTCCTCTCTGGCCATGTCTGCCACGTCTACCACTTTCAGGTTCCACTGGTAGCCCATGATGGTACTCCTCTGGTGGTACATAAGTAGCCTCGTATCCTAAGCGCTCATCATCTCGGGCACGTCTCAATGTATTAGCAGTAGGATAAGTAACCCGACGGCCAAACCCGTGCAAAGATGTCGCTCCCTCGTCGATATGCTGCAACATTTGCAGTCCCAACTGGTAGAACTGATGTAAGCCAATAGCGTGCATAACATGTAAAATATTAATTACGGAAGGATAATGTAACGTTATAAGTAAGTATAACAAATAACATACCAGTGCCTCATGCCTCCCGGTGTATGGAATGTACCGACCACCAACGCGATGAAGGGGATTCCCGACGAGAAGTTGGGTAACGCTGCGATGCCAACCCATATACTCATGCTCGGCATCGGTACGCTCAGGTGGAGGGTGTGGCAAAATTAGGTCATACCTATGGTCTCAAATCTCAATCTGGCCCTCTAACCAAGCCAAATATGTCTCGTCAACCCTGCAATGATCATCCCGCTGGTAATGTATCCTAACCCAAGTGGGCGGAATAGGTACAAGTTACGGTCAACCAAACTGGCGAAGGACTCGCTCGGTGGCATGATGCTCGACTATATCGAGACATATCAATGGGACGGAAAAGCTTCACATAGCTCGGCCGCGAGAGCAATAATCGGGCAAACCAGCTATGAGCGTGTTGTTGTATGGCCTCCATATGAAGTATTTATTAAACACAAGAATCGTGAGTGAACGCAACACAAATAAAGCCAGGCCAAGTAAACATAAAGTATATATGTACCTGCGTGCCTTCAAGAAAATCCAACAAATCCCTATAATAGGGGAGATGATGTCGACCCTCGACCTCATGTCCGTAGCCTCGCCTATCAACCCACCTCCAAGATAAAGAGAGAAACGGTGGAGGTGGTGCATCCGGAGCGATCAGTGGTAGAGGTGGCTGGAACTGCAGGAACCGCTCCTAGACCCAAACCTAATATAGATTGTGGACGTAAAATTTAAGGTAGTTTTTTACTATGTATGTTATAATCATGAAAATAATTAACTATATTCTCACATGCAGCAACGGTAAAAATCCGGCAACGTCTCTCTAGGTGCCCATGCACGCCCGACACATC
Source organism: Nicotiana tomentosiformis (assembly GCF_000390325.3). Classification (NCBI taxonomy): domain Eukaryota; kingdom Viridiplantae; phylum Streptophyta; class Magnoliopsida; order Solanales; family Solanaceae; genus Nicotiana; species Nicotiana tomentosiformis. Next base: position 132,526,044 of record NC_090816.1, read on the forward strand.
TGCCTATACAGGTAACCTAGAACAGCTCCATCTCAGCTGTAACCAGGTAAATCATCTAGCCACTCCAGATGATGTAGAAATCTCAAGCTGACTAGGTTTCCCGAAGTGTTCGGGAACAGTACACCACCAAACATCAGCAGAAACAATAATCTCGTGTACCGGTCGATATCCTCCGGCGGTGAATCATCCGTAATCTCCGCATCCAACGCCACCAGATGCTGCCGGACGGGCATCAGCTGCAATCGACTGGCCCGACTCAATGCAATCAGCTCCGATGGCTCGAAATCGGTGAGCCACTGCAACATATGCAGGTAATGCACTCCCATATAGTCTCTAAGAGCAAGCGGGTAAGCTACAGGTAATCCATCGATATGCAGCCCGAAAAATAACCTCCACGTCCTCAAGCGTGATGGTAGCCTCGCCGATGAGTAGGTGAAACGTGTGTGTCTCCGGTTGCCATCGCTCTATCTTAGCCGTGATCAACACCCAGTTGAACTGCAACCGGCCGATCTCTATGATCCTTTAGAAACTCGTATCCTGAAGGCGTCTAACTACACGGGGATGGAGTGGGTGATCCCTAATGAACTCCCACATATCGTCTATACGTGTGGGGCGGAATGTCTGGGCGAGACACTGCCCATCCCAGTTGTATGAAGATCTATGGTTGCCATGTAGCAACAATAGCTCTCGAGATGCAGGTCCGGGATGCACAGGGGGAACCTCCATGACGATGTCCGTAAATTAAACATTATTAATTAAAATATTTTTCTTTTTGATTGCTTAACATCTTAAAACATATTGCAATATCTTTTATATTAATATTTAATCGATATTTTTAATATATTATTACTTAGGTTGATACATTTTTTATATTATTATTTTATATGTTAATTTATTATTTTATATGTTAGTTTATTATTGTATATGTTTATTTATTATTTTATATGTTAGTTTATTATTTTACATGTTTGTTTGTTATTTTATATGTTAGTTTATTATTTTATATGTTTGTTTCTTACTCAGCTATTTTTGGGGACAATAGAATTAAATAATTAATTTTTATAACTATACATGATATAATTAATAAGTATTCATATAAAAATACTTAGTTTGACAAATATTGTTGTTTTTATGTTATTTTCTTACATTTGTTGACTAAAATTCGAGAAAGTTTGTGTTTCAACTATCATTTTTTTTTTCCAGATATTTTTTGGGTTAACAGATAATTAAATAATTAATTTCAATAGCTACAAAGATAATTTAGTAATTATTCATATAACAGATAATTAGGTTGATAAATTTTCTATATTAATATTTCATTTCCAACATTTTTCCACTAAAGTAACACTACTCAAAATGGCCATGAACAAAGTCAACTACCATTAGCTAAAATTTATTATTAGTTTTACTATGCTAAAAGGCACTACATTACAATTACGGGTACAACATAACACAAAAAGGCACTAAGCAATAATAAAGTCACATATTAATATACGTACAACAATCAAATTCAAATAGCATTAATTATTTATAAAATAATAATTTATCTATTTTACTAATTTTTAAGCACATAAATAATCTAATCCGGATAAAAAATAACAAATTAATTAAATCACAAAATAATCACGAAAAAATATAGACCACAGTAAAAAAACAACTAATACGCCTTTTTTATACATGAGTTTTACCAAAAAGTAAGGCGGAATAACTCGATTTAAATTTTTTTGAAAGGTGAAGATTTGATGATTTAGGGCCGAAACGAGCAATCCACTACGTGATAACCACTTAGATCCGGTGTTAGCTTGCTACAATACGGAGAAGATGCATTTTTTGTGGGACGGGTGGGTTCCAATGAGTTTTTTTTGCTTTAAAAATTGGGGGGGGGGGGGGGGGGGGGGCTGGAATGGTGAAAGGGGGTGGGGGTTCTGGTTTTCTAGTCGGGGAAGATGGAGGTCTGCTTTTTTAAATAGGTATAGTGCATATATAGGATGCGTTATACTATAACGCGTCCTATATGTGCGCTATACCTCCCGCCCTTTTTGAGTTCATAGCGCGGTGAATAACCGCGCTATATATAAAATGATACACATTTCTTTTTACCTAGTTGTGTCTTTTGAGTCAAAAAAAAACATTTTGGACTCCTAGTGAACACGTCCATTTTCTAGCCAGTTTCTGAAGTTCCTGTGAGAATTGAGACTCCTTTTTATGGTAAAGTTTCTCAGAAGTTATTTTCCATTATAGTCAACAAACGCGTGGAGTTAGTAGGCGTTTGTACATAAGAATTGTAAAATTCGAAAAAATGGTGAAAAATATTTTCAAGCGAAAATGGTATTTAAAATTTAGAGTTGTGTTTGGATATAAATTTCAGTTTAGGTTGTTTTTGAAATTTTGTGAGTGATTTGAGTAAAAATTTTGAAAAACAGTTTTTTGAAGTTTTTAAAATTTTTGAAAATTTCCAAAATATATCTTCAAGTGAAAATTGAAAATTTTATGAACAAAAGCTGATTTTAAAAAAAAAGTAATTTTTTTTTTGAAAAAATCTTCCATCAAATTTTATGTCCAAACGGGCCCTTAATTTCACCTCCTGCAAAACAAACTTAGTTACCCTCTTTTGTTTAGCAGTTGCAGAGCTATTAATTACTACTTTGATAGTCTAATCATTCTTCTAAGAAACTTCTCTGTAATTTCATCAAGACTTTACTCCTATCCCGCGTAGAAAAGAGGGTAATATGTACGCTATATGCTCATTTATGAAGAGAAACCTTGACGTAACTGGTAAAGTGGTTGTCATGTGACAAGAAGGTCACGGGTTCGAGCCGTGAAAACAACCTCTTACAGAAATGTAAGGTAAGACTGCGTACAATAAATCCTTGTGGAGACCTTTCCACGAACCCCGCACATAACGGGAGCTTAGTGCACCGAACTCCTTTTTTAGTATATGCTCATTTATGTTACTTATTCTTAGGAACAAATTTGAGATTGGTAAATTTAGAGATATTATCACAAAAATGCTTGCAGTAATTGCTTGTAATTTTCCATAATGGCAAGGAAGAGAATAACAAAGTCTGTAGGAAGAAAAAGCACAGTGCAATAATAGGAAGTAAATCACAAGAACTAGAAAGGCCTTTAGGCAAGAGAAAGAAATTGGAATTCCAATGATCATAAGGAAACCAATAGAACAAATGTAAAGAATTGTAAAGTGGTTCAATGTTTCACCCCTACACTACCAAAGAAACTACATACAGGCCCTCCTCGTGGCTTTGTACAAAATTATGCAGTGTCTGAAGATCAGTAAACCTACTTCCTGTTCCAAAAAGGTAATGGGATCGACGATAACTTAGTCGCGTTTCTTGAAAAGAAAATGTGCATGTTTCACCTTCTGCAATGGCAATATCGCAAGTGTTATCATGCTACAATAGATTCATGCTCCATACAAGAATTCCCAGAATTGTCAGCATTGTTGAATAGGCATTGTTGTTTAAATACCGAGCAGGAGAAGCTGATGAAGTCGTAGAATCCATAGCTGGAGCCGTGCCATTTAGAAAAGTGCCGTTTCTGCCAAGACTGCACCAACATTCAACAAATAGTTTAGTTGTGAACTCAAGTGAAGAGAGATTCAGTGAAAGTAAACCGCTGACAGTATTACTTAGTTACTATGTAGTAGCCAATTTGATGCTAAAACAGGTAATTTTTTAATTAACTATATGGCACAAAAAAGCATCGGTTCATAAATAATAAGTACCTTCCAGAAAATACACAAGAACCATGACCTGCAATATACACAACATAAGAATAATTAGTGTCTTCATTCTTTTAAATTCTAAATATCAAATACTGCAGGAAAGTGTACTTTTGGCTAGACGGACGAAATGCTTACTTGGATTTGTTGTGGTGATAGTAGCTACCCCGTTGAAGTCACAAGTCCCAGGAGCCCTACCCATCATGTGATAGTAGGCATCAAAAGCATAGGTAGCGTGTGCAGCGACATTATCTGGTTCATAACACGGTTCCCCCTGCAACAACGCTGAACAATCCACCTTACCAGGTCCGCAAGCCCAATCCAAAGCAGCTTGTAGCATTTTAGAATCTGCCCCGTCTTTGGCAGCACAATAAGTCTGATTCGAAGTATCATTTGCAAACATAGACCCTGATTCAGTCAAGCGTAGAATATAAACTGGTGTGCCGTTGGCATTAAATAATCCCCAATTCTTCTCTGACAAATGCCCTGGCTTATTGTCCTCATTGTATAGCTCGTAGATGTACGTACTAACAGCAATACCGGGATGCTTAGGAGTTCCGGTTTTGTTTAGGACATGCTTTATCAGATTGCTGTTGTACGTGTTGGCATTGTCTAAAGTAGCATCAGGTTCATCGGAGTCGCCCTGTGATGGCCAGCCCGATTCAGTCACCATAACCGGAATATTAGTGAAATTGAGATCAAGCATTGCAAAGTAAGCAGCATCAACCATTGCATCAAAGACGTTAGTATAATGCAAAAGTGTGTTGGAGTCCACTGCTTCTTTATTTGCAGCTAGGGGCCTGAAGAGAGCATAATCTAGTGGAATAACACCGTTGGATAGCATGTAGTCGTAATAAGGATACACATTTAGCATGAAATAAGAACCAGTGGATTGCAGGAATTTCAGCATTGGTACTAATACTGGTTTCAGAGTGTGATTGAAGAAGGCCTGAGATGGAGGAAACGAGTCGAGGATGATGGAAGAAGCTAGAGGCGTTGAAACTTTTATTTGCCTATCCAGGTTAGATGCCACGAGCGCTGAATGGATGAACTTAAGGGCATTGTTGAGGATAGATGCAGCATTTGGCAGGGCGGATAGAACCTCGGAACCAACACAAATAGTTGTGATGTTGGTAGCTGGATAATGCGAAACAACATTTTGAGCAACCCAATTAGCGGCAGTAGCATTTGATTGACCAACAGCAAGGAGCTGTTCGTTGGGCACGGAAACAGCAACTTTTATGCCTGAATTTGCAAGTGCAAGGAGCATGCCGCGATCTGCATTGAAGAGTCGGACATGTCGAATTTGCTGAGCTTTAAGAAGTGCAACTACTTGAGTTGGATGAGGCATGTCCGAAAGTTCTGTTCCAATGTTCACACCAATAAAGACATCTGCATGGAAGATGAAAAAAATTGAACTATATCATCCAAGGATCAAGTAAAGGTTCATATCTACATCTAATTAACAATCAATTTAATCATGCCAATCATGAGGAATACACTAATCATATGGCTTTGAATATGTTAAGATTCACAACATATGTTTGAAACATCCAGTATTCTTGAACTTGCTTGAAATTTCACTACATCACAATTGTATTTTTCTGGTGAAAAAGAGCTTTCTGTTCTAGCATCAATAAAAAACAACAGTCCGGTGCACGAAGCATCCCGCATTCACGCAAGGTCCGGAGAAGGGCAGCACCCGAAGGGGTATGATATAGGCAGCCTACTACTTGCATCAGTGGCTGACAACTCCAACCGTGTTCTAGCATCAATAAATTTCACATTTATTCACCTCTAATGTTCCATATCACAATTTACACTCCTCTATTTCCTAGTCCATAATGTCTTTGGAAAACTTAATTAAAAGTATTACAAGCACAACATCAAAGCATGATCTAGAAGTCTTCTTGTTAATACCCACCACTAAGATACTCAAGTACTCACAACTAAGTTTCTATTCCCTCTAGTTATTATTCCGATTTTGAACAAAATATATGCATCAATTATTGAGGGCCATAAGGACAGATGTCCACATCAGATTCCAAAATAACCAAGAGAAAAAAAAGAATTAGACAAGAAAGCTGGGACCAAGTATTTGAGCAGTTTGCTGATAATTTGGGAGCATACCAACGTGGCCTAGTATTAAAAAGCACATGAAATTAGTTGTACATCAGATTCTTCCTGATTCTTTTTCCATCTGAGATGTTTGTTCTCTTCTTTTGTTCTTTGTCTCATGCATGATTATAAATCTCAAAAAACATGGTTTCTTCTATTTGTCTGGTTGCTTAATATCTATATTCTCTTCTATTTCTTGAGAAAATGCAAAAAATATCAACTTGGGGCTATTATTGAGCTTACTAGGACACCCTAGTTAATTTTTTTTCTGTCTTTTGCTCCACTATTCCACCAAACACCTGTTAATTGATATCTTTCACTAGCAAAAATACATGATAACTCTGCCCACCTGGGTGTATCATAGATTTCGCTCACTTCATTGGCCACTAAGTCACGACGATGCAACACTATAGTAAAAGGTTGTACATTAGGCTCTGCAGTTTGTACGTGAATTTTTGGTTTAGGCAGAAAAGACATTTTACTAGAGTACATTCAACACTGAAGTATTGTAAAGTCATTCACATTAATGGCCAAACTAAACTACAGGCAGAAAAGACAAAGGAACAGGAAAGTTGGAAACTTTACTCTTTTCAACTTCTCCTTCTTACCATTTCTTCACAAAAAACCTAATTCATACTCCATCTCTTACATATTTAACATTAAAAAAATCCCATTGCATGACCAAACCAGAAAACATAAAAAACTAAGACTGCCTAAGCCTTCATTTAATGAAAGGAATTAACAAAATCTTGAAGATTAAAAAGGGTTAAATTTCACACATGGAGAATAAAGCGCAAATTTTTTACCATTATAAGTCAACTTCATATCCCACAGACTATATTAAAATAAAAACATTACCAACTTAAACAACTTACATCACTAGTAAAACAAACCATAATCAACCAAAATAACACTTTGAATAGCACTAGCCAAATCAAGAACTTACAAAACTCAAGGGATTAACAAATGCAACCCTCATTTATTATTAAAAAAGGGAACTTGAACTATAATAATAGCTCATTTTCATCAGAAAATACTACAGAAACCACCAAAATAGCAGGTAAAAAATCCCATATTAAAATGGAAAACCATATTAAAACAAAGACATTACCAACTTATCACTAGTAATCAAACCATAATCAAGCAAAATAACACGTAGAACAGCACTAGCCAAAACAAGAAAGTGTTTGAACTATAATAATAGCTCACCTTCATCAGCAAAAACTGCAGAAACAGCTAAAAACAGCAAGAAAAGCAAAGCCCTGTTATTTTCCATTAAACCCCACTTCAAGAAAAATGAAAAAGAGTAAGAAAAATGAAGAAACTAGAGAGAAGATGCTAGCTTTGAGCAAAGGGAAGGCAAGAAATAAAGTGATATAGTGGAAAAGGTATGGAATGAAGAGAATATTGAAATGGAAAACAGAATCTCAGGAGAGAAACAAAGAAGAGTGGGGTAAGAGTGAGTGAAAAGGTATTTAATTTATAATTTAGTAGAAAGATGGAGAGAAGAAGAAGACTCTGGTTTTTGCATCAATCACGTGGATGTCTTGTCAGAATATAGATCCTACGGTCAAGAATCCAGCATATCTAATATCTTCACTTCATATTACTATTTCATTATTATTTGTTTAAGCTCTGCTTTAAATCTTATTTATAGTTAGATAGATTCATCAGCTTGAACATTTATCATCTCAGATTATTGAAAAGGAAAGTTTATAAGTAGCTGTTAACATAGAGAATTTCTTGCTCCCGGAAAATATGAAGTGACACTCAGTGTGACCTAACGGACTATGATAAACGAAAATTAAAGAAAAAAATAACACTACATAATTTCTTCCTTTTTTTCATAATTTTTGTTGGGCAGAGATATATATTATATTTTTGTTAGGAAAGAATATTGATTTACACTTATATTTAACCAATAAATACTCCTATATTATATATATTTGTACATAAGTTATATATATATAGCTTAATTACGTAAATTAATATACGTTCTCATTTTATTCGATCACTTAATCGTTGTAAATTAATATGATTTGGATATATGTTACATGTTGTTTATTTTTTTCTCGTGTGTTATCATACTAAAATGTGAATAGACCATAATTTGACATGAAGAGTAAGTAGGCGTTTGGATATAAGAATTGTAAAATTCGAAAAAATGATGAAAAAAATTTTCAAGTAAAAATGGTATTTGAAATTTAGAGTTGTGTTTAGACATAAATTTCAGTTTGGGTTGTTTTTGAAGTTTTGTGAGTGATTTGAGTGAAACTTTTTGCAGTTTTTCAAATTTTTAAAAATTTCCAAAATATATTTTCAAGGGAAAATTAGAAATTTTATGAACAAACACTGATTTAAAAAAAAAATATAAAAAAATTCGAAAAAATCTTCCATCAAATTTTGTGTCCAAACGGGCCCTAATTTTTCATTTCACAATGCAAATAAATTGAAGAGATAAAGAAAAAAAACGAATTCTTGTATTAATAGTTCCGGAGTTTTTCTGCATGGAAACAAACAAAAGCACTTTCTAGGTAGCCGTTACAGGCTTGTAAATTTATCATGTTATGTTTGTTTGTTTGTCTTTATCAATGCCATATTTTGACATGTAAATGCTCAAGTATATCAGAGACTGTAGCCAAAAACAGACACATAAACAAAGCATAGAGAAAAAAAGAACTAAAAAACATTCTGGTGCACTAAGTATCCCAAATTTCATGTAGGATTTGGAGATTTCATGTAGATCTGCCCTTAATACAAATATTAGTGAATGATTTTACGATTAATGCCTAAGTCAAAATTTTCACCAAGAGAGTTCAAAATATAAAGAAGAAAATCCACAGAGAAAGAAGGGGGTTTTAGGCCTTCATGGCCTTTTACAATATTGAATTTAAGAAAATATGTTTTTTAGACCTCTTACGTGTAAAAAAAGATCTCTTATGTGTTAAAATAAATCTTTCATGTATAAAAAAGATATGAGCTCATAAAACTAAATACAAGTTTGTAATGAACTACAAAACCAATTGATCCGAAGAAGCAAGAGGTGTCAATATCATATATAGTATATGTATACAAAAATATTTTTTTTTCTAGCTACACAATATAATTTTTGGATAAACCCCTTAGAATACATGTGGCCGCGTCAATGATGAGCGCCAAAAGAGGGCATAATCACATATGTATTAACTACCTGGCAAATACTTACTCGAGTGGGATGTTTTTGTTTAATTAAAAAAATAATTTTAAAAATTAACAAATCAAAATAACAATGTAACAACAATAATAATATATTCAGTTTTTACATGTGAAGTTTGACGAGAATAGTGTAATTAGTGTGTATGAAAATTTTATTCCTACTTTATGAGTGGAGAAACTATTTACCAAAAAATCTTCTGCTCAGAAAAATACAATCACAATACTAAAACAAATTAAAATATTTAAAAAAGAAATAGTAGAAACCTAGGGTGGTGGGGGCCAAAAAAGGACACAATCGCAGATGTAGTACTTTGTCGAAAAAATTAAATACAGCTGGTTCCCAACGGTCATATTTTTTAATCTTTTACTACAACTGCATATGTAACTGCAATTTTCTCTTTTTCTCTCGTAGGCTGTAACTATGTTAACTTCTTCGAGGTAGGCGTTAGAACTTTTCATGGGAAATTTATTTTCCCCTGACATATCCCTGTTTAAACAATTAAAAACTCATTCCTTGGGAAATAAACGTTCAAATGTCTGTCAAAACCCTACAAAGTACAAATCTATCCCATCATCTTAGTTAGTAGCTCAATAGATTGGCTTAAACTAACAAACTTATTAGCCAAACACCTCTGTAATAATTATCATATGTGTATACGGTCAAAATTGAATTTGCCCTTCGAAATTGAAACATCATGGATCAAGGTTCGTCATTGTAATATCGAGCCATGAAGCGGAGTTTGGTTGTCGAGCTCGAGCCCCATAAACCAATCTAGATCGAGATCAGTCAAGATCGAACTCGAGACATTGAGGTCGAACAAATAGAGATCGGCCAAGATCGAGCTCGAGACATTAAGGTCGAACAAATAGAGATCGGCCAAGATCGAGCTCAAGCCCCAGAAACCAATCAGGATCGAGATCGACCAAGATCAAGATCGAGCCAAGAAACAAAAAAATCGTTATAGCCGCAATTAGGGGGAGAATCTCGGCAGAAATCACGGCTTGAATCAAGAAAAAGCTAATTAATTAATATATCATGATATTCCCGCTATGTGTTTTTAATTATATTCAAAATGGGATTCCCCCACAATATTAAGAGTTGTTATCATTTGTAGAGGGGCAGATTTATTTTTGAGATATACAGAAAATAGAGCAAATACTATCCTTTTTTGGCTTTTGATATTTAGTCATATTGTTTCTTCTACCAATCATTCTCCGCTCTATTTGAAAGTGATAAAACTTGAAGGCTTAGGCTAACTAGTTCATTCGGTTTGCATTCATTTCTTTTATAACTAATTTCGATATTCATTTACATATCTTTCCCAATTTGTATCAATTTATATTATGTATCCTTAGAACTACGTATAAATTCAACTCTATCCATTTTTCGAGTAAACAGTTTGGCGCCCACCGTGGGCTAAGAATAATAGTGGTTATTTGATACAAATCTCTATAAAACACACACTATTTTACACTTGCTCTTGGATGTGTCTTTCATTTCAGGCTGAAAATGACAAACTCTCAGTTAATGGCCCTACCTATCGACAACAAATCTAGCCATCAAGATGAGAATAACAATGTGACGCCCGGGGATGAAAGGCCACCTGTTGACCCCGTTAGGACTCGGGTCGTGGATCCAATTGGCGTTAATTCGTATGTGGCTATCGAAGTGAACCAACATTCTGGCCCCGAAAACAGCATTCATGGTGGAACTCGATCTGCAGTTCGAAGTACCCAAAATATTGGAGAGGACGGGATCAGCCTGCGTATGACTTTTAAAATGTTGCAAGCTCAACAGGTAGCGATAGCTCAGTTGTAGAGCCAAACCCAGGCACCGAGCAGGCCTGAGCCTGGTCCACCCCAAGAAGTCAACCATAGAACGGGGCCAGCTGTAGTAAGGTCAAATGGACAAGAATCGGGGACTAACCCCAAAATTATAAAGATGCTCGAGAAATTGACAAAACGGATAGAATCGGGAGAAAAGAGGATTGAAGCAAACGACAAGAAAGTAGAAACGTATAACTCCAGGGTTGATCAGATCCTGGGGGCACTACCAATATTTAAGGGTTTAGATTCCAAAAAGTTCGTACAAAAGCCCTCCCCCCAAACGCAGCTCCGAAACCGATTCCCAAGAAGTTCCGCATGCCCGAGATTCCCAAATATAATGGAACGACCGACCCCGGCGAACATGTCACCTCTTACATGTGTGCCATTAAAGGGAACGATCTAGAGGACGACGAGATCGAATCCATATTATTAAAGAAATTCGGGGAAACCCTGTCAGATGGAGCAATGATATGGTATCATAATTTATCACCTAACTCTATCGATTCTTTTGTCATGCTTGCAGATTCTTTTGTAAAAGCACACGCCGGAGCCATAAAGGTCGAGCCAGGAAGTCGGACCTTTTCAAGGTAAGGCAAAAAGATAATGAGATGCTAAGAGAGTTTGTATCTCGTTTCCAAGTAGAACGAATGGATCTACCACCGGTCACGAACAATTAGGTCGTTCAAGCTTTCACCCAAGGACTAAACGAACGAAGCTCAATGGCTTCACAACAGTTGAAGCAGAACTTGATTGAGTACCCGACAGTTACCTGGCTTGATGTATATAATCGATATCAATCAAAGATTAGAGCCTAAAATGACCGGTTGGGGCCCCCTTCTGGGTCCGTTATAAAAAGGGGCATCGACTGAGAACCGAGGTCGAAAAGGGACCGATACTTGCCGTATAACGGAGATCGTAGGGGCAATGAACCAGGACGCAACTCCGCACGAGTTGAAAAAAGAAGTGATTGAGGCCAAGGGTCTCGAGGGCTGATGAACAAGAATGGTTTCGACAGGCATACCAGACCTAAGGAAGCACCGCGATTGTCAGAGTATAACTTCAACATTAATGCATCTACCATCGTATTGGCTATCGGATGCATCAAAGATACTAAATGGCCTCGACCTCTGCAGACCGATCCAGCCTAGAGAAATCGTAATCAAATGTGCAAGTATCATAGCACCCATGGCCATAGAATGGAAGATTGCAGGCAGTTGAGAGAAGAGGTAGCCCGGTTATTCAATGAAGGGCACCTTTAGGAGTTTTTAAGTGACCGGGCCAAGAATCATTTCAAAAATAGAGAGTTCAACAGACAAAACAAACAAGAAGAGCCACAACACATTATCCACATAATCATCGGAGGGATTAATGTCCCCCAGGGGCCAGTGTTTAAACGCACTAAGATGTCGATTGTAAGAAATAAGCGATCTCAAACTCGGGATTACATACCAAAAGGAACTTTGTCCTTTAATGACGAAGACGCGGAAAGAATCATGCAGCCATATAATGATGTGCTGGTAATATCTGTACTTATGAATAAAACTCAAGTTAAGCGTGTGTTGATTGATCCAGGTAGTTCGACCAACATTCTTCTATCGAGGGTTGTAGAGCAACTCGGTCTACAGGACCAGGTCATGCCCGCAACCCTGGTACTAAACGGATTCAACATGGCATGTGAAACTACTAAGGGCGAGATAATTCTGCCAGTAAACATGATCGGGACCATCCAAGAAATGAAGTTCCACGTGATCGAGGGCGACATGAGGTATAACGCCCTATCCGGGAGGCTGTGGATCCACAACATGAGAGCAGTACCCTCGGCCCTTCACCAGGTTCTAAGATTCCCAACACCAGAGGGAATCAAAACAATCTACGGGGAGCAACCAGCCGCAAATGAAATTTTTGCCGTCGATGAAGTGATTCTGATATCATCACTCTCATCGACAAAGGGATCAAATTCGAAGGAAAAATGGGATACCAAATAGCAATCACAAACGTCAGCCTCGACCCAACTAGAGAAGCAGAAGACTGACGAAGATGATGAATATGGGATCCATATATCCTTCGTGGTCCCTGATGATTCCGATACTACCAAATCAACGGTCGAAGAACTGGAGCAAATCACACTAATTGAACATCTGCCCGAACGAAAGGTATACCTGGGTACGGGGTTAAGTCTCGAGCTCAAGAAAAAGCTTGTTCAATTTCTTATAGCTAACATGGATTGTTTCACTTTGTCCTATCTTGACATGACACGGATCCCACCTAAAATCACCATTCATAGACTAAGCTTGGATCCGAAATTCCATCCGGTAAAGCAAAAAAAAAAAGGCCCCAGTCCGAGGTCAAACATGCCTTCATCAAGGATGAGGTAACCAAACTTCCCAAAATAGGATCCATTCGAGAAGTAAAGTACCCCGAATGGCTAGCAAACGTGGTGGTAGTCCCTAAGAAGGGAAACAAACTTAGAATGTGTATAGATTATAAAGACCTGAATAAAGCATGCCCCAAAGATTCTTTTCCTTTGCCTAATATCGATCGTATGATTGATGCCACGACCGACCACAAGACTCTCAGTTTTCTCGATGCCTACTCCGGGTACAACCAGATACAGATGAACCCAGAGGATCAGGAAAAGACCTCGTTTATCACTAAGTACGGTACCTACTGTTATAATGTGATGCTATTCGGTCTAAAAAATGCTGGTGAAACTTATCATCGCCTAGTAAACCGAATGTTCGAAGAACAAATAGAAAAATCAATGGAAGTTTATATTGATGACATGTTAGTCAAGTCCCTGGGAAAAGAGGACCATTTAAAGCATTTGCAAGAGACTTTCGATATACTGAGGAAGTACAATATGAAGCTCAACCCCAAAAAGTGTGCATTCGAGGTTGGCTCGGGCAAGTTTCGTGGTTTCATGGTGTTCAATCGGGGAATCGAGATCAACCTCGATAAAATCAAAGTTATCGAGGATATCACGGTAGTGGATAATATAAAGGCCGTACAGAGGCTGACATGGCGGATAGCCGCCCTAGGACGATTCATTTCGAGATCCTCAGATAGGAGCCACCGATCTTTCTCACTGCTTAAAAAGAAGAGCAATTTTGCATGGACTCCGGAATGCCAGCATGCCTTGGAGGAACTAAAGCAGTATTTATCGAGCCCACCGCTGCTTCATACCCCGAAAGTGGACTAACAGCTTTACCTGTACTTAGCTGTCTCGGGATAGCGGTAAGTAGAGTCCTGGTCCGAGAAGAAAAAGGAACGCAATTCCCTATTTATTATGTCAGTCGAACCTTAGGTGAGGCCAAAACTAAATATTCATACTTAGAAAAATTAGCGCTTGCTTTAATAAGCGCCTCTAAGAAACTAAAACCATATGTTCAATATCATCTGATATGTGTTGTAACAACTTATCCTCTTCGAAATATTTTACACAAACCCGAGCTTTCGAGGCGATTGGCCAAATGGGCCATAGAAATTAGTGGGTATGATATTGAGTATCGACCCTGAACCGCCATAAAATCTCAAATCTTGGCATACTTCGTAGCTGACTTTATGTTGGCCTTCGTACCCGAAATTGAAAAAGAACTACTAATAAAATCGGGTACATCTTTGGGAGTCTGGACCCTCTTTACGGACGATGCTTCGAATGCGAAGGGGTCCTAACTAGGTATCGTACTAAAACCACCCATAGGTAATGTAGTTTGACAGTTTATCAGAACTACAAAATTAATTAACAATGAGGCCGAGTATGAGGGCATGATTGCAGGTCTCGAACTAGCTAGAAGCTTGGGAGCGGAGGTCATAGAGGCTAAGTGTGATTCCCTCCTCGTGGTAAACCAAGTTAACGGGACTTTTGAAGTCCGAGAAGACCGAATGCAGAGGTACTTGGATAAACTACAGGTGATTCTACATCGATTTAAGGAATGGACCATGCAACATGTACCTTGAGAACATAACAGTGAGGCCGACGCTCTTGCAAACTTAGGTTCAGCGGTCGAAGACGTCGAACTCAACTCGGGGACTGTCGTACAACTCATGAGATCGGTAATCGAAGAAGGTCATGCGGAGATTAACTCCACAAGTTTAACCTGAGATTTGAGAAACAAATACATAGAGTACTTAAAGAACGGGAAGCTTCCATCAGATCCAAAAGAGTCGAGAGCTCTGCGTACAAAAGCAGCACGATTCACTTTGTCCGAAGACGGAACGCTATTTAGAAGGACGTTCGATGGACCATTTGCAATATGTTTGAGACCAGGAGATACCGACTACATCCTACGGGAAAATCACGAGGGCACTTGTGGAAATCATTTCAGTGCCGATTCTCTGGTTCACAAAGTAATTAGAGTAGGGTATTATTATACCGATATGGGCAAGGATGCAAAGGAGTTTGTTCGAAAATGCGACAAATGCCAAAGGCATGCGTCCATGATTCATCAACCCGGGGAACTACTCCACTCGGTCCAATCCCCATAGCCCTTCATGAAATGGGGAATGGACATCGTTGGGCCCCTCCCATCGGCCCCAATTAAGGTTCAGTTTATTTTGTTTATGACTGATTATTTCTCTAAATGGGTTGAAGCACAGGCTTTCGAGAAAGTCAGAGAAAAGAAAGTCATAGACTTCAATTGGGACCACATCATATGTCGATTCGGGATGCCATCCGAGATTGTATGTGATAATGAAAAATAATTCATCGGCATCGAAGTAACTAAATTTCTCGAGGAACAAATGATCAAAAGAATCCTATCAATACCTTATCATCCCATGGGGAACAGACAAGCCGAATCGACCAACAAAACCATCATCCAAAATCTTAAGAAGATATTGACCGACGCCAAACAAAAATGGAGAGAAACACTACCCGAGGTTCTATAAGCATACCGCACAATATCGAAATCCAGTAGCGGAGCAACATCATTCTCGTTGGTTTATGGAGCTGAAGCTCTGATCCCGGTCGAGGTCGGAGAACCTAACATCAGGTTTCGATATGCAACAGAGGAGTCGAATAACGAGACCATGAATTCGAGCATAGAATAGTTGGACGAAAGATGCGAAGCCGCTCTCGCCCGATTGGCCACCCAAAAACAGCGGATCGAAAGGTACTACAATCGAAGAACTAATATTCGACATTTTAACATCAGGGACTTGGTGCTAAGAAAAGTCACCCTCAACACCCGAAATCCAAATCATCAGAAAAGGATCCTACAAGCTCGGCATGATAAACGACAAACAACTACCGATCAAATGGAATGTATCGCACCTAAAATGATACTACTGCTAAGATACGACCCCTCCCATCTTCATTTATATTTCAAAACTAACCCTTACAGGTGTTCGACCAGAAACATCGATGGATTCTTCAACACAAAGCCTTTAGGTCTGAAAGCACGCGTTGCACTCTTTTTTTCTTAGACCGGTTTTGTCCCAAATAGGTTTTCCGGCGAGGTTTTTAATGAGGCAATCATTGATCGTGCTAACTTAGAATAATTCAACAGTATCCGAGGCCTCTTTACAATCAACATCAAATACTGAGGGGCATTGCCCCTCGAATATCAAGTTTGATACAAGGAAGTTACTTTATGGCAGCAAGGTCTCGATAGGAAAAAATTATAAGGGCCAAACGGTCAAACAAACCATGCCCGCATAGTTTGCTCGAGCCCTGGCACAGAACATGTACGCATATATAATGATTTATAAAGAGAAGTATTCTTCTTTACCAATATCTCGTACCTTAGAAAAGTTTTTCTACTTTACAATTTCATATTCTCGATCTATATGTAAACAGGCTTAAGGGACGATCATGACCGGAGTTCGGATGATTACCCCCACAATCGGGGACTGCCGTCCGAAAAATAAATGAGATCGAATTATATAAACTCCGAGATCATAAGACCTTTCAGGCAACCCTCAATTTTATAGGCCACGGCCACCCCACTCGGGGACTGACACTTCGGGTAAGCTCGAAGTAAAACGGGAAAATAAGCCCAAGAGGCAAATCCCGAACTGAAAAGGCTACGGCCGAATTAACACGGTTCAGAGACGTCCGAATTCCGTAACAAAACAGGCCTTCGAATTCTTTCATAAACCGGTTAAAAGAGCTACCCCGGCAAAATCATAAAAGGTTTCGACAATATCAAGCCTCAAAAACTCTAATGAGTATAAAATTGTTTGAAGTCTCGAACAATTCTTTATTTCATGCCAAGGCATTACAAGTTTCGCAAATACAAATGATAAGAAACCTTTTCAAGTCGAAAAGGGGACAAAGCCATAAACAATCTTTTTGTAAAAGCCTAAGGGCTGTTTTTTGCCTTGAGTTCGAGAGACCATCCTCGCTCAAATAAAAAACCTAAGGTTTACCTTACTTTGAATTCGAGCAAGCACTCACTCGATCATAAAGTCTAAGGGCTATACTATTTTAGTTACAATCAAATTGTCTAAACCTCGGATCTTAGAATACAACTTCATAATTTTATAAGGCGAAAAGGAAGAAAGTTTTTATATATATGTCAGAAATCATTTACAAGGGCAACATGGCCCGATCAAGTTTCTCTACAAAAGACCGAAATGGTCTTAAAAGAAACACAAAAAATACTAATCCTAAAGGACTTAGTCCTCTCCGGGAGCAGCATCTTCGCCTTCGAGACCTCCTTCGCTTTCAGATCCGCTCATACTCCCGGTATCATCATCATCAGGAAAAGCTAACACTCTGGTTTTGGCTTCAAGCTCCTTAGCATCCTCGATCTCGGCTGTAAGATCGAAGCTACGAGCATGGATCTCCTCGAGAGTCTCCCTTCGAGACTGGCATTTAGCATGCTCGGCAACCCAATTTACTCGAGCCTGAGCAGCCTCGGCAACCTCCTTTGCTCGAACCTGAGCAGCTTCAACCTCGGACCGGTAGACGACCACCATTGCATCAGTATTGGTCGTGGCTATTTCGACCTCTGATTTGGCCACTGCAAGTTCTGCGACCAGTCTCTCTAGATCAGAAGTTGCTGAGCCCAACCGAGACTGGAACTCATAGATTTTCTTGGCTTGCACCAAGGCCTTCTCTTTCAATCTTCAGAGTTGGGCCTCAACCGAGGCCGGTTGAGCTCGGGCAACCTCATTTTTTGAGGCAAGGCGGTCCATGTTCTTCTTCCACTCCTCGGCCTCTGCTTTCACTACGTCCACTTCAACACGAAGCTGCCTGATCACATCGAACTTGTGCTGGACTTGTGGGACCGAACTGTTAGCCATCATGCCCGAGTCAGTGTCATTAACTTCAAAGATTCTTTTTACCTGCTCGGCCAGATCAACTTGTTCTTTCCGAGCTGCTTCTAACTCAACCCGAAGTCCTTTTGCTTCTCCTTCTCTCTGCTCACTGAGAAGCTTGAAGGCATCTCTCTCCTTAGTAAGCCCTCGAATTTGGGCTTCGTACCGGCTCAACTCCCCTCGGGATCGGAAAAATGCCTCGTGATGAAGCACAAAGGCCTACAAAAATATAAAGAAGGAATTATACAAGAAATAAAAATACAAGTATGTAAATTGACAAAGAAAATATGAACTTACCCGATTCAGGGCCTGTTGAGCTTCGTTAAAAAGACAAGATGCTCCCCACCTCGCTCGAGCTCTTCTTCAGAGCCTCCAAGTCACTTAGACCGGTGATATCTTCTACCCCAACAAAATAACCATGGAAAAGATCTTCCTCTCCATGGGCTCTCTCCCCGTGACAAGTCTCCACGGCCTGAGCATCGTGTATCATCGACTAGGAAAATGAAGGAAACAAGGGGGGAATCCCCGATCTCTATTGCCCCAAGTAGGTTTTTGGGGGCGCCGCCTCTGTATTGATGAGCCTCAAGCTCGGTTTCTGCATCGGCATCCACCGCTTCTTCAACGACCTCTTCGCCCCGAGATAAAACATCTTTGGTTCCCTTTGGCTCGAAAACTTGGGCCGGAGTCTCCTCCTCGACCTCATAGAGACTAGACGAAGTAGTAGCAACTCCCACCGGTTCCGAAGTTTTCTGAGTATTGGTTCTAGCTTGTGCACGGGCCACCATCCCATAATCACCTTCTTCTTTTTCTTCTTCTTCTTCATCCCTTAGTCTTTGGACTGACTCCATAGTTAGTGGGATTGTGTTCCCCTTGGGTTTACGGGCCGCTCTCTTCTTGGGTTTTTGACCATCGGAGTCCGAGGCCCTTTTTCTCTTAATCACTTTGCCGGTTTCGAGATAGGCGGTAAAGCTTCTTCATCACCAGATGGGGGTCTCATAGCCGCATCCTTTCCGAGACCTAAAAATGGAGAAAGAGTAAACTCATGCTTGAAAAAATGCTTGAACGATAAGCAAATTGGTAAGCCAATAAGAAGGCTTACCATGAGTATGAGCCTCCCACCGGCCCTTTGACAAATCGCTCCACGCGCGCTCGGCGTATGTTGACATCGAAACCAGGCTCCTGACCCAGTTCTCAAGGTGGGGAACCGCACCCGGCATCCAAGCAACGGCTGCATCTAGGAAAACACTGATAAGAAATGATGAAGAAGTAAAAACAACAAACAAAAATTAAAAACGGGATCATACTTACGTTTCATATTCTATTTCTCTGGAAATGGCATGCTCTCAGCCGGGATTAGGTCCGAGGTCTTCACCCGAACGAACCGACCCATCCAGCTCTGATCTTTGTCTTCATCTATACTCGAGGTGAACACCTTGGTGGCCCGGCGTTGAAGCTTTATCAGCCTACCTTAGTAGAGTCGAGGGCTATATAATCTTACGAGGTGATCGAGGGTGAAGGGAAGCCCGTCGATTTTGCTCACGAATAAATGGAGCAGTATCACGATCCTCCAGAAAGAAGGGTGAATTTGGCCGAGGTCACCTGGTATTTCTTGCAGATATCGACGATGACTGGATCGAGGGGACCCAGCATGAAAGGATAAATGTAAACACTCAGATACCCTTCCACGTGGGTAGTGATCGCTTTTTCCAGTGCCGATATCACAACCTCTTTGTTTTTCCAATTGCAATCCTTCTTCACTAGATCAAGAAGGCTTTTGGATATCGAGCATATATATCTCGATATCGGCTCGCATCGACCAACAACCGATGAGGGTTTCTCGACCTTAAAATCGGAATCAATAACACATACCCCGGGAATAAGTTCTTCAAGGCGTGGCTCCACCACTGGTTTCTCGTCGGCCAGCCGAGATGAGGAAGCAACCTCTTTCTGCGGAACGATTTTAGATGGTTTGGTCATTTAGTTTTTGTAAACAAAGAAGAATAGAGATTGAAGTATTTGGTGTTTTAGGAAGAACAAGCAAAGAAATTTGAAAATCTGGAAATAAGGAGCTTTGGAGAAGGCAAAGAACTATGAAGATTGGAATGAAAAAGATTTGAAAGTAAAAGTTTGGAACGATGAAGAAGGGGGTTATTTATTGGTTTCACAATGACGGTTCAAAACTGGTAGTGGCCGACCATCGACTAACGCACATTTAATGCCTTGGTAACTTGACCGACGGGACGTTTGTCGCATACGTCACAATCGGGCTCGTCGCTGATGTCATTGCCCATCTAGTTGGAGTTTGAAAATTCATATCGTTTCTCGCTATCTTCTTTCCGAGAAACGAGGGGACTATCTGTATACGGTCAAAATCGAGTTTGCCCTTCGAGATTGGAACATGATGGACCAAGGTTCGTCATTGTAATATCGAGCCATGAAACGGAGTTTGATTGTCGATCTCGAGCCCCAGAAACCAATCTAGATCTAGATCGGTCCGATCGAGCTCGAGACATCAAGGTCGAACAAATAGAGATCGGCCAAGATCGAGCTCGAGATATCGAGCTCGAACAAATAGAGATCAGCCAAGATTGAGCTCAAGCCCATAAACCAATCAGGATCGAGATCGGCCAAGATCAAGTTCGAGCCAAGAAACAAAAAAGCTGTTATAGCCACAATTAGAGGGAGAATCTCGACAGAAATCACGGCTTGAATCAAGGAAAAGCTAATTAATTAATCTATCATGGGATTCCCATTATGTATTTTTTATTATATCCAAAATAGGATTCCCCACTATATTAAGAGTTGTTATCATTTGTATAGGGGCAGATTCATTTTTGAGATATACAGAAAAGAGAGCAAATACTATCTTTTATTTGGCTTTTGATATTTAGTCATATTGTTTCTTCTACCAATCATTCTTCACTCAATTTGAACGTGATAAAACTTGAAGGCTTAGGCTAACTAGTTTATTCGGTTTGTATTCATTTCTTTTATAACTAATTTCGATATTCATTTACATATCTTTCTCAATTTGTATCAATTTATGTAATGTATCCTTAGAACTACGTATAAATTCCACTCTATCCGTTTTTCGGGTAAACAATCTGCAACATCATTTCATTATTGGAAGTTTGGAACCAATATTTCATATTAAATATTTGTTATTTATTATGTACTTCACTGTATCAGTAAAAAAAAAAATCAAAACAAACGAGATTGTTATGAAAAAGTTTGATTGCATCAATTAAATTAGTACTACTACTTATGCAACACAAATACGCCGGGATAACAATGAATTATCGAAGCAATCATCGGCCACCTCAATGTAGACTTATCATATCTTGAGGTTGAGAAGGTCCAAAGGTTCAATTGTTCGTCGATTCAAATGGTAGATGAGTGAGTTTAAAACATTATAAAATATTAAATTCCTATCTATGTTAATTGTCGGAGGGAAAACTTGTGGGAGGTTAATGCACTCACGAACATAAGCTAAATAGCTAATTTATGTTAAACAAAAAACAAAAGGAAAAGATGGACGGGCACAAGTCTATTAATTTTGTCTTAAGACTATACTAATTTTCTTTTATTCTTATTAACTTATTTTTATTCCGTTGTTTTCATATCACGTAGCTTTTAATAAGCTTTAGATTCCGACGGAAGAAAAGTAGAAACAAAGTAAAAGCAAGAGAATAAATTTAAGCTAAATAGCTAATTAATATCCTTTCCGCCACATTAATATCCTTTCAAAATCTCAAATGAAACTTTCTTTTTTGGTGACTATTAATATAATTTGAAGCTCACATTGTAAAACACTCTAGCATAATATATTATTCTCCTTCTTCCTTCTTTATGTACTTCAAAAACACTTATGCACGGATTGAACCCACATCCCAGCATAAAATATTAGCCATTATTTGAGGTTTCACTCTTTCATTCATACTCGTATTATCTTATGTGATATATGCATTGCTGAGAAATATTAATTACGAGATTAGACTATATCTTATGATTGTAAAATTGAGAATGTAAATTCGTGACAATTAATATAACACGGGAGTTAAGTTATAAGAATATAGCTAGAGATTTCTAATATCTTCCCACATTAGTGAGCGTTAATAAGACAAGTTAGCACCTCAATGTAGAAAGTATTAGAATGATGCTATTACAAATAGTGCTATTATCACTTATAACCATCAACCTAATGACAATCGATAGCCATAAAATAAACCATACAATTAATAGCCCAAAACCAATTGGAAGGGCTAGCAACTGAAACAAAAAAAACCAGTGGCCGCCTAATCTTTTTGTAATTTGAACTCCCTTTTGCATTTGGGAGCCTTAGTTTTTGATTCAATTCCTTTTACGTCCATAAAAAGTTCCTTTTAGATTATTTTTTTTTGTTTGTTATGACACAAGAAAAAATTATTATTTTTTAATTTCAAACACTTTCACCTCCTTTTTATGTTTAGGATTTTTATTTTATTTTTTGGATAAATTTTGAGCACTTTCACCTCTACAACCACCAAACTTCTTCCTATTACATATAAATTATAATCTTTTTTATATTTTATTAAGAACCTAAAATTTTTACTGATCTAATCTAAAAAAATATGATATCGCATATTTACTCATGATATAAGAAAAAAAAAGGTGATGTATATGTTGTACACACAATATACATATTTTACACTAGTATAAAGTGTATAGACACTTTTTATACATCGTAAAATAATATATACGCTTCTTATGCATTGTAGAATAATATATACACTTTTTATACATCGTAGAATAATATATATACTTTTTTATAAGAAATATATATACTTTGGATACACTAAAGATATATTAGGATTTAGGGGTACGTTGAAAAATATATGATATACTTTATATACAAAATTTATACAATGTAATAGTGTATATACAATTCTATCTCTTTTTGTTTTTTGCTCACCAAAGAAATTCTCGTAGTTGAAATTATATAATTAGTGTATATATATATATTATATAATCAGTGTATACTGTATAAAAACTCAAAGTGTATATAAATACATAGATATTACATAAAAGATACACTAAATATACATTTATTGTACATGAGATACACCAATTATACATCTCATATTCAAAAACCAGAAGAAGAAGAAGAAGAACAACCACTTCACTTTTTACTTCTTCCTAGGAAATGCACATAAATTCATCCAAAAAAAATCATGAAGCCCAACCTCCAAAACGGCTCGCAAAACACCAGCAACCCACCAGCAATATTTATATTGTATAAATAATGTATATAAATTGTATAATAGTACACATACACCTATTATACAACATAACATTTGTAAGGTCGCTGCAAAAAAATCGGAGCCGAAAAGGAAAGCGAAAGGTAAGGTCACCATATTCTTTATCTGATCGCAACCATGGCCGATAGATATCACTAGCCAAGTATTTGCTATAATTCCTTACAGCTCTAGAATTGCATGACTTTTATAGAAAAGGAAGGAAGCAACACGGAAGATAATAAAATTATCATCGGTTAGAGGTAGTGGTGGAGATGTTTTAGGCAACGAAAAATGATTTCTATAAATTTTCTATTCGCAAGGGATGGTTGTTGGTCGATTTGATTTTGGGGTTGAAATTTGAGTGTGTTTAGAGAGGGAGATGAAGATTTACTTATGAAAATATGGTCAATCGGTGGTAGTGAGATCAGGCGGTAGAGATAAGCTGGATTGGCGGTGATTATATCGATGATGGAAGTGGGAGGAGAATAACAAACAAATGGAGGAGTATGAAATAAGAATGAATTGGGAAGAGAAGTGCACTGGGAATTGTGGCTATAATTTACAAAAGTATTGGGCCCAAAGGCCATTTCAGGTCAAAAATGAAAATATGGGCTATTAAAATATTTGGATGGCCATACAACGTCATTTACTCATTACAAATACTTTGATTCGCCTTGTATATCTTATTTTTGGTAAAATAAGTTACAAAATTTTGATGAAGCAATCAAATAAAATTAATAGTTTTGAGACTTCTTATAACAAGTTGATACCTATATTTGCCTTTTGGGTGACTAGAACTCTTAACCTATTGATCGAGAATGGAAGAACTAAAAGTAACTTTAAGTCTCTCACTCGCCTATCCTTTTTTTTTTATATATTTATTGTTCCAACATCCCATATAGTACACCCAAAAGCATCAAGCTTTACTGTAATTCTCAAATGTAAATTCCTAAATTACATGTGATAGAACAAAAAAATACAAGTTTGAGACTAGGTAAAACACGGGTTTCACCTAGGGCAAGTGCACAGATAACCATTCTTAGGGATGCTATTTAGAGATTAGCCATTACTTATTTTGTTATGAAATTTTAAACTAAAGTTCTTAACTTCAGGACAACTCAAAATATTTTTGTCCTGAAAATTTGAATTGAAAAACATAAGTTCTGGACGTACTGGCTAAATTACTAAATAACAGCCATTTAGAGTGGCTACTTAGTATCATTTCTACGGTGTAACGCTTCGTTTTTGATTGCTCATGATTTGGACCCAATACTTCCCCTTAGGACTAAAGAACCACATTCTCCCCAATAGCCCATAAAAGGGCCAAAAACTCTCTCAGTCCCCATCGCAATACCAAAAAATTGCAGAAATATAATACTTTTGGGGTGATCTTTAATCTTTTACTCTCCATTTGTCCTATGGACAAAATTTAAAGGTCAAAAGTTAAAACTGTTTCCCGGCAAACAAGGAGCAACACTTGTTAAACTTGAGTTATGCTCGTGGAACAAGCAAGGACCAAAAATCAAGACTATCCACTTTGAAGGTTATTTGTGTATTTCACCTATGTAATACTATCTTGAGGGAAGTGCACAAATAGCCGACTTGAGGATCAGTATTAACTCATTTCTGAAGGTTCATAATTCTTTGTAGGTTTAGTCGTTTTAGAATCAACTTCAGATCCTCGAGACTGATGTTGACAAAATCAAAATCTGCTTATGAAATTTAAAAAGTCTATACCTCCATTTCATTTCACTCAAGATACTTCATCCATTTTATTCACGATACATAAATTTTATTTATTTTTTAGCCCGAAAGTAATTTATTCATCCATTTTATTTCACTCATATACCTCCATTTAATTTATTCATTTTAAGCCAGAAATTAGCCTAAAAATAAATAAAAATTTACGAAATATACAATGCAATTACTAAAACACTGAGAGCAAAATATCATTACATATGTGGGTACCCCGCATAGTAATTAGAAGAAAAGAAGAAATGTGGAGTCTGAAGTTTGCCTGCTTAAACATTTTGGAAAACGGACTATAAATTAAATGAGAGGACCAAATAGGCTGTCCGTGAAATATTTACTATTATCTCATCTGACGGCCCATGACAAAAGGCCCAAATCTTCCCGATCCGCCAAAGCCCAAATTAGGAAATCGCGCCAAATAGCTCGAGCAAAACTTTCATCTTCACCTTTCGGAAACAAAAAGATTCTTCACGCAAAAACACCTCTAAAAGGTACGAGTACGATCTTCTTCTCTCACTTTCACATTTTTTCTGTGTATTTATCGTTATATCTATGTAAAAAATCATTTGTTCATTCAAAGCCCTAGAAAAAAATCAATTTTTGTTCTTACTTTCTTCTTTTTGATTTTTAATGTTCATGTTCTCAAAAAGTGGCATGGAATTTGTGTGAGAAATGGCCGAGTTGTGCTTTTCAATGGATGCAGCCGTTAAAACGGAGGAGGAGTTTGAACGGCTTCCGTTGAAACAGCGATTGAAGTTACTTTTAGCCAGCAAGCGTCTTCTGGAATCTTCCAATGTGGTGCAGTGAGTTTTGTTTTCTTATTTTGAAAGCAAATAGAAGATTTTTTTAGCTGGTTTAGTTCACAGTTTTGGAAATTAAAGGAAAGAAAAAGTTTTATTGGTTTACTGTGTTTAGTTAAATTCTTATGTTTGTGCTTACACTTTTGGTATTTGGAAAGCAAATTTGATGAAATAGATAAGTTTTGTGTATCTGGTTTACAGTGATTAGTTCACAGGTTTCGGGAATAAAGAGATTTTTTTGTGTGCAAACGATGAAATTTTGATAAAAAGTAGATGAATCTTTATGTTGTTCAATTATTTTTTATTTTTTATAACCATGGTGTTCGGCTAGACTAATTCCACGGCTATCTACCGGCGAGTACCGGGTAACTCTATCCACTCTGTCTAAAAAGGACTATTTTCTTTATAACCGTGATGTTTAATTGATTTTTTGTTAACTTATCTTTTTGCATAGAATTTGCAATATGTAAAGCAACTTTGATGAAATAGATTTTTTTTTGTAGCTGGTTTACAGTGTTTAGTTCACAGTTTTCGAAATTAAAGAGAAAAAAAGTATTATTGAAAAAGATGATTTTTTATATCTGTTTAATTGTGTTTAGTTGAGAGTTTTGGAAGTAAAAGTAAATGAAAAAGAAAAAAAAAAGATATTGCTGCAAAAGGTGAAATTTTATGAAAACGATTGGAACTTGTTAGTTTACTACTATGTATATAGTAGTCTTGTGCCACATTGGAATAAGAGTAGTATGTCCTTGTACAGTATAGCTATAAATAAGGACCTCTTGTATTATATTGAACATCCAATATTAATAACATATTTTCTTCCGTGCCTTAGAGCAATTGTGAGAGATTTATCGCTGTGCATAAATTCCAGCGATTCTGGGAAGAGAAATCAGTCAGCGGAAGCCTTTTTCCGACGACTCTTTTTTAAGGCTGTTTTGCGTCTGCTTCGTCTCTATCAGTATTGTATAAAATCCAACACTACCACAAGAATCGTCACTGTCCGGCGACCAAACCCCAGTGAAAATCTCCGGCAGCAACCTACTCACGCACCTACACGCGCCACCAGAAGCTCACGCGCCGGCGCGTACGACCACTTCCGGCCATTTTTTGAAAAACTTCCTTCGGAACAGTTGGGTCGCCTGGTAATTCTGATCCTACCCCTACTGTTTTCATTTCATTCCGACCACTTTGAGTTTTTTCCGGCAACTACAGTACTATTCCGACAGCTACAGTAAGATTCCGGCAGCTACAATATTTCATTATTCTGTTTCTGTGTTTCCTTACTTTGTTTCAGTGGATTACAGTTGATTCTTTCTCTTATTTGGTAATAATTTGCAACAATGTCTTTGGGATTTGATGCTTTTGGGTCTAGAAACATGAGTTCTGGAAGCTCTAGTGCTATTATTACCTCGGAACCTTTAATGGGAGGTTCAAACTACTTAGCTTGGGCTTCATCTGTCGAGCTGTGGTGTAGAGGCCAAGGTGTTTGAAGATCATCTAATCAAACAGTCTAGCGAAGGAGATGAAAAAGCAATAGCACTTTGGGCAAATATTGATGCTCAGTTATGTAGCATCTTGTGGCGATCTATTGATTCCAAGTTGATGCCCTTGTTTCGTCCATTCCAAACATGTTATTTGGTTTGGGCAAAGGCACGCACCTTATACACTAATGACATATATCGCTTCTATGATGTGATATCGCGGATGACAAACTTAAAGAAACAGGAATTAGATATGTCTACTTACTTGGGTCAAGTACAGGCAGTCATGGAGTAATTTGAGAAGTTGATGCCAGTTTCTGCTAGTGTTGAAAAACAACAAGAGCAGCGACAAAAGATGTTTCTCGTTCTTACCTTCGCTGGACTTCCTAATGATCTTAATTCAGTACGCGACCAGATTTTGGCTAGTCCAACTGTCCCGACAGTTGATGAATTATTCTCTCGATTACTCCGCCTTGCTGCAGCACCAAGTCACCCAGTGATCTCATCACAGATACTTGATTCCTCTGTTCTTGCATCCCAGACAGTGGATGTTCGGGCATCTCAAACTATGGAGCATAGACGAAGAGGAGGTCGTTTTAGAAGATCTAGACCAAGTGTTCTTATTGTACTTGGACACACTCGTGAAATGTGCTATTCCTTAAATGGTCGTCCACCCAAAAATGCTTACATTGCTCAGACCGAGACTACATGTAGCTAGGGATTTTCTTTATCTAAAGAAGAATATAATGAGCTCCTTCAGTATCGAGCAAGTAAGCAGACATCTCCACAAGTAGCCTCAATTGCTCAGACTGATACTTCTGTTACTGGTAATTCTTTTGCTTGTGTTTCCCAGTCTAGCACTCTTGGCCCATGGGTCATGGACTCAGGCGCTTCTGATCACATCTCCGGTAATATATCACTTTTGTCAAATATTGTATATTTAAAGTCTCTTCCCACTATTACTTTCGCCAATGGATGCCAAACTAAGGCAAAAGGAGTTGGACAAGCTAGTCCCTTGTCTTCTATCACCCTAGATTCCGTTCTTTATGTCCCTGGCTGTCCTTTTAGTCTTGCATCTGTTAGTCGTTTGACTCGTGCCCTCCATTGTGGTATATATTTTATTGACGATTCTTTTATTATGCAGGACCGCAGTACGGGACAGACAATTGGTACAGGACGTGAATCAGAAGGTCTTTACTATCTTAACTCACTCAATCCTTCCACAACATGTCTAGTTACAGATCCTCCAGATCTAATCTACAGACGTTTAGGACATCCGAGTTTATCCAAACTTCAGAAGATGATGTCTAGTTTATCTAGTTTGTCTACATTAGATTGTGAGTCGTGTCAGCTTGGGAAACATACCCGAGCCTCCTTTTCGCGTAGTGTTAAGAGTCATGCAGAGTGTGTCTTCTCCTTAGTTCATTCTGATATATGGGGTCCCAGTAGAGTCAGTTCAACCTTGGGATTTCGTTATTTTGTTATGATTATTCAAGATGTACTTGGCTTTTCTTAATGAAAGATCGTTCTGAGTTATTTTCTATATTCCAGAGTTTTTGTGCTGCAATCAAAAAACTAATTTGGTGTTTCTATTCGCATTTTTCGCAGTGATAATGCTTTAGAATATTTATCTTCTCAGTTTCAGTAGTTTATGACTTCTCAAGGGATTATTCATCAGACATTTTGTCCTTATACCCCTTAGCAAAATGGGGTTGCTGAGAGAAAGAATAGGCACCTTATTGAGACTGCTCGCACAATTCTAATTGAATCTCGTGTTCCGTTGCGTTTTTGGGGCGATGCAGTTCTCACAACTTGTTATTTGATTAATCGAATGCCTTCATCTCCCATCAAGGATCAGATTCCGCATTCAGTATTGTTTCCCCAGTCACCCTTATACTTTCTTCCACCCCGTGTTTTTGGGAGCACATGTTTTGTTCATAACTTAGCCCCTGGGAAAGATAAGTTAGCTCCCCGTGCTCTCAAGTGTGTCTTCCTTGGTTATTCTCGTGTTCAGAAGGGATATCGTTGTTATTCTCCAGATCTTCGTAGGTACCTTATTTCAGCTGACGTCACACTTTTTGAGTCTAAACCTTTCTTTACTTCTGCTGACCACCATGATATATCTGAGGTCTTACCTATACCGACCTTTGAGGAGTTTACTATAGCTCGTCCCCCACCTTCGACCACAGAGGTTTCATCCATACCAACCGTTGAGGAGTCTAGTGTTGTTCCTCCTAGTTCCCCAGCCATAGGAACACCACTCTTGACTTATCATCGTCGTTCGCGCCCTACACCAGGCCCAACTGGTTCTCGTCCTGCACCTGACCCCGCTCCTGCTGCGGACCCTGCTCCTAGTACACCGATTGCACTTCGCAAAGGTATACAGACCACACTTAACCCTAATCCTCATTATGTCGGTTTGAGTTATCATCGTCTGTCATCTCCCCATTATGCTTTTATATCTTCTTTGTCCTCGGTTTCCATCCCTAAGTCTACAGGTGAAGCGTTGTCTCATTCAGGATGGCGACAAGCTATGAGTGACGAGATGTCTGCTTTACATACAAGTGGTACTTGGGAGCTTGTTCCTCTTTCCTCAGGTAAATCTATTGTTGGTTGTCGTTGGGTTTATGCAGTCAAAGTTGGTCCCGATGGCCAGATTGATCGACTTAAGGCCCGTCTTGTTGCCAAAGGATATACTCAGATATTTGGGCTCGATTACAGTGATACATTCTCTCCCGTGGCTAAAGTGGCTTCAGTCCGCCTTTTTCTATCCATGGCTGCGGTTCGTCATTGGCCCCTCTATCAGCTGGACATTAAGAATGCCTTTCTTCACGGTGTTCTTGAGGATGAGATTTATATGGAGCAACCACCTGGTTTTGTTGCTCAGGGAGAGTCTCGTGGCCTTGTATGTCGCTTGCGTCGGTCACTTTATGGTCTAAAGCAGTCTTCTCGAGCCTGGTTTAGTAAGTTCAGCACGGTTATCCAGGAGTTTGGCATGACTCGTAGTGAAGCTGATCACTCTGTGTTTTATCGGCACTCTGCTTCAAGTCTCTGTATTTATCTGGTAGTCTATGCTGATGATATTGTTATTACTGGCAATGATCAGGATGGTATTACCAATCTGAAGCAGCATCTCTTCCAGCACTTCCAAACTAAGGATCTAGGCAGATTGAAGTACTTTCTAGGTATTGAGGTTGCCCAGTCTAGCTCAGGTATTGTTATTTCTCAAAGAAAATATGCTTTAGACATTCTTGAGGAGACGGGGATGATAGGTTGCAGACCTGTTGACACTCCGATGGATCCGAATTCTAAACTTCTGCCAGGACAGGGGGAACCACTTAGCGATCCTGCAAGCTATAGGCGGCTGGT
The DNA here is from genome assembly GCF_000390325.3 of Nicotiana tomentosiformis. NCBI lineage: Eukaryota > Viridiplantae > Streptophyta > Magnoliopsida > Solanales > Solanaceae > Nicotiana > Nicotiana tomentosiformis. The sequence continues at coordinate 132,556,864 of NC_090816.1, forward strand.
TGGAAAATTAAATTATCTCACAGTGACTAGACCCGACATTTCTTATCCTGTGAGTGTTGTAAGTCAGTTTATGAATTCTCCCTGTGATAGTCGTTGGGATGCAGTTGTCCGCATTATTCGATATATAAAATCGGCTCCAGGCAAAGGGTTACTCTTTGAGGATCGAGGTCATGAGCAGATCATTGGATACTCAGATGCTGATTGGGCAGGATCACCTTCTGATAGACGTTCTACGTCTGGATATTGTGTTTTAGTAGGAGGAAATTTGGTGTCCTGGAAGAGCAAGAAACAGAATGTAGTTGCTCGGTCTAGTGCAGAAGCAGAATATCGAGCAATGGCTATGGCAACATGTGAGCTAGTCTGGACCAAACAATTGCTCAAGGAGTTGAAATTTGGTGAAATCAGTCGGATGGAACTTGTGTGCGATAATCAAGCTGCCCTTCATATTGCATCAAATCTGGTGTTCCATGAGAGAACTAAACACATTGAGATTGATTGTCATTTCGTCAGAGAAAAGATACTTTCAGGAGAGATTGCTACAAAGTTTGTGAGGTCGAATGATTTCTCACTGGTCCTCGTATTGGTTATATATGTAACAAGCTCGGTACATATGATTTGTATGTACCGGCTTGAGGGGGAGTGTTAGTTTACAGGTATGTATATAGTGTAGTGTTGTCCCACATTGGAATAGGAGTAGTATGTCTTTGTATAGTATAGCTATAAATAAGGACCTCTTGTATTGTATTGAACATCCAATATTAATAACATATTTTCTCCCGTGCCTTCTCACAGAACTTTTACAGCGGTTTTTGGTATTTAATTCACAGTTTGAAAAAAAACATTTGTAGCATACAAAGAAGAGATACTAATGAAAAGATAAAATTTTGATTGAGAAAAGATGAAGATATTTTTAGCTGTTTTATTGTGTTATGTTCATGGTTTTGGAAAAAGAAAAAGAAAAAGAAAACACAATATTGCGTGCCGTGCCTTTTGCTTACTCCACGATTTTAACCGCATCTCTTTGTTATTTATAATAATTGGATATGTTACTGTTCATTGTGCTATGGTTTCTTTTTCTTTTATTGCTCAAGTGTCAAGACTAGATCAAGAAAGTAAGGGCAGGTTAGAATTTGATGGTTTGTCCAGTATAGGAAGACACAGTAATTAATCAGCCAGGAGTGAAGTGGGCTGTCGAGGCTCTAGTGAAGAAATTTATTTTTGATGGATACAGGGAGTAACAAAGTGCCGAAGACAAAATAAAACTTTTGAAAAGCTAGCTAAAGAGTAAAAGAAGTAGATTCCCACTAGTGCGTTCTGCTTGGTCACTGAACTAGTCCAATGTAAAATCTCATTCATCTAGAAAAACCAAGTAGAAACTATTTTATAGATATATGCAAGCATGTGGCAATGTTCTCCCAATTGACGGTAAATTGACCAAAGTCCAGACATATTTCAATGTAGAATATGCACATAATTATTTGTTTTTGCCACGATTGCTTTGGTTGTTTTAGTTTGATGGTACCTCTTGTTGCTTTCCTTCATTAGCTGGGAATATGTTTAAAACTTTTTCACTTTAGCATAACAGAAAAGTTTTTCCATTTAGTCATCCTTACAAAATTTCTGGAAAATGGTAACATGTGCAGGTCTTCAATTGATACCTTCGTGAAAAAGGAAGATGAACAGTGTGATTCGCAGGTATTAAATGATAATTCCTCTTGGAGCCTGACAGATAGCTTGGTTTTACTCAGTCATGGTGTATGGATGTTGAGTAATCAATTACACTTACTAAAAGAAAGAAAGGCTGAATAATTGATTAAAGGCTTCTTAATAACTTATTCAGCCTTTTCTTTTTCTCTTGAAGTATCAACCTTCACTGTGCTGTCCTAAAGTAGTGATTTTTGCTTCTGTGAACTTATGGCTGTTTAACTGTTAATAACTTGCTGGATATCCGAACATACTTTTTGTTTTCTTCTCTAGCGGGAAAAGCAGGCAAAACTGAGGTCTTCTTGCATTATAATCACATATGCTTAAATTTGGGGTTTATTTTACCTTGTATTCCGTTTGGTTGCATGTTGACTGAAGTGAAAAATCTTATGCAGAATCTACATTTGGCTTATTCGGTTCAACAAGAGAAGCTACAGAGCTTGGTGCTGCAACAAAATATTACTGGTAAAGTTTCTCATGATAGGTGTGCTGGATTGAAGTTTAAAATTCAGATTTTGTTTAGTGTGCTTGTGTTAATTGTGTCCTAAGGCCTCAAATTTTGGGACATATTGGTCAAAGAGTTCAGTACTCTAATAAGATACTAAAATGTTCAAGTTTGATTTTTATGGAGTAAAATTGTTTGCTCACACTCTTGAATTTGCATGTGTTTAGGTCATGTGCAGCAATGTTTCCTACAAACTGGAGCAAAGATGAACACACTTCAGAATCATATGAATCTTTCTGCAGAAAAAGTTGATACTGTTGAAAGTACTCCACTTCAACTGTCATTATCACCACTGTTTCCCATCAATGTGAAGGTTGAGTGTGTTGAGAATAGCACAGTGAACTCATCCAGTGACCTTGTCAATGTTTCATCTACTGCTGATGGGAAAGAAATCAATAGCAAGAAACCTGATGACCTTTTGGATGATCTTGATTTTGTTGTGCTGAAAGATAGGCAGAGAATTCTGCAGTCAAGGTGCTATTTTTACCTGCATAATTTTTTCCTTTTTAGATGAGGTGCCTGTGTTCTTAAAACTTGATAATCCATGTCCAATGTACCTGTCAAGCTTTTTCCAAATAATAAAATTCTAAAATTTCTATTAACTACTTTGTCAACTTATTATATATCTTTGAAATCTGTAATGTTTTAGAGAGCATTGGATCTCATGCTTCTTGCTTGAATTACAGGAAAGAGCTATGCCCAAAGACGTCAATTTTAGAGGTAATTGCCTATAACTATCTCTTCATGATTTAGGTTGTATGACATTTTATTTGATGCAGTAGTTGTACAACTTGTGGAATGAAAGAAAGACACTTCATGGAAATGAGAAATATTATTAAGTTACATCCATTGTATCTCTCTTAGCTTAGATCCCTTTGCTTGAAGGGATTCTCAACACGTCGATTTGGTGATTGGAATAAGAAAACGCCATGGGTTGTACCCAGTCTGAACTCTGAAACACGTCGATTTATATTTGATGTTGGATCATGAGAAAATAATAGTGGGGCCAAAGAGTTTGAAGGATGAGAACGTATCAGATACTTTTCCTGTCCATCTTGGTGTTAATCTGTTGGATGTTAAGCATCTGCGGTGACAGGTTATTGCTTATTTTGGTTACTTGTTAATGCTTTCATGAAGATAGAAAATAAGCAAATCATATGATTAGATTGAGTATTGGCACTGCCAAGTGATTACATTCTTTGTCCGTCCTTTAAAGTCTGATCCTCTTTTGGTTCTATTTGGTTGGAAGAAAAACTTGCCCTTAAGTTTGTGGTCATCTGATATCAAATAGGTATGTCAATCTTCCGTCCTCCTTTTTCTACCCATTTGAAATGTATTACTCGCAAACTTAGGACTTGATTTTGGTGATTATGCTACTGTTTTGCCATCTTTTTAAGGCTTGCTTTATAATGCATAGTTATTCTACATTTGCATGATTAGGGTTCTCGTGTGACCTTGTTAATTTTGAGTTAAAAATTCGTTAAATGCAATTCCTTTACCCTTAAAGTATTCTCTAATTATTCTTCAACCAGAATGTATTTTCAACACGAGAATGCGAAATTCTTGTGCTAAAGCGAAGTATTTGTGCGTCACATTTGGGTTAGTTGCCTTGACAATTCGTGTGGCTAGTTATTTGTGCTCTGCAACCATTTTGATGGGTTTTGCAAACTACGTGCTACAATATTTGGATACTTAGAGCCCGTTTGGACATAAAATTTGATGGAAGATTTTTCCAAAAAAAATTCACTTTTTTTCGAAATCAACATTTGTTCATAAAGTTTTCAATTTTCACTTGAAGATGCATTTTGGAAATTATCGAAAATTTGAAAAACTGCAAAAAACTATTTTTCAAAATTTTCACTCAAATCACTCACAAAACTTCAAAAACAACCCAAACTGAAATTTATGTCCAAACACAACTCTAAGTAGTCGTTTGGACATAAGAATTGTAAAATTCGAAAAAATGGTTAAAAATATTTTCAAGTGAAAATGGTATTTGAAATTTAGAGTTGTGTTTGGACATAAATTTCAGTTTGGGTTGTTTTTGAATTTTTGTGAGTGATTTGAGTGAAAATTTTGAAAAACAGCTTTTTGGAGTTTTTAAAAAATTTTCAAAATTCATCTTCAAGTAAAAATTGAAAATTTTATGAACAAACGCTGATTTCGAAAAAAAGTAAAATTTTTTTGGAAAAAACTTCAACCAAATTTTATGTCCAAACGGGAAATTTCAAATACCATTTTCACTTGAAAATTTTTTTCACAATTTTTTTGAATTTTACTATTCTTATGTCCAAACGCCTACTTAAAGAAATTCTTTTCCTAGCTTCTGGGGCTACTTATTTTTGGCAAGAATTATAAGCAACAACAACAACACCCAGTAGAATCCCATTAGTGGGGTCTAGGGAGGGTAGAGTGTACGCAGACCTTACCCCTATCCCAGAGGGATAGAGAGGCTGTTTCCGGGAGATACTCGGCTCGGAGACAATAGATACGTAACAACATAAACCAGAAAAGCAGTATCAGCTTCGTAAAAGACAGCAAATAAATGGAAAGGCAAAAAAAAAGTGTAAAACACAACAAAAACCGCTAGCAGTCCTAGACAAAACACTATCAGACTAGCCGGGACAACGAGGAAAAGCGCTCGACTACCCCTTAATCTACAACCCTAATGCACGACCGCTCGACTACCCCTTAATCTACAACCCTAATGCACGACCTCCACACCTTCCTATCAAGGGCCAAGTCCTCGGAAATTTGAAGCCGCGCCATGTCCTGCCTTATCACCTCGCCCCAATACTTCTTAGGCCGCCCTCTACCTCTTCTCGTACCTGCCAGAGCCAACCGCTCACACCTCCTAACCGGAGCATCTAGGCTTCTCCTCCGCACGTGCCCGAACCATCTAAGCCTCGCTTCCCGCATCTTGTCGTCCAAGGGAGCCACGCCCACCCTTTCCCGAATATCCTCATTCTTAATCTTATCCATCTTAGTGTGCCCGCACATCCATCTCAACATACTCATTTCTGCTACTTTCATCTTCTGGATATGTGAAATCTTGACTGGCCAACACTCAGCCACATACAACATGGCAGTCTAACCACCGCTCTATAGAACTTACCTTTGAGTTTCGGTAGCACATTATTATCACACATGACTCCAGACGCTAACCTCCATTTCATCCATCCCACCTCGATACGGTGCGTGACATCCCCGTCGATCTCCCCATCTCCCTAGATAATTGACCCTAGGTGCTTGAAACTCTCTCTCTTAGGGATGACTTGTGAGTCAAGCCTCACATCCACGTCCAAAGAATTATAAGCAACAAAGTAAATAATCTTATTCTGTATTTTCTTTCTCCCCCTGTTGTTAGCATGTTTTTACATCTTGCCACTAGGCATTTTGCGTTGATGCTTAGCTGTAAAAGTTGGTATGTGATCGACCTTAGCTCAGGGAAGAGAAAGGGGAGCATCCCTCTTGGTTGCTGGTTCAAGTCCAGCAGGTCGGATCCTATGTCTGTTGCAGAACATCTTACATCCATGTGCCAGTCTGGAATGTGGTTCTACTATGTTATTATTATTATTTTGATTAAAATGCTGCATCCCTTAAAATAATTTACATTATCACCTTCTTCATCAAAAACTTACATTATCACCTAAATAGTTTTCTCTTTCCTCTTCATTTCTCCTGGCTATTCGGCGAGGGAGGAAAGAAGCTACGGGAATTCTGTCTTTGATCCTTTCGGAAATGCTTATTGACAAATCTCTTACCCAACCTAACTGCTTTTCTGTTGGACAACTTTCTCCGTGGAGGAAGGAGAAGTGGGGAAAAATGTCAGTTATGTTACTGCCCATTTGAATCTTGTTATGTTCCTTTAATAAGTTAACTGTAGGAGTTGCCTATTTCTGTATATTGTGCAGGATGATAAACCTTCCAACTTTTCCAGCGTACTCATGAATGACACGACTCCTCGAAGTGCCGGGATAGTGAAAGGACAGCTTCGTCCTACTAAAGTGATTGGTAATGGTTCTCATGAACTTCATAGGATTTCTAATCATTCAAGTGTGGAAGTTGGAGGCTTGTCTAGTACAGATCCTCAAGTTTCTAAGATGGGGCATCACTGTCAGACAGATCAGTTGTCTGACTCTGGAAATGCAACGGAACTTCTAGGAAATGGAAGGAGAACGCTTTCCAAACAACAAGAATCAAGTCGTGGACTAGACCTTTCTTCTTTTAATAGGAAGAGCAAATTTAGTTCTCCTATATCGGACCTTGTACACGTCAAGGTTGAACCTGTGGATAACAATATGGTTGAAACCACTGCAAAGAATGGAAGTGGTACTATGCCCCATTGTAGCACCACTCTGGTGAAAACTGAAATCGGAATTGCCAATGATTCTTCTGGAGATGAACTGGATCATATGCTGTTACGAGAGCGAATGAAGCTATTCTCTTCGAGAGCGGTTCCTTCATTTGAGATAGGTAGAGTTGCAGAGTGCTCAAGGAAAATAGTTTCTTCTGTCTCTGATTGCACACCCATCTCATCATTGCCGGCTAAACCACTGAGGGTTAGTCGGCCACGGAAACGAAAGAGAACGGCCACGTAAAATTCCTTTTTCTGCCCTCTGTATATGCTCATATATGTATGTATTGATTTGTATATGTCTACATTTAGTATGGATGTCCACCAATCCTCCCTTTTCTTTATCATTTTCAATTATACTTTGTTACTCAAAACTTCAACAGGCAAATGCTCACATGTATGTTTATGTATTTACATTTACTATACACAATTTATCCTTTTCTTTCTCCAACAAACTGCAGAGAGTCAGTTGAAGTAGCAATGGAGGAAGATGCTCCTGGACTCTTGCAGGTATTTTATCCATCAAATTGCCATGCTCAAAATCAGGTGGTTCATAGCCTTTATTGATCTTTGCAGGTATTACTAGAAAAAGGCATATCTGTTGATGAGATTAAGCTGTACGGAGAAAATGAGAGTAACGAGCCTCTTGATGATTTGACCTCTGAAGACAGCTTCTCAGAGCTTGAAGCTGTTATATCAAAGGTATGACCATATATGTTTGTGTCGGAATTACCTCTTACCTGCTGAAGCATGCAATAGGTGTTAGTCACTCAATAATCTGGAAAATGTTACTAACTGTTTGTCCATGAATTAGGGGTGGCTTTTGAGTTTCATAGCTATCGTTTCTTTTATGCATGCCATTTCGTCTATCCTTTCTCAAATATTTTAGCTATCTGAAAGTATCCTGATCCCTTGGCATGACTGCTTATGATTGTCAATTGATTATTGATCTACAAGTGATATTGTTGCGATTGGAATGTTGAAATCATGGAGTTATTCAATGGGTTAAGAAACTGAAGTTTTAGGCTACTATTGGATTTTGAGTATCTTGACGGTCTCTTTGGTGAGCATTGGTGAGTGTAAAAATCTGCTATAATGATACTAGGCTTGGAAGAAAAGTAGTAGGCAGCTTGTTAGGTGAAGTGGGGCAGTTTCTGGTTGTGACAGATGATAACAACCCTGGTCATAGAGTAAAGTTTGGGCAAGGAAGTAGGAGGGTATTTAGACAGACTCAAACAATAGACATGTAGATAGAACCAGATGCCTTTTGATATCTTGTGAAGCAGCAATTTTAAGGTGTAAACCATTTGTAGTTGTTTTCTCTGAACTGAAGCCTCTCATGTCAGAAGCCGGATTTGTTGAAGTGTTCATCAAGGCCTGATGGGAAGCTTGAAATATTTGGCGACTTAAGGATTCTGAATGATAAGAAAGCTGAAACATAACAGGAAATGGGACTAATTAATGTTGTTCTCTCTTTTGTAGAATTTTCATTTCTTTTACCTTTATGTGGTACAAGTTTTGAGTAGATCAAGTGTTTCTCTTTTTTATTCCCTTCATACTATTTACAATAGGCTATTCTGGAAAAGATTTGAACCAGGCGATACACACTTATGGTCCATTGCTGGTTCTTTCGTTTTATTTTATTTCGCTTTATTTTTTTTTTCTGGTGATAGCTTTTTAGGCAGGGCACAGATCCCTTCATCTGATCTCATATGTTGTGTTAACTTTGTTGGTCAGCTTTTCTCCCAGCGACAGTCATTGTTAAAGCTAGCTCCACTCCAGTGTACAAAAGGTGAAAAAGCTAGCTATTGTTTGGCTTGTCTATTTTCACTTGTTGAGCAGGTATAGACATTAATTGATGCAAAGGTCTAGTTATCATATTAAAATCAATTGTCATCATATCACTATTATCTGATATGTATTGCCGTTTTTTCTTTTTCAAATTACACTTTAGGCACGGTATCTACATTTCCGAAAGTGGCCTGTTGAATGGGGTTGGTGCCGAGATCTCCAATCATTTATTTTTGTCTTCGAAAGGCATAACAGGTCTGGTGTTGGCTGCATAGATTTTGGTTCTAGAGTCTTCGTAATGTGTCAGGACCCAAAAAGAAACTTTTATATTTTCCTATTTGCAGGATTGTGCTTGAGCGTCCTGAATATGGCTATGCAACGTACTTCTTTGAACTGGTGGATTCCACCGCTATTGATTGGCAAATCAGGCGATTGGTAACTGCTATGAAGCTTACTAGCTGCAGCAGGGTCAACCTAATCGAGAATAGAACACTGACGGTATTTACCTTGGATGCTGCTATATTATTTTTTTCTTATGATGCTTCTATTTGTATGTTCCTGATGCAGAATTTCATCAAATTGCTTGCATTTGTGACCTAGTAATCAACTTTCTTTGGTATTTATTGAAGTGAGAAATAGTTTACTTTTACTTACCTTCACCAGGTAGTGCTTCCTGATGCTTTCTCTTGTGGACGAGTTATCATTTGAAATCCTGTTTCGCTTCACTTCATTTTTCTCCCCTTCTGGTTGGGGTAATTAGGTGAAGAGGGGTGGGGGTAGTAGATGATTGTTGAACTTCCTCGTCCACAAAAATTTTCTTCTTGTCTGGCTTGATTATGTTACTTGATTTAATCTGAGTCTTTTGCTAAATCGTTTTAGCAATCATGATTGGCATTTGGTTACTGGATAAAATAGTCAATATTATTTAGCTATAACCACCTAATGTTAGTTATCCATTAAAAATTTGTTACAGAACGAAAATAAATAATCTTAAGTGTCTCATCTTTTCTTCATCAAAACAAAAGGAAAAAAAAATTACATTTGTCAAGTGTCTCATTTCTAACAGTTTAAGCTTTTACATGAGGCTTTAAACATGATTGTTAAAGTAGACAAAATTCTTGAATTCAAGTCTCACTGCCTACCCACCATTGAGATGAGTTGATCTTTTTGGACGTCTTTATATACATTTATACGAATGTTATAGTCTATGAAAAATGTTCACAAAGCAAGCGCCTTAGCATGTCAAAGTGTTCTCAAATGGGCTCTCAAAATTAGTATTCATGTACCTGTACCTTACTGACCTGTACTCTGCCATCGATATTTACTCTTGCATCTTGTTGAAAACCGATTCACTTAAATGTGGCTGTGACTTTCACATTAACTAGTTTTTCTAATCCAACTGATCAGTTGTTATTCATATTGTATATTTGAACTTATCATATAGAACATTCTTATGCTTCCATTGCGTCTGCACACAGGTTGGAGAAGAGCTGAGTGAAGGAGAAGCAAGAGTATTAATGGCATATGGTTGGGTACCTAACACCGGTCTTGGGACGATGCTCAACTACTGTGATCGAGTTTGCCATGACAGAAAGACAGAGAAAGATATCTCGGAATGGAGGTCGAAAATTGGGCAGATGCTTATAGATGGATACAACGGCGGTTCACTAGTACGAAAAACTGTGGATTTCAGTGTTGCTCTGAACTGCCCTCAAATTAAGTTAGAACTAGATTAAAATCTAGCATCACTAATCTAAAACTTAGTAAATACCATCCTTTTGTGTTTTCTCTTAAACTAGCCTAAAATGCTTTTTTGTACAGATTTTTTGGCTTTATCTTTTTGGCAGGCTGTCTAACTTTAGTTAATGTTCAAATTGAAATACTATTTCAAAAAGTCATTACCTTCATCTATTAAATACGTATAATATTTCTCTTTGACAATGGCTGTGCTAAGCAGAAATGAAGTGCTTTACATAGATATATTTTGCCAGAAACTTGTTGAAATGCTTTCAAAACATTGGAAAGGTTCTTTTAAGCAATACTTTTAGAGTTTATATTTTTCCCCAGGTTTTGGGCATTTCGGGAAGGTGTAGAATTTGGTATTGTGACAGAAGCTTATTACTTGTGGCTTCTGCATATATCAAACCTTGTTTTATAGCGTGTAGAATATCATTCTTCATTAAGTTATTCTGAAAAACAACGACTATGCCTTAGTCTAAAACTGGTTGCCGTAAGCTAATATGAATCCTCACAGATCATACTTTTCTTATTCCGTATTATAAGGATTTATCATGACTTAACTAGTTTTACACTAGTTTTTAGCCTGTCACAACCATCCTCCTTTATTCAGGTTTGGAATCAACAAGGTAACACACTTAGAATTATTTAATTATTCTAGCCGTGTCTAATAAATCCTTGAAGGAAAATATATATAACATGATGTAAAACGGGTGATTTCCCAATCTCTCTCTAATCCCCATTTTTATAACTTTATTCTAGCACCACATAAGCATTTATTTTCATCCTTCGTTAGCTGAGGTTATTACCATATGCAACTCCCATCATCTCCTAATCTTAATTCCACCACTATTATATTTGACCAACTTTATATTTAACACAACATCAGTAAATAAATTCAAGAACTTTTTCCTTTTCTCAAAAAATACTTATATAATAGTATATACTATTACTTTTGTGTAAAATCATTCTATGTAAAAGAAAATGGTATCCATTTCCCCAAAAGAGATTTTAACTCTGTGGGGCAAATATATAAAACTATTTAAATAAATAGTGTAGCCTTTGGGTTTTCCAGAATTGATAGACTCATTTACACTTATGGCATATTCTAATAGTACTTACGGTTAATGAAAGACCACTAATTAAGGAATTAGTTTATATTCTTATAAATGCATATTCATTTCTCTTTCATCCCCATTAATACATTTCCGTTAATTAGTTTATCTATACCTATATCTATATCTATCTATATTATTATAAAAGCACAAATATTTTACGCTAAATATGGAACGACAAAAATATCCCCAAAATATCAATCGACTTTTATGCCCTTAAATATTTACATAATTTAAGGATATAATGGTAAATTATCCAAGACCATAATTCTTTTTCGATTTAAACTATACATACGCCAACCCTAGCTGCAAAGTTGATATTGGGTATAATTCTTTTTGGACTTAATCGTTATCACAACCAAATATGACATGGTTTAGAGGATAGTAGCCTAATTGTTTTAGGACAACTATATGTATGGTTCAGTTATTCTCTGGTCTACGCTATATATTTGGTTTTTCAATTTGTGTGAGATTTAGATTCATTGCATGAATCCATGTAGAAAAGGTATAAGCCAACTATTCCTATAAAAGAGATTATTGTTTCACATTATTCATCATAATTATTTTTTGCTGCAGATATAAAATCGCATACATCTCTCCCGTAAGTTCCAAACCAATAAATAGTTTACATAATAAACTTCATGTTTCATTGCATTCCCATTATCATATATTTACAAAAAATTACAGCTTATAATTGGCTATAAGCATGTCAAAAGCTTTTCTTTTTTGTTTCTTTTGGCGCTCTTCATTTACGTATTTCTGTGCTAATGAAAGATGATTGTCCTAACATGGTTTGGTGTTGCTTTCTTTTTATTCCTATATTTCTTAATGTTGAAATCTTTAGTTTATGGGATTTGGCTATTGGATATAAATTGTGGTGTTGCTGTAGAAAGAAGCAAAGTTCTCTAAAGGTATTTATTAGTTTTCTTTTTCGAAACTGAGTAATGCTTTGATTTAGGATCATGTATATGAATTAGATCATGTCAATGGCTATTTTTGTCCTGTTCTCAATTAACGTGCTTTGGTTTAGAGTTATATATGTCGCATTCTATATACTCTTTTACTGGTAATACTTACCGTCCAATAACAAATTACTTGTGGGATTTCAAGGAGTTGGGCCAAGATGGACAACAAGTATTATTTCTCTTTCCAGTTGAAGTTATTGGAAAAACTATTTGTGGGATTGTGAGTGGATAATTAACCAACGTGTTCTTTTTTTTTTACAAGTTTCTCATGTGATCTAGAACTAACTAGTAGTTTGTTTGCAATCACTTCTATTCTTTTTTGCCATTTTGATCTCCATGTTGATGGTTCTCTCTCTAAGTTATATTACTTCAGATCACTTTTGTGACTAAAAATGGAACTCCATATGATGACTTTAAGGCTACTTATTGACGAGAATTTTTTCGCCCCGGATATATCAACTATTACAGTTATCATTGCTAACCAGGGAGCGGATTTAGGGCGAAAAATAACACTGTACATTTAACAATTTCTTTTTACATCTGTATATTATGTTTTGAATCCCCTTGACATATTCTAAAAACATAGCTTAGTGGTTAAGAGGTTCTAAACCTTTGTGAGGTCATTGGTTCAATTCCTAATAACTAACAATCTCTTTTAATTTTTTTTTTTGAACCCTTTAGCGGAAATTCTGCCTCTGCCACTGTTGATAACTATTTTATGTACGTGGATGTGAAATATTAAGATGATTGATACTTGGACATGAACTACAATCAATGAAAGATTGATATGGACTATCTAGGGTCATCTGTTTGTGCTTGATGATCATGTGTAGCCTCTAGATTTATATTCTCTACGGTATTATTACGTTGTTGAAGGAGTTATACAATCTCATTTTTTATACAACATTAGATGAATAATAAATTAATAAATCACAGATCATGATCAATACACTACAAAAACTAAATACCAGAATCAATTAGTAGTAATACTTCGTGTAATTGTAGAAGTTGTATTTGCACTAATCTTATTTGTCTTCCAATACTCTTGTAGAGACAACGAAGTATGATTGAAGTTTTGGATTGGTCAGAGATTTGAAGATATATGTTTGTTTACCCGAAAAATCGAATAACGTTAAATTTAGATATGGTTCTAAGGGTATGCAAAGTTCTTTGATACAAAACGACGGTACAAATATTTTTGCTATGAAAATAAAAAAAAAGATGGGGGGAAGACTGAAAAGTATTCGAAGAACCAGCTCAATCCAATTTTCCTTTCTATTGCGGTCTATCTCCCCTTTTATAGTAGGGGTTACTACTTTATTTGTAACAACATAAAATAATACATATAGTGGAGAACCCATGATGGTTTATCTCTCCCTTGATTTTCGCCGAGATTCTCTCCCTTGGTGCGGTTGTAACGGCTCTTGTCTGCGAGCTTGGCACTGACTCGAGCTTGGTGCTAGATTGAATCCCCAGTCTTAGCTCGAGCTCGGCTCTGCCCTGGAGCATCGATATTCGAGGCCTATGTCGGTCGTCGTTACCCCGTAGTCCGATTCGGATGCGGGCTCGATAATGATATCGAGTTTTGCTCTTGATTGGTCTTATAGCTCGAAGCTCGACGTCTCAACTTCGAAATTCGTCCGAGCTCGCCATGCGGATACCCTTCGATTGAAACGTCATTGTCTCGACCGACCTTTATGAATGAGAATCGGTTTTGACCGTATACAGATAATCCCCTCGTTTCTCGGAAAGGATGTGGCGAGGAATGATATGATTTCCCTGCGGCTCGATAAAATTTATGCCGCCGTTTCTATCAAACCCGATCTCGACGTATGTGATCTGTCCCTTCGACTTGGTTTTATCGAGGCATTTAACGTGTGTCAGACGGTGGTCGGCCACCGCTGATACCGAACCGTCAGATCTCAGTCTATAAATGGTCTTTCCACACAACTTTTACCATTTTTGCGCCTTCTTTTCTTCCAGATTTTCCTATTTATCCTCTCTACTTTGCTGCTATGGGGCCGTTCATACCAGAATTTTGGCGCTGTCCCTTTCTTCCTTTGCACCCTTTCCTTTCATATCAATGGCGAAAACTTCCAAAACTGTTCCTCAGAAGGAAAAGGCCTCTTCCTCACGGTCGTCTGATGATAAGGCGCCGGTGGAGCCGGCGGTTCATGACTATGTTCCTGGCCTGTGCATTTTAAAAACTGATTTTAAGGTGGAGAACCTTCCCTCCGTTCCGGGTCGATGTGAACACGTATCGATGTATACATGCTCTATACTGGAGGATTACCTCGAGGCTGTCCGAAAAGATTGCAACTAGGGTTTCGAGGTCGTGCTGCAAATTCCGTCTTCTGATGAGGATGTTACCACTTACGTGGTGGGGTTTTTAAGTGTTTACACTTATCCCTTCACACTGGGACCCGTCGACCCGGTGATTATCGATTTCTGCAAAAGGTATCAAGTCACCCTTGGCCAAATTCATCCCTCTTTATGGCATATAGTGATCCTATTGCGCTTCTTCTCTATCAAAGCCGGAGGGTTGGATATTTCTCTGAACCACCTCATTTGACTGTATCGGCCTCAGATCTTTCGAGGACTAATCAGACTTTATCGTCGGGCATCGAAGGCATTGATGTCGAGCATCGATGAAGACAAGGATCGAGGTTGGATGGGTCGTTATATTTGAGTGAGGACCCGCGATATCATCCCGGAGGAGAAGATGCCGTTCCCTGAGGAATGGAATTTTGACCGTAAGTGATTTTTGTTTACTTTTCAGGTATTTTTCCGATTTTTTCTGATGTCCTTCCCTGATGTTCAGCTGCCCCTTGGATGCCATAAGCGGTGCCCGACCTCGAGGACTGGGTTCGGAAGTTAGCCTCGACCTCCTTTTACGCCGAGCGCGCTTGGCGTGATTTGGCAAAAAGCAGATGGGAGGCCAAGAACCATGGTGAGGGTTGCTTCTTGTTTCCTTTGAAGTATTCTTTGCGTTCTATTTGTTACCGATTCCCTCTTGTGCAGGTGTAACCAGGGATGCCGTTTTGAGGCCTTCGAGCGGTGAGGAAAGAAACAAGTCCCTGGTCCCTAAACAGGGGAGGATAAGAAGCGAAAAGTTTCCTCTCGGTCAGAGGATCCCAAGCCCAAAACTCGCAGGGTGAAGAGAAAAATAATTTCCCTTTCGATTGACTCGGTCCAACGACTGAGAGAAGAAGAAGAAGAAGAAAATAGCTCCTCGGCTTTGGTAGTTCGGTCTACGGAGGCCATCGAGGTTGCCAGAGCTCCCGAGCCGATGGTGGCTGTACCTGTCGGGGTCGTTCCCGAAGACCAGAATCTCAATCGGAGTATCCCGAGAGATTTTCTCGGGGCTATGACAATGGGTGATTCGCCTTCTCTTCCAGCTTTTTTCGAGGAGGCGCTGAAGGAAGCTCGAGAATTGAAGACTCCTGATATCGGCGCAGGCTTTGGTGCAGGGGATCCCTTCAGGGATTGTTTTACTGGAGTCAACGATGGTTCCGATATCGGTGATGCTTCTCTTTTATTGGAGGAGGATCAACGTTTTATTACTCGGGTAATGATTCTTCCATACTTCGTTTATTTGTTCTTTTCCATACTTGACTCGTATTTGTTACTGTGCAGGCCATTAGTAGGTTTCGAGCCGATCTTAGCCAGTGTGAGGCCGAGCTCCGGAAGGTCTCAGGTGAGAGAGATGCCCTGCAGCTTCTTTGCAGCCAAAAGGATGAGGCTATAAAGGACTTTCAAGCGGATTTGGCTAGGGTCCGTGAAGAAGGGGTCGAGCTCGATAAGCAGGTGAGCCTCGTTTTGTTAAAGTATGGGCCTGACTGGACCGTGGGAGTTAATCTTTTATTGTCTCAGTTGCAGAAAAAAATCAAAAAGATCGGGTTACTTCGAGAAGAAGTCGGTCAAATTCGAGCTGAATGCAATCGGTGGAAGGAGACCCTCGACCGCATGGCAGCGGAAAAAGAAACCATCTTAACAAAATTATTATCAGCCAACGTTCAACTTCGAAGTGTCAAGCAAAGGGGTTGGTTCAAGCCAAGAAGATCGAGGAGCTTGAAACACGACTTGTTGAGGCTAAGGCGGAGGCTGAGTCATCGAAAGTCTGGGCAGATAAGTCCATTGCTGTATATCGGGCTGATGCTGAGGCTGCGCAGATGGAGGCCCGGGAAGCGGGGAAGACCGCAGATACTCGAGCTCATTGGGTTGCCGAACTTGCTAAGTGTAGGTCTCGGAGGGAGACCCTCGAGGAGATACACGCTCGAGGTTTCGACCTTACCGAAGAGGTAAAAAAGGCAAAAGAGCTCGAAGCAGAAGCTGAAGCCTTGGCTTCTGACGATGATGATGATGATGGTAGCGAAAGCGGATCCGAGGACAGGGAAGAGCTCGATCGGGAAGCTTAGTTTCTATATCTTCATTTTTGTACATTAATATCGTAGGCAATTTTTGTATATACATGTATAATCAGGTCGACTTGTTTTTATTTTTTGAAGACCTTTAATCAAATGTTAACTTTATAGTCTCTCTGATCGATCAGATTTGTAGCCCCTAGGTTTGCTTGTTGAGTCGATGATTCAAACTTCGAAGGAACATAATCCGTAGGTGTAATGTTATGGTTGAGTTAATGTAAACTCAAAGTAAAAGTAGCTTATTAGCCGTCAAGTGGATGTTTTGAACTTGAAATATTGTAGCCCGTAGGCATAATGGCCGAGTGAGTGCTTGCTCGAACTCGGAATAACAGTAGCCCGTAGGCTTAATAATCGAGTGAATGTTTCGAACTCGAGATAATGTGGCCCGTAGGCACAAAGGTCGAGTGAGTATTTCGAACTCGAGATAAAGGTAGCCCGTAGGCTTAATATTCAAGTGAATGTTTTGACCTCGGAATAAAGGTAGCCCGTAGGCTTTAATATTCGAGTGATTGTTTCGAACTCGGAATGTAAGTAGACCGTAGGCTTAATAGTCGAGCGTGAGCTTGCTCGAACTCGGAATAACAGTAGCCCACAGGCTTTATATTCGAGTGAATGTTTCGAACTCGGAGTGTAAGTAGCCTGTAGGCTTAATATTCGAGTGAATGTTTCGAACTCAGAATAACAGTAGCCCGTAGGCTTAATATTTGAGTGAATCTTAATTCTGGTTTAACAATAAATCTTCAAGTCAGTGCACCTGTGTATATGTTTGGGTCAATCTATATGAGCATGGTTCATTTTGACCATTTGGCTCTTACAATTTTTCCTGTTGGAACTCTATTGTTGTGAGATGACTTTCTTGTATCTGAACTCGATGTATTTTAGGGCCCTGATGCCCCCCCGATATTCGGGGTGTTTCGGAAAGAGACCTCGTATATTGTTGAAAGAGCATCACGATCAATGGTTGCCTCATTAAAAACCTTGCCGAAAAACCCATTTGGGAAAAAACCGGTCTAAGGAAAAAAGAGTGCAACGCATGCTCTTGATCGAAAGATCTTCTTCAGCTTTTGTTCGGACTTCTGCGTGGGTTAGTTAGATGAATATGGAAAGGTCGTGCCTTAGCAGTAGTATCGTTTTAGATGTGATACATTCCAACTGCTTGACAACTGTTTGCCGTTTATGATGCCGAGCCTGTATGATCCTTTTCCAACGTTCTCGAGCACCTGGTATGGTCCTTCCCAATTTGGTCCTAATTTTTCTTCATTCGGATTCCGAGTATTGACGGTGACTTTTCTTAACACTAAGTCCCCGGGCTTGAAATGGCGGAGTTTAGTTCTTCGATTATAGTATCTTTCGATTCGTTGCTTTTGGGCGGCCAATCGGACGAGGGCAGTTTCTCGTCCTTCGTCCGATAATTCAAGGCTGGTGTTCATAGCCTCGTTATTTGATTCCTCTGTCATGAATCGAAATCTGGGACTGGGTTCACCGACTTCGACTGGTATCAATGCTTCGAAACCATATACTAAGGAGAACGGGGTCGCCCCCGTACTGGATTTTGATGTTGTTCGGTATGCCCAAAGGACTTCGGGCAGGATTTCTCTCCATTTTCCCTTCGCGTCGTTCAATCTCTTCTTCAGGTTTTTAAAAATAGTCTTGTTCATTGATTTGGCTTGACCGTTCCCACTGGGGTGGTATGGTGTTGATAATATCCTTCTTATTTTGTGATCCTCAAGGAATTTTGTGATTTTGCTGCCAACGAATTGCTTCCCATTGTCGCATACTATTTCGGCGGGTATCCCGAATCGGCATATGGTATGATCCCAAATAAAGTCTATGACTTCTTTCTCTCTTATTTTCTCGAACGCCTGCGCTTCAGCCCACTTAGAAAAATAGTCAGTCATAAATAAAATAAATTTGGCTTTACCTGGGGCCGATGGCAGAGGACCGACGATGTCCATCCCCCATTTCATGAATGGCCACGGGGATAGGACCGAGTGAAGTTGCTCCCCGGCCTGATGGATTATTGGCGCAAACCTCTGACATTTATCTTATTTGCGAACAAATTCTTTCGCATCTTTGCCCATGTTGATCCAATAATACCCCGCTCTGATCACTTTTCGGACTAATGTATCGGCGCCAGAGTGGTTGCCACAAGTGCCCTTGTGTACTTCCCGGAGGATATAATTAGTATCTCCTGGACCCATACATACTGCCATTGGTCCATCGAATGTTCTTCGATACGTAAATCGAGCAGCTTTAGTCCGCAAGGCCCTGGAATCTTTAGGGTCTGAAGGGAGCTTTCCGTTTTTTAAGTACTCAATATACTTGTTTCTCCAATCCTAGGTTAAGCTAGTAGAATTTATTTCGGCGTGCCCTTCTTCGATTACCGATCTTGAAAGTTGGACGACAGTCCCCGAGCTTAAATTACCTACCTCGACCGACGATCCCAAATTTGCTAGAGCATCGGCCTCATTATTCCGTTCTCGTGGGATATGCCGTAGGGTCCATTGTTTGAAATGGTGTAAGGTGATAAGCAGTTTGTCCAGATACCTTTGCATCCTATCTTCTCGGACTTCGAAGGTTTTGTTTAGTTGACTCACCACCAGCAAAGAATCACAGTGTGCCTCAATGGCTTCCGTTCCCAAGTTTCTAGCTAGTTCGAGACCTGCAATCATGGCTTCATACTCGGCCTCATTGTTAGTTAACCTGATAGTTTTAATAGCTTGTCTAATAATGTTACCCGTGGGGGGTTTTAAAACTATGCCTAACCCGGACCCTTTTATATTCGAAGCACCGTCCGTGAAAAGGATCCATACCCCGGACGATATATCTGATTTCAAAAGGAGTTCCCTTTCAACTTCGGGTACGAGGGTTGGCGTGAAGTCGTCCACGAAGTCTGCCAGAATTTGAGACTTGATGGCCCTGCGGAATTGATATTCGATATCGTACCCACTGAGTTCGATGGCCCATTTGGCCAATCGGCCTGATAGTTCGGGCTTATGTAAGATATTTCGGAGTGGGTAGGTGGTTAATATGCTTATGGGGTGACATTGGAAATACGGCCTTAACTTTCTAGATGCGCTTACCAGGGCAAGTGCCAATTTTTCTAAATGCGGATATCTAGTTTCCGCTTCTCCTAAGGTCCGACTTACGTAATAAACAGGAAATTGCGTACCTTTCTCTTCTTGAACTAGGACGCTGCTTACGGCGATTTCTGATACCGCCAAGTACAGGTAGAGCTGCTCGTCCGGTTTTGGAGTATGAAGCAGTGGCAGGCTCAAGAGGTATCGTTTCAATTCCTGTAGCGCTTGTTGGCATTCCGGCGTCCAAGCAAAGTTCTTCTTCTTTTTGAGTAGGGAGAAAAATTTGTGACTCCGATCCGATGATCTTGAAATGAACCGGCCTAAGACTGCAATTCTTCCCGTTAACCTTTGTACAGCTTTCACGCTGTCCACGATGGTGATATCTTCGATGGCCTTGATTTTGTCGGGGTTGATCTCAATTCCCCAATTTGAGACCATGAAGCCGAGGAACTTGCCCGAACTGACCCCGAAAGCATATTTTTCGGGGTTGAGCTTCATGTTCAATTTCCTCAGAATCTTGAACGTTTCCTGTAAATGGGCCAAATGGTCCTCTGCGCGCAGGGACTTAACTAGCATGTAATCAATATAAACTTCCATTGTTTTACCTATTTGTTCTTCAAACATTCTGTTTACTAGGCGTTGATAAGTAGCTCCTGCATTTTTTAGCTCGAAGGGTATTATGTTATAACAATATGTTCCATATCGGGTTACAAATGAAGTCTTTTCCCGGCCGTCCGGATTCATCTGAATTTGATTATACCCGGAATAGGCGTCGAGAAAGGTGAGAATCTCGTGGCCGGCCGTGGCATCGATCATACGATCGATGTTGGACAATGGAAAGGAATCTTTGGGGCATGCTTTGTTCAAATCCTTATAGTCCACGCATATTTTAAGTTTGTTTCCTTTTTTTGGTACAACAACCATATTGGCTAACCATTCGGGGTATTTTACTTACCGAATGGACCCTATCTTGAGAAGTTTGGTTACCCCGTCCTTTATAAATGCGTGCTTTTCCTCGGACTGGGGCCTTCTTTTTTGCTTCACCGATTTGAACATAGGGTTCAAGCTTAACTGGTGCGCCGTTATATCCGGCGGGATCCCTGTTATATCTAGATGAGACCAGGCAAAACAATCGATGTTATTGATAAGAAATTGAATAAGTTTCTTCCTGAGTTCGGGGCTCAAACCCGTTCCCAGGTATACCTTTTGTTCGGACCAGTGCTTGATCAGTATGATCTGCTCCAGTTCCTCAATTGTTGACTTGGTGGCATCAAAATCATCGGGGGTTACGAAGGATCGAGGGATCCATCGATCATCATCGTCCCCTCCAACGTTTTGCTTGCCTGGCCGGGTAGAAGCCAATGTCTATGATTGCTATTTGGCGTTCTGCTTTGAACCTGATCCTTTCTTTTGTAAAGGTGAGGATATTGATTTTGCTTCTTTGACGGAGAACATTTCCTTTGCGGCCGGTTGTTCCCCGTACACTATTCTGACACCTTCCGACGTTGGGAATTTGAGGACCTGGTGTAGGGTCGAGGGTACGACTCTCATGCTGTGGATCCACGGCCTTCCGAAGAGGGCGTTATATCTCATATCACCTTCGATCACGTGAAACTTTGTTTGCTGGATGGTTCCGGCTACGTTTATCGGCAGGGTAATATCGCCTTTAGTGGTTTCACATGCCATATTAAATCCGTTTAGAACCAGAGATGCGGGTACGACCTGATCCTGAAGGCCGAGCTGTTCTATAACCCTCGATTTGATGATATTGGCCGAGCTACCTGGATCAATTAGCACACGCTTAATCTTAGTTTTATTCATGAGTACGGATATTACCAGCGCGTCGTTATGGGGTTGGATGATTCCCTCTGTATCTTCATCGCTGAAGGATAAAGTCCCCGTGAGTGCATGATCTTGGGTTCGAGGTCGCTTTACAATCGACGTTCTAGCGTGTTTAAGTGTTGGTCCCTGGGGTGCATCGACGCCGACGACGATCATGTGAATGACGTGTTGTGGTTCTTCTGGCTCATTTCACTTACCGAATTCCTTATCTCTAAAATGGTTCTTCGCCCTATCGCTCAGAAATTCTCGAAGGTGCCCTTTATTAAATAAGTGGGCCACTTCCTCTCTTAGTTGCCTGCAATCTTCCGTTTTGTGACCATGAGTGCCATGATATTCGCGCATTTGATTGGGATTCCTTTGGGCAGGATCGGTCTGCATGGGTCGAGGCCATCTGGTATCTTTGATGTATCCGATAGCCGATATGATGGCGGATGTGCCAATGTTAAAATTATACTCCGATAGTCGAGGGATTTCTATAGGATCTGCATATTTATCAAAGCCGCTCTTGCTCATAAGTCCCCAAGAATTTTGCCCCCGATCAATTCTTCGGTTGTTCTGAACCGTGTCATGTGCTGAACTGTTGTTCATCCGATCCGTGTCATACGGTTGGTATCGATTCTTGTTCGACCTTTGTTCTCGGTTGGTTTCCCTTTGATTTCTAGTGGTTGTGTGGTTCTGACGTACGGGCCCATACGGAGCCCCCAATTGATCATCTTCGACCCTGATTTTTGATTGGTACCGGTTGTGTACATCTGCCCAAGTTATTGCTGGGTACTCGATCAAATTTTGTTTCAGCCGACGTGATGCTGTCGAGCTTAGTTCGTTCAGTCCTTAGGTGAAGGCTTGTACGGCCCAATTGTCTGTGACCAGCGGCAAGTCCATACGCTCTATTTGAAATCGGGATACGAATTCCCTCAGCATCTCGTTACCCCTTTGCTTTACTTTGAAGAGGTCCGATTTTCTTGTTGCAACCTTTATGGCACCAGCATGTGCTTTTACGAACGAGTCTGCTAATATGACGAAGGAATCAATGGAATTCGATGGTAAGTTATGATACCAGATCATCGCTCCTTTTGCGAGGGTCTCTCCGAACTTTTCAACAACACGGACTCAATTTCATCATCCTCCAAATCGTTGCCTTTGATGGCGCATGTGTAGGAGGTGACGTGTTCGTTAGGATCGGTCGTACCATTGTATTTGGGAATTTCGGGCATACGAAATTTTTTGGTGATTGGTTTTGGGGCCGCACTCGAGGGAAAAGGCTTTTGTATGAATTTTTTGGAATCGAGCCCTTTTATCATTGGCGGAGCCCCCAGAATTTGATCGACCCTAGCGTTATACGTTTCCATTTTTTTGTCGTTGGCTTCGACTCGCTTCGTGAGTTCTTCGAGTAATTTAGCAATTTCAGGAGCAGTCCCCGATTCTTGCTCGTTTGATTTCACTGCGGCAGGTTCCGTTCTAGGCGGGACTTCTCGAAGAAGTGGGTTGGAGTTCGGCCCGCTTTGCGTATGGGTTCGGCTTTGCAACTGAGCTATCGCTGCTTGTTGGGCTTGCAATATTTCGAAAATCATACACAAGCTGACCCCGATTTCTCCCGTGCTGTAGGTGTCTCGGGCTATGGATCGAGCACCGCCCTGAAGGCTCCTCTCTGGTTCAGAACGCTGATTCGCTTCTAGAGCTATTTGCGAATTGATATCCAGTGGTACTTCGGTTCGAATTTCGGGCTCTTCGATTCGAGCCTCGTTGCCGTTGTTATGTAGCCTTCCGGCCCTGGGCACCAAGTTATTGGTTTCATCTTGAAGGCCGGCTTCGAGGTCGATAGGTATGGCCATGGCTGGTTCGAAGTTGTAAGCTGGAGTGTACTGCAGATTTATATCAAACAATCACCATTACCCTTAGCCCCACGGTGGGCGCCAAACTGTTTACCCGAAAAATCGAATAACGTTAAATTTAGATATGGTTCTAAGGGTATGCAAAGTTCTTTGATACAAAACGACGGTACATATATTTTTGCTATGAAAATAAAAAAAAAGATGGGGGGAAGACTGAAAAGTATTCGAAGAACCAGCTCAATCCAAATTTCCTTTCTATTGCGGTCTATCTCCCTTTTTATAGTAGGGGGTTACTACTTTATTTGTAACAACATAAAATAATACATATAGTGGAGAACCCATGATGGTTTATCTCTCCCATGATTTTAGCCGAGATTCTCTCCCTTGGTGCGGTTGTAACGGTTCTTGTCTGCGAGCTTGGCACTGACTCGAGCTTGGTGCTAGTCCCGAGTCTTAGCTCGAGCTTGGCTCTGCCCTGGAGCATCGATATTCGAGGCCTATGTCGGTCGTCGTTACCCCGTAGTCCAATTCGGACACGGGCTCGATAATGATATCGAGTTTTGCTTTTGATTGGTCTTATAGCTCGAAGCTCGATGTCTCAACTTCGGAATTCGTCCGAGCTGGCCATGCGAATACCCTTCGATTGAAACGTCATTGTCTCGACCGGCCTTTATGACTGAGAATCGGTTTTGACCGTATACAATGTTATTTTTTCAGTATTTTTCATGCATATTGAATTTTGGTTTTTATAATGTTACTGTATTTATTATGTGGTTGTATACATATGTTCGAGATATATAGCTTATTTAAGTTAAGAAATTCAAATATTTTTTTTTATTTTCTTTGGGAATTACTAGGAGGTTTTTCTATTTAAGTTTGAAATCATTAGGAAAAGTGTGATTCCGAATCGTGCACTAATAAATTTTTTATTTCTATTTAGGGAACATGATTTGACCAAGAACAGTGTTAGTAATTCTTTTTATTTATATCACAAATCTTTGGGAAATCCTATTACTCTTTTTATTTACATATAAAAAGTTTCTATGGAGATGGAACGAGATTCGATCAAAGAATAACTTTGGATAATTTGAAACATAAGTTAATCATATATTTTGGCTCTAATTATAAGGCAATAACACCAAAAAATTTACGCTTTCAACTATTCTCTCAATCTTCATCTAGAGTTAAAGCCAAAGTCTTAAAAGGAAGAATCAAAAGGAGGTAAAATTGTTGATGAAAGATTGCTCAAAGTTTATCCGAGTATTGGCGGTGGTTGTTTCCATATTCAAAACGTAATAGGTATTTTTCACTCATTAAACTTCATATGAGTGTATATCAAGATAACGAAAGGGAAAAAAATGATAGTCGATTTCAAGTTGGCGAGCAATTCATTAATGAAACTAATATCTTTCAGTCCCATTCAAATAAACTTTGAGCACAATGCATATTTCTATATTATAAATACTAACTAACTTAACTAAATTTATCATCTTTGTAGGTCCTCAGAATACTTCATATTTTTGAATTCAACTATTATGTTAATGTATTGACAATAATTTTCCTCAATTAAAAATTAATGTATTTTTTCCATGTCAATTGCTTTAAAATGATTCTTTTAATTAATAAGAAATTTAAATAATTATTCCTTCATATATATGATTTACAAAAAATCTACGTGCAACGCACGTAAATAGGAACTAGTATTCTTATAAATGCATATTCATTTCTCTTTCATCCCCATTAATACATTTCTGTTTTTCTATTAATAAATACTAGTAGTCGTACCCGCGTGATGCACGGTTAATATTAATTTAATTATGATCGGGCTTATTTGAACATATTATATCGTATTATTTTAATAAATTTCAATTATCATCATATTTGTCAATATGATATACCCAATAATAAATTCTCTATTAAATTAAAGGTACTTATATAGTCATTGAATAACTTTTTGTTCTATATTTTTCTTTATTCTATTATCCAATGTAGTATATTTTTACATTGTTAATAGAAATTTTTATTAGCAAATTACTTCATTTAATATTTTGCCTGCTCGCTTTCTTTTTGTAATATAAGAGAAAAAATATATTTTATTAATGTTGAAATATTTTTTATTTTAAATTTTACTCTATTATTGTCAATAATATTATCAGAATCTTAATGAATAAAATCTCTATTAAATTAAAGGGACTTATATAGTTAATTATTTATTTTTTGTTATGTATTTTTCTTTATTATATTATCCAATATTTAATATAATTGCATTGTTAGTAGAAGTTTTAATTAGCATTTACTTTGTTTAATATTTTTGTCTACTACTTATGTTTTTGTAATATAATAGAAGATATATATTTTATTACTCTTGAAATATTTTTTTATTTTAAATTTAATTCTAATGTTCTCAATAATATTGTCTAAATTTTAATGAATACAATCTCTATTAAATTAAAGAGACTTGTATATTCATTGAATAACTTTCTTGTTCTATATTTTTCTTTATTATACTTTTTCAATATTTAGTATTTTTACATTGTTAATAAAATTTTTTATTAGCATATTACTTTGCGTAATATTTTTGTCTACTACATTAGTTTTGTAATATATTAGAAGATATATATTTTATTACTCTTGAAATATTTTTTATTTTAAATTTTATCCTATTGTTCTCAATATTATCTGAATTTTAATGAATATAATCTCTATTAAATTGAAAAGAGTTGTATAGTCATTGAATAACTTTTTTATTTCTGTATTTTTCTTTATTATATTATCCAATATTTAGTATTATTCCATTGTAAAATAGAAAGTTTTATTAGCATATTACTTCGTTTAATATTTTTGTCTACTACTTTCCTTTTATAATAAGAAGATATATATTTTATTACTTTTGAAATATTTTTTATTTTAAATTTTATCCTATTGTTCTCAATAAAATTATTTTACTTTTAATGAATAAAATTCTATTAAATTAAAGAGACTTATATAAGCATCGAATAAATATTTTGTTTTATATTTTTTTATTATATTATCCAATATTTAGTATTATTGCATTGTTAATAGAAACTTTTATTAGCATATTAATTTATTTAAAAACAATTATGTTACTTTCATTTTATAATATTATAGAAGATATATATTTTTATATTTTATATTTTATTTTATTATTCTCAATAATATTTAGGAATAAATAAACTTTATTCTTTTGAAAAGAAAAATAAAAATTATTAAAAAATAAAGAAATTTTGAATTGGCAATTTTTTTATTTTTAATAATTTTAGTTTTTTATTTTAAAATAATTTAAAAATTCCAACTTTAAACTACTCTCCAATTTGAACGGACATTTTTTTTTAACTTTTGTTTTTTATTATAAAATATTTTATTTTATTAATTTATCGATATTTAAATTCTAAAATAATAACATAACTAATTATTAACTACGTATGCCCTGTGGCTTTTTTTTAGGCTGCCACTTGGCTTAAGGAGAAGTCTTTTTTTCGTTTTTTTTAATAATATATAGATATAGATAGAAGATATATATTTTTATATTTTATATTTTATTCTATTAATCTCAATAATATTTTTTGAATAATTAAATTTTTATTTTACAAAAGAAAAAGAAAAATTATTTTAAAAAAACAAAGTACTTTTGAATTGGCAGTTTTTTATTTTTTGTAATTTTAGTTTTTTATTTAAAATAATTTAAAAACTTCAGCTTGAAACTACTCTCCAATTCAATAAAATATTTTATTTTATTATTTTATAGATATATAATTCATACAATAAACAATAACTAATTATTAACTACTTATGCCATGTGACTTTTTTCTAGGTTGCCACTTGGCTTAAGGAGAAGACTTTTTCCTCTCCTTTTAATAATATATAGTTATAGATTAGAAAAGTGCTTGACAATAGTGACGGCTAGATGACCACCATGCAGGTTTGATTTGTATTTTAGTTCTTTCATACTATTTATAATTGATTATTAGATAATTTTAATCAAAATGATAGTTACTCAACCAAAATACTAACTTTGAGTATGCAATTGATTTAATAAGTATATCTGATATTCCCTTCGAATTCACCCTAAATGTAGTTTCTCTTGCGACTGGCATTCTCGATTTTTTGAAATTCTTAACCTAATTTCTCTTAATCTTTATTATACCATGTATATTTTTATTATACCATGAATATCTTTATTATACCATGTATATAATTCGTATGCGCACATAAATAAACAAATGCAGATGTACGTTATAGCATTATTATAATGTGTATATAATTATTACACACACAACTAAAAAATAAAAATCTACAATATACCTTTAATACATGATATTATATAATTATATATTCATACATAACTAAAACAAATACTAATTTATGATATACCATTATTATGTCGTGTATATAATTTTCTACGCATACTGAATTAACAATCACAAACCTACAATATACCCATAATATACTAATTCACTTAATTGGAAGTTTAAGGAAATGCCTTCAATGGTGCAGATTGTTTGTGTCTTCCTTTGATGGTATGCATTTCTTTTTCTTTCGATTTTTGTTTGAAAAAATGGAGATCATGTATAGAAGGTTATTATTGGGGAGTTTAATTAGGAGATAAATTAGAAGATTTGTTGGGATTTGATTGACAAGAAGATGAAAACTGCTACTAATATAATATTTTTACTGCCTCATTTGTTATTCAATAAGTGATGCAAAGATTCTGTAGATATTTTTTAAATCTTGTATAGTTATAAAAGTGTCTCGTGTTGGGCTTAACCTTAAGAGCAATCCGTTGGGCTTTTGATACCCAAAATTGGGTTGCTGAGCCCATATCAAGCAAGCAAACGAAAGCATGACGTATGCTTTACGTTTTTTAAACTTAATATTCATTTTATTTTATTTTTAATTTTTACTTCAAATAATAGCAACAGAGTGTGGACTATGGCGATAGACAAATCCTCGTCCAATGATAACTACCTATTTAATTTTTTAATGCTCAAAGATTGCTCATGACGTGTGTGTATGTGTCTTTTTTTTTTTTTTTTTAAATGGTGGTCCAGAAGCGAAATCAGAATTTAAAGATTACGATTCAGAATTCTAGTTATTTTAAGTTATTGAACTCTAAATTAATAATTCATATATATTCAATGGATTGCTTAAGACAAATACAAGGTTTGAACTAAAATTATTGATTTAGGCTGAATACACAACCTAAACTCTAGCTCCGTCTCTAAGTGGGTTGAGTAGGAAAAAGAAGAGAGGTAACGTATCGTGAAAATTGAACCTTATAATTCCAAAGATGCAACGTAAAACCCCTTCTAGTAATGTTAAATCTGCGTCCTCAATCTTCAGCTATTTTTGGCTTAATGTTGCTCAAATTTTTATTATAATTGGTTGTTTTTCTACTCATTAAATGAGTTAAAAGCAATAGTAGCGTCGAATATTTTTGTCAATTGATAACTTTTATTTCCTAATTGTGACAAAACTGTTTTAAAAATTAGACCGAAGAGTACTCAATTTAATTTTCGTATATTCGATAATTAAAATTGTTTCAATGTAGGAAGCATTTTTACGCGTAAGAGTTTTTGAATTTAAAAAGCTTTAATATAATAAAATCTGCGATATGCATAGGTCACATACGTGTCGTTTATAGTTCCTTTATTTATTAGCCATTATTACTCCTTTAATTGGCAAAGAAAACAAAAAGTTCTTCTGAGTTTTTTATAGTGTAGATAAGCTAGGGACAAATCATATATTTATTCGAACTTTCTCGAATCAACTTGTTTGAATCTATTGATCAAAAACTGATGTGAAAGACTGTTTTTGTCATGTTTTTTCAAAGTGGCATTCAATGAGATAAATCCTAGGTGCTCCACATTAAAGTAACTAACAAAATAACTCACTTTTTAGTTGTTGGAATTAATCGAGTTGATAATGGAAAAAGTATCAATTCCTTACATTTACTCCTCCATTGATATTGATAGTTCTTGCTCTACACTATCAGATTCAGAATTTAGACGCTGTGAGTTTTAAACTGTATATTTAACTCTATTTACACTTGCTTTTGACGTATAGATAGACCAATTCGCAAAGCCATTGTTGGATTCGTCACTAAAAAGCGGAGCCAAAATTTAATTTTTTATGAGTTCAGGATGTCAGTCTTTTTAATTTTTAATCAAACAACTCGATTAATTTAATTATTATTATATATATATATATATATATATATATATATATATATAATAATTTTTTTTTAAGATAGACATAAAATTTGAACCAGGTTTGGCCAAATTCATAAACATAACATACTAGCTTCGCCCGACCGTTCTTACCCTTAAGTTACCCTCCTTGTTCTTTTAGCCTCTTTTAATCAATTTATACAAAAAAGAAAAAGAAAATTCTTCATTATATAAATGAATAGCTGCATTCTTCTTTATATGGCCAATTAAAAAATTGAATATGTGAAGGAAAGTAATGCAATTGGAGATGCCCACTTAAGTCTACATCATAACAAATCCAAGGTTGTAATCCTACCAAACTCCCAAAAAGAAAAAAAAGTGCAACAAACCCCCAAAAGCAAATGTGTTAAAAATTGATTGAGACAAGCAAACCATTTATCCAATCAAAATTGATGATAATAAAGACTAATAATGAAAATGGGAAGGGGTATGTGTCTTATTTCCAATCAATTATCCATTTATATAACACAAAAGGAAAGATCATGAATGAGTAGTACCCTTCCATAACAAAGTGTCCCAAAGTCCAATCACCATTTCACTTATAAAGTCCCCAAATCTTAAAATGGTTAGTACACTTTTGGCACCAAATGAAGAACAATGTAGAAACATGTAGTGTGGTATCATAGGATAAGGCTTCACATAAAATATTAAAAAGAATATGAATTTAAAGAAATTTCATATTATTAATATATTTTAAAAATTATAATAGGTTATTCACTTGACTTTTACGTTACCAAATTAAAATTAATATAGACTATTAGTTAATCTTCATTATAAGTAATATTTATCTGCGATATATAAAATTGTACTCTATCGATGCACAAAAGTTAAACTCAAAATCCTTCTGCTCTCTCACTGTACCCCACCACCCCACATCCATCAATAAGAAGAAAACAACAACACCTCATATCATCATTATAATGCTGCTGCAAGAAATAAAATTAGAAAGATGATAAAGAAAATATAATTTTAGATCTTGCCTACACTATATATATGTATATATTATTTTTTAAAAATATTTTTTGGTGGGGTTCTAAGAGTTTGTTTCCTCTTATTTTTGGTGATGTGTTGGCAAATTGGTATTCTTACAATTACACTCAAATATATGGTAACCAATATACTTTCCACTTTTTGGGGTCCCTTAAATGGCTTCTAAAAAAAATCAAAATCCTAAGAGACCAATCTTTAAACCGCGTAAAGATTAGTCTTTGAACTGATCGATTAGAAAGTGGACCTAAAGAGTGTGTTTAGTGCCTAAAGAGAGAAAGAAAAGAGAAAAAGGAAACAAAAAAAATATCCATTTTAATGTAAGACTAATGAAAATAACAGCTCGGTGCATAAAATTTCTGCTGGACACACAATCATATTTATATTAGTCTTATCTTGTAGAACTACCAGGACCGAAAATCTGTGATCGATCCGAAGAACCACTCCGAGATACGATGTTGTTCCCTTTTCGTACTATCATGAGATCCTTGCCCAATTTTCTTTCGGCTTAAAAAGGCTCTGATGAGAATGAGAATCACTTCAGAACTTAAGCGACAACATCTCTTATTGTTGTGCATACTCCATTATACAAGACTATGAAATGAGCAGCTCGATGCACAATCTCACTGTGTATATGCATGATCTATAGAAGAACTAGATCACATTAAGTTTATTATATGAAATCTTATATTTCTTTATTCCTAAAAAAGTTATTTTTCACAATTTAAACCCGTGATTTCTTTCATCGCACTGTGTATACACATAATCTAT
The DNA here is from genome assembly GCF_000390325.3 of Nicotiana tomentosiformis. Classification (NCBI taxonomy): domain Eukaryota; kingdom Viridiplantae; phylum Streptophyta; class Magnoliopsida; order Solanales; family Solanaceae; genus Nicotiana; species Nicotiana tomentosiformis. The sequence continues at coordinate 132,588,222 of NC_090816.1, forward strand.
GAAAGAATTGAATCATATTAAGTTTATTTTACACAATCTTATATTACTTTATTCGTAAAAAAATATTTTCACAATTTAAACACAGATAACAACTTTTACCATTGCACTAATGCTATTTTATTTTTGTGGGACTGTGAGAGAGCAGAAAAAAGTCACATGCCCGAGCCACAGGTTTATGCCAAGTGTCAACCAAATCGAAGAAAAGGTTAAACTATTTAGTCACGCCTAGGAGTATATGTTAGCCTTACGTCATCTTTTTCTTTACTGTTTTTATTTTTCAATTAATATAGGCCCAACCCTAAAGCAAATGAAATACTTGCTTTAGGCCTCAAAAATTTAAAGATCCCCAAAATTACTAGTATTCTTTATATATAGTAGTATATTATTTATATAATTATCTTTTATTATTGATAAATTTATTTCTTTATTGTCATATTAATTTTTAATAACTCGATTTCTTACTCTAATTAATATAACTAAAATAGTTTTCTGTCAATATTATTTTACTTTTTACTTAATTATATTTCTCTATTCATTAGTTGGTCACGTAACTTTATCTAATAATTTAACTTATTATTTATTTTTCTTACATAAATTATACTCTCTCCGTCCCAATTTATATGAAAGTGTTTGACTGGACATGGATTTTATGAAATAAATGAAGGTTTTTGAAACTTGTAATCTTAAATAAATCATAGAAGTTTTTGGGCTAGAAATCATCTCATTAATGGTAAGAAAAATCTAAAGTTGAATTGTTACCAAATATAGAAAGAGACTTACTAAAAAAAAAGGAGTCACCTATGCTTTCTGGGTTCTCCCATTTCAGTTGTGATGCAATCAACGTTAAATTCATTTAATTTTATGTATTTTATAAAATTAAATTCTTATTTTTTTTAATTCTACATCCTCACTTGTCTAACTTTTTTAATAGCGATGTTCATTAAATAATATATATATATATATATATATATATATATATATATATATATATATATATATATTAAGGTATCTTATTAAGATTTTGCTTTAGGTCTCTGAAGAGGCTGAGCCGCCCCTGTTTTCACTATCATTATATTTTGACCGTACCAATTGAAAGACAAAACCTACAAAATCAATAAATTCATATAGAATTAACTGCTCAAGCTCAGTTCTATTGTCAACATTTTGTTACGTATTTGCTTAGGTCAATATTCAAAGAAGGAACTCATAACTAGATTCAACAAACCCTTGGAATTCTTAGTAAATCAAGTTGATAGTGCTATTTTAGGATGTTGACATGTTGTGGGATGATTGGTCCATTTGAAAGGATAACTAAAATATTATTATTGTTTCTGTACTTTATATACTATATTAACACGTCGTAATAGATGATTGTGTTATCTGTTGACATTATGAATGATTACTTAGTTTGTATATAATTATCTTTTAGGAGATATGATAGTGTTAAAAATTTTATACTACAAATGTATAGACACTTATTGAGAGGTAGAGTCGGAGTTTGAAGTTTATGTATTCTAAATTTACTATCGAATTCATAGCTCATTTTAGTCAGTGGTTCGTAATAAAATATTTTATATGTTTAATAATCTTTTTAATATAAATAATAATTTAAGTAAAAGTTACTGAGTTCGTCCGAATATATCCAACTACTCTCGGTCCTTGCTTACAGCTTGAGAAAAGACTTGAAGAATTGATATTTAGCAATTAGGTTTAATTTTTAAATTAATTTCTAACTTTGCCATTTTTTTTAGGTTGAGCTAAGGGTCTATCGAAAATAATTTCTCTATATTCGTAAGGTAGAGGTAAATTAAAGTTATATATACATTATCCTCTCTTGACCCCATTTATAAAATTATACCGAGTTTGTTGTTCTTGTTGTTGCTGCTATTGCCATTCTTTTTAGCCCGAAGGAAGTATATTTTATTCTTGCATGGAGATACTCAAGTGTATAGATTTAAGGAGTTCTTGAGGTTCATAATTAATTATTACTACTTACTTTCAATTTTCAGCCATATACTCCATGTTATCTATTTAGCTTTTTATAGAAAAAAAAGGCCACGTTAAAGGAAAAAAGGTAAAAGGATTGGGACCCAATTTCCACTAAAATGAACCAATAAGCGTGGGGCGGCAGTCCTATAAAATTTGGCAACCGCCCCATAACGGCCGAGCCCTTTGCCCTAATTATATTCCTTTCGATTAATAGAAAATTACTTTATTTGAGAATATGTGTATAATCTATATGTCATGAATTTGAACCGTAAAATTAACTATTGATATTTATGTTAAGGTTATATTACGCTCCTTTAAGGTGCGATTCTTATCCGAACTTTGCGTAAACGCTGAATACTTCGTCTTTAACTTTACAAACATTCTTTTGAATTAGCGGTAGAAATCAATATACGAAATTTGCACAGAGTATGTTGATCTTGTATACAATACCAAGTTATTCTTTTTGCACAATGCATAGTGATAGATTCAGAGAAAGACCTAGGATTTGAAGGTCGAGGGTGTACTTTTGCATTCAACCAAAATCTGCTTTGTATATAAGGTGTCACTACTAATATATCAATATTTTTTCTACAAACATATACAATATATATACATGAAATATTTGTTGAACTTATCGGTTACGTACCGAGGACCTTCTCTTTAAAACATACGTCCACCTCGGAATAGATCCAACGATGAATTTGCAGTTTAGTAAAATTTAGTATATCCGACATGCCGAATAATAGTATTAGACATTTACTTTAGATTATATTGTTATATTATAGAACTAGACATTTATTTTAGATTATATTATTTTAACTCAGAACTCGTAACCTTTAAATTTTGGACAGTTACAAAGGAGAACCAAATATTCCAAACTTCTTCTTGAATCCTAGATCATCATCATTCCAAAAATAGGGAGAATAGTATATTTGCCAAATATTCCCAACTGTCTTTTGCATCTTTTTTCACGTAAATAATGATATCTTTTGGTTATCTCACTAGCCATGTCACTCTTCCACTGTTCTTTTCTTTTCTCGTAAATAAATATACTTTCTTTTTGGACATAAGATTTTATAGCGTTAGTAAGGCAATGATAGCCAAGGGATAATTTAGCTCCTTTTAGAACATGAAAATTATTTTATTTCTAGCCTTTTTTATATCCTAGCATAAAATAATGGTGCAAAAAGTAATGTTGCTAATGATATTGCATGCATGAATCTTTAATTTGGTGTGAAAAATTTCAGAGAATAGTCCTTTGCTCAGTATGACGTAATTATAAACACTCTCCAATTACATTTTTATAAATTCATTTTCTTTAATTTTCCTTAAAAAAATAAAGATTTTCAACTATATCCATAAACCACCTTGTTTCTTATAGCGTAATTGCCAAAATTCCTACGCTAATTAATGGATTCTGTTTATTTCTTCTCTTATAAAATATATAATCGACATTTTCATTTTTTGGTTGATACTTGTCTCAAGTCTGAATAGGAAGGTCAGTTGAGGTGAATCATATAATCTGGTCTATGCCATCCTAATGAAAAAATTATCAAAAACTTTTGGTAATGCTATAAGTAGTTTATTATCAAAAGTCATTTGTATTAATGGTCCATCTTAAACTCAAATATTTTTTAATCATGAAAACCTTATCTACCGAACAATCTTTCCCCTTATCCCATTTTTTCCAAGATAATATTTTTTGTCTGTGTTTGGTACTAAAAATATAGTTTTAGTGATGAATCAAAGGTTAACTTCTTAGTAATAATTTTTATAATATCAGATTATTTTAGAGATAATTACATATAATTATTTATAATCTTTTCAATAGTTTAAAATAAAATATATTAATCTGCTACAATATATTAAAAAGATTGAGTATGAAAAGAAACAGGTCATGTGCTAAGATCACTAAAAATAATACCAATAACAATAATGATATTTGTCAACGTGTCAAGTCAATATCTCTTTGTCATGAAATTGTTGAAAGTTTAGTCACTCTTTGGTGGGGAAAACCATTGATCTAAATGACATCATGTTCAAGGATGTTAGCGTCACAATGACGTAATAACAATGATATTTTTCCTTTTTATTTTTTTTGCTAGGGAAGAGAAGACATCATTTACTTGCCTATTATTATTATACTCTTTTCAATAGTTTAATCAATGTTTTGATCAATTCTCAATCTTTTTAGTACATTTTAAAGACTTCATTCTTGAGAATAACTTTCTATTTTTAGACTTAATTACCTTATAATTACTATATTTTTCACTTTCATAATTCACTCCCTTTGTAAGTTTATCTAGACAGACAATTTTGTTAAAAATATGAATAACTTAGAAATAGAGCATGACGATTTCACTTTTACTACTGTTCAATATGTTTTTTTTCCTCCCCGATTAATAGTTTGAAATAACTTTTTTTTCTTCATATGACTATATTGAAAACTAAAAATATACATAAATTGTATTTATATTATACGTCCGTCATCTATTTTTAATTTAAGTGATTGACTGAAAGACTATTTAGGTTAATTTATTATTTTTTTACCCGGCCAAGTTTGCAAAGATGTGATGATGATCCAAAATTCGAGTGGCAAAAATTCTAGGCAGGCCCAAACAACTTTCCACGTTGTCTAAAAGACAAAATCTAAAAGAATGGGCCCATAGTACAGAATCGGATAATGGAGTTTGGTAGCTCTACTCGCCACCAAAGCCCACGCGCTTTGAATCTCCAAACGGGCCTGGGCCCCAATAAAATGAGAGATTAAAATTGGGCCCACAGCAAATTGAGAGATGAAGGTAGGGTGAAGGGGTAGAAAATTATACTATATAATATATATATATATATATATATATATATATATATATATATATATATATATATATATATATATATATATATAAAAGATTAATTTTATTTTTAGGCACATATTAGATAATGAATCCCTTTGACTTCTTAGCGTATTTTATTTTTTGTATCCTTTCGATAAAATTATGTCTCGGCCAGAGGTTGAGCTAGGATTTGAAGATTACGAGTTTAGAATTTTAGTTTTTTAAGTTATTAAATTTTATATTAATAATTTGTACATATTTAATAAATTTTTAAGATAAATATATTATTTGGACTAAAAATATTGGATTTGATCGAACCCGTAAGCGAGCGAGCTCGGCTCATAGCCGAAATCACAAAATCAAGAATTGCCAAGTGAGTAGGTAAATTATAACAGACAGAAATATATGCTGAGTGATGATTGGTGGTCAAGTCCCTATTTGACTGTTTAGTTAATTTTTTATCTACTTTTTTACTTTATTTAACTGCTTATTTTCCTTTTTATTTCAAGAAAAGTATATGACCTTTTCCGACTTTTTTTTAAGCACTAAAAAACGCGTTTGCTTCTTTTTTCAAATCAAATTGTCTTTCTCTTCGCCTTTTCTATTGGTGGCTAAAGTTACGTGGAATATTATAAAGGAAAACAACATATTTGGCGAATGGTGCATGAATTAAACTTTGTATTTACTCCACTATAAATGAGTTATTGATATAGTAATATTAGCTACTTATTAACTTAAAATCTTACCCATAAGGATGGTCAAGTTAATTTGAGCAGAAGATCTCCAAATGGGAGATCGTAGGTTCGAAACCTTTGCATGCTTTTTCTGTCGAGCTTAAGCTTATCGTATGAGGTTTGTCTAGTGCAGTTTACCTCTCTAGTGTGATTTGCGAGTTATTGCGCTAAAACGGAGTTTATCTAGAGTGAACCAAAAGGTAGCGGCTACGGGTTCCCTAGTTTTAAAAAAACCTTAAAATCTTAATTAATCATACTTCAAAATTTACACAATGGTAATGTACCTATATAGATTGAATAGTGGTGTTTGGGGAAGGTAGCGTAGAGAGACTGTTTCCGATAGACGCTCGAATCAAGAAAAGAAGAAAAAGAAGAAGCAGTAGCTTCAAGCAATAATAACATTAAGATAATAAATACCGAAGTGAAAGAAACAATATGTAGTAATAGAAATGTAAGCTTAAGAAAATACAAAATTAAGACTATTACGAGTGATATTGATAGTTAGCTAAGCGATATTTTCATGCACCTCCTTTTTCTACTAAAATTTTATGAAGGTTCTACTTTGACTAGTGCACAAATATTTACTAGCAGACCATGTGAATGCAAAATATTCCACTATATGCAGCTTTATAAGTATTCTACATTCACATTTGGACATTCATGATAGCAAGACAATTTTCTTTCTTTCTTTCTAGATATATATTTTCCCTTTTTCTTATTGTTGTCCTCTATATCATTTTTTCTTGGATTTTCCTGCATATTTTTGATTGATCCAATTTGTGTAAAACTTAAACATGAACCTTAAATTGTAAAGAGAAGGTTTAAACATGTTAGAGAATTGTCCTCAAGTTCACTATAGAGTTTCTCCTTACTTTGCAGTTGCGACTAAAGCTTACAATGAACGAGTTCAATTTGTTATTATTCTGTATTGCTGTAATAAACAATTAAACTTTCTGAAAAAACAAAACAGAAAGTTAGTAATACTTGTTTAACGAAATAGATTCTGGAAAACAAAAAACAGTATAGGAATAAATCGAACCCACTGAATACACAGTGTGTCCTTAAGAAAATTATTCCCCTCAAGTACCCGAGATGCTGGAATATACCATGGCTGTTGGAAAAGGGGTGTTTGAAATATTGCGGGAAAAATATATTTAAAATAATCCGGGAAAGAAAACGGGCTTGACTGAAGCCGAGCGAGCGACGACGACGACGGCGCGAGGCTTGCCTTTTTCTTAACTCTTTAAGAGCTAGAAGAAGAGCAATTATATATATACCCATCAAAAGCCTTTTCTTTCTCCGATATGGGACAATGTCCCTTTCCCAAGGAAACTCAAATATTTCATTTTCCCTCCATTTCTCATTCACCTTCTTTAAGCTACACAAGCTTAAAATCCCAATACAATTTAACTCAATATTTTTATGCATATCATACATAGATTTATATGTGAAAACTCAATTAAAAAAATAAAATATTAGCTTTTAACCCAAAATTTCAAAATATAATTAGGTTTGCTAATTAATAAGAACATAAATGTTGAATCCATCTAATATAAATAATCGTGACACATCCGCTTATGTTACTCATAATTGGTGGTCGGCCCTTGTACTAAAAATTTTGAATCAAGAAACAAGTACAATAATAATAATAATAATAATAATAATAATAATAATAATAATAATAATTGACTTGTGTATAAAGTCGTCGATAATTCAATATAATACATGATTTCCTCATATATTTTTGGTTATTTTTCATCATTGCATGAGAGTTTGATATTGAAAGACGCGTTTGAGACTTAATATTGTATTTTATCAATAACTCCAATATTTGAATATACGATCTGGAGACCAAGTGTAACTTTAAGATTTATTTGTTTTTGTGTGTGGCATTAATGTTCTTATTGATAAAAACAAAACAAAACAAAAAGATTGTCGTCTCCGCGTATTTGTAGTCATATCTTGGCTTTAGTTATATGTCTTGTTTACATCCATTTTGATTCAACTCCATTATCCCTTCTTTTATGCTTTTCTATTTTTGGCTATTTGACCAAAATGCCTCTCCTATTCAAATTCAATATATTTTAAATCAGTGAAATGTATAGTACGTACTACTTATTTTTGATAATAATCTCGGACTTAATAATTATGTAAAATATATATATTTCAGTTTCGGTTATATATATAGCATGGGATGGAAACTATATATATATATATATATATGTGTGTGTGTGTGTTTGACACGCGTCTTTCCCATGATGCAACTAGATTTATTATGCATATAATTATAATAATGCTCGTGAAGAGTCTTTGAACAACGGTAAAGTTATCTTTGTGTGACATATAGGTCATGGGTTCGAGCCATGAAATCAGCCACTGATGCTTGCATTATGATAGGCTGCGTTCATCACAATCCCTTGGGATGCGGCATTAATTCTCCATAGCTTGCATGAACGCGAGATGCTTGCACCGGACTGCCCTGTTATAATCCTTCTCCTTCTATCATATGCAAACTTTATCAATGCATGAAAACGAAAAGTTAATGTTGAAATATATAATTTTGCAGCTAGTCATCTTTCACCCGACAGAAAATAAGAAAAAGGATGAGAGGCGAAAAAAATTCGTTATCTATTAATTCTATACATATAAAAGGTCACAAATGCAATAAAGTGAGTAGATACTTAGCCTTACGAGTGATAATTTTCTCTATAATTAATTTACCAAAAGTCAATATCGTGGATAGTAAGTCTAGAAAATGTAACCTAAAAAAATCAAGCGTTTAGACAGTCCAACTGAAGTACCATTAGGAGTCCTCGTACTGTGAACGGTTAGGTAATGAACTTTTCCTAGGCTTAGAGTTGAGATAGTCAAAGTGGATAAAGTTAGATAATTCCAATCCTTTATAATTCAACGTAAATAAAGCTAAGTTTCACCTAAATAATTATTTTTTATAGCAAATAAAAAATTACAAAACATAGCTCAAGAACTCAAAACAAATTGGATTATACCACACCGGAATTTTGCGCACATTCAAATATAAAGGCACCCGATGCACTAAGCTCTCGATATGCGCGAGTTTCGGGGAAGGGTTGGACTACAATGATCTATTGTACATAACCATACCATGCATTTCTGCAAGAGGCTGTTTCCACGGCTTGAACCCGTGACCTCCTGGTCTCATGGTAGCAACCTTACTAATTATTGATATCGAGATGATTGTGGTGAGATTGTCTATATATATGGTTGTCTCGATTTGACCCATCCTCATCAGCCCGCCCTTTGTGAGGGCGTCATATACACTCCACTTAGGGTTTAATATCTTCTCTAAGGTTTGCCCTACAACCATATTGAGGGAGCGTCTGGCTCTGATACCATATCTGACACAACCCACTACCATGACGCGTATTATTTGCTTTGGCCAAACATATCTCACAGATATATCCCTTGAGCTTATGCAGTTATCAAGCCCAACCATATAAACTTGTGTTATTCTTTTGAGTGCTAATTAAGACTTTTACTAAACATGTTTAATTGTTTATGATCTAAGAAATTCCACTATAAGGTCGTTAGGGTAAATTTTGATTTTTATGTCAAATTAAACACAATCAAAAGACTATTATAGGTAACGTTACACGAGATGAGAAGTATATACATATAGTATTACTCTACTTTGGGGGATATTTGAACTTAAGATATGAATTAACTCACTTCTCAATTTTGCCACTTTAATAAAACCTTGTTGAGTACGTGACTTATTAAATAATTATGTGACGATTAATTATGTTGAAGATGAGTTAGTATGAAAGCAAGTTGAGGCTGTGGGATCCACCTAATGTTAAGTCGTTATAATTTATGTAGGTGGTTAGGCGGTTAGAGTAGTTAGACCTCAGTAGAGTAGTGTGTATAAATACATTATAATTGTACATAGTTAGATACAATTGAATGAAGAAGATAAAATTTATTTTCCAGAAATTCTCTTTCTAAAGTGTCACGACCCAAAATTCAACTAGCAGTGATGACACCTAACCTCATCTGTTAGGTAAGCCAAATAACAACAATCCGATTTATTTAATATTTAACTGACTTTAATATACTCCCCAAGGACTGGTAGTACAAATCATGAGCTTCTAAGATTAGAATTTACAAAGCTGGTGTGAAATAAAAATACGTCATCTGTTTGAAGTATACATGAACAGATTAAAAATTCTAAAGCTACCATGAACAAGAGGCAACAATGACTGGAACACACGTACATATTCAGATCGAACTCTCGTCGTACGCAGCTACACCCGCATCAGAAATCTGCACGCAAGGTGAAGTAGTATAGTATGAGTACAACCGACCCCATGTACTCAATAAGTAACAAGACTAACCTTTGAGCTGAAAGTAGTGACGAGTTCAACAGGTACAGTCCAGTATAGAAATAACAATACATAAATATAGGCATGCTTTCAAGTTCAACAGTTAAACTCAGTACAAGTGAATGATATGAGGAATATGATATCTCTATATCTACATGCCAATGTACTTGTTGTATGTGATGCACCTAAGTGGAAACCTCGTGTACTCACAATCTCAAAATACTCAATCACTCAGTACTGTATATGATCAATCCAGCCCAGAGAAGATCCATCCCATGTATATATATACATCAACTGACAGTCAGTCATTCAATACTGTGTAAAGCCAATCCATCACAGGGTAAGATCCATCCCCAAATATAAATGATTCGGACAAGATCCATGTCCAGGGAAGATCCATCCCTCAATATAAAATCAACTGCGCTTGCTGTGTGTGTTGGGGGGGGGGGGGGAGGATGCAAACTCCGAAGGGGCTCCTTCAGCCCAAGCGCTATATAGCCAGATCTAGGCATAAATAAATAAAATATGCTGCGACGTGCAACCTGATCCCATAAATATCACTCAAAATCTCCAGTCTCTCGGGATCTCAATGACATAAAAATCAACCTGACATGATGATATGATGTATCAATGAATGACAACAGAGACTGAGATATGATATACAAATGATAGATGTGACTGAGTATAAAATTATAAATTTAAACAAGTAATTCAATAGCAATAAGACCTCTGTAGGTCCCAAAAATATCGGCACGTAGCTTAAACATGATCTTTAACATGAGTCTCAGCTCAATTTCCTCTAACACGTGGAGGATATGTGGGTAATGGACATGATTATTTGATTATGACACTCCACGGAATCAATTAAGTCACAATCACTATGGTGCACGCCCACACGCCCATCACCTCCAAACAATTCATATAACACAAAATTGAGGGATTCATACCCTTAGAACCAAGTTTAGAAATGTTACTTACCTCAAACCGTGTAATTATTTATTCCAATATGCCTTAGCCTCGTGAATCGACCTTCGAACGCCTAGAATCTAGTCACAATCAATTCGATACAGTCAACACAAATTATAGGAATTAATTCCATATGAAAATATAATTTTTTTAACAAAATCTGAAATTCCACTTAAAAATTGCCAGTGGGGCCCATGCCTCGGAACCCGACGAAAGTTCCAAATTATGAATGGCCATTCAACCACGAGTCCAACTATACAAAATTTACCAAATCCCGACATTAACTCGACCTTCAAATCCTCAATTTAACCTTAAGGGTTTTCACAATTTTTCCAACTTAAAACACCAATTAAATGCTAAAAATAACAATAGATTCAGGTAACTTGACCAAAATTGAGTTAATAACACTTACTCCGATGTTTCCCTTGAAATTCTCCCGAAAATTGCCTCTCCCCGAGCTCCAAATCGTCAAAAATGTAAAATGAGACGAAGTCTCATTTTCAGAACTTAAGTTATGCTGCCCAGTCATTTACCCTATGCGATCGCGAAGCAAAAATTTCCCACTGCCAATTTGAACCTTACGCGATCGCGGATAACTGCACGCGATCGCAAAGCATTGGCTCCATAGACCTACGCAATAGGGGGCTTGTCCACACGATCGCGAAGAATAACTTCGCGTGACCAGCTCCTGCTCCAATTCCTCTTCGCGAATGCACCATGCCTCAAGCGTTCGCGATGAACTGGCGTCCCAAGCTTCGTGATCACGTACCTCCCCACGCGACCGCATAGCACAAAACCTCTACTGCCCAACTAAGCCTACGCGATCGCGGACCATCTCACGCGATCGCGTAGAAGGAAACCATACAGTGCACCAGAAAATCTGCAGCTATAACACAAAGTTCAGAATTGATATATTAACCATACGAAACTCACCTGAGGTCCCGGGGACCTCAACCAAATATACCAACAAGTCCCAAAATATCATACGAACTTAGTAGAGGCCTTAAATCACATCAAACAACGCCATACCCCAATTCAAGCTATTCCAACTTCTACATTCGATGCCGAAACCTATCAAATCAAGTCCGATTGACCTCAAATTTTGCACACAAGTCATAAATGACATAATGGACCTATTCCAATTTTCAAACTATATTCCGACACCTATTTCAGAAAGTCAACTCTCGGTCAAATTTCCAAACTTTAAATTTCCTATTTTCGCCATTTTAAGCCTAATTTTACTACGGACTTCCAAATAATTTTTCGGATGCACTCCTAAATACAAAATCACCATACAGAGCTATTGGAATCATCAAAACTCAATTCCGGAGTCGTTTGCACAAAAGTCACACTCGATCAACCCTTTTCGTTTAAGCTTCCAACATGAAATTTATTCCTCCGAACTAATCCCGAAACACCTGAAACATCAAAACCGACGATTCACACACGTCATAGTACATCATATGAAGATATTCAAGACTTCAAATACTTGAAAGTAGCGTACATGTTCAAAATAACAAGTCGGGTTGTTACATTCTCCCCCACTTAACATACGTTCGTCCTCGAACGTGCCAGGAGCTGTTCCTAAACCTTCAAATCACTATTCCACCTTACCATACCCGGGGGTGATACCACCTCACCCTATTCCATATAGGACTAACAATACCATAATTGAAGATCATTACTTAAATCTTAGTCCGTAAACCTTGAAATTCAATTTCCAACATTTAGAATTTCTTTTCAAGACCCGAATCTCACGTCTACACACTGTATAAGTCTGAATAAGCTGTATCAAGTCATAACTATAACCCCAGATATAATCATATAACATACTACACAACTCGCATGCTCGCAACACCATTACCGATCATAGTAACTACTCCAAACCAACGAAGTACTAGTATTAAACCCAACATTCCACATAACCTCGTTCAAAAATCTTCGTACACTGCCGATAATGAAAGAAACATACAGGAACTCACAACCACTCACCAGATCAACATGTCATGGAGTTTCCTTCATTCAACAAGTACCATAGTCAATTATTTAAGTCGAATTCTAAATTATTCTTCCAAACACACCGTAATAAAACCCGATAGTAATAATTTTAGGTCCAATTACCTTATATTATCGAAAATAACTATTCTATAGACATTCCACACTAATATAACTCAAGCCACAAACTACACAATCCGTGTACCCAAAAATGGAAAATGTCTCAAAGAAGAGGACCGATTTGCAGGTTCAACACGCACCACCACAATCGCAATGCTATGAGCTAATCATATATAGTAGAACCAAGACACACGAATCTAATAACGGTAACCAGCTCTCTTAGAGCTCGCAATAACATCACCCGCACGGACAACTCACGTGCTATAGTATCAATATTTGAACTCGCACGATCAACTCACGTGCCAATAATATCAGTATATGGATCATCACAGACAATTCATGTGCCAATAACATAATCCGCCTGGCATGGTCACATGCCTCCAGTCCAAGCATATCATACAAGAGTAATCACATAAGTACACATGTATATGATAAATGAAATAAAATTCACATGCTCCATGACTGGTATAAATAACACGTCATAGAGTAGGCATGTGCAAAGTGTGCCATCACAACTCAAATCGGCAAGTTAACGCAAAAATAGTAACTACCCAGTTTATTCAGGGAATTAGCCTATTTGAAATCTCAAGTATACCCCAGGTAGTTCTCAACAAAGGTACGAATACGAGAAACGTTATAACTTTATGCTTAGCAGTCAACTCTAGGCATATCATAACTTAAGCATTCTTCCGAGTATGAATACTTGCCCCGATGCCCTCACATGGGATCAAACCTCACATATATACTCACTTGTAGCGCGCAACTATCATAATTAATTCACGCAACTAGTTCCTCCACTGAGTTTAAATAAAATACCCACCTCAAACAGGCCACAACCCTGACACAATATGTTTATGAGAACTCCCAGTCTCCAAATTCATAGAACACACGAATCACCGTAACTGGTCCCAACTCCAGTACTTGAATGACTTACACATATTTCATGCACGACCATCACACGAGGAATACTTCCATAATTCTTCCGTGCCACATAGAAATAATTGGAATATCAGCAGTCTATCAACTAAGTGAGTACCGCAATACCAATAAACATCCGTAAGTCAAAACACAATGCGCCTTGTGAAATGCGCACCCTTCTCAGGGATTACCGAGCAGTTATAAACTTCATCTAAATATCTAAAACTGACCATTATGTCCAAAATTCGTGACCTTCCTTTCAAGACTGAACTTCCACCTTGTACATGTAAATCTTAATCCCGTATAACACACCACATCTATCATGCCATCATGTGACCAGCACCATAATCTTATTATCAGATCTGAGTCACCAGCAATTTACATACCCGATTAGTTAGAAACCTTCCTTTTGCTCCCATACAAGAGGAAATCAAAATACACAATATTTTCCTCACACCGGTAGAAAATATCCGGTTTAAACCATGGTAGAAACCATCAAGAACACTTTGAAATCAGTTTGCACATAACCAAGCTATCAGAATTGAATTTCTCTAACTTGACCAAGCCACGCAGGTCACCAAACCCAAGAATATTGCCACAAAAGCATTTGTAAAGTCTCACCACATCGTAATTACCCAAAAGAACCGAGCATACCATTACCATACTGGTCTAGCCTACTACCAAGTTGTCATATTTTTTCTGAGTTTTTTTTGAGTTACCCTCAAGTTGACACTTCTCCTTGTCAGAACACTACGATCCTTACTCAAAGCTTACTACAAGACATCCTAACATAAAACGACACTGCCCTAAGGCCCATAAGCCATTGTATTCTTCTTAAACACTCCCATTAGTACCACAACCGAAATGCCCGCTCTGAAAATACCTTATGTGAGTTTAAAATTGTTCTTTTACCTTTCTTATACTGGAATGTAGAATCCATAGTCATACATAATTACCGCAAGTCCCGGCACTATCAAATGCAAATCTCAGATTTTATCCATACACAAGTCCGCAAAAATTCTCAATTGCTATATATAAATCTTGAACCCATTAGAACCTTCTTGAGAGTCATCCACTCTTCTCAAATCTAAATTGCACCGCCCAAACGGGCCGAAAGACACATGCCTCATTAGCACAACAACACTCAAAGAAGTAACCTTCCTTTAACACCACCGGTTGAATTCATACTCCACGCGCACTACATTCTTCACAAATAACAACTCACTCATCCCTATGATTTTAATATACTCATAAAGTGCAATATAACCCATATCCAGGAATTTTCTTACTCGAGTCATTCTCGATCTCAACCTCTGCAAGCCCTAACTAAACCTCAATTATGCCTGAGACCCAAACTAGAATTTAACATATAACCATGAAATTAAATTATAAATAGCATGCTCCCTCACTTAGCTCAAAGCCATAGAACAAAGCACTTGATAACTCACAATACCCATATTCTATTACTGTCATAATACCACAGTCAGTTCAACGAAAGTTCTTCTCAAGCTCATGCAACACTAACCATAAAATACCTCAATCATCCGCTAAGCTCGCATTTTTTCTCTTGACAGTCAAATCAACTTTCTCAATCAGATTCAAATTCAAATCTCAACACATACACCCTACTGTAGAAAAGAAACTCCCCACTTAACATTATAAGGGACACGCCAATGTAGATTACTCTGCAGGAGGTAACACACCTGCTTAGCCTCAAATTGGCATCTTGCTATACCCTTTTGCATCCACAATCACTACGCGATCACTTAATCTTCCCGAGTCTAAACTCATTAACAAGACATGAGAATTTAATTTGTCCCACAATTTAACAACATGAAAGATCCTTCAACACACTCATAACTCGATACTATACATCAAAATGGATATCAAGCACCCAATGACCCTTTTTACATCTCAAGGAAACACTTCTCGTCACATTCAAACCACCTGAATACATCTTGCAGTCACATCATACTTATCATATGGCCATTCAACTGCTCATCGAGCCATAATTTCCACTCATAGGGACACTACCAGACATATGAGTCAAAATGTACAAGTTTACACAACTGAAGTGTCACGCCCCGAACCTGGGAGCGAGACCGGCACTCGGTGCCTCACCTAACCTAGCGTACCAAATTGCGACTAAGGGACTCTGAACATATAATGTCATAATTTGGCCATGGGTCCACCTTGCATGACAATTTACGAAGCAAAATATAAAACTGAATGAAACTAGCGCTGACTAAACATCAATATAAAGCTGGGCCGACAAGGCCGTCATAACTACTACAACTGACAAACTACCAAAATATACATACCAGGCCTACAAGCCCAACATACTGCACTAACCAATAGGATATGTCTACAAGCCTCTACTGATAGATATATTGTGATCGGAACAGGGCCCCGACCTGCCCATAACATATATACATACATATAGAAGATGTACACGAAAACCTAGACCCGATAACTTTGAAGGACGTGGAGCTTACCGATCAGGCTGAACTCTGGAAACACCTACTGAGGAAGTCTACCCGTCTGTCTATCTGAACCTGCATGCACGAAATGCAATGTCCCCAGAAAAGGGACGTCAGTACGAAATAATGTACCGAGTATGTAAGGCAATAACATAACTGAAAACTGAAACTAAACTGATAATATACTAACTGGAAGTAACTGGGAGTCAAAGATGATCTGGAGATATACTTACATGCTGATACTGACTCAACTCCTTCAATATAGTAAGTAAAATAAATGTCCGGCCCTATAAGGATCAGCACGTGTAACTGCTCGGCCGTAGTAGGCTCGCTCATAGGCGCTCGGCCATACTAGGCTCTGTATCTCGGCCATCCTGGGCTCGCTCATAGGCGCTCGGCCAAAGTAGGCTCGGTATATATAACTTACCATCTGATCATAGGATGCCCAATAGGGGCCTACCCATCGATTATAGCTCGATGATGGTGAAAATACTGTAATACTATATAGATATATAGACCCTCTGCTCACTTAACTGGAAGAAAATAATACTTAACTGAATATAAAGTCCCGATAAGGGAGAATACTATAACTTCTGAGACTAGGATAATGCTAATAAATTCATGAATACGAACTTCTCTTTATGTCTCGTTATCAAACATATGTAGTTACGGGATCATGCCAAAATGAAGGAAGGGCTTAGCTTTAACATACCTTATCACAATCTTTCCAATCACCAAGTTGAACTCGCCTATTCTCACCTTAATCTACAATAACGATAATAATACTATCATTAAGTTACGAAAGGTACAACTATCGCACAACGAACGACATGCTTATTTTGTATTAAAACGGACAGCATCTCCCCGATAATCCTTACTTCCTCCAAATTCAAGATAATACCAACAACACCAAAAAAAACAATAACATATATACATTATTTTCCAACCTTATGTACACCACACAATACTACAAAATATCCCAACACACCCCAATCTCTTCATACACAAAACGACCACCGTAGTAGTGTCAACAACTCGAAAATGTTACGACGAACGACCATCCCAACATACTGCATTTATGTGGTGTTTCTCCACACCATTCCTCCTACAAACTCCACATAACAATAGTAAATCACGCAGCCCAATAGAAACACAAAATAGTCCATAAAACAATCCACAAAACTGTCCGTTATAAGTGAATAACTCGAACTCACGGCTTTCGATCACCGTCCCGTGAGTTCTTACAAATATAGAACAACTTACTATGAATCTACAACAGTAAAGAATGTATGAAAGAGAGCAGTAAACTTATCTTATTTGTTGGATAACTCAGCTCCTATCTTGGTTCTTTAAACTCTAGGCTTTACCTCTAATTAGAACTTGAAAGGGAGAGAAAATCAATTAGGGTTTGTGGGAAATTTTTGGGAGGATGTTTGTAGAGATTAAGTCTGGTTATTTTGCCCTATTATCATCCTAATATATGAAGGGGATAGGCCTTTAAAAAGTCCTCTTTGAATGACCCGAACTGGCCCAGTTTTGGATTCTCGTTTAAGCAAGTAGGTGACAGTCTGCGTAGTCTTGCAAAAATACCCATATCTCTCTACTCCGATATTGTATTGACAAACAGTTTAATGAGTTAGAAAATAGACTCATAGATCATTAATTTAATGGGTGGAACACCCCATAACTCTAAGTATATTAGGAGAAAATTGCAGTTACATTTGACCCAAAGTTTCAATAAAACTTATGAATGTAACTTGTGATGACTTTCATTGACTTTTGTTCCACCACTCGCTTGACTTCAAAACATAACACACGACTGTTATACGAATAACATAACTCATAACATAACCTCCTTATCATGTTAAACACACTGGTCTCACCCCAAAAGTACATGCTATAACATTCCCAACTTGTTGGCTTTCGTCGAAACATTATTTTCTTCAATTCCTTTAGCTTCTGAACCTTCCAACCCTCTTTGTACTTGTTGTTCATGATCTTCAATATTTGTAACTTCCGAGGTAACATGATTAACTTACTTTATATATATTCAATGATGATCTCATTTTTGGGTCCTACATTAGTTTGCTCACGACGCAGTTTTATGTACGAAAATATAGCCATTCAACTGCTCATCGAGCCATAATTTCCACTCATAGGGGCACTGCCGGACATATGAGACAAAATATACAAGTTTACACAACTGAAGCTACCAAGCCTAAGTTGCGGTCTAAACCTGGACTCAAGTCCTCCAGACTTGCCCATCACCAAAACACAGAATACACATCTCGAACCTCATTCATAGAATCACAAGCCGACGATGCACAGTTGATACCGAGCGCTCACATGTGCATACGAATGCGTGGAGGGAATTCAAAGAGTTATGCTTCAAGCTGAATCAATTCCGCACGATAAGGAAAGAAAGATGAGAAATTATCCTAAATGCTATGTAGCCTCTCGAAGATAGGTATGGACGTCATCATACTGATCCACAAGACTCTACTAGACACTTGCTCATGACTTATAGAACCTGTAACGACCCGACCAGTCGTTTTGCTTTCTAGAATCCTGTTCCCCTAAATAAGACTTTCCGTAGTTGCTTTTACTAATTTATGACTTGCGGGGATGGTTGGTTCGGGATTTGAAAGAGTTTGAGTTGAAATCGGAATACTTGGTTCCTTAAGGTTGGCTTAAAGGCCAAACTTGACTTCGGTCAATATTTTGAGTAAATGACCTCAGAATCGGTATTTGACGGTTCCAATAGGTTTGTATGATGATTTCGAACTTGGGCGTATGTTCGGATCGTATTTTGGATGACTCGGGAGCGTTTTGACGCCTAATAGTGGAGGTTGGCTCTTGAAGTTCTTTAAATTTGGTTTGGAATGGATTTTGGTGATATCGAGGTCCAAACGAAATTCCAAGATCGGGAATAGTTCCGTAATGTCATTTAAGACTTGCACGTAAAGTTTGGTGTCAATCCGAGTAGCTTAAGTACGTTTCATAGCATTTGAAGTAAATTGAAGAAGTTGAAGTTCTTAAGTCAGATTCAATTGGTTTTGGAGTGCGATTCCCAGTTTTAATGTTGTTACGGGCATTCCGAGAGTTCGAGCGACTCCGTTTTGTGATTTCAAACTTGTTGGAATATTCGAGCGGGGCTCGGGAAGCACCGAGTGTCGAGCGGATGATGCTCGGGCAATTTCGGGAGATGAAACTCCCTAGTTCTATCACAAACGCACCTGCGAGCTCGTAGGTGCGAGACACGCGTCCGCAGATGCGACCCCAGCCGGCCCAGCCATTTTTGCAGATGCGGCTCCTTCTACGAAGAAGCGAGAGCCCGTCCGCAGGTGCAACCCCAACCGACCCAGCCAACTCCGCAGAAGCGGATCCGCATGTGCGGCCTATGCACCGCTGGTGCAAAAATCGCTGGGGAAGTGAGGTTCAATTAATACGGGACTTAAGCCATTTTCACTCATTTTCTCTCACTCTTTGGGCGATTATTGGAGCCTCTTGAGAAGGATTTCCACCTAGCTTTTGGAGGTAAGTAATTCCTACCTATTGTGAGTTCAATACATAGATTTTAGGTAGATTTCAACATGAAAATTGGTAGAAATCATGGGTTAGATGAAAAACCTAGGGTTTGACAAGAATGAGATTTTTACCACGAAATTGACCATGAAACTTAGTCATAATCATACATTTATGTTCCTTAGGTTATGGGTAACAACTTCCTTTAAAGATTTCCGGAATCCGAGCATGTGGGCCCGGGGGTGAATTTTAGGAATCTTACAATTTGGGTTGGGAAATCACTTAAATAGAGGAATTATGAACTTTTGAGCATAGATTGATTAGTTTATGTAATGTTTGACTAGCTTTGAGTCGTTTGGCGTCAAATTTGGAGGTTTGGGCGCGTCCTTGAATCGGGAAGTAGGCTTTGAGATGATGTAAGTCTCTTTTTTAACCTTGTAAGAGGAAAATTTCCCCATAGGTGAACTTAATTAATATGTGTTGTTGTTTGTGTGGGGGGGGGGGGACACGTATGCACGAAGTGACGAGAGTCCTTACGTAACTACTATTCCTGTTATGTCCATGTAGACTTAGGCTTACACCATGCCTTGTTGGTATTATTATTGCTTTATGTATATTGTTTGCCTTGAGAAGGGCAGAATGGAGTGTGCTTATTAAATGTTTCAAAAGGAAATGGAATTGAGGAAAAATAATGGTGATCTTAAAAGTTTTCATTCGAATGTCGTATTTTGAAAATAATGGGTGAGTACTATAATAATTTAAGAGATCTTTGTGTAACCGCGTTGCATGTATGATTCGCGAGCGAGGTAATTCCTTAAAATTATTTTTGACTGCGTCGTATGTATGATTCACGAGCGGGGAAATAGATGCATCTATGGTTCATGCCGTTCGACCCTCGGCAGTGCACAATTTATAGTTATGTTGGATCGGGCTGAATGTCCTCGATGGTATTGTGTGTGATAGTAGAACTGAAAGTTTCATTCATAATTAATATGGATTCATTGTCTGTGTGATCATATGTTTTAAAGGAAGAAGTGATTTAAGTTCTTAAATATGGTGATTTCTTGACCAGTTAAATTCTTGTTCTAGGTCTTATTGTTGTATACCATGCTTAATTAGAATCTTATATTATCATGTTATTGGCCCTAGTAAGTGTCGAAGTTGACCCCTCATCACTACTTCTTCGAGGTTAGGAGGGATACTTACTGGGTACATGTTGTTTTATGTACTCACGCTACACTTCTGCACTTAACTGTGCAGGATCTGAGGCAGGTGCATCTAGATACCCATCCAGCGCGCATTCTTGATCCGGGTTTGAGATTCCACGGTGAGCTGCCTCTTCCGAGCCGTTCAGCAGCATGCCGGAGTTTCTCTTTGATTGTATCTGTCTATTCTATTTCAGACACTAGGATAGTTATCTTTTGTATATTTGACTAGATTGCCCACATACTTGTGACACCAGGTCTTGACACACACACTAGTAGACTTATGATTTTGGTTTACTTACACGATTACAATTCGTACTTATTGCTTCCATTTATTTAAGTTATAATTTCAAACTCCTATTTTTTGTTTTACAAACAAGGAAAAACTACCACTTACTAATTTATTTAAAATAGGAATTCACTAGTTTATCAGTGTTGGCTTGTCTAACAACGGTGTTGGGCTCCATCACAACCTATAACGAAATGGGGTCATGACAGAACCTATGAACCTAGAGCTCTGATACCAACTTGTCACGACCCAAAATCCAACTAGTCGTGATGACACCTAACCTTATATACTAGGTAAGCCAGATAACAACAATCCGATTCATTTAATATTTAACTGACTCTAATACACTTTTCAAGGACTGGTAGTACAAATCATGAGCTTCTAAGATTAGAATTTGCAAAGCTGGTGTGAAATAACAATACGCCATCTGTCTGAAGTATACATGAATATATTAAAAATTTACCCTATGAATCGCGTAAAATGCTTCGCGATCGCGAAGGACAAATTTTCCACTACCAATTTTAACCTTACGATATCGCGAATAACTGCACGTGATCGCAAAGCATTGTCTCCATAGACCTACACAATCGCGGACTTGTCCACGCGATCATGAAGAATAACTTCGCGTGACCTGCTCCTACTCCAATTCCTCTTCGCGAATGCGGCATGCCTCACGCATTCGCAATGCATTGGCGTCCCAAGCTTCGCGATCACGTACCTCCCCATGCGACCGCATAAAATAAAACCTCCACAGCCCAGCTAAGCCTACGCGATCGCGGACCTTCTCACGTGATCGCGTAGATGGAAACCAGACAGTACACCAGAAAATCTGCAGCTATAAGCCTATAACACAAAGTCCAAAATTGATCCGTTAACCATATGAAACTAACCCGAGACTCTCGGGATCTCAACCAAATATACCAACAAGTTTCAAAACATCATACGAACTTAGTCGAGGCCTCAAATCATATCAAACATTGCTAAAAATATGAACCATACCCCAATTCAAGCTTAATAAAACTAATAAAATCTAACTTCTTCATTCGATGCCAAAACCTATCAAATCAAGTCCGTCTATTCTCAAATTTTGCACTCAAGTCATAAATGACATAATAGACCTATTCTAATTTTCATAACTGGATTTTAACCCCAATAACAAAAAGTCAACTTCCGGTCAAACTTCCAAACTTTAAATTTCCTATTTTCGCCATTTCAAGTTTAATTTAACTACGGACTTCTAAATAATTTTCCGGATGCACTCCTAAGTCCATAATCACCATACAAACCTATTGGAATCATCTAAACTCAATTCCATAGTCGTTTGTACAAAAATCACACTCCGGTCAACCCTTTTCAGTTAAGCTTTCAACATGAAATTTATTCTTTTGAACTAATCCCGAAACACATGAAACATCAAAACCGACGATTCAAACACGTCATAGTACATCATATGAATATATTCAAGACATAAATAGTTAAAAGTAGCATAAATATTCAAAATAACAAGTCAGGTCATTACATAAAGCTCACAACGTCTTCTTCCTTAATTCACACTTAAACTAAAGCTTCCATCCATGGAAGTTATCATGGTATCAAAGCCTACGACACAAGTGATTTGCATCGAATTAGGTTTTGTGAAACTTTTATAAATTGCTTGACTTTTCTTGAACTTTTGCATCATTCATGGCGTTTGATGATGAAACAAGCACTACGTCGGTCGGACCTACTGCTGGAACCTCTGATAATGTAGCTGCTCGCAATCACAACAATGACTTCCCCATAGTTGATCACAACCATCCTCTATACCTACATCCAACAAACACTCTAGTCTTTAATTTTACTTTAACTAATAGGATCTGAAAACTATGCAATTTGGTGTAGATATATGAGAATTGGACTGCTAGCTAAAAACAAACTAGGTTTTGTTGAAGGTCAATTCCCTAAGTCTAGGTTTAAGCCGAAATTACATGATCAATGGGAGAAAGTGAACGTTGTGGTCCTATCCTGTATCATGGATACAGTTCGACAAGGTTTGTTGACTAGCATAGTGTATGCTTCAAATGCACACAAAGTCTTGAAAGATCAAAGAGAAAGGTTTGACAA
The DNA here is from genome assembly GCF_000390325.3 of Nicotiana tomentosiformis. Lineage (NCBI taxonomy): Eukaryota > Viridiplantae > Streptophyta > Magnoliopsida > Solanales > Solanaceae > Nicotiana > Nicotiana tomentosiformis. The sequence goes on from NC_090816.1 coordinate 132,611,741, forward strand.
GGTGAATGAGCTAGAGTGCAATACCTGAACAAGGAAATTCACTCTCTTACTTCGGGAATAATGACTGTGACATACTATTTCTCTAAACTTAGGTACCTTTGGGATGAGTTTGATGCTATAATGCCATGTCCTAGTTGTACTTGTCCTGAATCAAAGAGGTATCTCGAGCACTTTAAGTACCAAAGGCTAATGCAGTACTTAACTGCCTTAAATGAATCCTATAGCCAAGTTAGGAGTCATATCACAATGATGTATCCTACTCCATCTTTAAACAAAGCATACTCAATGATAATAGACCATGAGAGCTAAATGAACCTAGCTAATTATACACAAGTGTCACAAATCACCGAATCAGTTGAGAGCACAACTTTGTTCACCAACAAAGGAGGATATCATGCTAGTACCAATTTCAAACATGTTCCAAGAAAGAGTAATCTGGTCTGTGAATACTGTCATCTTAAAGGTCATACTAAATAAAACTGCTACAAGCTCGTAGGTTATCCACCAGACTTCAAGTCCAAGAGAATAGGAGGCACTGCTGGGAATACTACCTCTTACACAAATTAGACCAACTCCAACTCATATGCAAATCAAGCTAGCTGGATGATACCTAATATAAGAGAGGCTACATATGGAGCCAACAATGCTGAAATGCAAGGACATCAACAACCTGCAGTCAGAGGAGGTTTCACTTAAATGGCAATGCCAACATCTCCACAGGCTCTTACTGCCTTCTATACACCAGAACAGTATCAACAAATATTCAGCTGCTCAAGAAGGGACCGGATGAAGGATCCTCAACCAGGGCAGCTGCTGCAGGTACACAAACAAACCTAATGTCTATCTATAATGATAGGGAGTAGATTATGGACACAAGTGCATATAATCATATGGCATATAGCTTACAAATGTTAAGAGTATACAAGCCATTGCCACGATCAGACAAGAGCAAAGTTCACTTACCTACATGAAATGTAGTCTCAGTCAAACACACATGATTTGCCTCTGTGTTTAAGAACTAAGACATATCTAATGTGCTATATATACCAGAGTTTAAGTTCAATATTCTGTTAGTGTCCAAACTCACTAAAGAACTGAAATGGATGGTATGTTCTTTCTAGACTTCTGCGTCTTCCAGAACCTCTTCAGTGGACATGTGAAGGGGATTGGTAGAGAGAAATATGGTCTCTATGTGTTACAGGAGAGGCAGTAGAAAGGATCAATTCAAGGTTCAAGTCAACAAGTAAGTACTAGCACTAGTACAAGTTATTTGAATAAGACTACTCATGCTCACATGTCTGATGTTTATGATTCTAGAAGCCTATGGCACAAGAGACTAGGTCATGCACTACTAGAAATAATAAGGAAACATGAAGCACTTAAACATCTAAAGGCTGATGCACATCAATATTGTATTGTTTCCCCCTTGGCAAAACAAATAAAGTTACCTTTTCAGCTGAGCTATACTATGTCTAAATCTGCTTTTGATTTGCTTCAGTGTGATATCTGGGGCCTTTAAAAAGTTTCCACCTATGATGGCAAGAGGTACTTTGTCACTGTTGTAGTTGATTATACCAGGTTTACCTGAATATTTCTGATTTAGTCTAAGTCTGACGCTATAGTTGTCCTTAAAGAATTCCTTATCAAAGTACAAAACATTTTTTCTACTTCTGTTAAAACAATTAGAATAGATAATGGATGTGAGTGTTTTAGCACATAATTCAAGGGACTCCTCTCTACTCTTGGTATTGAATACCAAAGCACTTGTGTGTACACTCTACAGCATAATGGAGTAGCTGACAGAAGACACAAAATCATCCTTGAAATAGCTAGAGGATTAAGGTTTCAGGTAGGCATCCAATTAAGGTTCTAGGGTGAGTGTGTCACCACTGCTGTTTATCTACTCAACAAGTTACCCTCCAGAGTGATTGGTTTAAAATCATCATTTGATATGCTTTACTGAAACCAATCCAACTCTTCCTAATGTAGCTCATAACTCACCACCACTCAATTCTGATACATCTCAAGAGCTCAGGAGATCTAGTAGACCAAGCAGACCTCCTGTGTGGTTGCAAGATTATGTTACTAAACCAACAACTCACACCTGTCCTTATCCTATTTCATCCTATGTAACCTACTCCAAATTGACAACACTTTATCAGCATCTACTGGCATTTCACTCAGCCATTCCTGAACCTAAGTCCTTCAAAGAGGCTATCTCAGGTCCCAATTGGGTGCAAGCCGTGAAGCAGGGAGTAGGAACTCTTGAAGACAACAACACCTGGACCATTACAGACCTACTTCCTGACAAGTCTCCTATTGGGTGCAAGTGGATCTTTACGGTCAAGTACAGGGCTACAGGTGAGGTTGAAAGGTATAAGGCCAGGTTGGTGGCCAAAGGGTACATCCATAAAGAAGGGATTGACTACATAGAGACCTTCTCTCCAGTGGCAAAGATGGTCACTATGAGGTATGTTATTGCCCTAGCTACCTCTAAGAACTGTCAGATTTACCAAATGGATGTACACAATGTATTCCTCAATGATGATGTTCTTGAGGAACTTTATATGCATATTCCTGAAGGCTTTTGTAGACAGGGGAGACTCAAAAGGTCTGCAAACTCCAAAAATCATTGTATGGCCTTAAACAGGCCCTAAGACAGTGGAATATGAAGTTAACATAAGCTCTAGTGGACATGGGATTCCAGCAAAGTCACGTTGACTATTCTCTCTTCACCACAAAAGCAAAGTGTGACATAGTTGTAATCTTAGTCTAAGTAGATGATTTGATCATCACAGGCACCAATCCTAGTCAACTAAACCAAACAATAGAAGACCTACAGACTAGGTTCAAAATGAAAGATCTTGGGAGCTGAAGTTCTTTCTAGACATTGAATTTGCTAGGTCCAAAGAAGGGATAGCAATGAATCAGAGGAAGTATGCTATGGAGCTGAATTTTGAATCTGGCCTAAGTGGAGCAAGGCATGCTGGCACTCCTCTTGAAATGAACCAAAAACTAACATCAACAGACTATGATAGCAGTATGAAAACTAATCCAGTAGATGAGGTGTTGAAAGATCCTAACAGCTATCAAATATTGGTAGGGAGGTTGTTGTATCTCACCATGACCAGACCTGACCTTGCCTTTGTAGTGCAGGTCCTTAGTCAATTTATGCACTGTCCAAAGGTATCACATATGGAAGCAACCCTTAGGGTGGTAAGATACATCAAGGCTGAGTTAGTTTGGGTCTCTTGATGCCTGCTAATAACACACAAACCTAGAGCCTACTGTGACTCATATTGGGGAGCTTGCTTGCAAACTAGAAGATCAGTCACTGTCTATTTAGTAAAGTTTGGGAATGCATTGATATCATGGAAGTCCAAGAAACAAGAGACAATTTCTAGGAGCTCAACAGAAGCATAATTCAGAAGCATGGATGCACGTGCTGCTGAAGTAACTTGGCTAATAGGACTCTTTGGAGAGCTTGGAGTGAAGATTGAACTACATGTTGAGCTACTCTATGATAGTAAGCCTGCAATTCAGATTGCAGCCAATCCAATCTTTCACGAAAGAATCAAACATATAGACATAGATTGCCACATTGTGAGAGAAAATATATTACAAGGAGTAATGAAGACTGAACACGTATCTACAAAAGAGCAATTAGATGATCTCCTAACTAAAAGCTTGGGCAAGCTACAACATGACTACTTGCTGAGAAGTGTAGGAGTAAAGAACATGTTCAAGCTATCAACTTGAGGGGGAATGTTGAAGATGAGTTAGTTGGAAATCAAGTTGTGGCTATGAGACCCACCGAATGTTAAGTTGTTATAATCTATGTAGGTGGTTAGGCGGTTAGAGTAGTTAGACCTCAGTAGAGTAGCGTATATAAATACATTGTAATTATACATAGTTAGATACAATTGAATGAAGAAGATAAACTTTATTTTCCAGAAATTCTCTCTCTAAAGTGTCACGACCCAAAATCCAACTAGCCGTGATGACACCTAACCTCATCCGCTAGGTAAGCCAAATAACAACAATCCGATTCATTTAATATTTAAGTGACTCTAATACACTCCTCAAAGACTGATAGTACAAATCATCAGCTTTTAAGATTAGAATTTACAAAGATGGTGTGAAATAAAAATATGCCATTTATATGAAGTATACATGAACAAATTAAAAATTTACCTTATGCGATCGTGTAAAATGCTTTGCGATCGTGAAGCACAAATTTTTCACTGTCAATTTTAACTACTGGATTTGTTGTTGTTGTTGTTGTTGTATAAGTAGTTTTGTGTAATGACTCAACCAGTTGTTTTGACTTTTAGAACCTCGTTTCCCTAAATAAAACTTCCCGTATGTGCTTTTATAAATTTATGACTTGCGGGGATGGTTGGTTCGGGATTTGAAAGTGTTCGGGTTAAAATTGGAACACTTGGTTCCTTAAGTTGGCCTTAAAATACTAAGTTTGACTTCGGTCAATATTTTGATAAAACGACCCCGGAATAGAATTTTGATGAATCTAACAGCTCCGTATGGTGATTTTAAACTTGGGAGCATGTTCGAAATTTTATTTGGAAGTCCATAGTTAAATTAGGCTTGAAATGGCTAAAATAGGAATTTAAGTTTGGGAAGTTTGACCAGGGAGTTTACCTTTTGAAATCGGGGTCGGAATCCAGTTCCGAAAATTTTTATAGCTCCGTTATGTCATTTATGACTTGCGTACAAAATTTGAGGTCAATCAGACTTGATTTGATAGGTTCCGGCGTCGTTTGTAGAAATTAAAAGTTTCAAAGTTCATTAGGGTTGAATCTATGTGTGATTCATGTTTTTAGTGTTGTTGGATGTGATTTGAAGACTCGACTAAGTTCATATGATATTTTAGGACTTGTTGGTATATTTGGTTGAGGTCCCGAGGGGCTCGAGAGTATTTCGGATGGTATTCAGAGTATTTTCCTTCATTTTGGCACTGCTGGTAGCTGCTGATTTCTGGTATTTTAAACCTTCTTCGCGATCGCAAAGATTGGGACGCGATCACGTAGGTTGGGTCAGTCTGTGCATCGCGATCCCGTGGCATTATTTGCGATCGCGTAAGGTTAATTGAGGGCTGTTGAGTTTTGTGCTTTGCGATCGCGTGAAGCGGGATGCGATCGCGTAGCTTTGATATTTTGTGACTCGCGAACGCGTGAAGAAGGTCGCGTTCGCGTAGAGTAACGTAGCAGAAGTGGAGGTCACGCCTTTGCTCTATGCGATCGCGTGGAGAGGGATGCGATCGCGTAGAGATGGGAACTCTGTGCTTTGCGATCGCGTGGGGATATCCGCGATCGCGTAGAGTTAATTTGGGCAGTGAAAATTTGTGCTTCGCGATCGTGTGTGGATGTTCGCGATCGCGAAGAGTAAAAACCCGGGCAGAGAGTTTAAGTTCCATTTTCCATTTTTAACGATTTGGAGCTCGGATTGGGGCGATTTTTGGGAGATTTTCAGAAAAAACATCGGAGTAAGTGTTCTTAACTCAATCTTGGTTAGATTACCCGAATCCATCACTGTTTTTAACAATTAATTGGTGATTTAAGTTAGAAAATTTTGAAAACCCTCTTGGATAGATTTGAGGATTTGAGGGTCGAATTGTTATTGGAATTTAGTCATTTTGGTATGGTTAGACTCGTGGTTGAACGAGCGTTCATATTTCGTAACTTTCACTGAATTCCGAGACATGGGCCCCACGAACAATTTTTGAGTTAATTTAGGATTTTATTGAAAATGTAGTATTTTCTTATGGAATTGATTCTATAATTTTTGTTGACTGTATCGAATTAATTATGACTAGATATGAGTCGACCGTAATCGGAAAATTGAGGAAAAGGCGTACTACTTGATTAAATTGGAGCAAGTCGAGGTAAGTGACTTGTCTAACCTTGCGTGGGGGAAAGTTTTCCTAGGATTGGTATTAATTGTAATGTGATGAAAGTCGTGTACACGAGGTGACGAGTGTGTACATGGGCTAAATGTGAAGAATTATATTTTTAAATTGTGTAGATCACTGTTGCATATTAATTAAATTATTAAATCTTGTTATATTCTCCATCATTGATTTGATTTATATACTTTAAATTTGTTTGACCTTCTCCTGCTAATTTACCTGTTAGCTGAAACTTGGTTTCTTTTATTCTGTGTATTATTTGTAGGTTGATTTTATTTAAATTAAATATTATTAATATGAAATATTTGATATTTTTAAATTTGGTATTTAAGCAACGTATTAAAGATTTTGAAATATTATTTATTTCTGAATATTTTTGTAAGATTTTCGTACCCATTGTGATGGAGCTGTGAACTCTTATTTGTGAAAAAAATATTATTGTTGATTTATTTTGGCATGAGCCGTGAACTCTTTATTATGGAAAAATATTGTTGTTGATTTATTTTGGCAAATTGAAATATTTGGGCTCTTGAGGTGCAAATTGTGATATATTGTGATATTGATATGCATGCGGTGATATAAGATTTGGGTGTTGAAACGCATTCGATGAGATAAGGGTGGCTTGTAGGGGAAACTACTAGAAGTCATGCGGTGTGATAAGGATAGCTAAAATGCGGGATGCTATTTCGGAAAAAATATTTTCTTTAAAATAAATTGCGAAGGCTCCCGCGGTGATATAAGGAAATGAGATATTGTGAATTTATTTATGATTTGGGACTACGAGGCGGTACCTCGAGTGTGCCCTTGTTGATATTGATTTATGGCCACAGTTGCCTTTGATTATTGTTGTGATTTTTTTAAAGTTGAAAAGAATTCTGTTTTATTTTTGCGAGGTATTATTTGCCATTATTTGGTGTAATTATATGGTGATATACTACTTGATTCATTTCCATTATCATTTTATCTTATTATATCGTTAAACATTTTTACCATGCCATTATTTATTTTTCAGTTGTGCCTGACCTGACCTCGACACTACTCTACCGAGGTTAGACATGATATTTACTGGGTATCGCTGTGGTGTACTCATACTATGCTTCTGCACATCTTTTTGTTCAGATCCAGATACATTTTATCAGAGCAGGCATCACTAAACTAGCTGTACGAGGAGAGTTCAAGGTATATCTGCCAGCGTCCGCAGACTCCGGAGTCTCCTTCTATCTTACTATGTTATCTTCCTTATTTGTTTTAGACTTTGATGTATAGAGATATAGAGAATAAATTTTTAGAAGCTTGTGACTTATTTTTATCGGGTTTTGGGAGTTGTAATTATTTGAATTGTAATTTATTTATTTTATATTTTTATAATTATTCCGCATTAATAGGTTTACCTAATTTTAGAGACTAGGTGCCATCACGACCTCCTACGAAGGGAATTTGGGTTCGTGACATTTTGGTTCTAGAATTTCTTTTTCCCACTAGGTCAATGTTATTAGTAATGTAAAACTAAAAGCAGTGTTTAAAACGACGGAAATTGTTTTTGCCTTTTAAAACGACATATCTAATGTGCTAATGTAAAAGCAGTGTTTAAAACGACGAAAATTATTCGATAACCTTCATTAATAGGAATTTCTTTTAATTCTTGCCTTTTTTTCTCCTCTTACCAAAACGACGAAAATTATTTGGTTTGGTAGCGAAGTGACTTACTAAGCATGCGCTTATTCATGTGGATCCCAGATCTCTCAAGTGACATTTTTTTAAATTACTTTGGTAGTGTTTAGTCAAAATGAATATATATATATATATATATATATATATATATATATATTAATTAAGTTAGAGCAGTTTAGATTAGAGCAGTTAAACCGTTACCTTTGAATAACAGGTTGGTATAGAATTCAAACATTTTGGAGCAGTGACTTGATAATGCCACAAGTAGTAAATATACATGAAAATAATCCAGAAAATAAATAAATAATATTCAATAAAAGTTCATAAATCAATGCTATTATGTACTAAGATATATATCAAATATTTACAATTTTTACATGTTTGTCCTTGCCTTTTTTTTTTTCTCGTTTCCCATCTCATCTTTTTTGTTTCATTTTAAATTTTATTTTGTATTTTTCTTGTCAAACCTTTCATTACGGTATATATTTGCAAATTGACATTATTTGAAAGAACCTAAACGGATTTGGAAAGCCAAAAAGATTTTCTTTACAAAAGACTTGCGAAAGCAATTTCGGGGAATCTTTTGTAGAAGATTGAGATTCTCCACCTAAAACTTGGAATCTTAGGTATCCAAATATTGATAATTTTATTTGTGTTTTGAAAAAAAAAAATACAATTTTTATTGAGTTAAATATTATGAAAGAATTGTAAATTCTCAGATAGTTCTGTGACAAAATACTCAGCTATTTCAACCATGTAAAAGAGAAAATATTAAAGAAGTCAATTGTTTCAGGCGTGCATCTCGTGTAAAATATAAGTTTTCAAGAGGTTCAACATATATAATATCACTGTTGCTCATAGCGTAAGCTTGAGTTATTTTTTTTAGTTGAAAAAATATTAAACTATAAAGTGTTAACAGCTATTTTTGCTATCCTCAATAAGGCATTAAAGTATACAATATGGAGATAAAGTTTCAATATTCCCTTCTAGATAAATAATTTTTTTTTATCTGACAAGAATTTTTCAAATGGACAAAATAGTCAGATGATGGAGTTTAATCAGTTTGAAAAACTTTTAGGAAAATAACGACTAAGTGAATTAAAAGAAGAATCAAATATTTTGAACAATATTTCAACAATATCTTTGAATTTGTACTTTCTTGCTTTAATGTTCTAGCATCTACTTAGTTGGAATTGTGATTAGGTTATCTAATTGCTTGAATCTAAGAAAGTTCAAATCAAGAAAGTTTTTCAAGAAAAAAGTAGTCCTTAATTATATGGAAAAAATCAATCTACAAATCGTTCTTGGTCGCAAAATTATTATTACTCTTGTTCAGGTTTTGGTACTCGCTATTTTGGTATGGATCAAAATTAAAAGAAAAAATATCTAAATTTATCTCTGTACTATCATAAATTGCATGCTAATTTTATCCTCAGATAAACTCTTGGTCTATTTATACTTTTGTCATTAGAGAATTTGTTTTGTACATATTTGCTTTTGTCATTAATGAAGGTGGCGACACACGTGTCCAAAATTCTTCGAGAAAAAGAGCCCTAATTTACCCCTCAATTTTTTATTATGCTTTAAATTTACCCTCAATGTGGAGCAATTTAGGGGTTAAGGAAACAAAAACAAGATTTTTTATTGACAGGTTAATACTAGACCAAAAGTTTAATGAAGAGTAAAGTTGCTTAATTTCGAATAGTATATATACACAACTTTGATCCTTTTCCCGTATTAAAATAACTTTTTGATTTCTATTTCAAGTGTTTGGATCAATTTAGAGACATAGGAATTACATGTAGAAAAATTACAAAATTCAAAAGATTAAAAAACAATCAAAATTAAACTTGTTAAGGAATTATGATATAAGAAATGCTATATCCTTGCATCACACGTGAAGTAGATGCATACTTCATCTTTGATGCTGATGCACACTAATTATTTTCAAATTCTTTGGTCCAACTTTTATTTTTAAAGGTATCACAGGTTCACTAATGAATAAACTTTTATTAACATATGCCAGCAGGCAATATTAATTATTCTTAATTCTGTATTAAATAATTTATCTCCATATACCTCTAAGTGTGCAATAAGGTTACGTTGCTTCTAGCCCTCTAATTCCACACTAATCATTGATTAATGCTCTCATAGGAGATATGGTTTCTTCATATATTTATTTATTTATTTATTTATTTATTTATTTATTGTCTTTTATCTTTTGGTTGGGGAAGGGTGGAGGTTGTCATCTCCACCTCCAACTTGAGAATTAGTTGTATAAATAAAGTGATAAAAGTTTATGATAATTTGACTTTTTCACGTATAATTAACCCATGTATCAACTTTAAACTATTGTTTGACATTAAAAAGAATAGTTGATTAACTTTACATCTTTATCAGTTAGGTATAATATTTTTAATGCATCCAAGAAAATGTTACTGTCTTTATGTGAAAGTTTTTTCAAGGACAATGACATGGTAATTTTAAAATGTACAGTAATAAAGAGACAGAGATGGCTTTTAATTTCCTTATCTAATTAAGTCTTGAGAAAATATTAATTCCATCGTTGCATGACCCTATCATCATTTATAATTTGCTAATACGACCATTATTTGCTATACAGGTATAAAGGAAGAGTAAAGAGTTAATACCCTAAAACTCCCCTAAACTATCACATTTTTGTCAGTTTCATGCTTAAACTATCCGATGTCCCCCAAAAATCCCTAAACTATATTCTCCTTCATATTAAAACACCCTCGTTATATTTTTGATAGTGTGTGTGTTATACGCTCCAAATTATCAAAAACATTTGCCATGTGGCAATCCACGTGTGGGGTTAATTAACTTAATCTAAAAATTGACTTAATTAGTTATTTTAAATAATAATCAAGTATTACTAGAGGGATAAATATTCACCCAGTTAGAAACAAAAAAAAAGAGGGGTAAGATAATTATTTTTTCGTCAATTCCCCTTTTCTCTCCTCTTTCGATGATGTATACTGTACCTTTCAGTAGCGATTTGCTCCATTAAGTTTCGTTGTAACCTTGATTTACTCCCAATAACCTTCGATTGCTTAGTCTTATTTTATTTTTGTTCAAGATTGAGGATTAAAAATTAGGGTTTGCCGAAAGATCTAGGGTTCATTGGAGTTCTGACTGAGTGAAGATTATTGGTAAAACTTCGAGTTGCTTTGAAGAAGATAGCTATGCACATGTACTACTTCTTTAAAAACTAACTTCTTTGTTGTAAAATTATTGTATAAATTTGCTGGGTAACTTCAAGTTAATTTTACCTAAAAAATTAGATCTTTTTTTTGTGAGTTATTGAATGAGTGTTTCTTCTTTCAAATAAATTCGGGTAATAAATTAAAGAAGAATAAAATGAGAAAGATAAAAAATAGATCCAGTAATAACAAGAATATAACGACCCGGCGGGTCGTTTTGAGTATTATAATCCCGTTTCCCCATTTACTGCTCAAATTGTGAATTACAGTTGTTATTTGGCTTGCCGGGGTAATTGGTTTGGGTCCGGTTCCAAGGTTTAGAATTTAAGTTGAAAACGTTGACCGAATATTGACTTATGTATAACGACCCCGGAGAAATTTTACTAAGGAAATTAAGGTTTGGTGGTGCCAAGGTAGATCAATTAGTACAAAGATGTGTAAAGAAAAATTTTGTCGGAAAAAGGGTCATTTCTGTGACCACTATGTAGTCGCTGAATCACTCTGCGGACCGCATAATGGTCACAAAGTGGACCAGGAGAGGGGCAAGATTTGAAAAAAATCTACGGTGCACTATGCGACCGCAGACTTATTTTGCGGTGCATTATGCGACCGCAGAACAAGTATGCGGACCGCATACCGCAGACCGGGTCAGTAATGCCCAGCTTTGGAGGCCAAATTATGCGGCCGGTATGCGGACCGCATACCTGTTATGCGATCGCATATACGACCGCATAACTGCGTCAGAGCTTCCCTTCTTTCTAATTTTTGACTCGACCCAACTTCGATTTATAGCCCTTGAAGCTCATTTTTGAGCCAAAATCTGATATTTTAGAGAGAGGTGAGAGCATTTTAGAGAGAGAAAGTGAATACTTAGTCATTTATCCATCAATTCTTGTTCAAGGTTTGAAGATTTCACAAGGATCTTGCTAGGGCTTCAAAGAGGTAAGAATTTCTTTCCTCAATTCTTCAATTTTGGATTTGGAGTAAAAATGGGTGATTTATAGTATGATTCTTGGGTGTAAGAGTATTATGTATACATACCAATAAGGTTGTGGAAATATTGTTAAGTTCAAATGGGTAAGGGTTGAGTTGAAAATGGTAGAAATCTTCATAGGCTTTAATTGAAGATTTGAGGGTCGAGTTGGTGTCGAATTTTAGTAAAATTTGTATGGTTGGACTCGTGGTTGGATGAGCGTTCATATTCTGTAACTTTTGTCGGGTTCCGATACGTGGCCCCCACGGACGATTTTTGAGTTAATTTCGGATTTTATTGGAAAAATTAGTATCTCCTTATGGGATTAATTACAATAATTGGTATTGACTGAATCGAATTAATTGTGGCTAGATATGAGGCTTTTGGAGACCAATTCTCATGGAAAGGGCATAGCGGAATAAAGAATTACATGGTTTGAGGTAAGTAGCAGTTTTAAATCTGGTCCTGAGGGTATGAAACCCCGGAGTTTCGTATCATGTGATTATTTGGAGGTGACGCACATGCTAGGTGACGGGCGTGTGGGCGTGCACCGAGGGGATTGTGACTTGGTCCGTCCCGTGGAGACTGTAAAGTTGAATAACTTGTTGATAATTATGTGTTCTCTATGTGTTGTGGAAATTTGATTATAAGTCATGTTAAAAACCATGTTTAGGCTATATGTTGGTATTGTTGGGACCCACAAAAGTCGTGTACTTGTTGAATTATTTGCTTAAATTATTGTTTTGTACTCAGTCATAGTTACTGATTATTTTTGTCTCAGTCTCTATTGTTCATTATTGATGTGTCATATCATTGTTGTTTGGGCTGATTTCATGATTGTTGAGAGCCCTAGAGACTGGAGAGCTTTATGACTGAATGAGACCGAGGGCCTGATTGTGAGATATTATACTATAGCACGTGAGTTGGCCGTGCAAATCCTTTTATTATACTATAGCACGTGAGTTGGCCGTGCAGATCCTTTTATTATACTATAGCACGTGAGTTGGCCGTGCAGATCCTTATATTATACTATAGCACGTGAGTTGGCCGTACATCACGTGAGTTTGTCGTGCGGATCCAGATATTTATATTATAGCACGTGAGTTGTCCGTGCAGATTATAGCGCTTGAGCTGTAGGAGCCTCTCCGGAGTCTGTATACCCCCAGTGAGCACGGGTACCCATTGAGTGTGAGTGCTGAGGGCTGAGAGTCGAGTGGTTGAGCCGTTGTGATGAGTTGAGTGACTGTTGCCTGAGAGGTTGTACTTGCTTTGCATTTGGTTGCTATCTGTCATTGTTGTGAAATCTCTGAAGGATTTTATATCCGGATTATATAAACTTGAACTGCATAAAATTGATTGGCTTAAAATGCTGGATTTGAAAGCATGCCTATTCTTTTCTGGAATTACTGAAAGTGAACTATAACTGTGTAGCTCGTCATTTTCTTCAGTTCCTTAGTTTTTATTGTTACTTGCTGAGTTGGTTGTACTCATACTACACCATACACTTCGTGTGCAGATCCAGGTGTTCCCGGACATAGCGGGTGTTGATTCTTCCATACAGCTACTTTTTCGGAGATTCAGATGTAGCTACCGTATTTCGCAGGACCTTGCCTCTCCTTCCCTATCTCTATATTACTGTATTGTGGTCTTAGACTATTGTAGATCGTACTTTTTCAGATTTGTATTCATATTATATGCTCATGTACTCAGTGACACCAGGTTTTGGGGAATGTTCGTATTTGTATTTGGGAGATTTTATATTGTATTTAAATATTATATTTTCAAACTTAAAAGAAATTTTGGTTTAGTGATATTAACGGCTTGCCTAGTATCAAGATAGGCGCCATCACGACGGGTGAGATTCTGCGTCGTATCAAAGAGAGGGAGAATTTCAGATAGAACCAGATGGAGAAATGAAGAAGAAAGGAGAAAAATGGGAGGAAATGGTGAAAAAAGAGGAAGAAAGGTTTAATTAGCCGTTACATGCTGTTAGGTGGGGACCTTTTGATAGATTTTTTGGTCATCACGCACGCAATAACAAGTTATTACACACGGTTTGCCAAAAATATAACGAGGGTATTTCAATATGAAGGAAAATATAGTTTAGGGAGGTTTTGGGGACACCGGATAGTTTAAACAGGAAACTGAAAAAAACGTGATAGTTTAGGGGAGTTTTAGGGTATTAACTCTAAAATAGATGTGTTTTTCATGAGAATTTTTACAGAATAAATATTTTTTATTTTATAAAAAATATTAAGTTGAAAAAGAAAACTACATCTCTAATGTTGGACATCCAATATCTACTTCATTCTTCATGGTGTGTAAGTATCTTTCTCTCTCCTTAATCGAGGTCTCGAGTTTGAAATTTGAGAATAGAATCGTCTTTGGTAGGGAGCGTTTTAGCATCAAAATAGGACGTCCCTATACGAACCCGAATTAGTCGTTTCTCAAAGCAGGTAGCGACACTGAGCAAAAAAAAAAGGAATATGAATATTAATAAAATAACACAATATGTGAATCAAAAGTAATTAATGGATGTATTTTAAGATAATTATACTATCACTAATGATTGCCAAGTGGGAACGATGACATACTTGTTTTAAATAATATTTGAGTTATTGATATCTAAGATCATCTTCATATGGTGATAAGCTAGTCAATTCACCGTAGGTAATTATATAAAATAAAAAAGAAAGAAAGAAAAGGAAATAGACTCCTTTGACAAAATATTAATTATGACATCTTAATATAGCTAATGTTATATCGAATATAGTTTATATACTATACACTTAGTATATATACTACATTATACTCTCTCTTTATATATATATATATATATATATATATATATATATATACACACATCTTAATATAGCTAATGTTATATCGAATATAGCTTATATACTATACACTTAGTATATATATTATACTATACTATATATTTGTGTGTGTAAATAATAAAGAGCTTATATATATATATATATATATATATATATATATATATATATATATATATATATATATATATATATATATATATATATATATATATATATATATAAAAGTTAAATGTAACACCCCGAAATTTTTTTTAAGTATTTTAAGACCATTAAGAAGATTGGCGGATGCTAAATATATCAATTCGGGTATGAACAAGACTGGTAATTTGAATGATATCAATTGATCTTGATAATATATGTATGAGGTGCATTAAAAATGGTTTAGGGTCTAAGAAGAGCCCTAAGGCTAAGTCAAGTTAAAAATTATATGATTGGATAAAGTTTCAAGTGAGTTTGAGTGATGAGCTTAAACAGTTGTGGTATGATGGAGTTGAGACATATGATATATCAACTAAGAAAAATTTCAACTTGCGTGCTAATTTAATGTGGACCATTAATGATTTTTCTGCGTATGGAATGTTGTCTGTGTGGATAACTGTCGGAAAGTTAGCATGTCCTTACTGCATGGAAAATGGTAAAGCGTTCACTTTAAGACATGGCCGAAAGCAGTCATGGTTTGATTGTCATCGTCAGTTCTTGCCAGTTGATCATGAGACGCATTCAAAAAGAATACAATTGAACATGATTTGCCACCTTTAATTTATTCTGGTGAGAAAATTTGGGAGAGGGTTCAGAACTTCACTAATGTTACCGAGTCCCCACCTTCTAGATTTCCTGGATATGGTATTACTCATAACTGGACAAAATAAAGCATATTTTGAGAGTTACCATATTGGAAGGATAATATTCTCCGGCACAATCTTGATGTCATTCATATTGAGAAGAACTATTTTGACAATTTGTTCAACACAGTGATGGATGATAAGAATAAGACAAAAGATAACCTGAAGGCTAGACTGGACTTACAAGAATATTGCAGGCGACCTGAATTACATTTGCAGTCTGGGAACAATGGTAAGGTGTTCAAGCCCAAGGCCAGCTACACATTCACTTTGGAACAAAGACGACAGATTTGTGAGTGGGTTACAAACCTAAAGATGCCCGAGGGCTATGCATCGAACATGGGAAAACGTGCCGATATGGTTGAGAGAAAGTTGACTCATATGAAAAGTCATGACTGTCATATATTCATGGAAACCTTAATCCCTATTGCATTTTGTGGATTGCCTGAAAATATATGGAAACCCATTACAGAGATAAGTTTGTTCTTCAAAGACTTATGTTCTACCACATTAAGGGAAGAAAACCTATTTCAAATGAATCGGAACATTCATGTAATCAGTAATAAGCTGGAAAGGATTTTTTCATATGATTTCTTTGATGTGATGGAACACCTTCCAATTCACCTTGTACACGAGGCGCGACTTGGAGGCCCGGTTCAATGCATGGGGATGTATCCATTCGATAGGTAATGATCAAACCTTAATTTATTCTTGTAATTATCACGATCCGAAATTTCCTACCAACGGGACCGTGATGTCGCCTAACATTTCACTTGTCAGGCAAGCCAACATTAGAGAATCATTAAACCAATTCCTTATTTCCATTCAGTAAATAATAATAATTAACTAAGATAAAATATAATAAGTACGGAATATCATAAAACTGTATTAATTACTACCACCCGGATCTGGAGTCACAATTCACGAGTATTCTAGAATTTTCTACAAGTAATAGTCAGAAAGAAATACAACTGTCTGAATGAAAGAAACAGTAGAATAGAAAAGATAGACGGGGACTTCAAGGTCTGTGAACGCCGGCAGATCTACCTTGAGTCTCTGAACAACGGACCAATAGCAAAATCTCGATCAACCCGAGCCGGTATCAAAATTTGCACAGAAAGTGCAGAGTACAGTATCAGTACAACCGACCCCATGTACTGGTAAGTGTCGAGCCTAACCTCGATAAAGTAGTGACGAGGCTAAGGCAAGGCACCTACAAATCAATATGTACAATTTAACAGTGTATATGCAAATAACAAAAATGAAGAACTAAACAAGAAATGTCGGGAGGGGAACATACTGAGTGGAATACAAGATAAAGAACTACAACAGAATGATCACCGGTGCAGTCAATATACCATGAATCAACAGGAATAGTAAATACAGTAAGAAAAAATGCACGGTATCATCCTTCGTGCTTTTACTCTCAATCTCACCATAAAATTAATAGAAATGACACGACATCACCCTTCGTGCATTAACTCTCATATCATGGCACGACATCACCTTTCGTGCATTAACACTCACAATATGGTACGATATCACCCTTCGTGCATTAACACTCACAATATGGCACGACATCACCCTTCGTGCATTAACACTCACAATATGGCACGGCATCACTCTTCGTGCATTAACACTCTTCCTTACCATAATGCAATGCATAAATAACAACAGATATATAGAATAACAAGTACAAACCTTACTGCAACATTTGGTTCCATAATATCAATCTCAACTTTGAAATAAAAACTCAATTATCACCAGAAAATCCGTAAACATGATAAGAACGATAAATTGGACAACACTAGTATAACACGTAGCAATTTGGCATAGGAATGAGACAATATAAGAAAAATAGAGAAACATGGAAAACAGGTAAATTGGCGGCGCATAAGTACTCGTCACCTCACATATACGCCGCTCACATGAATTTCACTTAGCAAGTAATCTAAGGTTCCTAATTCCCTCAAGTCAGGGTTAGACACAACACTTACCTCACTCCGAAGTCCATTTAATTCTCAATCATAACTTTTCCTTTGGAATTCACCTCCAAACCACTCGTATCTATTAAAAAATGACTCAATAATATCAAATATTGCTAAAGGAATCAATTATATTGCATAAATTAAATTTTTCAATTTTTCCTCCAAAAAGTCGAAAAATCGACCCCGGGCCCGCTTGATCAAAACCCAAGGTTCGGACCAAAATCCTTTTACCCATTCACCCCCGAGCCCGAATATGTAATTAGTTTGGAATCCGACCTCAAATTGGGGTCTAAATCCTCAAATTTTTGAAATCTCTAGTTTCTACCCTAACCCCTAATTCTACCATGAAATTCTAGATTTTAGGTTGATAATTCAAGAAATGTAATGGGTAATTGAATGAAAATAGTTTAGAATCATTTACCAACACTTTGGGGAAGAAAATGACTCTTGAAAATCGCCTCTACCCGCTTGGTTCTTGAAAAATATTGAAGAAATGGCTTAAACCGTGTTTGGAGTCTGTTTTAAGTCACTGGACAGGCCTTCATCATGTTCGCGAGAGGCCTGTCGGGATCGCGATGCACAGAGGCCTAAGGCCTTCGCGAGTTTTTCTACGCGTTCGCGTAAGGCAGCTCCCTCCAAGCCTTCGCGTTCGTGACCCAGTGGACGCGTTCGCATAGAAGAACATAACCCCTCCCTAGGCCCTTTAAACTATCGCGTTCGCGTGAGACAGATCGCATTCGCGAAGGGTACCACCCCCAACGTTTCACGTTCGCGACCAGTCCTTCGCGTTCACGAAGAAGAAATTTACCTTGCCCCCATTTTACCTTTCGCGTTCGTGACACTACCTACGCGAACGCGAAGAAGGGCACACCAGAACAGTTGGTGCAGCAAAAATCTTAGATTTTCTAAGTGCAAATCACCCCGTAGCCTATCCGAAACTCATCCGAGCCCTCAGGGCTCCAAACCAAACATGCACACAAGTCTAAAAACATCATACGGACTTGCTCGCGCGATCAAATTGCCAAAATAACACCTAGAACTCCGAATTTAGCACCAAATCGAATGAAATTCTCAAGAACACTTTAAAATTACTATTTTCTCAACCGAAGGTCTGAATCACGTCAAATCAACTCCGTTTCTCACCAAATTTTTCAGACAGGTCTTAAATATCATAATGAACCTGTACCGAGCTCCAGAACTAAAATACGAACCCGGTACTAATAATGCCAAACATCAATCAATTCTTAAAATTAATTAATTTTCAGACTTTTAATTTTCATCAAAAATTCATAACTTGAGCTAGGGACCTCCGAATTCAATTTCGGACATACGCCCGGGTCCCATAATTCAATACAGACCCACCGAAACCGTCAAAATATGGATCCTAGCTCGTTTACCAAAAATGTTGACTGAAGTCAACTAAAATCAACTTTTAAGGCAAAAATTCTTATTTTCATTAGTTTTCAACATAAAAGCTTTCCAGAAATCTGCCCGGACTGTGCACGCAAATTGAGGAGGGTAAAAATGAGATTTGTAAGGCTTAAGAGTGCAGATTCAAGTTCTAAAATATAAGATGACCTTTTGGGTCATCACAGTATTTTTCTTTAACATTATCGTCTAATATGACAATGTGCAGGACTATCGGCAAGTGTAAACGATTTGTTAAATAGAGGAATAGGATTGAAGGATCCATATGCAAAGCCTATCTTGCAAAGAAAACTGCCCATTTTTGTTCTTACTACTTTGACAATCATGTGCCATGTGCTAGAAATAGGCCCAATCGGCACAATGTGGTGATTGAGATTGATCCATTATATCCACCAATGTCCACATTCAATCAACCAGGCCGAGGTTCTAAAGATCGAACAAAAAGGGGCCTAAATAGTATGGAGTACAAATCAGCTTCAAATCATGTGTTGCTAAATTGTCTGGAAATTCAACCCTTTCTTCAGTAAGTGTTACGTAAGATTAATTTACATGGGCTACTATTTAATTTGGTTGATACAACTAACAAATAATTTTCAATGTGTCGCTCAGTGACTTCGTGAGTCAATTTAGTTATAGTGCTGTATATTCTACATTTGAGGCATGGTTTAAAGAGTGTGTAAGTGCATCTTACATACTTTCTCACATGTGAATATACATACTTGTAAATATACTTGCTCACTTGTGATTTATTTACCCCTACATGTAGGTCAATAATCCAAACAACGGTTACGACCATGTCTAAGTATTATGTGAATGTTTACAAATTTCACACCGAGGAATACTCCAAGTATATAAAAAAGTAATAACAGTGGGGTGTGTGTCAAAGGTGGTGAAGACAACCAGGATGAGGAAAATGATTATTATGGTGTGATCAAAGAGATTCTAGAATTGTCATATTCAGGTTGGCCAAATAAGAAGATCATACTTTTCCGATGCAAGTGGTTTGACCCAACACCTAGAAGAGGTGCAAATGTACACTCACAGTACAACATAATTGAGGTTAATAAAAAGAGGAAGTATGATCGCTATGATCCTTTTATAATTGTAGAAAGAGTTAGGCAAGTGTACTATGCTCCATATCCATTGCGGAGGGATAAGGCTGATTGGTTGTTGTAATCAAAACAAAGCCTGTTGGTAGGGTGAAAGTTGAAAATGTGCTAGATGTTGCTTACCAAAACGATACCTCAAGTGTTAACCAAATGGTGGATGATCATTTAGAAAATTACTTGGAGCATCCTCAACGCATATTAGAAAAAGTTGATATGGAGGAAATAACAATCATAGAAAATGAGGATGAAGAATCACCTAATGAAAATGAAATAAGTGAAGAGGAAGGATTTTCAGACGAGGAAGGATACGCCGACAAAGACGACTAGCATGTTAGTTTTTTCAAGCGCTCTCAACTTATATAGATTTATATTCTCAATTCTAACATTTTCTTTAATTTATGCAGATGGCCGGTAGGGGTCGAGGTAGGTCTAGGAAGGATAAAAAGCCTATTGATCATGATGATGGTGCTACACCCTCACTTCCTTCCACTCCACACTTGCATTCCTCTGCTACTGATGGCCGACAATAATCTTCTAGGTACAGATCTATTCCACCACATTCATCTACTCATCATACTACCCACCATTCGCCTGCCCAGCAGTATTATCACCATTCTCTGCCACAGGGCTATACCCCGCTTCCTCCACATGATCGTACAAGTAGTTGCATGGGTGCATCGAGTCACCAGTCACAGAGCCATGTGGTACGCTCGTCATCTGCTCCATTTGCTTCATCTCCAGCTGGATCGCATCCATCTAGATTTCAGCCGGCCGGATCGCAGCAGGGGTCTAGATCGATGCAGGGGTGTGGATTGCAGCCATCTTCATCAGGGACCAAGTCTCCCTCTCCACAGAGTTCGTCTCCTAGAATTTATAGACTTCGTCTTCGGGATAGTAGCACTGAGCCAGATGCCCCCCTTTCTACGTACCCTTCAGATTCATCGGAGGAGGATGATCCAGATGAAGTGTGTTATGATCGTTATCATAGGATGATCATCAGGCCTGAGGGCAATGGGTAAGCTTTATTTATTACTTCTTTATTTTTGCTGAATTATAATAGCCACTCTTGTTTATTTAATGTAATTTCTATGTTGCAGGTTCATTCTTAATCATCAGGTTACAAAGATAATCACTGATATTCTTGGCGGGTTGTATAATGCACCCTATCCGACTTGGAGTGACTTTCCAAAGGATCTCGTGCAATAAATGTTCAACCAATTTAAGGTTTTAATACAATTCTTATATATTTAAGCATTATATTAACAATATTTGCATCTAACGTTACATACTTTATTTGCAGACTAAGTGTACTTGGGAGGACTGGTATAACTGTGAAATTTGTGCAAATTGGGAGTAAAAATACCGTAAGAGACTCTCTGATTCCTTTTGCTCCGCTCGAAAGGTTAACAAGAAGCCTTCATGGGTTCTACCGGATTTATGGGAGGATCTGCAGAGGTATTGGGCCGCCGAGAAATTCGAGAAGTAGAGTGAACTGGGAAAGAAGGCCCGAGCATCTGAGAAAGGTGACTCCTTGCACTGTCTGGGTTCAAGGAGCATGGGGGATACAAGGAGATAACTGGTAATTTCTTAAAATATTTCGGTCTATTTTTATCGAACTATATTTATATATGTTAATTTCGTTAACACGTTTTATTATATTTGTAGGAAAAAAATATGGGAGGAAGATGAGTCATGATGAGTTCTTCATGGAGACTCACATCCGGAAGAAGAAGGCACCGTCATATCCAACTAGATGGGTCGAGGACCGGGCGAAGACTACACATGTAAGTTTCATAACTACTATAAATGTTTATAATATTATATAATTAGTAATTTTTTATCTTCTAAATAAAGGGTTGCTACAAGATTAATGTGGAGGAGTACACTCAGAGCTTGCCACCGAATGAGCAAAGCGAGCGACCGCCCATTTCAGACGAAGAAGCGCAGAGGATATGGTTGGATATTGTCAGTGGTCTTAAAAAGAGAAGAGCATACGACCTTCCAGATAAATCATTTCGGTGCTACAGGGTTGGATTGCAAGGTATAGGGACTTCCGCCCAAGGCGAGGCGATTGATAGGTCGACTATATCGTCTATAGAACAGAAGATCGCAAAGCTGACAACAGAGCTTGAAGAGACAAAGGCTAGAGAAAAAAAAGAGAGATGAACAATTTGGTACCCTTCAAATTCAGCTAGAAAGGAGGGACGAACAATTTAATCTCCATCAAGGTCAACTGACCAGTCTTCTTGCTAGTGGTACTTTTTTCATTCCCCGGTCTCGTGAGCCTTCCCCATGTGCCGACGATGAAGGTTCTAGGAGTGAAGATGGAGATGATGCTAGATAACAAAACTCATTGAATGGTGTGTATTGCTAAACAACGTATTGAACTTGTCAATATTTAGTTGAGACTAGTTTTGAATGATGATTGTATTGTTATTTTGTTATTGAACATTTTAGTAGGTGTTGTTGTGGTTGTTATTAGTTATTGTGGTTGTTATTAGTTGTTGTTGTTGTTAGATAATGGTTGTTATTGTTAGTTAATAGTTTTTGTTAGTTAATTGTTATTGTTGTTGTTAGTATATTCATTGTTGTTGATTAATTATGGTTGAATGACAGCAATGTAATGTTGCCATTATAGGATGGATATTGGTTGTAATTGGCAGGTGGTGTAGCTTAAAAACAGGCATTTTCTGCCCAGATTTCCGACCGAATTCGGTTGGAAATTAATTTCCCCCCTACCCCCCAGAAATTCATAATTTCTGACCGAATTCGGTCGGAAATTTCAAATAAATTCTCCAGTTTATTGAAATTTTCGACCGAATTCGGTCGGCAATTATGAATTTATATTTATTTTTTTAAATAAATCAATAATTTATTATAATTTACAACTAATTATTAATTAAATATTTTTTTTAACATTTCTGAACGAATTCAGTCGGAATTTGAAAATTAAAAAAAAAATTAATAATTTCCGACCGACTTCGGTCGGAATTTTGAAAATTAAAAAAAAATATTTAATAGTTTCCGACCGATTTCGGTCGTAAATTTGAAAATTAAAAAAAAAATTTAATAGTTTCCGACCTATTTCGGTCGGAAATTAAAGTTTGACAGTCAGTCAACGCTTTGAAATCTCCGACCGATTTCGATCGAAAATTTCCGACCGATTTCGTTCGGTATACGTTAGCGACCATCGTTTTTACGACCAATTAAAATCGGTTGAAATTCGGTCGAAAATTATCAATTTCTAATCGATTTCGATCGGAAATGGCGGACGAAATTGCACTGTTTTTTAGTAGTGCAATAACATGATACATCCCCAAAACATAATCACGGTTCTCGATTTAGAACGACAAATTAATAGAGAAGTTTCTGATAGAGTTACTTCGCTCTTTATTGAGCTTTACACACCCAAATTCGAATTAACGAGGCATGTGGGTTTCAGATATTGGATTCTTAAACAAATACAAATAAAAATAAAAATCAATAGATAATAAAAGGCACTATCTCTTGCATGACCACAATATTATAACTTGCAAATTCATTCACTTACATGCAAATTTAATCTGATTTATGCATTAGAACAAACAGCTTTTAACAGCAAAAGTAAAATTAAACAAATATTTGATATGGGGCTTTTGTGTTTTGTCCCCATACTTTTTGACTTTTTATTCCACTTAACTGCATGTAACATCTAAACTACTATTGACAACAAAAGTAAAAAAAAAAAAAGAAAAAAAAAAAGGTGACACGAACTTGCCAATAAAAAAGAAACAATTTTTTTTAATTAAACTCGCGTATCGATAACTTATATCACAAGAGTTGCTCAAACTTCCAAGATTCATCATATGTGACATTATTCATGTCATTATCATCATTAAGCAAGAAATCCAATGTGCTGCTGAAATCATTTTCCCATCCAAATCCCATGTTATTTTCCATTGGCCAATCATCAAAACTTGGCAAAAACTTTAACTCTTCAATTATGTAGGATGATGAAGATGAAGAAGAAGAAGATGATGTTGATGGGGTTGATTTAGAAGGGACTAAAATCTCATGGGGTTCGATCAATGGAACTTCATCAGTACAAAAGCCATTATTGTTGACTTCCACTGTAGTTGAGTCAAAAATATCGTTATTATTTGTGCAACTTGTCCCCGTATTCTTGTTATTGTCGTTGTCGTCGTCTATTTTGATCTCTGTAATAGCTGACTGATCAATTGAAACATCATTTACTGTGCAAGGTGGCATTATTTCTTGTACTTTTTCTTGTTGAATTGGCAGATTTTCTGGCTGTTGTATGCTTGTAATTTGGTCATTAGTAATAGTAGTAGATAGTGGTTTGTGAGTGACTGGATCAATCCCCATTTTCCTTAATTTTTTCTTGATATGTGTATTCCAATGGTTCTTGATTTCATTATCAGTTCGTCCAGGTAAATGAGAGGCAATTTTAGACCACCTGCAAACAATTTTCAAAGGTAAAGAAATGAGTTACTTGCATACACTAATAGTAAATAAATATTAAAGGGCAGCATGAAGCACAAGGCAGAGGTGGAGCCCGGATTTTAAGATTATGGGTTCGAGACTTAAATCGTTTTAAGTTAATGAGTTCTAAATTAATAATTTATACATATCTAATTAATCTTTTAAGACAAATATAAAATTCGAATCAAAGCTACTGGGTTCGGCCGAACCCGCTTCCGACACTCTAGCTCCGCCCCTGCCACAAGGTATCTCGTATTTACGCAGGGTTCAACGTAGGGCAGCATCCAAAGGGTATGACATTGACAGTCTATCCTAATTCAAGCATTAATGACTGCTTCCACATCTCGAACCCGTAATTTATATGTCACACGAAAATAATTTTACTAATCGGATTAAATTTTGATATGTGATAGTAGTAGTAGTATTTTTTTTTTATTTTATGTTTGACATATTGGTATCTTGTGTGCAATATTTGAGGGGTCCATTTTCCCATTTGGGTAAAAAGAGTCTTAAATAGGTAAGAAAAAAAAAAATTGATAATAACAATGACACTGAAAGCTACACAGTGAAGAATGGGAGTTTGAAATTGAGTTAAAGTTGTTGACTACCACTTCAGACATTATTTGAAGTCACTACTTTTTTTCTTGAAGTTTGCTTTTAATGAACTCCACATGAAAGTAATTTCAAAACTCATGTTTTTAAATATGCAAATGCCAAAAGTGAAAAGTATGAGAAATAATTGGCATGGTTTTTTCAAAGATAATTAAATAATTTACCTGTTGCCAAGTTGAGCATGAAGATCAATAACCATTTTTTCTTCATATTCTGATAAAAGTCCTCTCTTTAAATCTGGTCTCAGATAATTTGTCCATCTCAGTCTACAACTCTTTCCACACCTCAAAAGCCCTGTAACATAATAAAAAACTCAGCACCCACAAAAAAATGAAAAAAATAAAAATAATAGTACTACTATTTATTACTAAACTATTTGGTAAAGAACCTTTTCTGAAGTAATTAATTAAATTGTTTATCATTTCAAATCACTACAGAGAAACAAGATTGGACCAATGGGAATGGAACAATCATTGACATCAAACCTTTTCGTGGATTATTTTCATAGCATGACCTTTTCTGAGGCTATTTTTTAAATTCTATCCCTGTCTATCCAGTGGATTGTATTTCACATTTAAAAGTAATTGAATGGTTCTTTTTTTTTTCCCAGACACATCTAGCTCACTGAGTTAACAGGGAATAGTCATAAAAAGGGCCATTTGTGCAAATGACCACTTTTTCCTTATTTCACAATTAGCCACTAAAGAACATAGCTCCATAGTAGAAAAATGAGACAGACCTGCAAGTTTAGGAACAGCTCTCCAACAACATTGGCCATTGTTGAGAATAAAGTTAATGAGCTTCTTGTCTTCCTCAGCTGTCCATGGACCTTTCTTCAATCCAACTTTGTCACAACATGGTTGTCTCCCCATTATTATTTCAACAAAAATAGTTATATAACAAAGTTCAAGAAAATAATATTATTATCTTCTTGATTTAGAGCAATATAGATTGAGGAGAGGAACAAATAGCTTTTTGTTATTAGATCAAAGAAAGAGAGAGACTTAGGGAAGAATTTGAGAGAGAATGCAAAGAGAGGCCTAACTAATGAGACCAGCACCAAAGGCCACCTACTTATATATAAAATGAGAACCCCCCCACCCCCAAAACCAAACCCCCCATTACCCCCACATCAGCGGGTACCACACAACACCTCTAGAGAAAAAAACACGGTTTATCAATACATGTGTAAGAACTTTGTTTTTATTATCATCACGTCCGAGTCAGTTTACGTACATTTCGACTAATTTTATGAGCTATTTGCTATCTCCCATCAACACAGTTATTGAATTTAATACATATGTATAGAATTTAATTCACATACATTGTTATAGTTCAGTTTTTTTTTTTTTATGTTATCTGTGTTATTTATCTTATTTTTCATATTAAGAATATCACTATTATAGATGGTTATATACAGTTATTTTAGAAATGATTTGATATCTAAAAATTCTTTGACATTTTCTATCTTTTTATCATATATGTTACTTCTAATTTTAGTTATCATAGATGATTCCAAGTAACTATTTAGAAAATGATCTCTTGAGGCCACTTACGATTTGGATGAAAGAAAATGATTTTTTTAGATATTTTGTGTATTATTTTCACATCTTTTATATGTGAAAACAAAAGTCTCTTATAAAAATAATATGAAATTAAAAATAAATTTGTAAAAACGACAAAATTAACTCTCCCGTAATTATTTTGTAGTCGACAATGTAGGAATTCTTTATCACTGACCATATATAAAAGTTCAAACTCGTATAAGTGTATTCTACTTTTTAGGTTTATATAATTTAATTTCCCAATTTTATTGACTATAGGCACACGTGTAGTTCAGTGGCACAGCGCGTCCAAGCGCGTGGTATAGTCATCTTCAGAAAGCGCCACCTCAACACACCCCTCTTTTTATTTGCTTGAGTTTGAAGCATAAAGTATGGGAAAATACTCAATTCTCACACCTCAGCCAGAAGAGAAAACAAAGTTTGCCAAATTTCAGTAAAGTAATTTTCTTGAATACCCATTTGGGATAAAGCGGCAAATTCATCAAAAATTACATCCATTTGACGTTATATTATTATATACTTTGTTGAATGTTGACCTTAAAATTTACTTACCAATGCATATTTTTAGATTAGATGACTTTGATTGGTTTTCCAAGTCAATTTAATCAGTTGTATAAAAAAATATGTAATGTTTTTAATGCTCTATTAAATAGCACAACTCTTTCTTTCCATGATCTCCTTCCGAAGAGAGGCACCTTCGCATCAAAGGCGGATCCAAAATTTATAGTTTATAAAATTTTATAATGATCTCAAATTAATTAATAACTGGGTTTACAATCAAATATTTATAGACATTTAATAAAAAAATTTAAGCATATATATATATATATATATATATATATATATATATATATATATATGTAAAACTGCATCATATCGAGATCCGCCATTGCTTCACATATCTAATCCGGTTTGACGTTTATTTTTTTGTCCCAGCTTGTCGAATCACATTCCCGCATAACAATATTTTTTTGTTTGTGCGTTTTTTACTGTTTACTAAGAAAGATTTGCACCCAGCTATTTGTATTTCTATCATAAAAAAGCAATAGCAAATATTATTAGTGGTTCTTCATTCCTATTGCATCTATCAATACCAAGATTTTATTTGCAACAATGTTCAGTTTTGTGCTTTTAGTATATATAAACTTAGGAGGTCCAATAAGGTACATTCGCACTTATTAATCAGCAAAAGAGAATAATATAATGAGAATAATAAATGAATCAAATGATAAAGAAATGTTCATATTTAAAAAATTTCCCTTGTTCATGAGATTGAGAGAAAGTTAACTACAAAATTGTTGTCTTAAAGTTAAATTCATGGAAAAGGTAAAAATAACAACGATCTTTCCTTAGCAATAAATTCAAGAGGTGTTTAAGGAACTAATTAAATTAAGACTACAATTATTATTTTGAATGACAACAATGTTCTACGTTTATAGTACTCCAAAATGGACCCACAATCTTAGGTATTAAGCGAAAAAAATAATTGTCCTACCCTTATCCTTGGATTAAAACCAAAGAAAATTTCAGATGCCAGCTGTGGTCAAGATTAGTGTAATATACAAAGCTATTTTTACAAAAGATATACTAAAGTCTACTAGAAGACTCAGTGTGAGTTTAAAAAATAAATATATATATGTGCAAATTTACCCAACTTGGTCGTCAGATTCCTGATTTTGAATTAAATTTGAAATATCTATTCATGCTTCAGATTTTTCTTATCTTATTAAATATCCTTATAATTAGAAGACTAAGAGTGAATATAAATATATTAGTGCAAATGTGCCTAATTTGGTGGTGAGATTCTTAAATATATTTGAATGAAGTTTGAAAGTTTGAATTTGGCATTCCATTTTGTCCACAAGTTCTTGTGATACGAACTTGATAATTACGTTTCTCACCCCCCCCCCCCCCCCCAAAACACATAGATAACTACATTAGTTAATTAATATTTCCTTAATTAGGAAATTTAGGTTATATTAAGTTTTTAGTTTGTCTGACAAAAAATTATAACTGGAATGTAACAAACATTTTGGGTTTAATTTGCATTCATCAGCAATATTATAGGAGTACCAATTATCTAAATGATAAATTTTACCATATATATACACGATCGAGCTGTGTGACGTTAGATAAGAGTTTAATTCAAGTTTTGGGATGAATTTAGAAGCACCGATGGAGTTTCACATTTACAACTCTTAACGTTTCGGACTTTAGATAGTATAGAAATTTCACATATAGGGGAATTTTAAACTCCAGAAATGTTCAAAATTCAGTAATTATTTTTGGAGTTTTTCGTATTTTAGCTGGAGGTATTTTCGTCCGAATATTTTTTGTGACAAAAGAGTAGCTAAATGCTAATAGCTTTTTAAATAGAGATTAAACTCTAACAGCAAAGATTAAAAGTGACTATTTTCCAATTTCTTCCGAAAACGAGGAAACATCGTCTCAAAGGTAAGAGAACATAGAATATATATATGACGGCCCGTGACGGAAGGTGGGCCCAAGAGGATGGGTGGAAGAGAAAGACCAACAGGTTTCTAAGCCGGCAAACTTCTGTAAAAAGGTTGTACATGACATCTTAGGAGAATCCCGTATCTAATGAGAAAAACTGAGAAACATTGTGTAAGACATAACACAAGTTCACATAATACACTTGTTTTTAAGTCGTGCAATATGTACATGTCAAAAGATTGCTGAATAGACATGCAAAATTATTAGCAGCCTGTATTTTAGAAATTAGAAAAAAAGAAGAAGGTGGTTGAGCTTCTAATTGGCATATCAACTACCATTGAAATTATTATAGACGTGCAAAATTAGCATGGTGCTAATATTCTTTTACAATAACATAAAATAAGGATCTATATTTATAATTTATAATTTATGAGTCACTTTCACGTTGAGAAAATGAAATATATTTTCTATCATGGCAAATAAGCTTAATAACTAACCGCATATCTTATTGTGCGCACGAAGATCCAACAAACTAATTTATTACGTATATCATAACTAATGTTTTTGCAAATTGTGCTATAACCTCAATTGCCTCATAATAAACTTCAACAATTGATACAAATAATTTCAAATTGGAAGAGAAGAGTGGATGTTAATTAACAACTATGAGGATTTGATTATATATTAATGACCACATAATCAAGTCCTAGTAAATAACTTGTCATAACAACCAGTTTTGTGCATGGGCCAGAGGGCTGCTAAAACCACAGAATATTTTATTATAGGAACTTTTAATAATTTAGCTAACCCCATGAAATAACGTTAAAAGCCACCATCTTCTTGTGGATCTAACAATTCTTTTTTATCAAATATAAGAAAGAAGAAATAAATTAAAATTATCTTAATTCAAGTGATGTTGGACATTTTGATTCACTTAGTTTGCTGATGTATGTTGTCCCGTAACTACTTAAGTTAGAACGGGTAATTAAAGGGTTTAAGTTTATATACATATTGACAATGTAATATTGTCAATTTAAAGGCGCCGGATGTAGAGTTCAACCTATTGGTTCATCATAATTCAGTAAGTTTGGCTCGGATAGTGCATGTGTTAAAAACTTCATTAAATAAGTACAAATAAATGATTTCGAAACCAATAAATCGAATGAGCCGGGTAAAACTCCAAATTCGATCCCGTAAATGAAGTTCAACCCGTTCTTGTGTCGGTGTGATTTACGTGGTATAATAACAAACTGGTTATTTATATCTTTCAAGTTATCAGTTATAAACTCTTACTGCCTATTATTGCATGTAATTTAAGAATTTAACTTAATTGCATAAAAATATTTACACTCTTTTTGTACTTCCATTAGCTTTGCATAGTAGAGACAAAACATGGGAAGTTACTCTTGTTCCCTCATACATCAGCAAATATATTGACTTGAATAGAATAAAAAGTTGAATCGTTGAGTAAACGTACGCCGTTTACTTAATTAGATTTCACATTTGTTTTCTGGAGAATCTGGACTAGTTGAAATATAATAGAGAAAAGTCTCTTTGACCAGAAAACAGATATTTTTTATGTCTTTAAAAAGAGTACTGTATATAGCTCTTGAACCTCATTCTTTTTATATATATATATATATATATATATAATGCTTCTCCTTTAATGAGCTCTACTTAATGCTAACATGGTTACATGGATTAGCATTACACTCTTCAAATGAACACCTTCCTCGAAAATTACCCTAATTATATAAAATATTATATTATGTATATTTTACTTTTTATAGATATATATTAACCTCGAACACCCTTTGTCAAATTTTTGGTTTTGCCACCGATTAGTTGAGGAAAACATTATTAATCATAAATATATGTATCTACGTCTCCACGTAAATCTCAAACACTACTTTTGTTTCAAATTGGAAGACGACGAATTAAAGATGGTATATAGAGCAACTTGAAGTCTTGAAGAGTGTTGGATATAATTTAAAAAAAAGTATTGCCTTGCTCCTAAATATGTAGTAGGAAAATATTTAGTTAGTATCTAAAGAGACCCTATTGATCACCTACGTACTGGACAAAAGTAATGGAATATCTTGAAGATGATTATAATATAGTAGTACTTGTCACGCCCGAACTCAGAGGAGCGTGACCGTCGCTCAACCGAGTAAACTCAGTCGAGCAAGCCTAATTTACATTAACCTCTCATCATTACTCATGCATGATTTACCTAAACATAATTAGATCTTGACTTTCATATTGAATACATTAGGCTCAATGGCCCATAAATTATTTTCTCATGATGGTTACACAGTTTTATAAATAGCTGTAAATATTGTGAACATAAATATATGACAAAACTCAAATCTTTAATTACACCCATAATGTACATGGAGTTTCTATGACAATAGATACCTAAATAGATAAAATGAACTAGACCTAAACACCCACTAGAACTGTAGCGGGCTCACCATGAGCTGAGTAGTGAAGAAGATCCCTATCAAAGATCCTTATCATCCTGTAGGAGTATACCTGCATCCATTAAAAGATGCAGCACCCCCGGCAAAAGGGACGTGAGTACATGTAGAATAGTACTCGTATGTAAGGCAGTCAAAACAACATATGAAAATATGGTAACTCAAATAAGAGGCAAATAAAATAAATCAAGAAACTACGAAAGATTCCATAGAATCACATTTCAAGTCTTATTATACTTGCATCATTCTAAACTTCTTTTAGGATCAACTGAGCCATATGAACTATACGTGGAATACATAATATAATGTAATTGTAACAATATGTACAAACGAGGCCAATGAAAGTGGTACCTTCCTCTCTTATTTTACACATATACATTTCATAGACAATCCTTAGTGTTCACATATCATATTATACACCTATGCGTCTCATAGACCATTCACAATATTTACTTACACAATAAAAATACACCTATTCAAGGGCTTGAAAATACAACATGAATATGATGAATCATGATAACAATAAAAAGAGCTTAGATAGCCATCAATGTCGAGTCAATTTACTAAGATCTTCCATTAATCATTTATAGATATTAAGTCGGGGATCCTCTATAACCACCTTCACACCAAACGGTCCTACCGCCTCACCCCAACATATGCGGATGGATATGTATCACGATACCACAATCTCTACATAAAATGGCCCTGCCGCCTCACCCCAATATATGCGGGTGGAGGTGTATCACAATACCATAATCCTTATACAAAGCGGCCATGCCGCCTCCCCAACATATGTGGGTGGAGGTGTATCACAATACAACAATCCCTACACAAAGCGGCCCTGCCGCCTCACCCCAATATATGCAGGTGGAGGTGTATCACAATACCACAATCCCTACACAAAGCGGCCCTGCCGTCTTGCCCCAATATATCCGGGTGGAGGTGTATCACAATACCACAATCCCTACACAAAGTAGCCCTGCCGCCTCACCCCAACATATGCGGGTGGAGGTGTATCATAATACCACAATCCCTACACAAAGCGGCCCTGCCGCCTCACCCCAATATATGCGGGTGGAGGTGTAATCACAATCACAATACCATATATAAACTCAAAGCGACATAGTTTATTATTACATTTAAGGTCGTAATTTCTCATATCATTGGAATATTTCATGTTCATGCTCATCATGGAGAAAAACAGCTCATTACATTAATACATGCATGGTGAATCAATAAATCGATTTCAGTGGCACATGAGCCCAATTTCTTTTTTTAAGGTTCATCATCATTTAGAATATGATATCTCCCTTTCATCTCGTTATTCACTCACTTGACATCTTGAGGTCATTAGCTAGGTTCATGACTCTTGGGGACTTAACAATCGAATTCATTTACATATATTATTTCAGAAGCATACAACTATAGTTGAAACCATTGGGACATACAATACCTCATAATTCTCATTTAGGTAATGGCCACATTTCATGTTCATACTACCACTTACTTGTACTTGCCATGGGTGGTCACGAGAAATTAAGAATATTTAAAACATTTAGGAACACCATAGCCTCTTTTCACGAGGGCGTAGGAGTTTATAGCACATTGGAAACATAAGTATGAATACGTTCATCTCATAACCTTTCACACCATATATCACTTCATTAATACTTTCAACTACTTTCAGCATCATTATTTCATTGGCTCTCTTGGTCATACATATGGTTCTTCATTCATGGCACAATTGCCGTATTTCATATTCCACACTTTCATTTCTTCCCTTTTATGGATCATCATTTTAAATATCAACAAATAGAATATTTCGGAAATCACAACTTTAGGTTCATTGGTAATGAACACTTTAAACACAATGGATTTCTTTCCAAGAAATGGAGTAAAATGATTGGCAATCGAAGCACAAGTTAAAATCATAAATGAGTAACACACCATTTATTCTTGAAATACTTTTCCTCAAGAGGGCAATACACCATTTCAACTCATGATTATGTAAGAGCTCAAAACATATTGGAAATACCTACCAAGCATAGCATTAGTTCGTATAACACATTTGGACATGACTTGAGTACATAAGCTTTTGGATAATTCTATTTTCGGAGTCAATTTGGAATAGTTGAATCAAGGTTCATTTCATAATATTTCACACATTATTTCATTTCCTTGGCACCACTAGCCACAAGTATAACTTTCATTCTTGTCATGTTGGCCATACTCTATATCCCCAATTCCCTTATTTCACTTTCAAGCATCTTTATAGATTATCGACAACAAAAAATCTCTAATCAAGACTTTTAGTACACCTATGAGAAATTAAGAGTTTTAAGCACATTGAGACTTCTTACACAATTTGGCATAAGAGCCTTCGCTTGAAACACTACTTGAAGTCATAACATTTTTATACCCAACTCATGCTTTGAACACATTCCCGAAGGATAACATCATATGATAAGAGCATCCGGAACAAATTTTGAACATATACCTTTCAACACAAAGCTTATTTGGAATAGTCAATTTATAATGGATAATTCGGGACTTACAAGAACATCATGGGATTCAATTTTAAAAGAGAAATTTAGCCAACATACCTCGCTTTGAGATTTTTTTAAATTACTACAACGTTCCTAAAATTCTAGCAATCCCAATCTATTTTGAGACATAACAAAATTGAACGATAATTAGGAAGATACTCATGGTCTAAGCTCATTTGAGTATTTTATCAAACACTAGGTGTGCAAATTTAACTACAAGGTTCTTCTACAAGATTTCCTTCACTTCTCAACCCAATCTTTACCCATTTGAGCTCAACAATCTTTCCACAAACCTTATTCGTACATGCATGTATAAATAATACTCTCATACCCAAGAATCATACTCCTAATCAACTATCTTCTACCCAAATTCGAAATTGAAAACTAGGGTATGGAACCTTACCTCTTAGATGAAGAACTGGTGAGATTTCCTTGTTGGATTTCAAGGCTTGAACAAGATCTTAATGAACAAATGTCACGATCCAATTTTCCCTCTGCTGGGTATCGTGATAGCACCTAGTCTTAGAGACTAGGTAAGCCTAACATTTACTGAATAACAACAATAATTAAATAACATCTAACAACTTTTGAAATAGAAATCTCTATAAAATTTACAATTCCCAAAACCAGTAGTACAAGTCATAAGTTCTACAGAGTTTGCTTTATTTTTCTAAATACAACTGTTTGAAATAAAGTAACAGTATGAATACAAATCAGAAGGTGACTCCGAAGCCTGAGAACGCAGCAACAGGTTTACCTTGAGTCTCCACAGCAACAGTCCGCACAACTAGCTAATGATTAACTGACTTCGAAAATACCTGGATCTGCACAAAAATGTGCAGAAGTGCAATATGAGTACACTACGGCGGTACCCAGCAAGTATCAAGACTAACCTCAATGGAGTAGTGATGAGGTACAATCAAGACACCTACTGGACTAAATAAGCTGAACAAGTATAAGTATAGGAACAACAGAGTATGATATCTACATAACGACTACGCGAAATGGAAAATAATACAAAAATTTCAGTAAGAAAGGAAAACAACAACTATCAGCGAAATACCCTAATAATGACACAGTAGATGTACGGAAACACGATCTAAATCCGGTGATCACAAATAAATGAAAGGCAAATAATAACTCAACAAAACGACCGCTTTCACACCGGGTTTTAGCCAATAACCTCCATGAGGTACCGAACCTCAGAATATTCACAACTCACGGGTCCCAATTCCTCAACCCTAACACTTAGCATCATGTGCTCTCATTACAATTTATAATCGCACTGATGACTCACGTGCCAAATAGAGCCATTCTCACATAGAAGGTAAGTAAACAAGGGTGTGCATCTATACTCAACAATATCAAGAAAACCTCTTAACCGATAAGAGTGCTTAACTACGTGTATGCTTGTGCAAGTATCCTAACATAGTTCATGCCAGCTAGTAAGTATAGGAAAAGAAATGGACAGCACGTAGAATATTTTCCCATAATTTTCCACAAGATAGAACTCACACAGGTAAGTGCACCACTACACAAATATCAACAATAAGAATGTCCCCAGGCTATCACAAGTCATCACAAATCAATCCCTGACACAAACCACCTTGTCTCGCCACGTGTGTAATAGTAAAATAAATGCCCGTCTTATCTCACCACACGTGCATAATAATGTTCCCACCTTGTCTCGCCACATGCGCAACCCACATATATATATATCACGCCTTGTCATGCCGCATGTGCATAATATCAATAGTAACAATAGCACGGCAGAAACCTCGTGCAACCCAATAACACTCGCACGGCAGAAACCTCGCGCATCACAATAACAACAACCACATGGCAGAAACCTTGTGCATCACTATAACAACAACCGCACGGCAGAAACCTCGTGCATCACAACAAGTATAACAACAACAATGACAATAATACAAGGGTACGACAAATAAGTCAACTTAGAAATTCCAGAACTCAAAGAAATGGAGGAACTAATTCACAAGGAGTAGTCACAATAGAGAATCCTAGTCATAATAAGAACAGCTCAACAAGGAAGGAAATGATATGTAACAACGGCCCGCAATGTACAGTTCAACAACAAGGGAGCTAACACAAGTCGAATGATTTCAAATAAGGACGAGTCAACTAAGATATAGGATATCTAAACTACTTTTAAGGTCAGGCAATTATGAAAGAGATACGACAAATTCAATTAAGGATAAGCATCAAAAAGATAATCATAGTCTCAATTAAGGATGAACATTTACAAAAAGGGACAACTACAACTTCAAATAAAGATATGCAGTTAGGGAAAAGATAACATGGCAATGGAAGAGATAACAATTTCAATTAAGGCATATATGAATCAAGTAAACAGTAAGAGTGGATCATGAAGCAATTAATTCTAATTAAGCAGGTAAATGTGAAACTAGTAATTAAGGAACGTAATCACAACAAGTACAACTGCATATTCAATGAATACAAGGACCTAGGTACCCTAAAAGGCCAATTTCAACAAATAAGTGTGAGCATGTACTCGTCACCTCGCGTACACTAACTATAACCAACATAGAAGACTCAAATCCTAAGGGATAGTTTTCCCACACAAGGTTAGACAAGATACTTACCTCAAAGAAGACAGATCGATACTCAAAAATGAACTTCTCGGTGAAATGGCATCCAGACGGCACAAATCTAATCAAAATAACTTCAAATCACAAATAAAACTCATAAGAAACTATTCCGGATCATAAAGTTTCAATCTTTATCAAAATCTAAAAATCGACCCAAAAGTCGACTCCTGGGCCCGCACCTCGAAACCCGACAAATTTCATAAAACTCGAACACCCATTCCGATACGAGTTCAACCATACTAAATTTATCAAATTCCGATACCATTTCGTCCCTCAAATCATGATTTTTTATTTTGAAAGTTTTCTTCAAAAATCCTCATTTTCCTCAACTAAAAATACAAATTAAATGATAAAAATAAAGATAAAATCATGAAATATAATAAATTCTAGGTGAAGAACACTTACCCAATCGATTTGCTTAAAAAACCCTCAAAGAGGCTCCCAAAATCAAGGTCTAAAATTCAAAATATGAAAAAAAAAATGGCCAAACCCTCGACTTATATGATTCTGCCTAGGTATAACCGCACTTGCGGACCATTAAGCGCATCTGCGCTATCGCATTTGCGGGCAGAAGTTCGCATCTATGAACTTAACTTACCAGGCCCAGGTCCGCATCTGCGGACAACATAGCCGCACCAGCGGCACCGCAGATGCGCAAGAGGGGACGCAGGAGCGAGCTTCTTCGTAGAAGCGATCGAGGAACCGCATGAGCGGCCTTCGCACCTGCGTGCCAGCTTCCGCAAAAGCGAGCGAGCTCCCAGGCCTCAATGATCGAAGAAGAGACCAGGCTCACTCAGAAGCGGAGCCGCACCTGCCTTCCAAAGTGTCGCAGGTGCAAAAACACCAGAACCAGACCTGTTCAAAACTATAAAATCATCCGGAACTCATCCGAAACACATCCGGGCCCCCCGTGACCCCGTCCAAGCATACCAACAAGTTCCATAACCTAACATAGACTCGCTCGAGGTCTCAAATCACATCAAACAATGACAAAACTATGAATTGTACCAAGAATCGAACTTATGAACTTTCAAATCTTCCAACTTCTAAACCCGCACTGCAACCTATCAAATCAACCCGGAATGACGTCAAAATTTGCAGGCAAGTCCCAAATAACATAACGGAGCTGTTTCAGCTCTCGGAATCACATTCCGACCCCGATATCACCAAAATCAACTATTGGTCACACCTCTCCACCTTAGAAACTTCAACGTTCTCAACTTTCGCCGAAATGTTTCAAATCACCCTACGGACCTCCAAATCCAAATCTGGATGCACGCCTAAGTCCAAAATCACCATACGAAGCTGTTGAAATCATCCAAAATCCATTCCGGATCCGTTTACACAAAAGTCAAATTTCGGTCAACTTTTACCGCTTAAGCTTCCAAAACTTGAATTTCTTCTCCCGATTTGACTCCGAATCGTCCGGTAACTAAACTCGACTACGCACGCAAGTCAATACACATAATACGAAGCTACTCAAGACCTTATTCCACCAAAATGGACTTAAATTCTCAAAACGACCGGCCGGGTCGTTATAACAAAATACTTCATCTACTTCCTCTCTCTAGAACACTCTCATTTCTCTCTAAAATCATCAGATAATTACCCCAAAATAAGCCCCAAAGCCTATTTATTAAAATGGGTTCGGTTATGAAAATAGGAAAATGGACCCTTCGAACTCAGGTATGCAGTCGCACAATGGACCGCACAATGGGTATGCGGGTCGCACAATGGACCGCAAAACTGATGCCCAGAACTGGGCTGCACTGGTCAGGTCTGCGACCATTTTGCGGTCCGCAGACCACTTTTACGTTCGCATAATGATTCTGCGGTTGCACATCTGACCGCAGAATCACATTCTTCTAGCCTTTGGTAATTTGGTCATAACTTCTTGTAGAAATGTCCAAATGATGAACGGTTTGAAGAGTTAGAAACTAGACTTGAAGATCTTTCATTTGATAATTTTTCATCACATAACTCCATATATATATATATATATATATATATATATATATATATATATATATATATATATATATGTGTGTGTGTGTGTGTGTGTGTGTGTATAGATATGTTCGTCCAAAGTTTGGTTTTGTGTGTATTCATTTGGAACTTTAGTCTTTTATGTAATTTCCAACTTGACTTGAACTTACGGCTCTCCTTATACCCCACACCACTTATAATATGCCTTGTACACTTATTATCATATCCGATTGATATCCATCATCTGCACACAAAATAATATAATTAGCGCACATCAACTTTCTTAATAGCGCTTAAGTACTTCGAAATTTTCTGGGATGTTACATTCTCCCGCACTTGAGAACATTCGTCCTCGAATGTTTTAAAAGTAATTTCTAATAATAGATTTACCATCATTTTACCTCCAACCATTATGCATAGGAACATATGACTACATGGGTCTTATACTTCCTTTCCAAAATCTCAACTTACTTATGGCCCTTAAAATTTGGCTATCTTTACAAATTCTTAAATATTTCAGCAGAGTTTCCCCTGTAATTGGAGCCTATCCACCTGCCATAGAATCTCAGAAATCAATCCTAAACAACATATAGATAACACCACATTGCACCATATACATGAAATCAACAACCATGACTCTCGAGGCCAACTGTACAACCTTGCTTACCTTGGTTGTATCCTTGACTCTTCCTTCCTCTATTATGAGGAAAATTGGGCACCTCACACATTATGCCTGTTATGTGCGTCATTCCTTAAATCCATAGGCCTTTCTCATTTCGTAGCACGATGTGCAAACAATCCTTGATATTAACAAGGGAAATCCGAGACTAACTCAGAACCTTAACGCACAATCGAGGATAGAAGAAGGGAAACATTTCCTAAATGTCGTTGTAGCCTCCATATTATAGGTGTGGCCGACAATACACCGATAAGAGGGACTCTACTGACACAGCTCCATGACACCTTAGTACCCCTAAACCATGCTCTGATACCAAGTTTGTCACGCCCCGAACTCGAGGAGCGCGACCGGCGCTCAATCGAGTAAACCCAGTCGAGCAAACTTAATTTACATTAATCTCTCATCATTACTCATGC
Organism: Nicotiana tomentosiformis; assembly: GCF_000390325.3. Lineage (NCBI taxonomy): Eukaryota > Viridiplantae > Streptophyta > Magnoliopsida > Solanales > Solanaceae > Nicotiana > Nicotiana tomentosiformis. The sequence goes on from NC_090816.1 coordinate 132,651,592, forward strand.
ATGATTTACCTAATTTGGTCATAACTTCTTGTAGAAGTGTCCAAATGACGTACGGTTTGAAGCGTTAGAAATTAGACTCGAATTTGGTCATCGCAGAATCACATTCTTCCAGCCTTTGGTAATTTGGTCATAACTTCTTGTAGAAGTGTCCAAATGATAAACGGTTTGAAGCGTTAGAAACTAGACTCGAATTGGGGCCATCGCTTTGACTACATGGGTCTTATACTTCCTTTCCAAAATCTCAACTTACTTATGGCCCTTAAAATTTGGCTGTCATTACAAATTCTTAAAAAATTCAGTAGAGTTTCCTCTGTAATTGAGGCATATCCACCTGCCAGAGAATCTCAGAAATCAATCCTAAACAACATATAGATAACACCACATTGCACCATATACATGAAATCAACAACCATGACTCTCGAGGCCAACTGTACAACCTTGCTTACCTTGGTCGTATCCTTGACTCTTCCTTCCTCCATTACGAGGAAAATTGGGCACCTCACACATTATGCCTGTTATGTGCGTCATTCCTTAAATCCATAGGCCTTTCTCATTTCGTAGCACGATGTGCAAACGATCCTTGATATTAACAAGGGAAATCCGAGACTAACTTAGAACTTAACGCACAATCGAGGATAGAAGAAGAGAAACATTTCATAAATGTCATTGTAGCCTCCATTTTATAGGTGTGGCCGGCAATACACCGATAAGAGGGACTCTACTGACACAGCTCCATGACACTTTAGTACCCCTAAACCATGCTCTGATACCAAGTTTGTCATGCCCCGAACTCGATGAGCGCAACCGGCACTCAACCGAGTAAACCCAGTCGAGAAAACCTAATTTACATTAACCTCTCATCATTACTCATGCATGATTTACCTAAACATAATTAGATCTTGACTTTCATATTGAATACATTTGGCTCAATGACCCATAAATTATTTTCTCATGATGGTTACATAGCTTTATAAATAGCTGTAAATACCGTGAACATAAATACATGACAAAACTCAAATCTTTAATTACATGACCCACAGTGTACATGGAGATTCTATGATAATAGATACCTAAGTACATAAAATGAAATAGACCCAAACACCCACTAGAACTGTAGCGGGCTCACCATGATCTGAGTAGTGAAGAAGATCCCTTTTAAAGATCCATATCATCCTATAAGAGTATACCTGCATCCATTAAAAGATGCAGTGCCCCGGCAAAAGGGACGTGAGCACATGTGGAATAGTACTCGTATGTAAGGTAGTCAAAACAACATATGAAAATATGGTAACTCAAATAAGAGGCAAATAAAATACATCAAAAACTACGAAATATTCCATAGAATCACATTTCAAGTCTTATTATACTTGCATCATTCTAAACTTCTTTTAGGATCAACTAAGCCATATGAACTATACGTGGAATACATAATATAATGTAACTGTAACAACATGTACAAACGAGACCAATGAAAGTGACACCTTCCTATCTTATTTTACACATATACATTTCATAGACATTCCTCAGTACTCACATATCATATTATATGATTATGCGTCTCATAGACCGTTCACAGTGTTTACTTACACAATACAAATACACCTATTCAAGGCTTGGAAATACAACATGAATATGATGAATCATGATAACAATAAAAGGGCTTAGATAGACATCAACGTCGAGTCAATTTACTAAGATCTTTCATTAATCATTTATAGATATTAAGTCGGGGATCCTCTATAACCACCTTCACACCAAACGACCCTGCCGCCTTACCCCAACATATGCGGATAGAGGTGTATCACGATACCACAATCTCTACAGAAAGTGGTCATGTCGCCTCACCCCAATATATGCAGGTGGAGGTGTATCATAACACTACAATCCCTACACAAAGCGGCCCTGCCGCCTCACCCCAACATATGCGGGTGAAAGTGTATCTATATACCACAATCCCTACACAAAGTGGCCCTGCTGCCTCGCCCCAATATATGCGGGTGGAGGTATATCACAATACCATAATCCCTACACAAACGGCCCTGCCGCCTCACCCCAATATATGAGGGTGGGTGTATCACAATACCACAATCCCTACACAAAGCGGCCCTGCCGCCTCACCCCTATATATGTGGGTGGAGGTGTAATCCCAATCACAATACCATATATAAACTCAAAGTGACATAGTTTGTCATTACATTTAAGGTCGTAATTTCTCATATCATTGGAATACTTCATGTCCATGCTCATCATGGAGAAACACAGCTCATTACATTAATACATGCATGGTGAATAAATAAATCGATTTCAGTGGCACATGAGCCCAATTTCTTTTCGGAAGGTTCATCATAATTTAGTATAAGACATTTCCCTTTCATCTCGTTATTCACTCACTTGACATCTCGAGGTCATTATCTAGGTTCATGACTCGTGGGGACTTAACAATCGAAGTCATTTGCATATATTATTTCAGAAGCATGCAACTATAGTTGAAACCATGGGACATACAACACCTCATAATTCTCATTTAGGCAACAACCACATTTCATGTTCATACTACCACTTACTTGTACTTGCCATAGGTGGTCACAAGAAATTAAGAACATTTAAAACATTTAGGAACACCATAGCCTCTCTTCATGAGGGCGTATGAGCTTATAGCACATTGGAAACATAAGTATGGATACGTTCATCTCATAACCTTTCACACCATATATCACTTCATTAACACTTTCAACTATTTTCAACATCATTATTTCATTGGCTCTCTTGGCCATACATATGGTTCTTCATTCATGGTATAATGGTCGTATTTCATATTTCACACTTTTATTTCTTCCCTTTCATAGATCATGATTATAAATATCAAAAAATAGAATATTCCGGAAATCACAACTTTAGGTTCATTGGTAATGAAGACTTTAAACACAATGGATTTCTTTCCAAGAAATGGAGTAAAATGATTGGCAATCAAAGCACAAGATAAAATCATAAACGAGTAACACACTATTTATTCTTGAAATACTTTTCTTCAAAAGGGCAATACACTATTTCAACTCATGATTATGTAAGAGCTCAAAACATATTGGAAATACCTACCAAGCATAGCATTAGTTCGAACAACCACATTTGGACATGACTTGAGTACATAAGCTTTTGGATAATTCTATTTTTGGAGTCAATTTGGAATAGTTGAATCAAGGCTTATTTCATATTATTTCACACATCATTTTATTTCATTGGCACCACTAGCCACAAGTATAACTTTCATTCTTGGCACATTGGCCACACTCTATATCCCCAATTCCCTTATTTTACTTTCAAGCATCTTTATAGATTATCGATAATAAAGAATCTCTAATCATGACTTTTAGTATATCTATGAGCAATTAAGAGTCTTAAGCACATTGAAACTTCTTACACAATTTGGCATAATAGCCTTCGCTTGAAACACTACTTGGAGTCATAACATTTTTATACCCAACTCATGCTTTGAACACATTCCCGAAGGATAACATCATATGATAAGAGCATCCGGAATATATTTTGAACATATACATTTCAACACAAAGCTTATTCGGAATAGTCAATTTATAATGGATAATTCGGGACTTACAAAAACATCATGTGATTCAATTCTAGGAGAGAGGTTTAGCCAACATACATCGCTTTGAGCTTTCCTTAAATTACTACAACGTTCCAGAAATTCTAGCAATCCCAATCTATTTTGAGACATAACAAAATTGAACCATAATTAGGAAGATATTCATGGTTTCAACTCATTTGAGCATTTTATCAAACATTAGGTATGCAAATTTAACTACAAGGTTCTTCTACAAGATTTTCTTCACTCCTCAACCCAATCTTTACCCATTTGAGCTCAACAATCTTTCCACAAACCTTATTCGTACATGCATGTATAAATAATACTCTCATACCCAAGATTCATACTCCTAATCAATCATCTTCTACCCAAATTCAAAATTATAAACTAGGGTATGGAAACTTACCTCTTAGATAAAGAACTCGTGAGATTTTCTTGTTGGATTTCAAGGCTTGAACAAGATCTTGATGAACAAACACTCCATCTACTTTCTCTCTCTAGAACACTCTTATTTCTCTCTAAAATCATAAGATAATTTTCCCAAAATAAGCCCCAAAGCCTATTTATCAAAATGGGGCCGGGTTATGAAAATAGAAAAATAGACCCTCCGAACTCAGGTATGCGGTCGCACAATGGACCGCACAGTGGACCGCAAAACTGATGCCTAGAACTGGGCTGCACTGGTCAGGTCTGCGACTATTTTACAGTCCGCAGACCACTTTTGCGATCGCATAATGATTCTGTGGTCGCACATCTGACTGCAGAATCACATTCTTCCAGCCTTTGGTAATTTGGTCATAACATCTTGTAGAAGTGTCCAAATGACGAACGGTTTGAAGCGTTAGAAACTAGACTCGACGATCTTTCATTTGATAGGTTTTTTGTCACATAAAGCCATATATATATATATATATATATATATATATATATATATTAGTCCAAAGTGTGTGTGTGTGTGTGTGTGTGTGTAGATATGTTAGTCCAAAGTTTGGTTTTGTGTGTATTCATTTGGAACTTTAGTCTTTCATGTAATTTCCAACTTGACTTGGACTTAGGACTCTCCTTAGACCCCACACCACTTATAATATACCTCGTATATTTATTATTATATCCTATTGATATCCATCATATTAATAATCTTCGTCTGCACATAAAATAATATAATCAGCGCACATCAACTTTCTTAATAGCGCTTAAGTACTTCAAAATTTTCCGGGGTGTTACAGTACGTAAATTTTAGGAAGTAGCAAAGGCGGATTCAGGATTTAAACTTTATGTGTTTAGATTCGTAATTCTATCACATCTCATCTAATTTTATGAGTTCAAAACGAAATATGATTTTATACGACGCGAATCCAAATTAGTCGAGACTCAAATAAGTATACCGAACCCCAAATGAAAAACCAACAAAAGATAATGTTCTTGTAAGCTCTTTGTGAATCCCAAGAACGAAAAAAATTCTGGTACGAAGCGTTCTCCTTATAATAATTTTATATGACGTGAATTCGAATTAGTCGAGACCCAAAGAGGTATACCAAACCTCGAATGAAAAACCAACAAAAAAAAAATGTTCTTGTAAGCTCTTTTGCTACGAACAAGTTGGTGAGACAGATTTAAACAAAGACTTTAGCTAATTACTATTCAGTAGTATTCTATGGGCCTTAAAAACCATGATTCTTGTCTAATTTCCATTAGACAAACAAGGAAAAGAAACAAATGGATGATTTGATTAATCAACAGCTAACTATATGTGAATTCGTGACTAGATTCTTGGAGAAAAATTAAGGAGGAAAATAAAGATATGAAGACTTTCCAAAAAAACACACCAACAGTGAAATTGTAGTTTTATTTATTACTCAAACAACCCCTTTTGTTTTTTAACTTCCTTTTATCCATTTGGTGTCTCTAACTAATTGGTCCAATTAACCCGAATTTGAATCCTAATAAAAAGCCTTATCACAACAAATTTTATTCTTAGAACTCAAATCCGAGACCGATATCACATGGTAACACGACTTAAATTCGGACCCATATCACTTGGTAACATGACTTAAATCCGAGACCTATATCACTCGGTAACATGGTTGGATACTACAATGACCTTCTTCGTCTTCGCGAACAAACTCAAAAGTAGTAACAAAAATATAAAAAAGTAAATACACAAAGAAAATAAAGAAAGTCAACGTATAATATATTTACATAATAATAATTTTTTAGCCTATCTAAACAATGTAATTTTCTGGCGAAAGGTGAAAATTAGTACTCCTTAGCATAAGGTAGCTCCGGCACTACAGTGCACGACGTCAACTTGCAAAGTTAAAGTTCTTAAAAACACTTCTCTTTCACAAAAATTTAGTTGCGTTACAAAAGAGGAACGATAACAAATAACAACAAACCCAGTGAAATTCCACGGGTGGGATTTAAGCTGAAATTTAAGAATAAAGCACTGATACACGTTTTAAAACTTAATGGTCAAAAATGATTTTTCTCCTTAGTACTATGGCTGTTTCTATATTCTTGGGTCAACCCTATTGGCTTATTATCATGCAAGAAGCTTCTCACTTCACTGTGAATATTACTAGGATAGATTTGTAAAAGGAATATTGCTTTTATTTGTCTCTTTGCAAGTTGTTCAAGACTTCAATATATAACTTGTTTTTTTTTTTTTAATCTTTATGCCAATCTTAAAAAGTTAATGTGCATATATTGTTTTATCAGTTTAATAGCGTCTCTTTCGTTTATTTTTAATGTATTACAGCTATGATTTAACAAGTTTTCAAAGTCATCGAGTAAAACTTATGCATATTGGCTTTTGGTTCTTGTAGGGCTGATATGCTTAACCACCGAAAATGATATTGTATATCCGCTATAAAAATAATAGCCTAAATATATATATATTTATATACTTTTTCGGTTAAAAGTAATAATACCCCTAACTTACCTTTTTTCTTTCATGATATGATACATACATATATATATATATATATATATATATATATATATATATATATATATATATACACACACACACATACACACACACACACATATATATATATATATATATATATATATATATATATATATATATATATAGTAATTAGTAAAAGCAGATCAAGAAATTAAACTTATGGTTTAACTTTTAAATTTTAGCATTGAACTCATTATACTTTTATAATTACGAGTTAGATCTAATATTTTTGAAATTTTAGTGAATTTTCACATATAAAATTATATTTCGCCTCCAGCAAAAAATAGTGAATTCAGATGAACTCGTCACCTTCAGAGTTGCATCCACCAATGTGTATGTGTGCGTATGTGAGTGTGCATGTATGAGTTCTTTTTACTTTTTAGGAAACCATATTTAAGCAGTCCATTTTATAAGGACCTTTTGCAGCAACTAGTAAATCAAACCAAGAGTAAGTATTCAATTCATCATTCTCAATACTCCATTTAGCGAAGGCATTCGTCACTTGATTAGCTTCCCTAAAGCAATTACAAGTCATACAGTTTACCTAGCTAACAAAATTCTAAATTTTCCCGATGATATCCACCATCTGCCTTTTGATTTTCCTCTGATCAAATCACTCACGAGTAGTGGTGGCAAAATGAATAAAAGAAAATAATTATCTACCCATATTAATCATTAAAAAATGGGTTGATAATGAACTTTTAAAAACGGTTCAAATATGGATTAGAACCATATTATCAACTTAGAAAATTGATAACCAATGGTTAACTAATGGGTTTAATTTTTACATTTGTAAATTCTCAAAAGTGATCATATTCAAGAAGTTATGGATAACATGGATAACTATATTATCCGCGCGGTTAACCTATTTTTTATCCGTATTAAATATAGGTCAGGTCGAATAATTAATCAGTTTTTACATTACCCGTTTTTAACCTGTTCTATATCCGACCCGACCATTTGCCACCCCTAATCATGAGCAAAGAATCACATTCTAAAATAAATATTATCCAAATCATTCGGTATGCACCAATTTAACCCTACAAGAACAGCTTTGGCCTCTACCATATCTATTTATTATTAAAATGAAAGAAAAAAGCTCTCTCCTTAAGCCAATTGGTAGCCTAGAAAAAAGCCACATAGCATAAGTAGTTAATAATTAGTTATTTAGTTAATAATTAATTATTGGTTATTATTTTTTAATTTAAAATTCTATAAAATAAAATATTTTATAATAAAAAAAAAAATTGTAACGACCCGACTTGTCGTTCTGAGAATTTACGTCCCGTTTAAAGACTTAATGTCTCGAGTAGCTTCGTAATATGTGCTATGACTTGCGTACAAGGTCGAGTTTGGTTATCGGAAGGTTCAGAATTAAATCGAAAGAACAATTCTTATTTTTGAAGCTTAAATGAAAAGAGTTGACCGAAGTTTGACTTTTGAGCAAATGACTTCGGGATGGAATTTTGGTTCCGCAAATTGAAATAGGTCTGTGGTGTCATTTATGACTTGTGTGTAAAATTTGAAGCCAATCGTAGTTGGTTTGGTATGAATCAGCATTAGTTTTGGAATTCGGAAGTTCATAAGTTTCTTAGGCTTGAATCGATGCGCGATTCGTGATTCTAGTGTTGTTGGAGGGTGTATGGCCCCTCGAATTTCCTATTAGTTCAAGGCCATAAGCACGCTCACAAGTCGCTTAAGTGTCATCTTGCCTTTCCACGAGAGTTTAAGGGCTGGAACAACTTAGATGATCATGATATAAAGTGTAGGAGTGTATTGGATGTTGTTAGGGTCGAAGGAGATCCCTAGAACTAAGACAAGTTGAGAGTTATGCAATGGGCTAAAGTTTCAAATAAATTCGCATAAGGTACGAATTCAAACACATGAAACTACCAAAATATAAAGACCTAGGTGGTGATCTACTCATAAAATTAAAGCTCTTTGCGTCTAGTTTCCAACGCATTAAATCGTTTGTCATTTGGATATTTCTATAAAAAGTTATGGCCATTTTACCGGCCCTATGTCATATGCCCGCCCAGATGTACGACCGCTCATATTAGAGGGTATTCTGCCTCAGGTGCGCGACCAGATGCGCGGTCAATTGGCTAGGTGCGCGACCGCACATGTAGGAGCCATAAAAATACCTCCAAGGCTGGGGAGAGAGAGTCGCTAAGTTATTTCTTCAAGACTAGGGCTTTCTATCCATCACCCATCCGACCAAGGCTTCCAATATACACCTAAGGTGAGGTTTTAAGTGTGTTTTTTATGATGATTTCACTTCTCAATCACTAGTTACAACAAGGTTTTGATTGGATTCCATAGAATTTCTTCAAAATCTCAAGAACATCCCAAAAGTTGTCTTTCAAGATTTGGTCTACAATAGGTATGTCTACTACCTCTAACTAATTCATGGTGATTATTTATGTAGAAAATATGTGTTAGGACTTATGGGATGGTGATTGGAAGCAATAAGTGCTCAACCTAGGTGTGTTGGTATTGTAGAGATTGTAAAATAAATTAATTAATAAGATTTGTGGGTTGAGAGTGAATTGTTGGGCATGCATATGTTAAGGGAAGTTGTGGATGACCTAGAGACGATTGTGAGATCAATAATTTGTGTGGAAGGTGATTGTTAGGTGAAGAAATTCCATTGAAGGAGGTTGTAGAAAAATATGCACATTAGATATTTGATAAAATGTCTAAATGACTTAAAGTATAGAAATCTTGTTAATATTGGCGCAATTGTGTTGCATTATTGTAGAATGAAATTTGTTTAGTGTGGTGGATCAGCGTAGTATTATGAAGGGGAGAATTTCAGATTTGAGCCGTCCGGCGGTGGCTTCACTCGCGAAGATCATTTAAAGTATCGGTTTAGTTTCGTCGAGGTAAGTATCTTGCCTAACCTTGAGTGGGGGATTACTCCTTAGGCATTGAGTCTTCTGTGAAAATTGTGTGATTGAAATCCGTGTACGCGAGGTGATGAGTACGTACTCTGGCTTATATGTGCAAATTATATCAGTTGAAATTCGCAGGCGCCCTTATATATTAAAATTGAAAAATTGTTGAAACTTAGTAAATCCTTGATTTGCCATGCCTCATTCCTTGTTTGTCGAATTTGTATTTTATATGATAATTTATTGTGATTGCCACTTGAATTTTTATGTGAATTTCGTGTGTTTTTTGATTTGATATTTCTTGAAAATAATCACATTATGGATTTTTCATCTTTAAATAATTAATTAAATAGGTTTAAATTGAGGCATTTACATATTTATCTAAAATTTGGATTAAAAAAGGCGTTGTCCTATGATGAGTTATTTTTCCATCCTTATGGTTATTTTTGAGATTTTATATACATTGTGTTAAGCCGTGGACTATCTGTTGTGAAATTAATTGATTTTGTTGTACCTTTGGAATGGTTTTGGCCTACATGCAATTTGCAAATACGAGTTGATGATGTTATGCTGTTGTGATAATATTCTGTGTGAATTGTTATATGACTTGGGTTACTGTTATACGGTATATAAGGGTGGCATTCCATTGTTGACATTATGCGGGCATAAGGGTTGAATTGTTGTGTATTGGGATATTGTCTGGGCGGAGTGATAAGGGGGGCTATTAAATGGAGCGATAAGGGAGGCTATTATAGGAGCGATAGGGGTGGCCATAGGAGCGATAAGGGTGGCTATTGATATTGTCAGGGCGGAGGGATAAGGGAGGCTATTATGGGATAGATAAGGGTGGCTATTGATATTGTTAGGGCGGAGGGATAAGGGAGGCTATTATAGGAGAGATAAGGGTGGCTATTGTCAGGGATGATATTTGATGTTGTGGAGTTATTGTATTGGTAATTTTTATGTGATGATGTGGGGTTATTGCGTTGGTAATTTCATGTGATGTTGTGATTTTTCTTGTGTTTATTTTTATATATTATGCAACTTGTCTTTTTGTTTAGGTAAACTTGATAATAGTCTCATCTATGTTGAAATTGTGAGCTTGTGGCTATCGCCGGGTGGATTATGTTATATGGGATCGGGTTGCACGCCGCAACAGGTATGATTAATGTTATATGGGATCTGGTTGCATGTCGCAACAGATATGAAATGTGGGAACGAGGTGCCGGAAAAAATATGATGATTTTTATTATTGGCACGTGAGTTGTTCGTGCGATTTTGATAGAAATATGGGCACGGGGTGCCGTGAAAACATGAAAGTCGGCTGAAACCCGTGTTACGAAAATATGAAAGTGGGTTGAGATCCGTGTTTCATGATTATGAAATGAGGTATCACGGAGTGACTTTTATTTGAATGAATTTATATTCGAAATATATTTATTTGAAATAAGTATATTCAGAAGGTATTTATTCGAAAGAATTATATGTGAAAGATTTATATTTGAAGAACTTGATTAATTGATTTTACTTGTGTTCCTTATTCGTTTGAGCAATAATTATGGTGATCTTGTTGCCTTGCTATTTATATCACTGGTTGATTTTTGTTGCTATCACTGCTAGTTGTTTATGAGTACTATTATATACTGCTATATTGCACAGGTTATTTGATTAGTGAGTGTCTTGACTGTACCTCGTCACTACTCTACCAAGGTTAGTCTTGATACTTATTGGGTACCGACTATGGTGTACTCATACTACACTTCTGCATATTTTTGTGCAGAGCGAGGTATCAAATATATCAGACTCGGGCAGAGTTAGTGTATTGATCGCAAGGATTCAAGGTAGAGCTGCTTGGTCGTCGCAGTCCCTTAGAGTCTTTCTATTTTATTGTACTATCCATTATTATCCGAACAATATTGTATATTCGATCCTTGAGATCATTTCATGTATTCAATTAGAGTTCGTGACTCAGTATTACCAGTTTTTGGAGGTTGTTTGAATATTTTCGCTGTTGGTTTCAATTATTTATATATATAAAAAAATGGCTTGAATTGTTATTATGATCAGCTTACTTAGTCTTAGAAACTAAGTGTCATCACGACGCATGTGGTGGGATTTTGGGTCGTGACAAAACTGTCCATTCAAATTGAAGAGTAGTTTCAAGTTGGAGTTTTTAAAATATTTTAAAATAATTAAACTTAAAAACTAAAATTAAAAAAATAAAATATTAAAATTTCTTTGTTTTTTTAAATATAATTTATTTTTATTTTTAAAAATAAAAAGCTTATTTATTCAGAAAATATTATTGAGAATAATAAAATAAAAATAAATATTTATATATTATTAAAAAGAGAGAGAAAAACCCTCTTCTTAAGCCAAGTGGCAGTCTAGAAAAAAGCCACATGGCATAAGTAGTTAATAATTAGTTATTGGTGATTAGTTTTTAATTTAAATATCTATAAAATAATAAATAAAATATTTTATAATATAAAAATGAAAATTTTAAAAAACTGTCCATTCAAATTGGAGAGTAGTTTCAAGTTCGAGTTTTTAAATTATTTTAAAATAATTAAAATAAAAAACTAAAATTTAAAAAAAATAAACTAGTGCCAATTTAAAATTTCTTTGTTTTTTTAAATAATTTTTGTTTTTAAAAAAAAAGCTTATTTATTCGGAAAATATTATTGAGAATAATAGAATAAAATATAAAAATATATTTCTTCTATTATATTATAAAAAGAAAGTAGCTTACAAAAATTTAAATAAAGTAATATGCTAATAAAAGTTTCTATTAACAATGCAATAATACTAAATATTGGATAATATCTATATCTATATCTATCTATATACTTATTAAAGGAGACGAAAAATCCTTCTCCTTAAGCCAAGTGCCAGTCTTAAAATTAGCCATGTATAACGTATTAACTAATTAACTATTAACTAAAACCTAATAACTAATTCAGCTATATGGCATAACCAGAAAAAGTCACATCTAACTTAGTTGTTAATTAATTAATATTAAATAACTAAATCCAAATATTAGAAATTTTACTATATAATACTTAAAAATATTATTATTAAATTTTAAAAAATTAATATTTTCGAGTATTATTTTAAAATAAAATTAATATTTATATACAGATTAAAAATCACACATTGATCTATATTATATTAAAGGACATAAATGGATAATGATACTAAATAATGAGGAAAGTTAATGAAGGCCACATAAAATACTATATATTAGGTAATATAATAGCAATAATTAAAAATTTAAAAACATTTAAAATTTGAAATAGAAGGGAAAGATGATTTGAACTTGAGATTAGATTAAAATTATGGTAGAAATGCTCAAACTATGGATAGGACCGCAAAATTAAGGTTTTACTAGATAAGAAAAAATAATAATAGGATAACAAATTAAAATATTAAGAATACAAAATAAATGTCTCATGTGGATAATTTAGTAACGAAAATAAAAGTTAAACTTTTATCCTGAAATTAAAAGAGAAAGAAATTTTAATTGCACGTGATATAAAATAAATATAAGAAAATATAATAGATTTAAAATTTTCTAATTAAAAAAACTTATGTATTCAATATTTTAGACTAATTCAAAATTATGACTTAAAATAAATGTGATATTACATATTTTGATTATTGGTAAAATACTAATATAAAAAACTAATTAAATTTTCATAATAGGGGTAAAAATATATAAAGAGGAAAATAAAGGGAGTGTGAGAATATTTATACTTTGAATTAATTTAAGGATAAGTATATTACATAATTAAATAATACTCAAAATATTATTGATTGATTTAAATGACGAAAGAGTTCTAAGTAAGAGGATAAAAGTATAAAAATACATTAATTTTTAGGAATAAAATTTTTATATTTATATATGATTATCAAAAGGGTAATAAGCAAGATATTAAGTCAACTGGTAAGCTAATAAAAGATCACATGATAATTTAATAATATTTGGTAATGAATAATGCAATAACTATAATCAAAGATTAAAGAGATATTTTTTTATGGTGAAAATGTAGAAGGATAAGACTTATTCGACTTTGAAGTAAAATATAAAGTGGTAGTAAGAATTTTATTAAAATAATATGCTCAAACAAGTCAAATTACAACGTGATATGTTTAGTACTCTTTAATATCGATCACGGAATAAATGCAAGTACTAAGATCAAGGATGTTACAAATATAAAAAAGAAATATGTTATCCAGTACGAGATATGAGAAATAGTTCCACGTCCTGCTTCTTAATTAATATCTAATGATTATATGTATTTTTTATCCGTAGGGTTTAAATTTTAAGATAAATTACATATAATCCAAATAACTCAAATCATAATTTGATATTTGTGTCTGCGCATCGCATGTGTACTAATACTCCCAGCCGATTGAGCAAAGACCGAGCCAGACGATGTCGTGGTTCGATTAAGTTTATTACTATGATTTGAATAAGTCATGATTATTAAAAATTAGTTCACCTATGAATTTGAATAAGGGGTTTACTTTACATAATTGACTGAGTACCTGAATAAACTTATATATTGTATTTTATTTTTATGATAACGTAGACCATTGAAATTAATTAATTATACTGCACCTGCAAGAGGAACTATTACTATTAATATACGTGCATGGATCTGGCTCTGCATGCATGTAATATATTAATAATTAAGAATGATGGTTCGTTGAGCATTATCTTCTATACGTAATTTTTTTTATTACTTGTGAGGTTCTTGTGACAATGCATGTATTTGTAATATGAAAAAAGTTCGAGGGAAATGATTTAAATGAATATTAAGTAAATGTCACAAGACCTCTTTTATTTGTATCTTCTGACGAGGAAATATATGAATAATACAATGATGATAAATATCCATTACTACTTGATCAATTATGTGTACACACGCTCTATATCTACTTTTTAGAACCCAAGGAAAAATCTCGGAGTTACTATCCTAAGAGGCTAATTTATGATTTGAATTTTATGGATTCGAATTTGGAATTATGTTACAATGGATTTGACTTATTGGGTTCGAAATTGTTGTGTATTCTCTATGTATATTTATTTAGTAAATTTTTGACACATAAAATAGAATTCTAGTTAAAATTATCAGTTTTAGATGAACTCCTAATATTAAACACTACATTCGCCCCTAGACCTAGGTACTAACGCTATCCTCAATTTTGACTATTAAAAAATATAGGCATTTTGAATTTTTGATTAGTCAAAATACCTGTGCATGCGAGTGGATATGACGACCTCGTAAATTGACCAAATATATGAACATATCTGACAACTGGTTGTTTATATTTGAATAATCCATAACCTTTAGAATGACAGAACTAAGGAAAGTTACAAGAAACATGAAATATGTATAATTAAACTAAAAACAAGCAAGATGAGAGAATGCAAGCAAATCAAAGAAGTCAAACAAATTTAATGTGATTGATCATATGTCTACAATCAAAAATAGCAAAGAAATCAATAATTACCTCATAATCTTGTAAATTTTTAAGTTTATTCGTTCTATACTATACCTTCTTTCAAACTCCAGTTATTCGTCTTGAAATATACGGTCAAACTTTTTTATAACAGTCTTGTCTGTTTCGATATTTTTTGGCAACTATAGTGAAGTGTTGTTATATAGAATATTTATTATAACATAACTTGAAAACTGAGTTCTAAAGAATAACTTGACCGTTATAGTGAAGTGTTATTATAAAAAATATTTGTTATAGCGAGGTCTATAACGGATAAATCACAAATCTAAAATGAAAAATATTCCCAAACCTTTAAAAAATTAAAACTATGGCATATATTATTGTCAACAATATCTTCTCTTCATGAACTATCTTTTAAATTCTCTCCTTTTGAAAATTCATAGAGGTTCATATTATAATCTAGTTCCAAACGTAAATAATCTAAGTATAAAAGGCAAACTAAGAGAAATGTCAACGTGAACCTTCTCTTCTCTGTTATATGTCCACAAAGAAAATTCATGAGTTAATAACTACCTGCCATTTTTAAGTTTCAACTGTGTTATGTTACACGTTTCCTTCAGTGGACTATCTCGAAAATCCTAATTCAGATTTGACAAATATACTATTAGAAATACTTCTAAAATGCTTTATTAGAAGTCATTAATATAACTGACGTCAAAACTTGGATTACTTTAAAAATGTGTTATCCTTCTGTTTCCCGAATTGTGAAGTTGAAAAATATAAAATGTAAAATAAAATATTAGACATGAAGTTTCTTGTGTATGAACCGTACAAAAGGAGAGCATGCACCACGAGAAGACAAGTTTACGACCAGCGGCGGATTCAGAATTTTCACCAAGATGTGTCAAAATATAAATAATTAGATACATCGAAAAGTCAAGAAAAGTCAACGTACAGTAAATTTACATAAAATAAAAATATCTATCTAATGATATAGTGTAATTTTCCGGCGCCCCTTGGTTCAATGTGGCTCCGCCACTGATCGCGACTGGTATATTTTAGTCGGTCAGGGGAAGCGGTATCTTTGTGCTCCACTTCTCTCGTGCTTGCTTGCGTGAAGGTTTAGAGCCGTTTTCGCTAGGTCCAAAAGCATCCCAAAAGATCTGTTCCAACAGAAATCCCGCATTGAACCTAGCTAGAAGCGTTCCAAAAGACATGCTCAATCTGTCTCATTTTATTTGACAAGGTGACTATTTGAGGAACCCGAACTATTTTTCCTTTAGTATCATTTCGATCGAACTTTTCTTAAATCTTTCAAATTATGAAAATTTTACAATTCATATTCATAATTATATGTTATTTACAAGAAAAAACTAAAAAAGCAGCCTGATGCATAAAGTATTATGCGTTCTTATAAATAGTTTATAAGATAAAACTATTTATGAGAATTATATATTTAATAAAGTTCGAGGATAATGATTAAATGGTTTAAGTATTTGGGTTGATTTTGGACAGGGTATCAACTCAATGTAGTTTTTATTTGAGAAAATGATCCTCTATAGCCCCTCAAAATTTTAATACCTCATGTTTTCCTCCATTAACACGAAATATTCCTCCGGCCCAAACATATTATATCTAATAGTCCGAAATGTCTATTTTATATATTTTTTATACAGTGACAGTCTATTTTGTATATTTTTTGTATAGTGACAATCTATTTTGTATATATTTTTTATAGTGACAGTCTATTTAGTATATTTTTTTGTATAGTGACAGTATATTTTATATATATTTTGTATAGTGACAGTCTATTGTATATAAATTTTATAGTGAAAGTCTATTTAGTATTGTTTTGTATTGTGACAGACTATTTTATATATATTTTGTATAGTGACAGTATATTTAGTATATTTTTGTATAATGACAGTCTATTTTGTATATATTTTGTATAGTGACAGTCTATTGTATGTAAATTATATAGTGACAGTCTATTTTGTATAAATTTTGTATAGTGACGGTCTATTTTGTAT
This sequence comes from Nicotiana tomentosiformis, assembly GCF_000390325.3. Lineage (NCBI taxonomy): Eukaryota > Viridiplantae > Streptophyta > Magnoliopsida > Solanales > Solanaceae > Nicotiana > Nicotiana tomentosiformis. Next base: position 132,668,557 of record NC_090816.1, read on the forward strand.
ATATTTTGTATAGTGACAGCCTATTGTATATAAATTATTTAGTGACAGTCTATTTGTATAATTATACGTATAAATTGTCTCCCTTGTCTAGAAAAAGATTCAAGAGTTCAGATTATGTTCCATAAATTTATGTTTTTGTTTGTTGGGTTTTGTTTTTTCCTCTTTTCTTGGTGGCGGGGTGGTCGTAGGTGGGTGGAAGATATTGACTATTATAGATTGGACTGTTACTGTGATTGTTATCCTTAAAGAATTTGTTAAATACGTTAGTTTGATAGAGTTTATCAATTGCAAGAGTTTAATATAGAAAAGGGCACATTTATCTTATACTCCTATTTATCTACATTACTAAAAAATAAGTTAAAAGAATTATTACACAAAAGAATTAAAATAAATAAAGTAAACGTAATAATAAAAACTAGTATAAGGGATGTCAATCTCTGAAATTATCCTAACAGTAAATTATAATTTTATAAAAAAAAGCTGAGGCTCAGGGCAGCACAATGGTTAACATAATTTATTTGTTTTTGGCTACAAGTTGTAATGTGCAATTGTGGGCTAGCAGTTGTTTATAGTTTTTGCCGAGCGGCTATCTTTGTCAAAAGCTCTTTTTATTTTTTTATTTACAAATTTAAGTCATACGTTCTAAACAAAATTAAATGCACTATTTTACGCTGCACATTCAATAATTTTAAGAATCATAGCAAAGAAGTAAGCCATTTCACTCTCTGAATTATAGTTTTGCGTTGGATAAAGGGCCCAATGTTTACCAATGATTAAGGATGGTCCAATCATGAACACAGATAAAAGGCCCAAATCATTTAGGAATGAGATTATTTCTTTCATATACAATATTTAAAACTTATTTACTAAAATTGTCCTAATTTTATATATTACCCGCCCTAAATAAGGATTATTTAGGGCCTTAGATTAGGAGATTCTTTACTTGAAAAAAGGCATAACTGAAGGGAACAATGGTGTTAACCACGTTTGAGTATCTGATAGTGGCAATAGCAGCTCCCGTCATCGGAAAAGTGTAGGCCCGAAGTATATAATCCTAGATCGTGCTGAGTTGTTGGAATAGCTTGAGTAATTTGGCAAAATTGGCTTGAACATCAAGTGGGTTATGAGCCTCGGAACGATAAACTTTGGCTACAAAATGCCTGAACTAGTCACAAATTAAATTTGGTATTGAACTCTTTGAAGGTGATTGGCTTTTCCATTGAATGGCTCTGTTGAATCATTGTACTACTGTCCAAAGTTGCATGAAAATTCTCCTCAACGATGAGCAGTAAAGAGTTTTTAGTATCCAGGTGTTTGACTCTCTACCATTGACATCCATTAAAAAGCTTTGAAACTTTGAATTCGAATTTGAATTTTCAAAAAATATTATTTGTTTGGATTAGGTGTTATTGCAAATAATTTAGAATATTGTTTGGAGTTTATATCTTAATTTTGAGGGTGTTTGGTAAAGATTAGACTTGATTTTGGCTGAATTTCAGATTGAAACTCAAAGAAGAAGAAGAAGAAGAAGAAGAAGAAGAAGAAGAAGAAGAAGAAGACACGGCATACAATATACTTACGAAATTGTAGTAAAGTTGTAGTATAATTATATGTAAATTGTATTATATTGTAGTTATATATTTTTGTTTATTTGAATGTTGTATGAAAGTTGAAAAATAGTTGTATACTGTATGAATCGTTGTATAAAATTTGTATTTAAGTTATCAATACTATCTTCTTACATAAAGTTGTTGATATGTATCAAAATTTGTTCAAAAATTTTACGAGGTTAATAACTATCGTGCGGGGCAAGTAAAGTATTCTGCTTCACTTGATTGGTTAACTTACCCAATACACTAATCTCTCACAAATTAACGAAACCTATTTAAATTAACACTAAAATGGATACATCATACTTATAATTAATATTATACAATTTGATGGTACAACAACATAAAAATTTAAAAATAAATTTCGTACAAATTTAATACAAATTGATATATCTACAACAACATACATACTAAAAATAAATTTCATACAACTAATTATATAGTATACACTTATTTACAACTTTCATACATTATTTTTACCTAGTTAAAATATATCTACAGCATCATACAACTTAAATACAATTTTTATACAAATGTTATACAATATGTCTTTTTGTATATTTTGTATCTGATTTGTATATATTTTGTATGTGGTGTGTGTTTCTTCCTTTCTAAAATTTCAATCAAAATTTTCTCTCTTAATACAATTTTGATACATAGCAATAACTTTATGTAAAAATATTATATTGATAACTTAAATATAAATTTTATACAATGATTCATACAGTATACAACTATTTTTCAACTTTCATACAACATTCAAATAAATAAATAAATAAATAAATATAATATATATATATATATATATATATATATATATATATATATATATATATATATATATATATATATATATATATATATATATATATATATATATATATATATATATATATATAAAACTACAACAGAATATAATTTACATACAATTATACTACAACCTTACTACAATTTGGTAAGTATATTGTATGTCATGTGTTCTTCTTCTTCTTCTTCTTCTTCTTCTTCTTCTTCTTCTTCTTCTTCTTCTTCTTCTTCTTCTTCTTCTTCGAGTTTCAATTTGAAATTCAGCCAAAATCAAGTCTAATCTTCATCAAACACCCTCAAAATTGAGATATAAACTCCAAATAATATTCTCAATTGTTTGTAACAATACCTAATCCAAACAAATAATGGTTTTTGAAAACCCAAATTCGAATTCAAAGTTTCAAAGCTTTTTAATGATTGTCAATGGTGGAGAGTAAAACACCTTCAAAATTTAGTGATTGACAATTTCAATTTGAACACCAATTGTGCAACATGAAAGGAAATTGCTAAGTTAAAGCTCTATAGTCAAACAATTGAAATCCATTGATGAATTCCATTAAAAATATATACAACATGAAAGGATAAAAATAGAGGACATCAGAGGAAGAAAAATTGGGGAAAGAATAGAGAATGAGAGATTGAGAGACAGAGAGAGACGGAGAGAGAGAGCGCAAGAGAGAGAGAGAGAGAGAGAGAGAGAGAGAGAGAGAGAGAGAAGGATAGAGAGAAGAAGGATGAGAAATAATTGATTTCTTTTTCAATTCCTGATATAAAAGGATACACATTTAATTCCTAAAGTGTATATAATTGGTAAATTGTATATGCATATATAATTAAATTGAAACTTGAGTATAGAGGGTAATAAAGTTTCAAATAGTGTATAGGAAGGTAAAAATTCCTTTAGTTAGACATCATTTGCACAAATAACCTCTTTTGAAGTCACTATTTCATTTCTGTCCCTAACGCCCCCGCAAAATTATTGTTGTCAAGCAGCCATTTATTGACGTTGAGAAAGAAGATAAATGTAAGGAAAAAATAAAACTGCATTATATTCAAATTCTTCTAAGATTATTGCTTGGTTCATTTTGTGACCCCCTCTCTCTATGGTATTTTGAGTAATTTTAGAGCATAGTTTTTTTTTCTTTCTATAACAAGCAGTATGGACCTTCATAAGTAACCAAAATTTGGAAAATGATTTAGGCTGATTGATTAACTTTATTCATTTTCTCAATTTGGTCGTTTACTCTTTTAGTTGGTCTATCGTATATGGATTAGTTTTCTTTTCTTTCACGGGCTTTGCTTTTAGCCTCCCGCTATTGGGCTTACTTTGGCAAAGAAAAAGGGATTTTTTCGTTCCTATACAATATTTAAAATTTTTTTATTAAAATTATTCTAATTTTGTATATTACCCGCCCTAAATAAGGATTACTTATAAATTATATACATTCCACCATAAAAGGCACCCAATCCATTATTAGTGCCTTCAATCAAGAGATTTAGTTATACCAATTTCCTTTTTTCTCTCCTCTCTCCCCTCTTCTCTCCAGAATATTGGGACCAAATATACTCCCAACAGTCTATACCTTATATTTAGCATCGAGAGATGCTACATAACCTGCTTACAGATTTGTTACAATACCAACTTGTCACGACCCAAAATCTCACCTGTCGTGATGGCGCCTAACTCAATACAAGGCAAGCCGACAATCCCAATGAACTACCATATCTTTTAAATTTGAAAACATAATAATTAAATTCAGCGGAAGAAATCTCACAATTTCAAATATAACACTCCCAAAACTCGGTGTCACTGAGTACATGAGCATCTAAATGAATATAAAGTCTGACTGGTAAAAATCACTGTCTGAAATATAGAACAATACAATAACTAAACAAGAAGGGTATCAAGTTTGCGGTCTTCAAGCATCTACCTTGATAGTCTCCAACGGAAAGAACTCTGAATTCTAATAGCCGTCGTATCCGGGAGCACCTGGATCTGCACACGAGATGCAGAGTGTAGTATGAGTACAACTAACTTAATAAGTAACAAGACTAACCTCTGGGTTGAAAGCAATGACGAGCTCCACAGATATAATTCAGTGTAAATAATGGTACAAAACGTAGACATGCTTTCACATTTAACAGTTAAACTCAGTACAAGTGAAATAGATCAATACTACATGATATGAAGAATATGACATCTCAGTAAAAAGACCTCATCTAAATACTGGTCATAAATTATCCGGTCACTCGGTACTGTTTATGGCCAATCCAACCCAGGGGTGTTCCAACCCGTATATAAATAGACATCGACTGACAGTCAGTCACTCAGTACCGTATAAGGCTAATCCAGCCCTGGGGTAATTTATCCCCAAATGCAAATGATACGGACAAGATCTATGTCCACATAAATTCATTACAATATAAATAAGTAAGGCAAGTCCATGCCCTGGGAAAATCCATCCCGAATATATAAAACAATCATCGTAAGTAAGGCAAGTCCATGCCTTGGGAAGTCTATCCCGAATATGTATAATCATCTACGCTCACTGGGGGTGTGTACAGACTCCGGAGGGGCTCCTTCAGCCCAAGCGTGATATAAAACCAATATGGCCTACTGCAGGCGGGCAGTTCCGATCCGTATAATAATAAAGCCTATAAGGGCTGCTGTAGGCGGGCAACCCCGATCCATAAAATAGTAAAGCCTATAAGGCCTGCTGCAGGCGGGCAACCCCGATCCATATAATAGTAAATCCTATAAGACATGCTGCAGGCGGGCAACCCTGATCCATATAAATATCCTCACAATGGATGAATATGACTGAGTGTGAAATATACAATTTTATAATAATTAATTCAACAGCAACACGACCCCATGGGTCCCAAAATATCGGCATGTAGCCTAAACATGATCTTTAATAAGAGCCTCATCTCAATTCTCTAACACGTGGGGAAATGTTCACATAATACCGTGATTCTTTAATTTTTTTTCAACTCCACAGAATTTATTCAAGTCACAATTTCAATGGTGCACGTCCACACGCTCGTCAACTATCGTGTGCGTCACTTCCAAACAATTTATGTAATACCAATTCGGGGATTCATACCCTCAGAACCAAGTTTAGAAGTGTTACTTACCTCAAACCGTGTAATTCTTTACTCTGGTATGCCTTTGCCTCATGAATTGGCCCCCAAATGCCTCGAATATAGCCACAAATAATTCGATTCAGTCAATAAAATTTATTGGAATTAATTCCATAAGAAAATACTAATTTTCCATAAAAATACGAAATTACACTCCAAAAATCGCCTATGGGGACCACGTCTCGGAATCCGGCGAAACTCACAAAATTCGACAACCCATTCAATTACGAGTTCAACCATACTAATTTCACTCAAATCTGACTCCGAATCGGTGTTCAAATCCCGAAAATTCATTTTTATGAAATTTCTAAAAAAATTCCCAAATTTTCATCTCAAAATACTGATTACATGATGACAACAACGATATATTCATGTATGTTAACCAAATCTGAGTTAGAATCACTTACCCCGATAAATTTCTTGAAAAACCCACGAAAAATTATCTCAAACCGAGCTCCCAAGGTCCAAAAATGAAATAATAACCTAAGCCTCAGTTATATAGTACATTCTCTGAACTCACCATGTGTGGTCCGCACAATTCCAAGTGCGGCCGTACATCCCAGCTCCTGCGGTTGCACAAAAATGGTGCGGCCGCGCCTTTTGGTGACTGCACTTCCACGACTTAGTATTTTGCCCATAACTTTCTCTACAGATGCCCAAATGATGAATTCTTTAATTTTCCGAAAACTAGATACGAAGGGATACAACTTTTGTTTTTGAATCATCTCCAAATTCCTTGTAGATCAAAAGATATAAGCTTCCGAAGTCGGACTGACGGATCTGCAGAACTCCCTGGAGTGCGGCCGCAGACAGAATTGTGCGGTCCGTTCTCCTCCTCTGAGGTCCGTACTTTTCTATTACGGTCCGCACTCTTATGTGCGGTCCGCACCTCTCCTTTGCCTCAGCACCCCAAAATGTGCGGTCCGCACCCCCAAAAGTGCCAAAACAATATCAGAGTGCCGAAATGCCCGAACTCGCTCAAAACTCACCCGAAACACACTCGAGGCCCCCGGGACCTCAACCAAAGGTACCATCAAGTCCTAAAACATTATATAAACTTAGTCGAGCCCTCAAATCACATCAAACAATGCTAAAACCACGATTCATACCCCAATTGAAGCCTAATGAACTTTGAAATTTCAAGTTTCCACAAACGGCGCCGGAACCTATCAAATTATGTTCGATTAACCTCAAATTTTGCACATAAGTCAGAAATGACATAACAGAGGTATTCAAATTTTTAGAATCGGATTCCGACCCCGATATCAAAAAGTCAACTCCCTGGTCAAATTTCCCAAAAATTCAACTTTCGCCATTTCAAGCCAAATTCCTTTACCGACCTCCAAACAATTTTTCGGAAATGCTCCCAAGTCCAAAATCACCATATGGAGCTATTGGAACCATCAAAAATCTATTCTGGGGTCGTGTACATATAAGTCAATATCCGGTCAACTATTTTAACTTAAGCTTCCAACATGAAATTCATTCTTCCAAGCTAACTCCGAAATACCTTTAAATCAAAACCGACAATTCACACAAGTCATAATACCTCGTAGGAAGTTATTCAAGACTTTAAATATTTGAAAGGAACGTAAATGCTCAAAACGACCGATCGGGTCGTTACAATCTCCCCCACTTAAACATACGTTCGTCCTCGAATGTGCCAAGAGTTGTTCCTAAGCCTTTAAAACAATGTTCCTCCTTACCATGCACATACCTGGGGTGATCCCACGTCACCCTATTCTATATAGGCCTGACAACATAACACGACTGAAAATTATTAATTTAACCTTAGCCCAAAACTTAAAGCCCAATTTCTAACACCCAGAATTCTTTCTAAGATCTAAATCTCACACACCGTATAAGTCTGAACAAGCTGTATCAAGACATAGCCATAACCCCAGATATAATCACATTACATACTACACAACTCACATGCTCGCAGCACCATTCCCGATCACAATCACAGTAATTACTCCAAACCAACCAAGTAGAAGTATTAAAACCCCGTATTCAACAAAACCTCATTCCAAAACACAATGCGCCTTCTAAAATGCACACCCTTCTCAAGAATTACCGAGCAGTTATAACATTCATCTAAATATCTGACACTGACCATGCTGTCCAATATTCGTTACCTTCTCTTCAAGACTGAACTGTCACCTTGTACATGTAAATCCTAATCTCTCACAACACACCACATCTATTATGCCATAATGTGACAAGAACAGAAATACCATTACTAACTCTGAGTCACCAGCAAATTACATATCCGGTTAGTTAGAAACCTTCCTCTTGCTTCCTTCCAGGAGGAAATCACAATACACAACACATTTCCCACACTAATAGAAAATATCCGGTTCAAACCATGGTAGAAACCATCAAGAACACTTTGAAACCTATCTGCACATAACCAAGATATTAGAACTAAATTCCTCTAACTTGACCAAATCACGTAGGTCACCCAAACTCAAGAATATTGCAACCAAAACATATGTAGTCTCACTACATCATAATTACCCCTATAAATACCACAACCGAAACACCCACTCTGAAAATACCTTATTTGAGTTTGAGGCCGTTTCATTCACCTTCCTGATATCGAAATATAAAATCCATAATGATATACAAAAATGCCACAAGTCTCGACACCATCCAACTTAAATCTCAGATTTTAGCCATAAACAAATCCGCCAAACATTTTCAATTGTTACATATTAATCTCGAATCCATTAGAACTTTCCCGAGAGTCACTCCCTTTGTTCAAATCCACATTACATCACCCAAATGAGCCAAAAGACACGTGTCCCATTAGCACAACAAGACTCAAAGAAGTAACTCTACTTTAATACCACCTATCAAATTCATACTCCATGCGCGCTACATCATTCACAAATAACAACTCACTCATCCCACAATTTTTATATACTCATAAAGCGCAATATAACCTATATCCAGAAATTTCCTTACTCGAGTCATTCTCAAACTCCACCTCTACAAGTCATCACTTATTCCCAAGTATACTTCAGACCAAAACAAAATATTTGACACATAACCATGAATTGAATTGTCAATAGCAGGCTCCCCCACTTGGCTCAAAGCCATAGATTAAAATACTTGATAACTAACAATACCCATACTTTATTACTGCCTTAATACCTCAGTCAGTTTAACAAAAATTCTTCTCAAGCTCAAGACAAACCAACCATAAAATACCTCAATCATCCGCTAATCTCGCATTCATTCTCTTAACACTCAAGTCAACTTTCTCAACCAGATTCAAATTCAAGTCTCAACACATACACCCCGCTGGTAGAAAATAAACTCTCTATTCACATCATAAGGAATACACTTACATAAATTAGTCCGCAGGAGATAAGCCACCTGCTTAGTCTCAAATTGGCTGAAATGAAATTTTTTGCAGGATGAATATCTTTTGGTTTATTGAATAATAAAATTTACATCTTTTGTTTTGTGATTAAAGAAATAATATGATTCATCTCTAGCGAACCTAGTTTAATTTAACTAATGTCATATCAATGAAAATACTGAATTTTCACCTCTAGGTAAATTGATTGATGCTTTGGACAAGAAGGACCAACTAACTATATTCGGCTAATGACCATATCATTTATGAGAAGTGAGAGCAAATTCGAGGAATGAGATATTCTCCGAACATAGATAATGCTTACGTATTTCGCCGAAGCCAATCTGATGTGAATCTCTTCTAGCTTCCTCCAGGTGATATTACGAACCAATAAGGTGAATCAACATACAAATTAAAAATAAATTTCGTACAAATTTAATGCAAATTTGAATATCTACAACAACATACATAGTAAAAATAAATTTCATACAACTAATTATATATTATATAACTTATCTACAACGTTCATATATTATTTTTACCCAGTTAAATACAACTACAATATCATACAACTTAAATACAATTTTTATACAATATGTCTTTTGTATATATTTTGTATCTGATTTGTATATATTTTATCTGTGGTATGTGTTTCTTCTTCTCTAAAATTCTGCTCAAAACTTACTCTCTCAATACAATTTTGATACCTATCAACAACTTTATGTAAAAAGATAGTATTGATAACTTGAATACAAATTTTATACAACGATTCATATATTATACAACTATTTTTCAACTTTCATATAATATTCAAATAAAAAATATATATAACTACAATATAATACAATTTACATATAATTATACTACAACTTTACTACAATTTTGTAAGCTACAAATCCAAATTAGATTTCAAAGCTTCAAAGCTTTTAATGGTTGTCAATGGCGGAGAGTCAAACACCTTCAAAATTTATTGATTGACAATTTCAATTTGAACACCAATTGTGCAACATGAAAGAAAATTGCTAAGTTAAAACGATTGAAATTCATTGATAAATTCCATTAAAACTCTATACAACAAGAAAACATAAAAAAAATAGAGAACATCAAATGAAGAAAAATTGGGAAAAAAACACAGAGAGAGAGAGAGAGAGAGAGAGAGAGAGAGAGAGAGAGAGAGAGAGAGAGAGTGGGCAAGTATAAAGGGATAAAGAAATAATTGATATTCCTTATTCAATTCATAATATAAAGGGATACTCATTTAAAATTTATTTGTATATAATTGGTAAATTATATATGACCATGTAATTAAATTGAAACTTGAGTAGGGAGGGTAATAAGGTTTCAAATAGTGTATAAGAAGGTAAAAATCCCAAGAAAAAAGGAGTTTTTTCGTTACTATACAATATTTAAAACTTATTTACCAAAATTGTCCTAATTTTGTATATTACTCTCCCTAAACTAGGATTGCTTACAATTTATATACAATTTTTTTCCTTTTTTCTCTCATCTCCTCTTTAGTTAAGAACCCTTTACCAAACCGACTATAATATTAAAGTGTTAACATAGAAAAAGTTGGAAAATCTCAGTTAATTATTAGAAAATTATATTGTATCCCTTTAATCATGGAAAATTGAAAGATCCCAGTAGATTTTCAGCTAATCAAATCGCAATGTTCCTTCAGTCTATATTTTTAACGACCCGACCGATCGTTTTGAGTTTTAGCGCGTCGTTCGGCGGTTGGAGGCCTTGAGTAGTTTCACTTCAGGTATTATGACTTGTACGCGTGGTCGAAATTTAATTTCGGGAAGTTCGGAGTTGATTTGGAAAGGAAACTCTCATTTCGAAAGCTTTAAGTTGGAAGAATTGACTGCGGGTTGACTTTTGAGTAAACAAACCCGGAATCGGGATTTGAAGGTTCCAACAAATTCGTATGATGATTTTGGACTTGGGCGTATGTTCGGATCGGGTGTTGGATGACTCGGGAGCGTTTCGGCGCCTATTGTGAAAAGCTGGCATTTTTGGAAGAATTTCATAAATTTGGGTTGAAGTGTATTTTAATGTTATCGATGTCAGTTTGGGATTCTGAGTTCGGGAATAGTTCCGTAAGGTGATTCTGGTATTGGGAGCGCGTCCGGATGTGGATTTGGAGGTCCATAGGTCATTTTGGGGTCATTTGGCGAAAGTTAGAAATTTGAAAGTTTTTGAGAAGTTTGACCGGAAGTGGACTTTTTGATATCGGGGTTGGATTCTGATTACGGAAGTTGGAGTAGGTCCGTAATGTCAATTATCACTTGTGTGCAAAATTTGAGGTCAATCGGACGTGATTTGATAGGTTTCGGCATCGAATGTAGAAATTTGATTCATTAAGCTTGAATTGGGATACGGTTCATGGTTTTAACGTTATTTGGTGTGATTCGAAGGCTCGACTAAGTTCGTAATGTGTTTTGGGACACGTTGGTTTAATTGGTTAAGGTCCTGGGGGACTCGGGTGGATTCCGGAAGGTTAACAGATCGATTTTTGGACTTAAGAATTTCTGAAGCTTAATGCTTCTGGTGTAATCGCACCTGTGTGACTTTGGCCGCTCGCGGGTACGGAGAATTTGTCACGACCCAAATTCACCTATAGGTCGTGATGGCGCCCAACATCCCAGCTAGACAAGCCAAATAATGATTTAAACATATATTCATTTCTTTAATAAATTTTTCGAGTAATAAACTCGAAGTGCTTGCAAAATTTAAGACAAGGTGAGAAATAAGATATATTAAAACCCAAGTAAAATAATTAAATTCAAAAATTCTACTAGTGTGTGCCAAGACCTGGTGTCACAAGTATATGAGCATCTAGTAGATTATACAAAATTTTAAATACTGTCTGAAATAAAATAGACAAAATACAAATACAAGAAGAGGCACTAGTTGCTGCAGAACGGCTCAGAAAGGCAGCTCACCACTAAGCCTCCGGATAACGTGAGTGCGCACCAATGGGTCCTCCGATAGTACCTGTCTCAGGTCCTGCACAAAAAGTGCAACAAGTGTAGCATGAGTACGTAAACAATGTGTACCCAATAAGTATCAAGCCTAATCTCGAAGAAGTAGTGACGAGAGGTCGACTTTGACACTCACTATGGGTCAATAATATTACAATAGAATATACTGAATTAAACATGATTTTTAGATGAACAACAATAATTTTCTTAACAAGCAGAAATAATTAATTCCTTACATTTCAATAATTTCCAATTTATCAATTAACTTCACAAGCAGCAATTAAAATATCAAGGTATCATGTAATTATTATTATTAGGTACGATTTATGCTGAGGTCGTACGACCCGATCCAGAGTGTCGGGTACACTGCCGAGGGACGTGTAACGCGATCCATAGATGCATCTATACTGCCGAGGTATTCGGCCCGCTAAACAAGAAAGGAGGACATTTTCTTATATATATATATATATATATATATAAAAGATTTAACGCAGGAGGATGTACAAATTTCTACAACAGTTAAATATTCTGAACAAAATTTCAAGTATGTGAGATTCCAATCTTTTACCATTTCCTCTAACAATTTGCAACATAATTCTATTGCTTTAATTAAATAAGGATACAATTATCACAAGTAATTCATGATTTGAGTCCTAAACTACCCGAACTTTAGCAATATTAGTAGCTACGCACGGACTCTCGTTACTTCATGCGTACGTAGCCCCCACAATTAGAAAAAATTATTAATTTAAATCACCTATGGGGTAAATTCCCTCTTACAAGGTTAGACAAGAGACTTACCTTGTCTCAAAGCCCACTTCCGATCACAATGTCGTGTAAAAATCCCAATTAAGTGCCGAAAAATCCGAAACTATCCAAATATTATATAAAATAATTAATACATGCTCAATAATTCGAAATTAGGCTATTAAATTAATTACCCAACCTAAAATGGTAAAATTCCTAAAATTCACCCCGGACCCACGTGCCTGGATTCCGAAAATGTTTGGAGGAAATCGTTACCCATAATCTCAAAAACTCAAATATACAATGTCCATCCAATTCTATAACCATTTTCGTGGTTAAAAACTCATTTTTATAAAAACCTAGGTTTTTCATCTAAACCCTTGATTTTCAAGATTTACAGGTTATAATCTACCCATAATCTATGTATTTAACTCAAAATGTGTAGAATTAACTTATCTTCAAGTTGCTAGTTGAAATCCTCTCTCAAAAAGCTCCAAAATCGCCCAAGAATAGAGAAAATGGGCTCAAAATACCCAACTCCCGACTTAAATGAAGGTTCTGCCTTATGTGATTTTCGCACCTGCGGACAAAGCCTCGCAGGTGCGCATTTCTCCATTTGGCCTGGCTCCGCACCTGCGGTCAATGGAACCGCTTCTGCGCGTACGCATGTGCGACCAAAGCCTTCGCACCTGCACCCTTTCCGCTCTTGCGCCTTCTCCTTCACACCTGCGTTCAAGCATTTCGCACCTGCGGTGCATGGCTGGCCTTCCCTTCTTCGCACCTGCGACTAGTGGCTCGCACCTGCGGCTGTCCATGCACAGGTGCGGTTACACCAGAAGCTGGGAGCTTCAGCAGTCCTTTCCAAGTCCAAACTTAGTCTGAGCCTCGTCTGGTTAACACCCGAGGCAACTGGGGCCCCGCCCGAACATACCAACAAGTTTGAAATCATAAAACGGACTCGCTCGAACCCTCGGAACATGTAAAACAACATCAAAACTAAGAATCATACCTCAAACCAAATTGATTTAACTTAGAATTTTCAAAATTTTCAAACTTACTCTGAACGCGCCGAAACATACTTAAACTACTCGGAATGACATCGAATTTTGCGTGCAAGTCTTAAACCACCATACAGAACTATCCCCATGCTCGAAATTCCAAACGGACTTTAATTACTCCAAAACCTACTCCAAACCAACTTTAAAGAACCTTAAACCTTTAAATAGTTAATTTTCACTATTAAGCGTCGAAATGCACTCGGGTTGTCCAAAACCCGATTCGAACATATGCCCAAGTCCAAAATCATCATACGAATCTATTGGAACCGTCAAATCCCGATTCCGAGGTCATTTTCTCAAAATGTTGACCTAAGTCAAACTTGGGCTTTTAAAACCAAATTAAGGAACCAAGTGTTCCTATTTCATCCCGAACACTTCCAAATCCCAAACTAACCATCCCCATAAGTCATAAATTAATAAAAGCACATACGGGAAGTTTTATTTAAGGGAACGAGATTCTAAAAGTCAAAATGAGCGGTTGGGTCATTAAAGAATTGCTCGCAGAAGAGAGAATGGACTGGAGTTGGGGGAGCCGCAGAAGCGGACTGGAGAAGCGCACCTGCGAGTGCGCAGGAGCGAGGCAGTTACTGCTGGTGCATAAATTTCGTAGATGCGCGAGAGAAGGTCGCACCTCCGATGCCCGCAGAAGCGAAGAGACTCTCGCAGGTGCGAGTTCTTGACGGGGCAGTGAGGACCGCAGGAGAGGAATTTGGACTGCACCTGCGGAGCCACAGAATCGGCTATTAGACCGCATGTGCGAAGGTTGGGCTGGGCAGAATGTTTTTTAAAGCAGGGTTTGGGTTCATTTCACCCATTTTTCGCACGGCCTGGGCGGGTTTTGGAGCTTTTGAAGAGGGGATTTCATCATCAAGCATGAGGTAAGTGATTTCTACTAGTTGGGAGTTACATACAACGTTTATAAATGGATTTATGCATGAAAAGTTGTAGAAAATTGAGATTTTGGTAGAAAACCTAGAAATGGATATTTTTGAATTTTGACCACGAAATTGTGCATGAAATTGAGAATAAATTACATATTTGAGTTTGTGGGGTTATGAGTAATGTTTATCTTCGAAAATTTTCTAAATTCGGACACGTGGGCCTGAGGGTGACTTTTTACGACTTTTCAAGTGGAGTTAGGAATTTTTATAAACTGGATTATAAGGAGTATTAGAGTATATATGTATGGATTCACACGTTTATTGACTATTTTTGGAGTGTTGGGCATCGATTGGAGTTGTTGGTAAGATGTTGGAGCCGGTTATGGGACTTCGGAGCAAGGTAAGTCTCCTCTCTAACCTTGTAAGAGGGAATTAACCCCATAGGTGAATTGATTTTATGTGTACTCTTACTTGCAGGGGCTACTTACGCACGAAGTGACGAGAGTCCGTATGTAGTTACTAATTATGCCTATGTTCGGGTAGTTTTAGGTTTACACCATGCTTTGTCGATACCGTTATTTGATTTTGTTTATTATTTGCCTTGAAAGGAATTGAGATCGAGTATGCTTATTAAATGCCTTGAAAAGAGTTGAAATTGAGGATTTTGGGACTCGAAAGTTTTCATTTGAATTCTATATTTTTGAAAAGAATTGAAGAATATTATAATAATAATAATTTGATAAATCTATGTGCAACTGCTTCACAAATTTCCACGAGTGGGGTAAATTTCCACTACTCTCATGGGAGCGGGCCGTTCGCCTCGGCAGGTTAATAGATGCATCTATGGTTCGCGTCGTTCGACCCTCGGCGGTGCACAGTTTACATTTATATATTGGATCGGGATGTACGTCCTCGGCATGACTTGCCCATGATAGATCTTTGGAACTAATAATAATTGATATTGCTTCATTGACTTGAGATATAAATTGTTAAATGACGAAGCCAGAAATGGAAATTTCCTAAATAATAAAGGATATGCTTATTTACTTCTTGACTATTGAGCCTTCAACTATTTCAAATAATTCTTGTTTAATTATAATACCAGCATGTTAATGATAACCCGTAGTGAGTGTCGGAGTCGACCCCTTATCACTACTTCTTCGAGGTTAGACGAGATACTTACTGGGTACGCGTTGATTTACGTACTCATACTACCCTTGCTGTACATTGTTTTGTGCATGTGCATTTATGTTTAGCGGCCTTGTGAGAGTAGAGGCGTGTAGGCATGCGGAGACTTAGGTGAGCTGCATTCCATAGTACGACCCACATCCAACAGTGTCTCTCTTAGAGTATTTATATTTTTCCTGTCCAATTCGTATTCCGGACGGACGCTGTATTTTATTTTATATTCCTAGTTGATTCTCATGCACTTGTGACACTGGGTTTTGGGGCGATTATGGGTTGCACTGTATTGAAATTATTGTAAAATATTATTATTTACACTATAGATTCCATCTTTTACTATTTAATTGAAGAAAAATATGATTTCTAAAATATTAAGATGAGAACCAAATTAAGTAATTATTGTTGGCTTGCCTGACAGTGGTGTCCAACGCCATCACGATCTTAATGGATTTTGGGTCCTGACAACATGGTATCAGAGCCCTAGGTTCACTTAGGTCTCATGAGTCATGAGTAAGTCTAGTAGAGTTTTGCGGATCGGTATGGAGACGTCCGTACTTATCTTCGAGAGGCTACAAAGCTGTTAGGAGCACTTCCTTTCTTCATTCCTCATCGTGCGATTTGATTCCTTTAAGGCTTATGCCTTAATTTCCTTCCTATTCAATCTTGTGCGACGTGAAACGCTTGTTATAAATGGAAATCGAGAAATATTAATGGTACTGCAGATGTGGTGCGGGATGTTTCTCCCTGCGTATTTGATTGGGGCTATTGTCGTCGCCTTGGGGAAGGTCATTCTGTCATTTCAGCTCAGTAGTTGTATTTCCGATGGTCTTGAGGCTATGCACAGATTGCTATGATAGTCATGAGTTGTTATCGCGCAGTATTGATGTAATAGTAGGATGCTTGTCTATGTGTTGGGGCAGTGAACGACTTGAAAGGAGGTTTTTCTCAGTCCATGATTTAGAAGTTCAGTGTTTTATTTCCAGCGGAGGAAAGGAAATCGAACTATGAGTGTTCACGATTGGGTTGATGGAGTAACGAGACTTGGTATTTTTGAGTGTGGTAAAATTTTCATCTGTGGTGTGGTGTCATTGTCCTGGAGTGGATATGTTAAGTTCGTCGGTGTTGTAGTCTTCTTCAATTCACCTTCGGGGCAGGGTATTATGAAATGGTACCGGAGAAGCGGTTGTCAGAAATAACGGGGTGTAGCAATTTCAAAATCGAATCGGTGTTTTTAGTGTTGATGGCTCGAGAAAGATGATCTTCAGAAAGGTTTAAAGTTGGTAGTGATCAATTGGTTCAAGTGCTACAGAGATAGATTTTTATTTAAGGCAACAACTGGGCAGCGAAGGATGAGGAAGGACATTTGGGAGGTGTCTTGTGGTGGTTAAAATTCTAGACGGCCAAGTGTGAGAAACAGAAGTCGAGTAGTTGCTTAAGGGAGAAGGTTTGACCAAAAGTGGGATTCATGGTGGACAGTGACCTGGTCTACGTGCTTAATTTAGAATATTGGCTGCTATATTGAGGAAGATTGGGTGTGACAGGAGGGAGTTGCTTGATATAAAGAAGGATATAACATGACTTTGGATTGGAATGTATTGGCGCACCTTTAATTGATGTCCATGAGGAGTGAACAGACTTGTACATCTGGTGAATGAGCACGGGCTCAGGATGGGTTACTTATTTCATAGTAATTGTACCCAGTGCAGCGACATTGGATGATATCAGCATGGAGTTTCCACATGTGGGTTATCTCCTGTGAGCAGGTTAGCGATTGAGTGGTGTTGACGAAGCTCCTACGAAGAATTTCTATTAATTATTCAGGAAGAGGTCAAATATGTGCATGTGGCTAGTGATTCAGAGTGGCCATAAAGTGTTTAACAGAAAGGCTTCGAGAAATTTGGTGGGTTGATTGTGCAAGATCATGTCAATGGGGGATAAGGAATCTTGGTGGGTTCTAGAGTTATGCAATGATAGCTTTGAGCTAAGTGGGAGAGCCCCACCGCCTACGATTGGATTGTATGGTTATCTACTTGTGAGGTTTCTGGTTAGCAGCATATTGATAGGTTATTACGACTAAGGAAAGAAAACATCAGTGGCAATTTGAGAGAAGGATTTGAGGAATGTACGCTATAACTGGCCTTATCGATTCATGTTCAGGCTTTGGGAAGACTGAGGATTTATGCTTCGTGTAGAGGTGAGTTACAAGGAACGTGATTCAGCCGGGTGCTTCTTTGAGAGGGTGTTCATGTGCTACCAGGGCTTTGGAGTTTGATTATATTCGGGACCAAGTCAGAGTGGGTGACTCTCATCAATGGTCCTAACGGATTCCAAAGTTAGAGTGCGGTGCCTAAGGATTTCGAATCCGAAGTATGGTTAAATATCGAGCTTTTGTAGTGGGTTATGATAGGGGCTTGGAGTGTTCCATGTTATGTTCAGTCTGCAGTGTAGCATTGGAGGAATGGGGGAAGGTAACTTCGGATTCATGAAGAAATTATCAGGATGGGTGTACCAGTTAAAGGTGCAAATATGCGCATAAGGAGGGTATGAGATGGTTCGTGGGTCTTGAGACAGCGTGGTCTCATGAAATAAGGTCACTTGGGATGAGTGCGGATTTGGGTTCCTAAGGCAAGTGCAAAGTAAATAAGAAGAAGTCGGATCGGTTAGCAATGGTTGAATTGGTATGAGGGCGGCAATGATCAGTTCCTTCAGCGTGTTAAGATATACATGTGTTGTGTGGCAGTACGCGCAAGACTTGGCGGCCACCGTAATTGATTTTATTTGGAAGCATCCGAGTATTATGGCCTGTTGTTATGTGTAGATGAATCCCGGAAGGGTTATGGTGGTTTAGACCACTACTTGAGGTTGGTATTTTCTGCGGTGATGGGAATTCAGCCGCGTGTTGCAACAGTTCTCCTGAAATGAGTTAAGTGAAAGGTTTATATATGATGAAGTGTGTACCCTATTAGTGGTTTAGGAGTTGTGATGAAACTCTTGTACTCTTGCGTAGTGGCACGTTAGGTGCAGTGAGCGGCATGGGAATTGGAAGTTGAGGATCAAAGTTGCGGTTATGGGTTGGCAAGAATGTCACGAGCTCGAATGAGCAGGAAAGAATTTAGATGTTTAAAGTAAGCTGGTATTTTCTTTAGCGTCACCTGAGAATGGTGTTCTGTGTAAGAGGTCTTGTGTCCTGATTTGCGGATTTCCAATTTGCTTTACAATATTTGTATGGCCGGTGGCATGGGTGTGCAGACTTGTTACCTGGTGCGGAAGGTCGTAGGAGTGTATCCCACGGGAAAATGTTATAAGTATGACCTATAGTCACTTGATTGATTGAAGATTGGAACCAAGTATGGAGATTTTAGTACTATCGCTAATGTGAGAGTTTAGGCCTAGAAGGCGCTATATTCATTGGGTTGCGGACTGTGGGTGTTTGTGCCGGATTGATGAATGTTCTTGTGTGTTGTGGGAAAAAGGGTTAGTGTGGATCCTTGAAATGTTATTAGCCTAGTGCGGCACGGTCAGAATCAGCTTGAGGTTCGTGGGTGGACCTAAATCTGAATGTGGGATCTATATCAGGCCAGATGTGTTCATTTTAGCTTAGCACGGTATATGGAGGAATCTTCGGGCCCTGGATGTTATTTATGTCGTAAGTTATTTTGTGTAATTCTATATTATGCCAGGTGGGTTGTGAGGTGGTTTGATTATTCACACTTGTATTGAGATCCCGTGTAATTGGTGGTGTTGTGAGAGCAGGATGGCTCTCGAGATACGGGTCATTTATTGCATCGTAGTTTTGCTCGAGTTTTATAGCGTATGGCGATATCCATCTCCCCAAGATTTATATTATGCACTTCGCGTGTTTGTGGTCGATATTCAAGTATTTCGTAGTTATGAGCATTTTAGCTCCGTAAGTATTTTCTTTAGATTATTATGTGTGCATCGGGTGGCACGCCGCCACAGATATGTTGTTTGGATTGGGTGGCACGCCGCCACAGGTATCATGGATGGATCGGGTTGCATGCCGCAACGGTATCATGTATGGATCGGGTTGCATACCGCAACGGTATCATATTGAGCACAATTCCCTATATCTATTCCTCTGTGTTTTGTCCTGCATTTTCTAAGAAAGATTCATGACACCTTTTCGGTTGTTTAATTAGTTACGTGGGTTGAGTGGATCTTTCCAGAGTTCGTTTCCTTTTGTATCACATTCGAGTTTGTAGCTTGTTGGCACATTATGGCATCATATGAGCCTTTTGGCAGTGTCTGAGGTGGCTTATTATCTGAGCATCTTGTACTGGGTGAGACGAGACTATTGGACCTAGGATCAATGCGATCAGATTTATATGAAGCATATTAAAGAGTAAATGTTGTTATTCAGTCCAGAATGAGGTAATGGTTCTTGTCGGGAGGAGAGACTCCATAAACTATAATTTGACAGGTGGCTATGAGTTCTACATATCTTCTCTGACGTGGCATTTCAAGAGTCGGAACAAGACTTATAGGTGTCATGAGGTGTGTCGTGAGCATCAGATTCGTGGGATTTCGGCTATTGTGGTTAGAGAATGTTATTATGGGCATGTGAATAATGCGGTGCATGGTGTGAATTCAGTGAGGGTATATAATCATGTATTGGTACATCGTATAGTGATTGAAACGGTGTTCGTATGTTGGAAGCAGGCCTAGTATAGAATTTCGGATGTTGGAATTTGGCTCTAAGGATTATTTGCCTAAATAAAGGAAAAGGTCATTAGATTGGCTCGAGATAATGTGCTCAATTAGGTTGTTGTAGCACGGGTAGGTGCACGAGGTGTTGACCAGTGATTTCGGACAACTCCAGAGCAGTTCTTAGCACGTTCAAGGACGAACGCATGTTTAAGTGGGAGAGAATATAATGACCCGACCGGTCGTTTTGAGCTTTAGCGCGTCATTCAGCGGTTGGAGGCCTTGAGTAGTTTCATTTCAGGTATTATGACTGGTACGCGTGGTCGGAATTTTATTTCGGGAATTTCGGAGTTGATTTGGAAAGGAAACTCTCATTTCTGAAGCTTAAAGTTGGAAGAATTGACTGCGGATTGACTTTTGAGTAAACGACCCCGGAATCAGGATTTGAAGGTTCCAACAGATTTGTATGATGATTTTGGACTTGGGCGTAAATTCGGATCGGGTGTTGGATGACTCGGGCGCTTTTCGGCGCCTATTGTGGAAAGCTGGCATTTTTGGAAGAATTTCATAAATTTGGGTTGAAGTGCATTTTAATGTTATCGATGTCAGTTTGGGATTCTGAGCATAGGAATAGCTCCGTAAGGTGATTATGGTGTTAGGAGCGCATCCGAATGTGGATTTGGAGGCCCGTAGGTCATTTTGGGGCCATTTGGCGAAAGTTAGAAATTTGAAGGTTTTTGAGAAGTTTGACCAGGAGTGGACTTTTTGATATCAGGGTCGGATTCCAATTCTGAAGTTGGAATAGGTACTTAATGTCAATTATGACTTGTGTGCAAAATTTGAGGTCAATCGGACATGATTTGATAGGTTTCGACATCGAATGTAGAAGTTTGAAGTTCTAAAGTTCATTAAGCTTGAATTGGGGTGCGATTCATGGTTTTAGCGTTGTTTGGTGTGATTCGAAGGCTCGACTAAGTTTGTAATGTGCTTTGGGACGCGTTGGTATAATTGGTTAAGGTCCTGGGGGCCTCGGGTGGATTCTGGAAGGTTAACCGATCGATTTTTCGACTTAAGAATTTCTGAAGCTTAATGCTTCTGGTGTAATCGCACCTGCGTGACTTTGGCCGCAGATGCGAGATCGCGGCGAATTGCTCGCAGAAGCAGACTGGAGAAGTGCACCTACGAGTGCGCATGAGCGAGGCAGCTGCCGCTGGTGCGTAAATTTCATAGATGCGCGAGAGCAGGTCGCACCTGCGAAGAAATTTGGGGTAAGTGATTTCTACTAGTTGTGAGTTACATACAAGGTTTATACATGGATTTATGCATGAAAATGTGTAGAAATTTGGAGTTTTGGTAGAAAACCTAGAAATGGATATTTTTGGATTTTGACCACGAATTTGGGCATGAAATTGAGAATAAATTATATAATTGAGTTCGTGGGGTAATGGGCAATGTTTATGTTTAACAATTTCGGAATCCGGGCACGTGGGCCCGAGGGAGATTTTTATCGACTTTTCAAGCGGAGTTAGGAATTGTTATAAACTGGATTATAAGGAGTATTAGAGTATATATTTATGGATTCGCACGTTTATTGACTAGTTTTGGAGCGTTGGGCATCGATTGGAGTTGTTGGTAAGACGTTGGAGCCGGTTATGAGACTTCGGAGTGAGGTAAGTCTCCTCTCTAACCTTGTAAGAGGGAATTAACCCCATAGGTGAATTGATTTTATGTGTACTCTTACTTGTGGGGGTTACGTACGCACGAAGTGACGAGAGTCCGTATGTAGCTACTAATTATGCCTATGTCCGGGTAGTTCTAGGTTTACACCATGCTTTGTTGATACCATTCTTTGATTTTATTTATTATTTTCCTTGAAAGGAATTGAGATCGAGTATGCTTATTAAATGCCTTGAAAAGAGTTGAAATTGAGGATTTTGGGACTCGAAAGTTTTCATTTGAATTCTATATTTTTGAAAAGAATTGAATCATATTATAATAATAATAATTTGATAAATCTATGTGCAACCGCTGCGCAAATACATTTCCGTGAGCGGGGTAAATTTTCTTTACTCTCATGGGAGCGGGCCGTTCGCCTCGGCAGGTTAATAGATGCATCTATGGTTCACGCCGTTCGACCCTCGGCAGTGCACAATTTACATTTATATATTGGATCGGATCGTACGTCCTCGGCATGACTTGCGCATGATAGATCTTCGGAACTAATAATAATTGATATTGCTTCATTGACTTGAGATATCGATTGTTAAATGACGAAGCGAGAAATGGAAATTTCCTAAATAATAAGGATATGCTTATTTACTTCTTGACTATTGAGCCTTCAACTGTTTCAAATAATTCTTGTTTAATTATAATACCGGCATGTTAAATATAGCCCTTATTGATTGTCGGAGTTGACCCCTCGTCACTACTTCTTTGAGGTTAGACGGGATACTTACTGGGTACGCGTTAATTTACGTACTCATACTACACTTGCTGCACATTCTTTTGTGCAGGTGCATTTATGTTTAGCGTCCTTGTGAGAGCAAAGGTGTGTAGGCATGTGGAGACTTAGGTGAGCTGCATTTCATAGTACGACCCACAGCCAGCAGAGTCTCCGTCAGAGTATTTATATTTTTTCTGTCCAATTTGTATTTCGGATGGACGCTGTATTTTATTTTATATTCCTAGTTGATGCTCATGCACTTGTGTCACCGGGTTTTAGGGCGATTAGGGGTTGCACTGTATTGAAATTGTTGTAAAATATTATTATTTACACTGTAGCTTCCATCTTTTACTGTTTAATTGAATAAAAATATGATTTCTAAAATATTAAGATGAGAACCAAATTAAGTAATTATTGTTGGCTTGCCTGACAGTGGTGTCCGGTGCCATCACGATCTTAATGGATTTTGGGTCGTGACAATATTTCCGTCCACATTCATTGTTTCAAGAAATTATATAAAGCCATCCACATGTAAACTGTCTCAATCACATTACTTAATGCCCATATTGTAACGACCCGGCTGGTCATTTCGAGAGTTATAGCCCCGTTTTCCCTATTCATACTTCTTTTTGTGTTATTCAACTATATTATGTTATATCGGGTTGTTGGTTCGGGTCCGGAAGAAACTCGTAGTGAAATGAGACACTTAGTCTCATAATTGAAAATTTTAAGTTAGAAAAGTGGACCGGATATGGACCTATGTGTAAACGACCTCGGATTTGAATTTTGATGATTGCAATAGCTCTGTATGGTGATTTTGGGCTTAGGAGCGTGTCCAGAATATTATTTGGAGGTCCGTAGAGGAATTAGGCTTGAAATGCCGAAAGTTTAATTTTTGAAAAGTTTGACCGGGAGGTTGACTTTTTGATATCAGGGTCGGAATGGAATTCCGAAAGTTGGAGTAGGTTCGTAGTGTCATTTGTGACGTGTGTGCAAATTTTGAGGTCATTCGGACGTGGTTTGGTTGGTTTTGGCATCGGTTGCCGAATTTGGAAACTTAGAAGTTCTTAGGCTTGAATCCGAGGGTAATTTGATGATTTGATATTGTTTTGAGTGATTTGAAGGTTCGATTAAGTTGGTATGTTGATATATGACTTGTTGGTATTTTAGGTTGAGGTCCCAAGGGCCTCGGGGTAATTCTGGGTGGTTAACGGATTTGTTGAAGTTGGAAATAGCAGCTGGACCTGCTGCTTCTACTATTTTCGCACCTGCAGAAGAAAGGGTCATAGGTGCGAGGCCGCTGGTGCGCGTGGGGAGTGCGCAGGTGCGGGCGATGCTGGGAACGCAGGTGCGAAGAATTGGTCGCATCTGCGAGCCCGCAGGTGCGAAGCCTTGAGCGCAGATGCGGAGATGAGGAGTTTGGACTGGTTTCGCAGATGCGCACCTGGGACCTCAGATGCGAGTCCGCAGGTGCGAGGAAGGGGTCCGCAGGTGCGGAAGCTGGGTGATTAAGTGAGTTGCGTAGGTGCAGCTTCTTGGACTACATGTGCGGTCGCGCGGATGCGAGAAAATGGCCGCAGGTGCGAAAAACCTGGGCAGAAACCATAAATAGAACCCTTCGCGAATTTTGGTCATTCTTCACAATTTCAACTCAGTTTTGGAGCTTTTGGAGGGGTTTGGAGAGGGAATCAAGGGGATTTCGTTGAGATAAGTTACTTGAGCCCTAATACTTGTATATATGGTGATTTTTCGTTGTTTTAATCATGGTAATTAGTGAAAATGAGGGGTTAGGGCTTGGAATTTTTGGAGAGTAATTTAAGGATTTGAAGGACCAAACGATGTCGGATTTTGATAAATTTGGTATGGTTAGACTCGTGAGTGAATGAGCTTTCTAGTTTTGTAAATTTTGTCGGATTTCAAGACGTGGGCTCGGGGGCCGGGTTTGAGCCAATTTCAGGTTTTGGTCTAATTTTGTAGTTTTTCTTGTGGAATTTATTCCATTAGCGCGTATTGATGGTATTGTACTGATTGTGAATATATTCGAAGCATTTGGAGGCCGAGTCCAGAGGCAAGATCATTGCGGGTTAGAGATTTGATCGGTTTGAGGTAAGTAACGATTGTAAATCTAGTCCTGAGGGTATGAAACCCCAGATTTCATATCATTCTACTATTTTGAAGTGACTCACATGCTAGATGGCGGGCGTGTGGGCGTGCACTGTTGGGGATTTGTGACTTGGTCCGTCCCATAGCAACTGTAAAGTTGCATACTTTGTTGAAACCATTTGACACTTATATGTTTTAGAAAGAATTTCTGTAAATTGGGCTGAATGCCATGTTTGGGCCTTGCGCCAATGCTGTTTGGACCCTTAGGGTCCGTTTTTTACCATCCTCTCACTGTTTTCGATTGAAAATCTATACTCAGTCATGTTTATACTTGTTTACCATATAACTCAGTTTTATGTTTTTGATGCATATAAATGTTTTGGGCCGAATGCCCTGTTTTACTGAAATGCCCGAGTGGCTTGAGAAGTTTATGACTGAGTGAGGCCGAGGGCCTGATTTGTGAGGATGAGTGTGGATCGGGGCTTCCTGCCTGCAACATATTTATGACTGAGTGAGGCCGATGGCCTGATTTGTGAGGATGAGTGTGGATTGGGGTTGCCCGCCTGCAGCATACTTTATTATTATAGCACGTGAGTTGTCCGTGCAGATTATAGCGCTTGGGCTGAAGGAGCCCCTCCGGAGTCTGTACACACCCCCAATGAGCGCAGGTACCTACTGAGTCTGAGTGCCGAGTGCTGAATGACTGGGAGGCAAGAGTGATTGTGAGGTATGCCCGAGTGGCACGAGTGACTATGAGGTTTGCCCGAGGGGCTATTTATGAGTGATGTTTTTGCCCGAGGGGCTGTTTATGATTTCATCATTTTTGCTCACCTTTGCATTGAGCCTTCATTTGAAAAACTGTTGGAAAAATATCTTTAAATGATTTTTACTGGAACTGGGTTTAAACGAGATGTTTGATTCAAATCCTGATTTTAAAAGCATGTTGTATTTTACTGAGATTTTCTGATATGAACGTTATATGCTTTATTGCTTGTCATTACTGCTCAGTCTTTATTTATTGTTGTTACTTACTGAGTTGGCGTACTCACGTTACTCCCTGCACGTTGTGTGCAGATTCAGGTGTAGCTGGACACGGTAGCGATTATTGAGTGTTCTGGTTGCAGATTTTCTTGGAGATAGCAAGGTAGTTGTTTGGCAATCGCAGCCCCTGCTCTTCTCCCTCTTATCTTCCTCTAGTTATATTTAGCTATTTTCCAGGCTGAGTTAGCCTTGATATTGTTAGACGGATTGTAGTAGATACTCATGACTAGTGACACCCCGATGTCGGGCTTTTCTTTTCCGCACTTCTGTTTTTCTTTGATTTGAACTCTTTAAATGGAGGTTTTATGTTAAATAACCTTGACATTATCTTTAAAATGAAAATATCGGTTTGTTTTGGAAATGAGTTGGCTTGCCTAGTTCCACGATAGGCGCTATCACGCCAAGGGTTAGTTTTCGGTCGTGACACATATAATTGTGTCAGAGTTAACAAGAACATAGTTGTGTGTGAATGCCGAAATATTCAAATTTGATACATCTACGGCAATATATAAACTAAAAACAAATTTTATACAACTAATTATATAGTATACAACTAATTATATAGTATACATTATTTTTACCCAATTAAATACAACTACAATATCATACAACTTAAATATAATTTTTATACAAATTTTATACAAGATGTCTTTTGTATATTTTGAATCTAATTTATACATAGTAAAAATAAATTTCATACAACCAATTATATATTATACAACTTATCTACAACTTTAATGCATTATTGTTACCCAGTTAAATACAACTATAATATCATACAAGTTAAATATAATTTTATACAATATGTCTTTTGTATAATTTGTATCTGATTTGTATATATTTTGCATGTGGTGTGTGCTTCTTCCTCTCTAAAATTTCAATCAAAACTTAGTCTCTTATTACAATTTTGATACATATCAACAACTTTATGTAAAAAGATAGTTTTGATAAATTAAATACAAATTTTATACAATGATTCATACATTATACAACTATTTTTCATATTTCATACAACATTCAAATAAAAAAAAATATGTAACTATAACAAAATACAATTTGCATACAATTATAATACAACTTTACTACAATTTTGTAAGCATGTTGTATGTCATGTCTTCTTCTTCTTCTTCTTCTTCTTCTTCTTCTTCTTCTTCTTCTTCTTCTTCTTCTTCTTCTTCTTCTTCTTCTTCTTCTTCTTCTTACAACAAAACTTACAACAAAATATATGTAAGTATATGTAACATTCAAATAAAAAAAATATATGTAACTACAACAAAATACAATTTTACATATAGAGAGGGTAATAAGGTTTCAAATAGTGTTGTATACGGTCGAAATCGAGCTCGACTACAACTTGGTAGATTTGGCTTGGAACGTGACGACCACAGACTGGAGATTGACCTCGAGTCTCACCAAGCTAGAACCTGAGGTCGGAAGACCTGCCCTCAAGGAATGTTGAGTCCGGTCTCGACCTTAGCCTCGAGTGAGCTCGGAAATAACAAACGAAAGACCGAAATATCCGCAACCGGGCAGATATTATGGCGGGAATCTCAGCGCATATTGTCAAGGAGCCAACAATTAGTAAATCAAGAGATTTTTACCTTTAATAGAAATGTACCTAGAGTAGGACTCATCTACTATATAAAGGGGGGTCTGATAATTCATTGCACAAATGGTAACACGCATCCGAAAGCAATATACTGTTATTTCTAGTTCTTATTATCTCAACATTATGTTCCGGCATCGATTAAAGCATTTTTGTCTCAAGGGTGACTAATCTTCAACGCCAAGATTGTTCAACTTGTGTGGTTTGCATTTAAATTTTCATCATTAATTTCAATATTAATCTAATTACTCATTAAGTTAGATCATGTATCCTTAAAGCCACATATACATTCAATTGTTATCCAATTTTGAGGGTAAACAGTTTGGCGACCACCGTGGGGCTAAGGATAATAGTGGTTATTTGATACAAATCTCCATAAAACACACTACTTTACACTTGCTCTTTGAAGTGTTTTTGATTCTAGGCTAAATTCAAAATGTCAAACTCTTAATCAGCACCCTTGCATGTTGACAACAAATCCGGGCATCAAGGTGGAAATAACAACATAGCGCTTGGAAACGAGGTACCACCTGCTGATCCCATTGGAATTCCAATCGCAGACCCGATTGACGCTAATTCACATGTGGCTATCGATGGAAACTTGCCCACCGACTCCAAAAACAACGTTCGTGGTGGAGCCCGATCAGCAACTCGAAACACTTAAAACATTGAAGGATACAGGATTAGTCTACGGGTGATCTTTGAAATGCTGCAGGCTCAACAAGCGGCGATAGTTCAATTACAGATCCAAAGCCGTGCACCGAGAAGGGTTGAGCCCAATCCATCCCGGGAAGTCAAACCGGAGGGATGAACCAGTCGTAGAAAGGTCAAACAAACATGAATCGGGGGCTAACCCCGAGATCATAAAAATGCTCGAGGAGTTGACAAAATAGATAGAATCAGGAGAGAAGAAAATCGAGGCTAACGACAAAAAGGGGGAAAGCTACAATTTTAGGGTAGACCAAATCCTAGGAGCACCTCCGATATTGAAGATCCTGAATTCCAGGAAGTTCATGCAAAAACCTTTTCCTCCGAGCGCGGCACCAAAGCCGATCCCCAAGAAGTTCCGTATGCCCGAAATACCTAAGTATAATGGAACAACCGACCCAAATGAGCATGTAACCTCTTATACATGTGCTATCAAAGGGAGCGACTTGGAGGACGATGGGATCGAGTCTGTTCTGTTGAAAACATTTAGGGAGACCCTGTCAAAGGGAGCTATGATATGGTATGACAACTTACCTCCTAATTTTATTGACTCATTTGCTATACTTGCAGACTCTTTCGTAAAAGCACACGCTGGTGCCATCAAGGCCGAGACTAGGAAATCAGACCTTTTCAAAGTCAAACAGAAGGATAACAAGATGCTCAGAGAGTTCATGTCCCGATTTTAAATGGAACGAATGGATCTACCGCCTGTCGCTGATGATTGTGTTGTTCAAGCTTTCACTCAGGAATTAAATATTCGAAGCTCGGTGGCTTTACAGTAGCCAAATCAGAACCTAATAGAATACCCGGTCGTTACATGGGATGACGTGCATAACCGGTATCACTAGAACCCTCGATAGAGTCAAGAGAGACATCGATCATGAATCGAGGCCTCATAAGGATCGGTATCAGCCATATAATAGAGATCGGAGAAGCAGCGGGTCCGAGTGGAACTCCATGAGAAACGAAAGGAGAAATGACCTAGGTCAAGGCAACCAGGGACTCATGACCAAAAATGGCTTTGACAGGCCCGTCGAGTTTAAAGAAGCACCGAGGCTATCAGAATACAACTTTAATGTCGATGTTGCCGCCATTGTATCAGCTATCAGGCACATCAAAGATACCAAATGGCCTCGACCCTTGCAATCCGATCCAACACAAAGGGATCCTAACCAGATGTGCAAATATCATGGCACTCACGGTCAAAGAAAGAAAGATTGTCAACAGCTGAGAGAGGAAGTAGCCCGTCTATTCAACAATGGGCACCTTCGAGAATTCTTGACCGAGCTAGGAATCATTTCAGGAACAGGGATTCTAACAAACAGGCAGAACAAGAAGAACCTCAACATGTCATTAACATGATCATCAATGGGGTTGATATCCCATAAGGGCCGACGTTGAAACGCCCCAAAGTATCCATCACTAGGGAGAAACTAACTCCAGACTACATACTAGAAGGTTCTTTATCTTTCAACAACGAGGATGCAAAAGGGACCGTGCAACCCCAAAATGATGCACTGGTAATATCTGTACTCGTAAATAAAATTCGGGTTAAACGTGTGTTAATTGATCCATGTAGCTCAGCCAACATCATTCGATCAAGGGTCGTGGATCAGCTCGGTCTGCAAGACCAAATCGTGCATGCAGTTCGAGTTCTAAACAGATTTAACATGGCATGTGAGACTACTATGAGCAAAATAACGTTACCAGTAAACACCGTCAGGACCATCGAGGAGACTAAATTTTATGTGATCGAAGGAGACATGAGGTACAATGCTTTATTCGGGAGGCCATGGATCCATAACATGAGAGTGGTGCCCTCGAAACTGCACCAGGCACTAAAATTCCCGACACTTGGAGGAGTCAAAACAGTCTACGATGAACAACCGACTGCAAAGGAAATGTTCGCGATCAAGAAGGTGATACCGGCATCTACAAACTCAACATTGAAGGATCCGAACAAGATGGTCTAAAATGGGGCCAAATAGCAATCAGTGATACCATCCTCGGTAGATTCGGACAAACAAAAGGAAGTCGAGGATGATGATTATGGGGTTCACGGATCTTTTATAGCCCCCGATGATTCCGACGCCACTAAATCGATGGTCGAGGAGCTGGAACAAGTCATATTGTGAGAACGCTTGCCCGATAGAAAGGTATACTTGGGCACGGGGTTAAGCTCCGAGCTCAGGGAAAAACTCATTCAATTTCTTATAACTAAGGAAGATTGTTTCGCTTGGTTCCACCTTGACATGACAGGGATCCCACCAGAGATAACCACTTACGAGCTAAGCGTGGACCCGAAGTTTCACCCGGTCAAACAAAAGAGGAGACCCCGGTCCGAGATCAATAATGCTTTCACCAAGGGCAAGGTATCTAAACTTCTTAAAATAGGGTATATTCGGGAGGTTAAGTACCGGATTGGTTAGTGATAAGTAGGGATTTTGACCGCTTATTTGCTCTCTTTTACTTGCATTTTAGCTCAAAAATGCTTAAAGGTATTCTCGGGAACTAATAAAATGTGCTCTCATGCAGGAATATTGGGAGACGATCCAAAGAAGTCAAAATCAACTCATAAAGGAATCAAAAATGGTCAAGGACCAAAACAAGGCAAAAAGGCCCACAGTGCGGACCGCACAATAGTGTGTGCGGCCGTAGAACAATGAAATATCACTATCAGATGTCCTTCAGAGTATGCAGATTCGATCCCGACTTGCGTTGGATTTTATTATTGCTTCGACCACCTCACTACCTACATTTGTAGTGTGAGTTTGGGCGACATCAATTAGCAAACATAGTATTATCAGATGTGTGTAGACTACAAAGATTTGAATAAGGTATGTCCCAACAACCAAATACAAATGGGCCCAGGTGATAAGGAAAAAACTTCCTTCATCACTAAATACGGCACATACTATTATAGCTTAATGTCATTTGGATTAAAAAATGATGGCGCCATATACCAACGCCTAGTAAATCAGATGTTCAAGGAAAAAATAGGAAACTCAATGGAAGTTTACATTGAAGACATGTTAGTTAAGTCTCTGCGAGCAGAGGACCATTTAAAACATTTGCAGGAAACCTTCAGCATACTGAAGCAATACAATATGAAGTTGAAGCCGGAAAAATGTATGTTTGGAGTTAGGTCGGGTAAGTTCCTCGAATTCATGGTATCCAATAGGGGAATCAAGATCAATCCTGATAAGATCAAAGCCATCAAAGATATCACAGTCATGGACAACGTGAAGGCCGTGCAAAGGTTAACCAGGCGAATAGCCGCCCTAGGGCGATTTAATTCGAGGTCATCTGATAAGAGCCACCGATTCTTCGCACTGTTAAAGAAGAAGAATAACTTCTCATGGACCCCAGAATGGCAACGAGCTTTGGAGGAACTCAAGAGGTACTTATATAGCCCACCGCTGCTTCATATACCAAAGAAGTTTGAACAACTGTACTCATACTTGGCGGTCTCGGAGATAGCGGTAAGTGGAGTCCTAGTTCGGGAAGAGCAAGTGTAATGACCCGGCCGATTGTTTTGGGTATTACAACCCCATTTCCCTATTTACTGCTAAATTTATGCTTTACAATTGATATATGACTTGTCGGGGTAATTGATTCGAGTCCGATGAGGTTTTGAAATGAATTGAGACATTTAGTCTCCAAGATGAAAATTAAAGTTGAAAAGGTTGACCGGATGTTAACTTATTTATAAAAGACCCCCGTAATAGAATTTTGATAATTACAATAGCTCCGTATGGTGATTTCGGTCTTAGGAGTGTGTCCGAATATATATTTTAGGTTCATAGCTAAATTAGGCTTGAAATAGCAAAAATAGGAAATTTAAGTTTGGAAGTTTGACCGGGGAGTTGACTTTTTGATATCGGGATCGAAATCTGATTCTAGAAAGTGGAACAACTCCGTTATGTCATTTATGACTTGTGTGCAAAATTTGAGGTCAATCGGAGTTGATATGATAGGTTTCGACATCGAATGTAGAATTTGAAATTCGTTAGTTTTGAATAGGCTTGAATTGTGGTGCGATTCGTGTTTTAGTGTTGTTCAATGTAATTTGAGGCATCAACTAAGATCGTGTCATATTATGGGACTTTCTAGTATACTTGGTTGGGGTCCCATGGGGCTTGGATGAGTTTCGGATGAGTTTTGGAATTGTTTAATGTTTTCAGCATAAGCATGTAATGATCCAAAGGTCCATTTTTAGTTCTAGAGATCGAAATTCGATTTTGAGACTTCTGGGAGTTTGATAATGAATTATAGGAATGATGTGGAAAATTTGGTCTAATTTCATCAAGTTGAGATGGGGCTTTTAGTGCGAAACATGAGTTAATTGTTGAACGAGCGAATTTTGTATCGCATTGAGCAAATGAACTTCGAATTGAATTTCGATTGAACGACTAGGTTCATATTATTATTTGTGATTCATATGAACAAGAATCGTCGAATTCCGAGTTCGTATGATAGATTTAGAGCCTTTTTAGTGAAAATAAATATTGCTGGTGCAACAGGTTCTGGTGAGCACCTTTAGCGACCAGATTTGGCACTTTTAGCGACAAGAATTGGGCTCTTAGCTCATTTCAGCATTTTTGGATGAAAGAACACGGCTTCGGGCGATATTTGAGCAAGATATTACGGGAAATCTTGAGGTAAATCACTTGTGATCATTTCTTCTCCTTAATATTGAATTATCATCGAATAATTCGACTAGATTACATCATTTTGAGGTGTAAATCGGGGATTTGGACCTGGGGATTTGAAAATAAGATTTGAGGATTTGGAGGTCGAGTTAATGTCAGAATCTGGTAAAATTGGTATGGTTAGACTCGTGGTTGAATGGGCTTTCAAATTTTGTAACTTTTGTCGGGTTCCGAGACGTGGGCTCAACGAGCAATTTTTGGGTGAAATTTCGGATTTTGATGGGAAGTATGTATTTTCATATGGAATTAATTCCTATAATTTGTTTTGACTGAATCAATTTTTTTATGACTAGATTCGAGGTGCTTGAAGGTCGATACGCGAGGCAAAGGCATTGCAGAGTAAAGAATTGCACTGCTTGAGGTAAGTAACACTTCTAAACTTGTTTCTGAGGGTATGAATCCCCGAATTTGTTGTTATATCAATTGTTTGAAGGTGACGCACA
Organism: Nicotiana tomentosiformis; assembly: GCF_000390325.3. NCBI lineage: Eukaryota > Viridiplantae > Streptophyta > Magnoliopsida > Solanales > Solanaceae > Nicotiana > Nicotiana tomentosiformis. Next base: position 132,702,064 of record NC_090816.1, read on the forward strand.
TGCTAGGTGACGAGCGTGTGGGCATGCACCATAGAAATTGTGAAGTAATAAATTCTGTGGAGCTGTAAAATTAAAGAATCATGTTATTATCAGAACATTTTCCACGTGTTAGGAAAAATTGAGCACACACTCGTATTAAAGATCATGATTGGGCTACGTGCTGATATTTTAGGACCCACAGGGTCGTGTTGCTGTTGAATTGAATTGTTTTAAAAATATATATTTCATACTCAGTCATGTTCATCCATTGTGAGTATAATTATGGGATCAGGGCTGCCCGCTTGCAGCAGGCCATTTTGGCTTTATATATATATTATTACTATATGGAACGGGGATGCCCGCCTGCAGCAGGCCTTATAGGCTTTATTATTATACGGACAGGGACTGCCCGCCTACAGTAGGCCATATCGGCTTTATATCACACTTAGGCTGAAAGAGCCCCTCCGGAGTCTGTACACACCCCTAGTGAGCGTAGATGATTATATATTCGGGATGGACTTCCCAGGGCATGGACTTGCCTTATTTATTTATATAGTGGAAAATATTCCTTGGACATGGATCTTGTCCGTAGCACTTACATTTGGGGATAAATTACCCAGGGCTGGATTGGCCTTATACGGTACTGAGTGCCTGACTGTTAGTCGATGTGTGTGTGTGTGTGTATATATATATATATATATATATATATATATATATGTACGTGATGGAATATCCCTGGGCTGCATTGGCCATAAACAGTACCGAGTGACCGAATGATTAGTGACCAGTAATACATGAGGTCTTTCCACTGAGATGTCACATACCTCATATCATGCAGAATTGATCAATTTTGCTTGTACTGAGTTTAACTGTTGAACTTGAAAGCATGCCTATATTTCTGTACCATTATTTATGTACTGGACTATACCTGCGAAGCTCGTCAATACTTTTAGCCTAGAGGTTAATCTTATTACTTATTGAGTTGGTTGTACTCATACTACACTATGCACCTCGTGTGGAGATCCAGGTGCTTTCAGACACGGTGACTATTAGATCTCAGATTGCTATCCGTTGGAGACTATCAAGGTAGCTGCGTGGCATCCGCTGACCTTGAATATATTTCCTTCAGTTATTGTACTGTTCTATACTTTTAGATAGTGTTTTTATCAGCCAGACTTTGTATTCATATTAGATGCTCATGTACTCAGTGACACAGGGTTTTGGGACTGTTTATATCTATATTTGTAAGATTTCTTCCGCTGAATTTAAATATTATGGTTTCAAATTTAAAAGATATGGTATTTTATTGAGATTGTCGGCTTGCCTAGTATTGAGATAGGCGCCATCATGACATGCGAGATTTTGGGTCGTAACAAGTTGGTATCATATCCTAGGTTACATAGGTCTCACTAGTCATGAGCAGGTTTAGTAGAGTCTTGTGGATCGGTACGAAGACGTTTGTACTTATCTTCGAGAGGCTGTCGGACCCTTAGGAAAAATTTCACTTTCTTGTATTCTGTCATGCGAATTTGTTGATTCCCGAAACTAAATTTTTGTTATTTTATTCTCTCATAGATGGTGAGGACACGTACTACCAAATCGGATGGTCAGCCACCAGTGCCACCAGTTAGGGCCGCGAGAGGCCGGGGCTGAGGTAGAGGTCGAGGTGTAGCTCATACAGCAGTTGGAGCAGCACCTGTAGCACCACCAGTTGCTCCAGCTTAGGAGCAGATTCCAGATATAGCTGAGCCGACAGGACCAGCTCAGGCATCAGCTGTGCCCATTGTGATTCCAGGCCTTCAGGAGACTTTGGCCCAGATATTGGCAGTTTGCACTTGCCTTGCTCAGGTGGTTTCTGCTCAGGCCGCACCTCCCACTTCTTAGGCCGGGGGAGGTACTCATACCCCTGTTGCCCATACTCTAGAGCAGGTAGTGCAGGGACTTCAGATACCAGGGGCACTACCAACCCAGCCGGCTACAGCTGCTCAGGCCCCGGTAATCCCCGTTATGGCAGATGATGAGCAGAGGAAACTTGAGAGATTTGGGAGGCTTCGACCTCCATCATTTAGCGATGCTGAGTCATAAGATGCTTAGAGTTTTCTGGATAAGTGCCAGTGGATGCTTCGGACAGCGGGTATTCTGGAGATCAGTGGGGTCTCATTCACTAATTTTTAGTTTTATGGTGCTGCCTTCAGATGGTGGGAGGCTTATGAGAGGCGTAGGCCGGCCGGTGCAGCACAACTTACATGGCAGGAGTTATTTGTTCTCTTTTTTGAGAAGTTCGTGCCGCAGTCTCGCAGGGAGGAGCTGCGTAGACAGTTTGAGCAGCTTCAGCAAGATGGCATGTCTGTGACCCAGTACGAGATGAGGTTTTCTGAGTTGGCTTGTCACGTAGTTTGGCTGGTTCCCACTAATAGGGAGAGGATTAGGAGGTTCATTGATGACCTCACATATCAACTACGGTTACTTATGACTAAGGAGAGGGTATCTGGTGCCACTTTTGATGAGGTGGTTGACATTGCTCGGCAGATAGAGGTGGTCCGTAGCTAGGAGCATGGTGAGAGGGAGGCCAAAAGGCCTCGAGGTTCGGGCGGTCCTGGTGGGGTACCTTCTAGAGGGCAGTCCTACCACAACAGGGGTCGTCCGTACAGGCACGCTCAGACTGGTCATCCAATTCACCGTGGTGCATCATCCAGCCATGGTTCATACATTTCTCATCAGGGTTAGTCATCTCCCAGTGCCCTGCCAGCCCATAGTATGCCCCGTGCTCCTTCAGTTGAGGGATCATCTGTACCAGGTTCTTTTTGTAGTTATTCTGGTTCTCGAGGTCCGCCTCAAAACTCACCACCATTTTTTGAGAGGGATTGCTATGAGTGTGGAGAGCTGGGTCATGTGAGGAAATATTGTCCCCGCCTTTCGCGAGGTCCAGTTCAGCAGAGGAGTCAAGCTACTACTTCTGCACCAGTTGATCCACCACCCGCCCATCCAGCTCGGGGTAGGGCTCAGTTAGCTAGGGGTCACCCAAGAGGGGGAGGCCGATCAGGTGGCAATCAGGCCCGATTCTATGCTTTTCTTGCCGGGCCATATGTTGTTGCTTCAGATGTAGTGCTCACATGTATTGTCTTAGTGTGCCACATGGAAGCTTCTATATTATTTGACCATGGTTCCACATATTCGTATGTTTCATCGTATTTTACTCATTATCTGGGTATGCCCCATGAGTCCTTTGTTTCACCTGTTCGGTGGCATTCTTGGGACACATAGTGTCCAGTGAATGGATTAAGGTGGATCCAAAGAAAATAAAAGGCAGTTCAGAGTTGGCACAGACCATCTTCAACTACTAAGATTCGGAGTTTTCTTGGCTTGGCTGGGTATTATCGTCGCTTTGTGGAGGGCTTCTCGTCTATTGCATCGCGCTTGACTAAATTGACCTAGAAAGGTGCTCCATTCAGGTGGTCGGATGAGTGTGAAGAGAGCTTTCTGAAGCACAAGACTGCCTTGACCACAGCTCCAGTTCTAGTTTTGCCTTCAGCTTCAGGCTATTATACAATGTATTGTGATGCTTCTCGGATTGGTATTGGGTGTGTCTTAAAGCAGGAGGGTAGAGTGATTGCTTATGCTTCGCGCCAATTGAAGCCACATGAAAATAACAACCATGTCCATGATTTAGAATTGGCAGCCATTGTTCATGCATTGAAGATTTGGAGACACTAACTCTATGGTGTGTCTTGTGAGGTATTTACAGATTATCGGAGTCCTCAACACTTATTCAAACAGAAGGATATGAACTTGAGGCAGCGGAGATAGTTGGAGATGCTGAAGGATTATGATATTCCTATTTTGTATCATCCTGGGAAGGCCAATGTGGTGTACAATGCCTTGAGTAGAAAGGCGATGAGTATGGGTAGCCTTGCATTCATTCCTGTTGGTGAAAGGCCTTTTGTAGTTGATGTTCAGACCTTGGCTAATCAGTTTGTGAGGTTAGATATTTCGGAGCCTAATCGGGTTCTAGCCTGTGTGATTTCACGGTCTTCCTTATAGGACTGCATCAGAGAGCACCAATATGATGATCCCCATTTGTTTGTACTGAAGGACACAGCTCAGCACGGTGATGCCAAGGATGTTACTATTGGAGATAATGGGATATTGAGAATGCAGGGTCGTATTTGTGTGCCAAATGTAGATGGACTACGTGATTTGATTCTTGAAAAAACCCACAGTTCACGGTATTCCATTCATCCGGGTGCCGCTAAGATGTACCAAGACTTGAGGCAGCACTATTGGTGGAGAAAAATGAAGAAAGATATAGTAGGGTTAGTAGCTCGGTGTTTAAATTGTCAACAGGTGAAATACGAGCATCAGAGACCGAGCGGATTTCTTCAGAAACTTAAAATTCCGGAACGGAAGTAGGAGCGTATTACCATGGACTTCGTAGTTGGACTCCCATGGACTTTGAGGAAGTTTGTTGCTATTTGGGTAATTATAGATCGGTTGACCAAGTCCGCGCATTTTATTCCAGTCGGTACTACTTATTCCTCGGAGCGGTTGACTGAAATTTATATCTGCGAGATTGTTCTCCTACCCGGTATGCTAGTGTCTATTATTTCAGATCGGGGCACGCAATTTACATCACAGTTTTGGAAGGCAGTACAGTGAGAGTTAGGCACATAGGTACAATTGAGTACAACATTTCACCCTCAGACGGACGAACAGTCCGAGCGCACTATTTAGATATTGGAAGATATGCTACGCGCTTGTGTTATAGATTTTGGAGGTTCTTGGGATTAGTTTCTGCCACTTGTAGTTTTTTCTTATAATAACAGCTACCAATCCAGCATTCAGATGGCTCCGTCTGAGGCTTTATATGGGAGACGGTGTCGGTCTCTGGTGGGTTGGTTTGAGCCGGGTGAGGCTAGGCTATTCGGTACTGATTTAGTTCAGGATGCTTTGGAAAAGGTCAAATTGATTCAGGAACAATTTTGCACGGCGCAGTCTATACAGAAAAGTTATGCCAACCGGAAGGTTCGTGATGTTGCTTACATGGTAGGAGAGAAGGTGCTACTCTGAGCTTCGCCTATGAAGGGTGTTATGAGATTTGGAAAGAAGGAAAAGTTGAGTCCTAGGTATATTGGACCTTTTGAAATACTTAAGAAGATTGGGAAGGTAGTTTATGAACTTGCATTGCCACCTAATCTATCGGGTGTTCATCCAATGTTTCATGTATCCATGCTCCGAAAGTATGTCGGAGATCCGTCTCATGTTTTGGATTTCAGCACAGTGCAGTGGGATGGTAATTTGACTTATGATGTGGAGTCGGTGTCCATTTTAGACCGGCAGGTTCGAAAGTTAAGATCAAAGAACATAGCTTCAGTGAAAGTGCAGTGGAGAGGCCAGCCAGTCGGAGAAGCTACCTGGGAGATTGAGAGGGAGATGCAGAGCAAATATCCACACCTATTTGAGACTCCAAGTATAATTCTAAACCCGTTAGAGGACGAACGTTTGTTTAAGATGGGGAGAATGTAATGACCTGGCCGGTCTTTTTGAGTATTATAACCATGTTCCCCCATTTACTACTCAATTTATGCTTTACAATTGATATATGACTTGTCGGGGTAATTGATTCGGGTCCGGTGAGGTTTTGAAATGAATTGAGACATTTAGTCTCCAAGATGAAAACTAAAGTTGAAAAGGTTGACCGGATATTGACTTATGTGTAAATGACCCTCAGAATAGAATTTTGATAATTCCAATAGCTCCGTATGGTGATTTCGAACTTAGGAGTGTGTCCGGATATTTATTTTGACGTCCATAGCTAAATTAGGCTTGAAATGGCGAAAATAGGAAATTTAAGTTTGGAAGTTTGACTGGGGAGTTAACTTTTTGCTATCGGGATCGAAACGCGATTCTAGAAATTGGAACAACTCTGTTATGTCATTTATGACTTGTGTGCAAAATTGAGGTCAATCAGAGTTGATTTGATAGGTTTCGGCATCGAATGTAGAATTTGAAATTTGTTAGTTTTGAATAGGCTTGAATTGTAGTGCGATTCGTGTTTTAGTGTTGTTCAATGTAATTTGAGGCATCGAATAAGTTTGTGTCATATTATGGGACTTGTTAGTATACTTGGTTGGGGTCCCATGGGGCTCGGATGAGTTTCAGATGAGTTTTGGAAGAGTTTAATGTTTTCAGCATAAGCATGTAATGCTCCAAAGGTCCATTTTTAATTCTAGAGATCGAAATTCGATTATAGGAATGATCTGGAAAGTTTGGTCTAGTTTCATCAAGTCGCGATTGGGGTTTTAGCGCGAAACATGAGTTAATTGTTTAACGAGTGAATTTAGTATCGCATTGAGCAAATGAGCTTTGAATTGAGTTTCGATTGAAGGACTAGGTTCGTATTATTATTTTTGATTCATATGAACAAGAATCGTCGAATTCTGAGTTTGTATGATGGAGTTAGAGCCTTTTTAGTGAAAATAAATATTGTTGGTGCAACAAGTTCTGGTGCGCACCTTTAGCGACTAGATTTGGCACTTTTAGCGACAAGAATTGGGCTTTTATCGACAAGAATAGTGTTTTTATTGAGCATTTTTGTTTTTAGCTCATTTCAACATTTTTGGACGAAAGAACACAGCTTTGGGCTATGTTTGAGCAAGAAATCACGGGTAATCTTGAGGTAAGTTACTTGTGATCATTTCTACTCCATAATATTGAATTATCATCCAATAATCGGACTAGATTACATGATTTTGAGGTGTAAATCGGGGATTTGGACCTAGGGATTTGAAAATACGATTTGAGGATTTGGAGGTCGAGTTGATATCGGAATTGATAAAATTGGTATGGTTAGACTCGTGGTTGAATGGGTTTTCGGATTTTATAACTTTTGTCGGGTTCTGAGATGTGGGCCCCACGGGCGATTTTTGGGTGAAATTTCGGATTTTGATGGGAAATCTGTATTTTCATATGGAATTAATTCGTATAATTTGTTTTAACTGAATCGAATTATTTGTTACTAGATTCAAGGCGTTTGAAGGACGATACGCGAGGCAAAGGCATTGCAGAGTAAAGAATTGCACGGCTTGAGGTAAGTAACACTTCTAAACTTGATTCTGAAGGTATGAATCCCCGAATTTGGTGTTATATAAATTGTTTGAAGGTGACGCACATGCTAGGTGACGAGCGTGTGGGCGTACGCCATAGAAATTGTGACTTAATAAATTCCGTGGGGTTGTAAAATTAAAGAATCATGTTATTATCCAAACAGTTTTTACGTGTTAGGAGAGAGTGAGCAGAGACTCATATTAAAGATCATGATTGGGCTACGTGCCGATATTTTGGGACCCACAGGGTCGTGTTGCTTTTGAATTGAATTATTTTAAAAATGTATATTTCATACTTAGTCATGTTCATCCATTGTGAGAATAATTATGGGATCGGAGCTGCCCGCTTGCAGCAGGCCATATTGGCTTTATATATATTATTACTATATGGAACGGGGCTACCCACCTGCAGTATGCCTTATAGGCTTTATTATTATACAGATTGGGACTGCCCGCCTGCAGTAGGCCATATCGGCTTTATATCACGCTTGGGCTGAAGGAGCCCCTCCGGAGTCTAAACCCTAAACCCCTATTTAGCGTAGATGATTCATATATTCGGGATGGACTTCCCAAGGCATGGACTTGCCTTACTTATTATATTGTGAAAAAGTTTTCCTCGACATGGATCTTGTCCGTATCATTTACATTTGAGGATAAATTACCCAGGGCTGGATTGGCCTTATACGGTACTGAGTGACTGACTGTTAGTCGATGTGTATATATATATACGGGATGGAATATCCTTGGGCTGCATTGGCCATAAACAGTACCGAGCGACCGAATGGTTAGTTACCAATAGTACATGAGGTCTTTCCACTGAGATGTCATATTCCGCATATCATGCAGAATTGATCTATTTTTCTTATACTGAGTTTAACTATTGAACTTGAAAGCATGCCTACATTTATGTACCATTATTTATGTACTGGACTATACCTGCGGAGCTCGTACCTGCGGAGCTCGTCCCTACTTTCAGCCCAAAGGTTTGTCTTGTTACTTATTGAGTTGGTTGTACCTATACTACACTCTGCACCTCGTGTGCAGATCCAGGTGCTTTCGGACACGGCGACTGTTAGATCTCAGAGTGCTATCCGTTGGAGACTATCAAGGTAGCTGCCTGGCGTCCCCTCACCTTGACTCTCTTTCCTTCAGTTATTGTATTGTTCTATACTTTCAAACAATGTTTTTATCAGTCAGATTTTGTATTCATATTAGATTTTCATGTACTTAGTGACACCAAGTTTTGGGAGTGTTTATATCTATATTTTTGAGATTTCTTCCGCTGAATTTAAATATTATGTTTTCAAATTTAAATGATATGGTGTTTTATTGAGATTGTAGGCTTGCCTAGTATTGAGATAGGTTCCATCACGACATGTGAGATTTTGGGTCGTGACAGCAAGGTACGCATTTTCCAATTTACTATGTCAGTAGGACCTTAGGTGAGGCCGAAACTAGGTACCCTCACCTAGAGAAACTGGCGCTCGCTTTGCTAAGCGCCTCTAGAAAGCTAAAATCATACTTCCAGTTTCACCCCATATGTGTCGTAACTACTTACCCGTTAAGGAACGTTATGCATAAGCCTGAACTCTCAGGCCGATTAGCCAAATGGGCTGTAGGAATAAGTGGGTACGATTTTGAATACCGACCTCGGACCACCATTAAGTATCAAGTTTTGGAACACTTTGTGGCCGACTTTATGCCGACCCTAATGCCCGAGGTTGAAAGAGAGTTATTGGTTAACTCAGGAACTTCCTCGGGAACCTGGACCCTCTTTACAGACGGCGGCTCAAACTCAAAAGGGTCCGGACTTGGCATTGTACTAAATCCACCAACATGTAATATAATTAGACAATCTATTAAGATTGTAAAAATGACTAACAACGAGGCCGAATATGAGGCCATGATTACAGGCCTTGAACTAGCCAAAATCTTGGGGGCGGAGGTGATCGAAGCCAAGTGCGACTCCCTCCTTGTGGTAAACCAAGTTAATGGAATATTCGAGGTCAGAGAAGAATGAATGTAAAGATACTTGGACGAGTTACAGGTGACATTACATCGGTTCAAAGAATGGACCTTGCAACATGTACCTCGGGATCAAAACAGCAAGGCCGATGCCCTCGCTAACTTGGGGTCGTCGGTCGAAGACGACGAGTTCAACTCGGGAGAAGTCGTACAACTTATGAGATCGGTGGTGGAAGAAGGCCATGCCGAGATCAACTCAAAGAGCCTAAATTTGGACTGGAGGAATAAGTAAGTGGAATATCTCAAGACCGGTATACTGCCCTCGGATCCAAAAGAATCGAGGCTCCTGCATACAAGGGCAGCCCGATTTAGCCTGTCCAAAAATGGAACCCTGTTCAGAAGAACATTCGATGGCCCGCTTGCAATATGTCTAGGGCCGGGGGATACTGAGTACGTTTTGAGGGAAATCCATGAAGGTACCTGTGGAAATCACTCGGGCACCAAATCGCTGGTTCAAAAAATAGTCAGAGCCGATTACTACTGGATCGACAAAGAAAAAGACGCAAAGGAGTTCGTTCGAAAATGTGATGAATGCCAAAGGCACGCTCCGATGATTTATCAACCCGGGGAGCTACTGCATTCGGTTTTGTCACCATGGCCATTCATGAAGTGGGGAATGGACATCGTTAGCCCCCTTTAATGGGCACCCGGTAAGGCTCAATTTATATTGTTTATGACTGACTATTTTTGTTACACCCCATATTTTCGTACGTGAAAGTACGACATAAGTAAATTGACGTAAGCTGAGGAATGATATTATTTTGAGATTATAAGTATTACACTATTTCAAACAAGTGATAAGTAAATTCGTGACGATGAGAGGGTGTGCGAATCGAAGAAAAGGATTTTTGTCAAAGTTTGACATTTTGGGATAAAATACGGTCCAAGCTATAATACCTTGATATTTATGAACTAGTGTCATACAAGGTACCACATGACCATGATAGTAAGATGTATAAAGTATGTTAAAAGTGAGTAGTAGTTTAAGTAAGTTGAGATAATTCTTGATTATGTGGGTAATTGGTTAATTATTAGATTAGTGGGGGAATTAACAAGTTAATTAAGGAAATGAGTGGATAATTTTGGATAATCCTAACCCCCCCCCTCCCCCCAACGTGGCAGCATACCTACCCCAAATAAATTACTCTTAATGTTATATGGTAAGGTGGCAAAATTAGAGAGTTAGGTGGCTAAGTCATCCTAAGTGGGTCCCACACACACCAAAATTTAAAAGCCTCTATGTAAGGAAGAGAGCTTCAGCAATTCATACGAGACTAATTAGATGATAGCAACATGATTTGCAACAAACAAAATTTCATACAAAGTTATACTACGTAATAGCAGCGGGATTTGCAATTCTAAGGGAGCCCGGTATAATCTTTCTCAAAAACATCATACGGATATTTTCCTACTTTGATCCGCCGTTACATGTTTTGTCGCGTTTGACGGGTGTTGGAAGGATTGTCAAGAGAATCAGCTCAGGTATGTTAAGGCTATCCCTTCTTTCCTTTTGGCATGATCCATATGATACAAACGAAACGAGCAAATGCGCAACTTTCATAAATGACTCTATTCATAGAAATGCTAGAGGTGCCTATGTTCTTGATTCCCTATGTGTCTTATTATTATATCTTATGTTCATGGGTCTTAGAAAAATACGTAGTTGATATTAATCAAAGTCATATTGATTTTATGACATACCGAAAGATCTTACGAATGTACTTCTTATGCATTTCATTCATTTATACATGTACATTAACCCATGACCAGATGGCGTTATATACGCGTGTATTATACGTATATGGGATATGGAAAAATGTTACGGCGTTATATATGCACCACCACCTGATCAGCTGGTATATGTTGATGATTTTGCCCACAGTGGCCGATATGATATGATGGGATGCCCTCAGAGGCTTGATGATGTTATGTACACATACACCTAAGCATGGTATGACATTTATATGCATATGCATAACATTATGTACGCATACTCCAAGTAGGCTATCAGCTCAGCGGAAGGTGTTGGTGCGCTCCATTTGCTCCGGAGTTGCTTATTTGGTCAGTATGATTTGGACATGTATTGATTGGTATGGCGGGGTCCTATCCCGACCTTTATGGTATTTATCTACTCTTAGAGGCTTGTAGACATATATTATGTACGTGAAAGATTGTATGGCCTTGTCGGCCTATGTTTAGTATACGAGTGATCATTTTGGTCTTATAGGCCCCGTACGTCATATGTATAAGTCGGTATATCATGTTGAGTATTCCCTCATGCTTTATTCTAGTTATCTCATGATAGCCTTTCTGGTTCATTTACCTATGATAGTATGATACGAAAAGCTACGTTACATTGGTACTCAGTTGAGTAAGGTACCGGGTGCCCGTCGCGGCCCATCGGTTTGGGTCGTGACAATTTTTTGGAATTGGTGGAAGCCCAGACATACAAGAAGGTCAGGGAGAAGGAAGTCATCGATTTCATTTGGGACCACATCATATGCTGATTCAGAATGCCGGTCGAGATTGTATGCGATAATGAGAAACAATTCATTGGAAGCAATGTAACTAAGATCAAAAGGATCCTATCAACACCTTATCACCCTATTCGGAATGGACAAGCTGAATCTACCAACAAAACCATACTCTAAAACCTCAAAAAAAGGTTAACCGATGCTAAAGGAAGATGGAAGGAAGTACTACCTGAAATCCTATGGGCATACCTGTAACGACTTGTCTTGTCGTTTTAAGAATTAACGCCATGTTCAGTGACGTAAGGTCTCGAGCAGCTTCGTAATATGTATTATGACTCGTGTGTGTGGTCGAGTTTGGTTTACGGAAGATTCAAAATTTAATTAAAAGAACAATTCTCATTTTGAAGCTTAAAATGAAAAGAGTTGACCAGAGTTTGACTTTTGAGCAAACGACTCCGGAATGGAATTTTAATGATGTCGATAGCTTTGTTTGGTGATTTTGGACTAGGCGTGTGTCCGGATTTGGATTTGGAAGTCCATAGTACAATTTGACGCAATTTTGCGAAAGTTGGAAAATGGAAGATTTTTAGAAACTTTGACCGGGAGCTGACTTTATTGATATCGGGGTCAAAATTTGATTACAAAAATTGGAACAGATCCATTATGTCATTTATTACTTGTGTGCAAAATTTTAAGTCACTCCGGATTAATTTGATACGCTTCAGCGCAAATTATAGAATTTGAAAATTTCATAACTCATAATTCGATTCGAGGTGCGATTCGTTGTTTCGGCGTTGTTTGATGTGATTTGAAGCCTTGACTATGTTTGCATCATGTTTTGGGACTTGTTGGTATGATTTGACGGGGTCCCGAAAGGATTGGGTGTATGTTTGGATCATTGGTTGAGAGACTAGTAAAGTTAAGAAATTTGGGAGTTTGACCATGGTCAATATCGGGTCAAGATGACCTCTTTTTAGTGTTTTGAGTGCGCGAGAAGGTCCGTAGCTAGTTTGATGATTTAGATTCATATATGGTTTATGTCCGGGAGGTTCCAGATGATTTCAGGTTGGTTTCGGATCATTTCGGAGAAGTTTGAGTTTGTTGGTTTCTGGTGGGTACTATTCATCCGCAATTGCGAAAACACTGTTCATTCACAATTGCGAAAACACTGTTCACTCGAAATTGCAAACAATTTGTCGCAATTGCGAACACTGTTCATGGGAGGTTACTGTTCATTCGCATATGCGAAGTTTTTGTCTGCAAATGCAAACTTGGGCAGAAACTTAAGGATTGAAAATGTGTCATTTCTTCATTTTCGATTGGGATTTTTGGAGCTCGGTGTTTGGGCGATTTTGAAGATTTCTTCACTACTTCAACTGGGGGTAAGTGTTCTACATCCGAAAGTGATTATATTTCATGAATATATGGTTATATTCATCATGTATTTCGGATTTAGATGGAAGAAATAAGAATTTTTGTAAAACTTTCCAAAAACGAAAATTTAAGATTTGAAGATCCATTTGTCATCGAAATTTGATAATTTTTGTATGGTTGGACTCATTTCGGAACGGGTGTTCGGATTTCGTAAGTTTTCCGAGATTCGAGACGTGGGCCCCACTGTTGATTTTTGAGATGAATTTTGGATTTTAATCCGGAAAATTAATAAATTCATATGGAATTAATTCCTACGATTTGTATTGAGTATATCGAATTAATTGTGACTAGATACGAGACTTTCAGAGGCTAATCCGCGAGGTAAAGGCACAACGAAGTAAAGAATTTCACGATTTGAGGTAAGTATCTTGCCTAACCTTGAGTGGGGGAATTACCCCTTAAGCATTGAGTCTTATGTGGAAAACTGTGTAATTGAAAGCCATGTACGCGAGGTGACTAGTATGTATTTGGTTTATATGTACAAATTATATCGGCAAAAATTCTTAGACGCTTTTATGTACTAAATTGAAAATTATTGGCACTTATGAAATCCTCTATTTGTCATGCCTAAATCCTTGTTTGTTGAATTTGTTTTTATATGATGATTTGGTGTGATTGCCACCTTGATTTTATGTGAATATTGTGTTTTTGTTGAGTTGATATTTTTTGGAGATAATTTCATTCTGGATTATTTATTTGCAAATGATTTATTAAATAATTTTAAAATAAGACATTAATCTATTTGCCAAAAATTTGGATTAAAGAAGGCGTTGTTCCTTGATGAATTACTTTTCAGTCATGTTGTTGAAATTGGTATTGAGTTATATAGGCCATAAATCAAACTGAGGCAAAGTGTTAAATTGAGAAATATTATTGTAACAACCCGAGTGGTCGTTTTAAGCTTTAACGCGTCGTTTGACAGTTTGAGGCCATGAGCAGCTCACTTCAGGTATTATGACTTGTATGCGTGGTCGGAATTGATTTTTGGGAAGTTCGGAGTTGATTTGGAAAGAGAATTCTAATTTCGGAAGCCTTAAGTTGGAGGAATTGACTAAAGTGTGATTTTGAGTAAACGACCTCGGAATCTGGATTTGAAGGTTCCAACAGGTTTGTATGATGATTTTGAACTTGGGCGTATGTTCGGATCGGGTTTTGGATGACCTGGGAGTATTTCGGTGCTTATTACGGAAGGTTGGCATTTGGAAGAAATTCATAAATTTGGGTTGAAGTGCATTTCAATGTTATCGATGTCCGTTTGAAATTCTGAGTCTGGGAATAGATCCGTATGGTGATTCTGGTATTAGGAGCGCGTCTGGATGTGGATTTTGGAGGTCAGCAGGTTATTTCGGGGTTATTTGGCGAAAGTTGGAAATTTGGATAATTTAGAGAAGTTTGACCGGGAGTGAACTTTTTGATATCGGGGTCGGATTCCAATTCTGGAAGTTGGAGTAGGTCCGTAATGTCAATTATGACTTGTGTGCAAAATTTGAGGTCAATCGGGCGTGATTTGATAGGTTTCGGCATCGATTGTAGAAGTTTGAAATATCAAAGTTCATTAGGTTTGAATTGGAGGGTGATTCATAGTTTCAATGTTGTTTGGCGAGATTTGAGGCCTCGACTAAGTTCGTAATATGTTTTGGGACGTGTTGGTATATTTGGTTGAGGTTCCGAGGGCCTCGGGTGGATTCCAGATGGTAAACGCATCGTGTTTGGTCTTGGAGGAATGCTGAAGCTGTTGTCATCTGGTGTAACCGCACCTGCAAGGTTTGACCGCAGGAGAAGAGCTGCAGAAGCGGCCAGTAGGGTCGTAGAAGCGGTCCTGGGCGAGCTGGACAGTGCCTGCAGGTGCGAGACATTTTCCGCATCTGCGCAACGGCCTCTTGGAGCGCAGAAGCGGAGTGGAGCGCAAGAGCGAGGTGGATTTGAGCACCTGCGATGTCACGGGAGTGGGACCTTGTCTGCAGGTACGAAGGGGTGGCCTCCAGTGTTTTCCGCAGAAGTGGTCTTGTTGCCGCAAAATCGGCCTTTGGCTTCGCAGGTGCGAAAGTCGCCTGGGCAGAATGCATAAGTTAGCCAAATCGGGTTTTGGCTCATTTCACCTCTTTTCTCTCGTTGGAGCCCGCCTTGGGGGCGATTTTGGAGTGCCATTTTCATCATCTATGTCAAGGTAAGTGATTTCTGCGTATTGTGAGTTAAATACACGATTTATACATGGATTCAAGCATGAAAATTTGTAGAAATTTAGGATTTTGAAGAAAAACCTAAAAAATGGTATTCCTTGATTTTTATCACGAATTTGGGCATGGAATTGAGAATAAATCATATCTTTGAGTTCGGAATCCGGGCACATGGGCCCGAGGGTGATTTTATCGACTTTTCGAGCGGAGTTGGAGATTGTTGTAAATTGAATTATAATAAGTATTAGAGTATATATTTATGGGTTTACACATTTATTGACTAGTTTTGGAGCGTTGGGCATCGGTTTGAGTTATTGGAAGGGCTTGGGAGCCGGTTATGGAATTTCGGAGCGAAGTAAGTCTCCTTTCTAACCTTGTAAGAGGTAATTAAGCCTATAGGTGAATTGATTTTATGTGTACTCTTACTTGCGGGGGCTACGTACGCACGAAGTGACGAGAATCCGTATGTAGCTACTAATTATGCCTATGTTCGGGTAGTTCTAGGTTTACACCATGCTTGTTGATACCGTTATTTGATTTTGTTAATTGTTTGCCTTGGAAGATATTGAGATCGAGTATGCTTATTAAATGCCTTGAAAAGTGTTGAAATTGAGGATTTTGGGACTCGAAAGTTTTCATTTGAATTCTATATTTTTTTTAAAAAAGAATTGAAGAATATTAAAAAATAATAATTTGATAAATCTATGTGCAACCGCTTTGCAAATACATTTCCACGAGCGAGGTAAATTTCCACTACTCTCATGGGAGCTGGCCGTTCGCCTCGGCAGGTTAATAGATGCATCTATGGTTCGCGTCGTTCGACCCTCGGCAGTGCACAATTTACATTTATATGTTGGATCGGGCCGTACGTCCTCGGCATGACTTGCGCATAATAGATCTTCGAAACTAATAATAATTGATATTGCTTCATTGACTTGAGATATAAATTGTTAAATGACAAAACTAGAAATAGAGATTTCCTAAATAGTAAAGGATATGCTTGTTTACTTCTTGAATATTGAGCCTTCAACTGTTTCAAATAATTCTTGTTTAATTATAATACCGGCATGTTAATGATATCCCATAGTGAGTGTCAGAGTCGACCCCTCGTCACTACTTTTTCGAGGTTAGACGGGATACTTACTGGGTACGCGTTGATTTACGTACTCATACTACACTTGCTGCACATTCTTTTTGTGCAGGTGCATTTATGTTTAGTGGCCTTGTGAGAGTAGAGGCATGTAGAGACTTAGGTGAGTTGCATTCCATAGTACGACCCGCAGCCAGCAGAGTCTCCCTCAGAATATTTATATTTTTCCTGTCCAATGAGTATTCCGGATGGATGCTGTATTTTATTTTATATTCCTAGTTGATGCTCATGCACTTGTGACACCGGGTTTTCGGGCGATTATGGGTTGCACTGTATTGAAATTATTGTAAAATATTATTATTTACACTGTAGATTCCATATTTTACTGTTTAATTGAAGAAAAATATGATTTCTAAAATATTAAGATGAAAAAAAGTAATTATTGTTGGCTTGCCTGACAATTGTGTCCGGCGCCATCACGACCTTAATGGATTTTGGGTCGCGACAACATGGTATCAGAGCACTAGGTTCACGTAGGTCTCACGAGTCATGAGCAAGTCTAGTAAAGTCTTGCGGATCGGAATGGAGACGTCTGTACTTATCTTCGAGAGGCTATAGGGCTGCTAGGAGCACTTCCCTTCTTGATTCCTCATCGTGCAATTTGATTTACTGTTAGGCTTGTGCGTTCATTTCCTTCCTATTCAATCTTACGCGGCGTGAAGCGCTTGTTATAAATTAAGAATTGAGGAATTTAAATGATACTACAGATGTGGTGTAGGATGTTTCTCCCTGCGTATTTGCTTTGCGCTATTGTCATCGCCTTGTGGAATGTCGTTCTGTTGTTCAGCTCAGTATCAGTATTACCTAAGGTTTTGAGATTTGTCATTGATTGTTATGATGATTCGTACGTTGCTATCGCACAGTGTTTGTGTAATGGTAGGATGCTTGTCTATGCGTCGAGGCAGTGAATGACTTGGAAGGAAATTTACTAGTGCATGATTCAGAGATTCGGTATATTATTTTCGGCGGAGGAAAGACAATCAGACTATAAATGTTCAGGTTTGGGTTGATGGAGTAACGAGACTTAGTATTTTCGAGTGTGGTGGAATTTTCATCTGTGATGTGGTGTCGTCATCCATGTTGAACGCGTTAAGGTTCGCCGGTATCATGGTCTTCATCAATTTGCCTTTAGGGCATAGTAGTGTGAGATGGTGCCAGAGAAGCAGTTGTCAGAGACAATGGAGTGTAGTAATTCCTGAATTTAAATGGGCATTTCTAATGTTGACGGCTCGAGGAAGATGATCTTCGGAGGGGTTTAAAGTTGGTAGCAATCTGTTGGTTCGGGTGCAACAGAGATGAATGTTGAGTTAAGGCAACAACTGGACAGCAAAGAATGAGGAAGGACATGTGGGAGGTGTCTTGCGGTGGCTAAACTTCTAGAAGGCCAAGTGTAAGGAAACAGAAGTCGAGTAGTTGCTTAAAAGAGAGGGTTTGACCAAAGTAGGAGAGTGGCAGAGCATCATATGGGTTCTGTGGTAGGATAGCTACACGCCTTGAGGAAAGTTTAGAGTGATTTGGGACTTATGGTGGACAATGACTGGCTCTACGTGAAGGAAATGAATAACAGGAAGATTTCGAGGAATTTGGCGGGTCGATTGCGTGAGGTCATGTCTGTGAGGGAGAAGGAATATTGGTAGGTTCCGGGGTCATGTAATGGTAGCTTCAAGCTAAGTGGGAGAGCCTCACTGCCTGCGATTGGATTGCATGGTTGCCTACTTGTGAGGTTTCTGGTTATCGGCATATTGGTGGGTTACTACGACTAAAGAAAGAGAACATCAGTGGTGATATGAGCAAAGGATTTGAGGAATGGGTTCCACAATTGGCCTTATCGATTCATGTTCAGGCTTTGGGAAGACTCAGAGTTTATGCTTCATGTAGATGTGATGTACAAGGAAAGTCAGTCAGTCGAGTGCTTCTTTGAGAAAGTGTTCATGTGCTAGCAGGGCCTTGGAGTTTGATCATAATTGAGGACAAGTCAGAGTGGGTGACTCTCAACAATGGTTATAGTAGGTTCAAAAAAAAGAATTCAAAGTGTGGTGCCTAAGGATTTCGAGCCAGTAGTATGGTTAAGTATTGAGCTTTTGCAGTGAATTATGAAAGTGGCTTGGAGTGTTATACGTTATCTTCGATCTGCGGTGTGGCATTGAAGGAATGGGAGAAAATAACTTCGGATTCATAGAGGGATTTTCAGAATAGGTGTACCAGTTGAAGATGTGAATATGCGCATAAGGAGGGTATGAGATGGTTCATGGGTTTTGGAGACAACGTGGTTTCGTGAAATAAGGTCACTCAGGATGAGTGCGGATTTGGGTTCATGATGTTTTGAATGGAGTTATTATTATTTCTAGGGCAGGTCCCTAGTAAATTAGAAGAAGTGGCTAGGTTGGTAATGGTTGAATCAACACGGTTATGGCAGTGACCAGTTTCTCCAGCGTGAAGTTATACATGTAGTTTGTGGTTGTATACTTGGGCTTGAGCACCACCACAACTTGGTTGATTTGGGAGGTATTCCATTTGTATGGCTTTGTTGGGTAAAGGGATTTTTGGAAGAGTTATGGCAGTTTAGATCACAACATGAGGTTGTATTTTCTGCGGTTTGGGAATTTAGTTACGTGTTGCATTGGTTCTTCTGAAATGATCTAAGTAAAAGGTTTCTATACGATGAAGTGTTTATCCTATTAGTGGACCAAGGGTTATTATGGAATTCTGGTACTCTCACGTATTGGCATGTTAGGTGCAGTGAGCGGCATGGGAAATTGGAAGCCGAGGATTAAGGTTGCGGTTCGGTGTTGACAAGAATGTCACGAGATCTGATGAACAGGGAAGAATTCAGATGTTTAGAGAAAGATGGTATTGTCTTTAGCGTCACATGAGATCGGTGTCCTGTATAAGAGGATTTGTGTACTGATTTGTGGCTTCTTGATTTGCTTTACAACATTAGTGTGGCTGGTGGTATGGAATACAGACTTGTTACCTGGTGCGGAAGATCGTGGGAGTGTATCCCATGGGAAGATTGTATAAGTGTGACATGTAGTCACTTGATTGATTAAAGATTTAAAACCAAGTTTGGAGATTGTGGTACTATCGCTAATGTGAGAATTTATGCCTGAAGGGAGCTCCGTTCATTTGGTTGCGCACTGTGGAAGTTTGTTCCGAATTTGACGGTTATTCGTGTGTGTCATGGGAAAAAAGGGTTATTGTGGATCCTTGAAAGGGTTATTAGCCCAGTACAGTACGATCAGAATCAGCTTGAGGTCCGTGGATGGATCTAAATGTGAATGTGGGCCCTATATCAGGCCGGATGTGTTCATTTCAGCATAGCGTTATTTTCGAAGGGGTTTTTGGGCCTTGGATGATATTTCTGTTGTCGGCCCTTCCGTGTAGTCTCTATTGTGCCATGTGGGTTATGAGGCAGTTTGATTATTTGCACTCGTATTGAGATCCCATATAGTTTGTGGTGTTATGTGAGCATGATGGCTTTCGAGATACAGATCATATATCGCACCATAGTTGTGCTTGATTTTATAGCGCATGACGCTACCCATCTCCCCAGTATTTGTATTATGCACTTAGAGTGCTTATGGTTGATATTCGGGCATTTCTTGAGTATAAGCGTTACGGCTCAATGTGTGTTTTCTTTAGATTATTATGTGTGGATCAGGTGGCACATCGCCACGGGTATATGGTTGGATCGGGTGGCACGCTGCCACGGATATGTTGTTTGGATCGGGTGGCACACGCCACGGGTATCATGGTTGGATTAGGTTGCACGCCACAACGGTATCATGTGTGGATCGGGTTGCACGCCGCAACAGTGTGATGTTGAGTACAGTATCCCATATCTTTTATTGTGTGTTTTGCTTCTCATTTTTCCGAGGAAGTTCCATAATATCTTTTCGGTTATTTAAATTAGTTACGTAGGTTGAGAAATTCTTTCTAGAGTTCGTTTCCTTATGTATCACATTCGAGTTTGTAGCTTGTTGGCACATTGTGGCATTATATGAGACTTTTGGCAACGTCTGAGGTGGCTTATTGCCTGAGTAGCTTGTACTGGGTGAGACGAGATTATTGGACCTGGATCGATGCGATCAGGTTTATATGAGGCACATTAAAGAGTAAATATCGATATTCAGTCCAGAGTGAGGTAAGGGTTCTTGTCGGGAGGAGAGACTCCATGAGTTGTGATTCGGCAAGTAGTTATGAGTTTCTACACATCCTTTCTGTCATGGAAGTGTTGCAAAAGCCGAGACGGGACTTATATGCTTCATGAGGTACGTTGCGGGCATCAGATTCGTGGAATTTCGGCTATTGTTGTCAGGGGATGTCATTATAGACATGTGAACAATGCGGTGCATGGTGTGAATTCGGTAAGGGTATACCATCATGTATGGGTACATTGTGTAGTGATGGATACGGTGATCGTATGTTGGAAGCACACCTGGTAAAGAATTTCAGATGTTGGAATTTGGCTATAAGGCTTATTTGACTAAATAACTGAGAGGATTTCCAGGTTTAGTCGAGCGGATGAGCTCAACGGTGTTAAACAGTGATTCCAGACAACTCCAGAGCAGTTCTTAGCACATTCGAGGACAAACGTATGTTTAAGTGAGAGAGAATGTAACGACCCGAGCGGTCGTTTTGAGCTTTAACGCGTCATTCGGCGGTTTGAGGCCATGAGCAGCTTCACTTTGGGTATTATGACTTGTACGCGTGGTCGGAATTGAATTTCGGGACGTTCGAAGTTAATTTGGAAAGATAATTCTAATTTCGGAAGCCTTAAGTTGGAGGAATTAACTAAAGTGTGATTTTGAGTAAATGACCTTGGAATCAGGATTTGAAGGTTCCAGCAGGTTTGTATGATAATTTTGGACATAGGCGTATGTCCGGATCGGGTTTTGGATGACCCGAGAGTATTTCGGTGCTTATTACGGAAGGTTGGCATTTGGAGGAAATTCATAAATATAGGTTGAAGTGCATTTCATGTTATTTACGTCCGTTTGAAATTCTGAGTCTGGGAATAGATCCGTATGGTAATTTTGGTATTGGGAGCACATCCGGATGTGGATTTTGGAGGTCCGTAGGTTATTTCGAGGTCATTTGGCAAAAGTTGGAAATTTGGATAATTTAGAGAAGTTTGACCGGGAGTGGACTTTTTGATATTGGGGTCGGATTCATATTCCGGAAGTTGGAGTAGGTCCGTAATGTCAATTATGACTTGTGTGCAAAATTTGAGGTCAATCGGACGTGATTTGATAGGTTTCGGCATCGATTGTAGAAGTTTAAAATTTCAAAGTTCATTAGTGTTACACCCCATGTTTTCGTACGTAAAAGTACACCATAAGTAAATTGATGAAAGCTCGGAAATGAGATATTACATCCCGCATCTTCGTACGTTAAAGTTTCGTCGTAAGTTAATCGACATAAGTTCGGGAATGAGATTATTTTGAGATTTTAAGCATTATGCTATTTCAAACACGTGATAAGTAAATTCGTGAAAGTAAGAGGGTAAACGATTCAAATAAAATGAGTTTTGTTGAAGGTTGTTGGTGTGGGATAAAATACGGCCCGACCTAAAATACCTGATATTTATGGACTAGTACCATAAAAGGTACCACATGGCCATGATAATAAGGTGTACAAGGTATGTTAAAGTGAGTAGTATTTTAAGTAAGTTGAGTTAATTCTTAATTATTGGGTAATGGGATATTACTTAATTAATTAGGGAATTATGTGAATAATCGATAATTAAGTGGTTAAAGATTTCCTTTGGGGCTGCCACATGGCATTAAAGATAAGCCAAAGTGGCACCGATATGTATGATGAGTCATAACACATATGATGCCTACTTTACACGTGAAAGTCTTTGATACACCTTTCTTTGGACATAACACCAATGTGATAAGTCCTTATTTACCTTTGGTTGGTTTCTTTGTTAATAATATAGCTTGGAGAAATGTTGAAGACGTGACAGAATGCAAAGCCAAGAACGATACTCATCCCTATACTTATCTTGATGTAATACCAAAATCCATTCGATAAGGGAGTTATACAGAAAGGTAAAGCCAAGAACAAAGGTGAGGGGATTTGAAAATTCATACGAGACTCCATATTATAATAGCAACGGGATTTTTCGATTCTAAGGGAGTATGGTGTAATCCTTCTCAAGAATATCATACAAAGTTTTCCCTACTCCGGGTATGTTACGGCTATCCCTTCTTTCTTTTTGGCATGATCCAAATAATACAAATGAAACAAGCAAAATACGCGACTTTCATAAATGACTCTATTCATAGAAATACTAAGGGTTTCTATATTTTTGATTCCCCATGTGAATTATTATTATATCTTCTGTTCATGGGTCTCAGAAAAATATGTATTTGATAAAGTTTATTTGAAAGGCATATTGATTTTTATGACATTCCAAGAAATTTTATTAACGTATTTCTTATGCATTTCATACATTTATACATGTACATTGACCCATGACCAGATGGCATTATATACGCGTATATTATATGTATATGGGATATGGGAAAAGGTTACAGCGTTATATACGCACCACCACCTGATCAGTTGGTATACGTTGATGATTTGCCCACAATGGACGAGATGATATGATAGGAGGCCCTCAGTGGCTTGATGATGTTATGAACGCATATACCTATGCATGGTATGACATTTATACGCATATGCATGACATTATAAAAATGAAATGATGCACAGGGCTATGCATACGTACATGTCGAGTCTTTTACTCCATGTTTCTTTCATGTCTATTATTTACTTATTTTCATTCCTTACATACTCGGTATATTATTTGTACTGACATCCCTTTTGCCTGGGGACGCTGCGTTTCATGCCCGCCGGTCTCGATAGACAGGTCGAGAGTCCTCCTAGTAGGCGATCAGCTCAGCGAAAGATGTTGGTGCACTCCATTTGCTCCGGAGTTGCTTGTTTGGTTAGATGTGTATTGTTTAGTATGGAGGGGCTCTGTCCCGACCTTTATGACAATTATGTATTCTTAGAGGCTTGTAGACAGATGTCATGTACATAAAAGATTGTATGGCCTTGTCGTCCTATGTTTAGTGTACGAGTGGTTATTTTGATCGTATAGGCCCATATGTTTTATGTATAAGTTGGTATTACATGTTGTATTCTACCTATCTCACAGCAGCCTCTCTGGCTCAGTTATCTATGATAGTATGATACGAAAAGATATGTTATGTTGGTACTCGGTTGAGTAAGGTACCGGGTGCCCGTCGCGGCCCATCGGTTTGGGTTGTGACAAAAGTTGTATCAGAGCAGTTCTGTCCTAGGGAGTCTACAAGCCGTGTCTAGTAGAGTCTTATTTATGGGTGTGTCGTGCACCACACTTATAAGCATGAGGCTACAGGGCATTTAGGACTGTCACTCTTTCTTCTTACTCTAGATCGTGTGGTAGAGCTCAGTTATAAGAACTTAATTTCCTAAACTCTATCTTATTCATAATACGATGATGCCTACATCTAGAAAGACGGTTGGTAAGGGATTGAATGCGGCTATGGAAGAGTTGAGTCAGAGTAACTCGATTTTGCATCATACTTATGATGAGTAAATGTGAAGTCTTCATCAGATCTTTTGTGTATTAAGACGTGTAAGCATCTTGATAAGGAGCCTTAAGGCAAGAATGTCTATTCACTATTATGGTGAAAAGCGACAAGAGAATCAGAAGGTACAAGTATCAATAAGTAAAAGAAACAAGGTGGAGAAGGGTACAAGGTACCCAGTTAGTAAAGATGAACATTATCTACAATTCAGGAAGAGAGATATAAGCATTTTGAGTTACCTTCAATAGTAACAGAGGTATGTACAATTGGTCACACCTATTTCAGTTATGCCCTATGAGGGCTAACAGGTGTAGTTTAAGAAGAAGGACGGGGTATCAGGATCCGGCTGGGGTTAGAGTAACCCAAAATAGTGAATGGATTGTTTGTGTTAATTGACATTTCCGAAGGATATTGCAAACGTTCTAATAGATGGTGCACTCTAAAATAGTACAGCTAGATATGAGTACTACAAAGATAGGCACTGGAAGACCTGGAAGGGATAAATATTATCTCAGTGTGGCTCCTGTCCCTAGTAGAGCGAAAATATTAAGCAACCCGAAGAGCCAGGGGATGGAGTAAGGGAAGCTAAAAGCAAAAGAATGTCTTGTTGAATTTTTCAGAAGAAAGTGATAGACAAAAATATTAGCAGGGCAATAAGAAGAGAGTTAATGAAGCATTATTAGTAAGATGTGATACATGGATGACAACGGTAAATCAAAAAAGAAATGATAGTATTACAGAGTCTATAGACAAGGGAAGGAAAATACGAGAGGTGACTGGCCTTGAGGCAACAAAAGAGTATAGGTCATAAAGTCACATCCTCATTTCGAGAAATAAGTTCGTGACTCTAACGTGATTACCAGAAGGAAAGGTTAGACCCCAGAGTAATAGAAATCAGTATGGATTGGTGCACAAGATAAACTAAACATGAATTAGGGACTGAGTGATTTGATAATGGTCGGCATCATGAGAATTTCATATTGCGTTTCGGCGATAATAGAATGGACAACAGAAGAGGATTCATGAGAAATTCAGAGAATGGTCATTCAGGAAGACGCTTCCCTAAAGCAAGCAATGTGAGCAAATTTAAGCTTAAGGGACTGTATGTGCCAGTTATACTAAGTGTCACCCTCGCGAGTAAGAAAATTTGTTATCCTTGGTACAGAAGGATTACCGCAAGGCAAATAAGGATCATCGATGATGTGAAAAAAAAACACCAAAGATGAAGAGGTAAAACATCTATACGTAGATCATCGTAGCACTAAATCTTAGTACTTCCCTAAAGGGGGGAATATGGAGTGATGTGGCATTAAGTCAGAATTAAGTGGTTCTAGTAACTCTGGAACGGTAAAGGAAGAATGCGATAAAAATAAGAAAGGGATGAGATTGCATTTACTCAAATCCTACTGATATGCTACGATTTTAGAACATTATGCAAATACGACGTCAAAGAAAGGAAGTAAAGATTCCTATCCGAGATGTTATTGGTAGTTCAGGAGCAACCCTACAAGCACAAGGGCATGGAAATAAGTAACTACTGATAATTATAGGCGAGGAAGAACATCAAAAATTCCGTCAAGTATACGATGTAATAAGATAGTAGCTTTACAAGAGTCAGAAGGTATTCCCTAAGTACTACAACGAAAGACTAGCTGAGAAAATAAGAAAAAAGGCTGCAACCTAAGCACAGTGACCTAAAGAAAAAATGGTCATGTAAAAACAATCTCACTACAACATTGTATGCACTCCATGAGAAAGTGGCACCTACCATGGCTAAGGAACAGTAAGAAAAAATCAAAAGTAATATTTGAGATCATATGAGTTGCACAAAAATTTTGGCATGCGTCGGAACTAAGATAAGCTAAGTATGCATGCAACAAGTGGTAAAACGACCAGAAAAAGTAATTGCTTACATTTAAAGAAAATTGATAAGGAACGCAAGGAATTATTCGATCAATTATTCAGAGTTAGTTACATTATGAACGCACTTAAGGTTTCAGAGTATTATCCATGCAGCATATATGTTGACAATTATACAGCCGTAAAAGACTCCGGTATAAGTTAAAAAAAAGAATTGAGTCCAGGTCATAGATAAGGGATTGAATTACTAAATGATGGTATCACGGATATTACATAGTGTCTATGAAAGGCTAAAGTAATAACTCATACCATGAGCCGCAGATCGGAAGATAGCTTACGCCTACATAAAGGCTGATCAGAAGGAAGAGGAAACTAAAGAGTTACATCAACAAAGTAAATCAGGAGTCTGATTATTGGACCCAGAAAATTATAGAAATCGTCATTGAGGACATAGCAGAATCACTCTTAATGTCAGAGGTACAAGAGAGATAGTACAACAACCATATTCTATAACGACTCTATGAGAAAGCCAGCTAGAAGAGTACCAGCCTCATAAGAAGTCAGTATGAAGCTCCCACCGGATTTTATATGCACCAGAGGTGCAAGTATTATAATAGAGCTTCAAGTCATGGATGTGAATTATACCTATGTGGAAGAGAGGTCATGAAAGAGATAGAAGATGTGATGTGAGATTTTAAGGTAAGTAAGGTAAATGTGAACAACGTACGAGATACTCAAATAGATATGGTTGTGAATAATCTATACGTCAGATAGAGTGTTAGAAGCACTGGGATTCAGTATCAAGAAATTATAGAGACGTCATTGGTCGCATATCTTCCAGCCTATGGTTTCTAGGTATCGAGAGGCCTAGTCAAAATAGTAAAGAAGAGTTAGAGACTATGTGATGTCTCACTTGATGTTCCAGAATAACACAAGGAAATCTATGGTGCAAGCAAGTTGAAGGAAGGTTGCGAGTAATATAAATAGATATGTAGGTCGCAAGCTAAAGTATGGTAAAGCGACAAGGTCCGATAGGAGTAAGGATAAAGAAGGGTGAGTGAAAAGGGGATGAGAATGGACAAGTCCTCAGGATTAAGCCTATGAAAACAAAAGAACTGATGGTTTCTCTAAGTTATAGAAAGCTCAGTATAGCCTGAATGAACTCAAAAGAGCCTAAGACTAGTAGCAAAGAAGAGATAGAATGTTGCCCTGGTAGTAGAATGAGGGTGTAATTGTGGTAAATGAAAGATGACGATTGGGCCTTCAATTGAGTAATGAATTGAAGAGGATTTTATGAATTGTACGGGATTAAAATACCCACGTAATTGAATCACATTGGGATGCTATAAAATACGGCTATTGAAGTACAGTATCGCCGCTAAGTGGATCAGGAAAATCACTTCAAATATTCCTCGATGCAACGTAAGCCCTAGTGGCAAGGTATTACGTAAGAAGTTTTAAGTTATTAGTGGTATATTGTAGATCAATATTGAGGTGAATCAACAATGGATGGACAAAAGTCACAAAGTATGAGATGAGATTAGGCCGTCATTCTTAAAATGAATAGTAATGAGGAAGCATTAAAAGAATTAGATTTATACATATAGGATAAGCAACGAAAGTAACCTGAAGTTCGATAGCAGACCTTAGTAACGATAAATCGAAGTAAGAGTTATGGTATAGTATGACCTACCTAGATGCAGTAAAATCATACGAATAGATAACCGGGTTTATGAAATAAGATATAGCAATATTCGTAAGTTCAACAAAGTACCGAGCAAAGAACTTCAAATATACATATAGATGCCCAGAGGGACATCTTGTCAAGCTCTGTATATGTTTACAAATTGAGGCCTAGATATTGGCTAAAAGTTGGAGGGAAAAAGGAGAGAAGAGTCGCATAGGCGCACTTACAAGGTTAGAGTCATACAGACTGCAGGGCAGAAGGTAGCAAGAGTTACGAGATTGGAAGAATTCCGACCATAAACCGTGGTATGAGAAAGAGGCCTAAAGGGGGGAATGCCCTGACCTTTGTATTTATTCAAAGAACAGTTGCCTAAATGGCAAGAAGATTATTAAAGTATTCGCTAGAGCTATGGGTTATGAGAATCATAAGTGCATTAGTCAACATTCGAGGACGGATGTTCCAAAAGGGGGAATGATGTTACACCTCATGTTTTCGTATGTAAAAGTACGCCATAAGTAAATTGATGAAAGCTCGGAAATGAGATATTACATCCCACATTTTCGTACGTTAAAGTTTTATCGTAAGTTAATCGACATAAGTTCGGGAATGAGATTATTTTGAGATTTTAAGCATTATGCTATTTCAAACACGTGATAAGTAAATTCGTGAAAGTAAGAGGGTAAACGATTCAAATAAAATGAGTTTCGTTGAAGGTTGTTGGTGTGGGATAAAATACGGCCCGACCTAAAATACCTGATATTTATGGACTAGTACCATAAAAGGTACCATATGGCCATGATAGTAAGGTGTACAAGGTATGTTAAAGTGAGTAGTATTTTAAATAAGTTGAGATAATTTTTAATTATTGGGTAATGGGATATTACCTAATTAATTAGGGAATTATGTGAATAATCGATAATTAAGTGGTTAAAGATTTCCTTTGGGGCTGCCACATGGCATTAAAGATAAGCCAAAGTGGCACCGATATGTATGATGAGTCATAACACATATGATGCCTACTTTACACGTGAAAGTCTTTGATACACCTTTGTTTGGACATAACACCAATGTGTATAATAAGTCCTAATTTACCTTTGGTTGGTTTCTTTGTTAATAATATAGCTTGGAGAAATGTTGAAGACGTGACAGAATGCAAAGCCAAGAACGATACGCATCCCTACACTTATCTTGATGTAATACCAAAATCCATTCGGTAAGGGAGTTATACAGAAAGGTAAAGCCAAGAACAAAGGTGATGGGATTTGAAAATTCATACGAGACTCCATATTATAATAGCAACAGGATTTTTCGATTCTAAGGGAGTATGGTCTAATCCTTCTCAAAAATATCATACGAATTTTTCCCTACTCCGTGTATGTTAAGGCTATCCCTTCTTTAATTTTGGCATGATCCAAATAATACAAATGAAACGAGCAAAATATGCAACTTTCATAAATGACTCTATTCATAGAAATACTATGGGTGTCTATATTCTTGATTCCCTATGTTAATTATTATTATATCTTCTGTTTATGGGTCTCAGAAAAATACGTATTTGATATAGTTTATTCGAAAGGCATATTGATTTTTATGACATTCCGAGAAATCTTATTAACGTATATCTTATGCATTTCATAAATTTATACATGTACATTTACCCATGACCAGATGGCGTTATATACGCGTATATTATATGTATATGGGATATGGGAAAAGCCTCAGGAGTTGCTTGTTTGGTCAGTATGATTTAGATGTATATTGTTTAGTATGGCGGGGCTCAGTCCCGACTTTTATGACAATTATGTAGTCTTAGAGGCTTGTAGATAGATGCCATGTACGTAAAAGATTGTATGGCCTTGTCGGCCTATGTTTAGTGTACGAGTAGTTATTTTGGTCTTATAGGCCCATATGTCTTATGTATAAGTTGGTATTACATGTTGTATTCTACCTATCTCACGGCAGCCTCTCTAACTCAGTTATCTATGATAGTATGATACAAAAAGATACGTTATGTTTGTACTCAGTTAAGTAAGGTACCAGGTGCCCGTCGCGGCCCATCGGTTTGGGTCGTGACAATTAGGTTTGAATTGGAGGGTGATTAATATTTTCAATGTTGTTTGGCGTGATTTGAGGCCTCGACTAAGTTCGTAATGTGTTTTGGGATGTGTTGGTATATTTGGTTGAGGTTCCGAGGGTCTCGGGTGGATTCTGGATTATAAACGGATCGAGTTTGGGCTTGGAGGAATGCTGGAGCTGCTGTCATCTGGTGTAACCGCACCTGCGAGGTTTGGCCACAAGTGCGGAGCCATAGAAGCGGTCAGTAGGGGTTGCAGAAGCTGTCTTGGGTGAGCTGGGCAGTGCTTGCAGGTGTGAGACTTTTTCCGCATCTGCGATGGCGTAGATGCGGCCTCTTGGAGCGCAGAAGCGGAGTGGAGCGCAGAAGCGAGGTGGATTTGCGCACCTGCGATGTCGCAGGAGCGGGACCTTGTCTGCAGGTGCGAAGGGGCGGCCTCTAGTGTTTTCCACAGAAGCTGTCTTGGTGCCGCAGAAGCGTCCTTTGGCTTCGCAGGTGCGAAAGTCATCTGGGCAGAATGCATAAGTTAGCCAAATCGAGTTTTGGCTCATTTCATCTCTTTTCTCTCACTGGAGCCAGACTTGGGGGCGATTTTGGAGTGCCATTTTCATCATTATGTCATGGTAAGTGATTCCCACGTATTGTGAGTTAAATACAAGATTTATACATGGATTCAAGCATGAATATTTGTAGAAATTTGGGATTTTGAAGAAAAACCTAGAAATTGGTATTCTTGGATTTTTACAACGAATTTGGGCATGGAATTGAAAATAAATTATATCTTTGAGTTCGGAATGTCATGGGTAAAGTTTATCTTCGAATATTTTCGGAATACGGGCACGTGGGTTCGAGGGTGATTTTATCGACTTTTTGAGCGAAATTGGAAATTGTTGTAAATTGAATTATAATGAGTATTAGAGTATATATTTATGGGTTTTCACATGTATTGACTAGCTTTGGAGCGTTGGGCATCGGTTTGAGTTGTTGGAAGGGCTTGGGAGTCGGTTATGGAATTTCGGAGCGAGGTAAGTCTCCTTTCTAACCTTGTAAGAGGGAATTAACCCCATAGGTGAATTGATTTTATGTGTACTCTTACTTGCAGGGGCTACGTACGCACGAAGTAACGAGAATCCGTATGTAGCTACTAATTATGCCCATATCCGGGTAGTTCGAGGTTTACACCATGCTTGTTGATACCGTTATTTGATTTTGTTTATTATTTTCCTTGAAAGGAATTGAGATCGAGTATGCTTATTAAATGCCGTGAAAAGAGTTGAAATTGAGGATTTTGGGACTCGAAAGTTTTCATTTGAATTATGTATTTTTTTTTTTAAAGAATTGAAGAATATTATAATAATAATAATTTGATAAATCTATGTGCAACAGCTTCGCAAATACAATTCCGCGAGCGGGGTAAATTTCCACTACTCTCATGGGAGCGGGTCGTTCCCCTCGCCAGGTTAATAGATGCATCTATGGTTTGTGTTGGCATGTTAATAGATGCATCTATAGTTAATAGATGGCCTTCAAGTGTTTCAAATAATTCTTGTTTAATTATAATATCGGCATGTTAATGATAGCCCATAGTGAGTGTCGGAGTCGACCCCTCGTCACTGCTTCTTCGAGGTTAGACGGGATACTTACTGGGTACGCGTTGATTTACGTACTCATACTACACTTGCTGCACATTTGTTTTGTGCACCTGCATTTATGTTTAGTGGCCTTGTGAGAGCAGAGGCGTGTAGGCATGCGGAGACTTAGGTGAGCTGCATTCCATAGTACGACCCGCAGCCAGCAGAGTCTCCCTCGGAGTATTTATATTTTTCATGTTCAATTTGTATTTTGGACAGCCGCTGTATTTTATTTTATATTCCTAGTTGATGCTCATGCACTTGTGATACTGGGTTTTGGGGCGATTATGGGTTGCACTGTATTGAAATTGTTGTAAAATATTATTATTTACACTGTAGATTCCATATTTTACTATTTAATTGAAGAAAAATATGATTTCTAAAATATTAAGATGAGAACCAAATAAAGTAATTATTGTTGGCTTGCCTGACAGTGGTGTCCGGCGCCATCACGACCTTAATGGATTTTGGGTCGCGACAATATGGTATCAGAGCAATAGGTTCACGTAGGATGCCCACTGATTTCTACAAAAATGTCACTGTATTCTCCACACCGTGGGTATTGTGGAAGTGGGCGGAGTTTCCTTTACTATATTTTAGCTAGCGGAAGCAGCGTATCAGTGGTGGCAAGTTTATGAATGAGGTAGACCAGCCAGTGCAGTACCTCCCACTTGGGCTTAGTTTTTAGGGATGTTTTTTAAAGAGTTTGTTCCTGAGACTCTTCGGGATGTGTGGTGCACAGAGTTTGAACAGTTGCATCAGGGCACCATAACGGTGTCAGACTATGCTATCAGGTTCAGTGAGTTAGACTGCCATGCACCTATCTTGGTTCCTTCAGTTAGAGAGTGAGTCCGCAGATTCATTGAAGGGCTCGATTATGATTTTAAAATATGTATGGCTCGAGAGTTGCAGACCGACATTCCATTTCAGCAAGTAGTAGAGATTTCCAGAATGTTAGAACGTGTTCGAAGTGAGGAAAAAGGGTCTAAGGAGGTTAAAAGGGTCTCGAAACTCTGGAGGATTCAGTGGATTTTACTCTACAGCTATGACTCATCATGGCGGAGGCTCGGGCAGTCGGTCAGCCCAGTCCGCAATTCAGAGTACTAGTAGTGCTCCAGTTAATGCTTTTAGTGCACCACCGGCACGGGGTTCTTAAAGTGGTTATTTCAGTTATCTGGCACAGACCCAGCACGAGCAGCCGCGACCTCAGATAGGTTGTTATGAGTGTGGTGATACTAGGAACATCATGAGAGATTGTCCCATACTTGGGAGAGGCTAATTTTATAAAAATGCTCAGGCTACAAGCTTTATTCCAGTTAATATTCCACGTGCACAACCAGTTAGAGGTGCAGGACAGGCGGGTAGAGGGCACCCTAGAGGGGGCGGCCCAACTCGTTTGATATGTGTTGAGAAAATTGTCTACGACATTTATTTAAAAGAAGAAAGAAAGGAAATTGAAAATTTCAATTGGCACAATATGCAAAATACTTGCGATTCGGAGTTGAGGACGAGATCCTCGCATTTTTATATGATGTGAAATATTTAAACTGGGCTACAAGCCGCGGTGGAAGTTATATAAGGATAAGGTCCTTGTGGTGAAAACTTTATGAGTTTAAATTCTCCCTTTTTGAAATTAAATTTGTACTATAGAACTTATAGGGAGTCATGCATGTTAGTCTTATTTGAAAATTCTTGTATGAATTTCTCTGTGCATAATTTGCCATATTGGTGTTGTAATTATTGAGTTTTAGCCTACGAGGTGAGTGCCCATGTGGCGTTAAATATGACTCGTTAATTTGGATTAATAATTATGAGGTCTTCATGCCTCGTGTCTCGTTGTTAGTAAAGGGGAGGTTTGAAACGAGATTTTGTTAGCATGAGGTTAATTGACGATGTTGTAATCAATTATGAACAACTATTAAGACAAGAGATGTGGTTATGGGCATACATATGATGTGCTTCATGTCCACATATCATTATGATAATGCAGTGCTTGTAATGCTGAGATTAGTGTTATTGATATATACATTGTGGTGCTTTGTTGGGTTATGGATATGTTGTTAGGAGTTGTTTTGGTGTTACTCTGGCAGGTGGATAGGCCCAATTACAGGGGAGACTCTGCCGAAATTTCTGAAAAGTTTGGGAGTTAGTAAAATTTGGGGGATTGAGACGTGCGAAAGAAGAGATAAGTTATGTTATGTGTTTGAGGGCGGACTCTACTTCTCATTCAAGGGCGAATGATCCTAAGTGGGGGGAGAATGTAACACCCCAAAATATTTTGAAGTACTTCAGCACTATCAAGAAAGTTGATGTGTGCGTAGGCACGAATTGCTATAGCGAGTTGAGACTAATACCGTGTGTTGATGTGAAAATCAGGTCTTTTGAAAATGTTTGGAGTGTAAGAAATTGGTTTTAAAGTTTATAAGTGTGGATAAAAGAAATAACCTCCACTGAGATGGTGTTGTCGGACCCCTGTTAAATTTACGGTGACGTAGAATCACCCGCGAGTATGTGTGTAAAAATACACTCAGTACTTAAATGTCCTCAGAATAATTCTTGGCACGTTCAAGGACGAACGTATGTTTAAGAGGGGGGAGAATGTACCGACCCGACTTGTTATTTTATGAATTAACGCCCCGTTCAGCGACTTAAGGTCTCGAGCAGCTTCGTAATATGTATTATGACCCGCGTGTGTGGTCGAGTTTGGTTTTTGGAAGATTCAGAATTTAATTAAAAGAACAATTCTCATTTTGAAGCTTAAAATGAAAAAAGTTAACCAAAGTTTGACTTTTGAGAAAACGACACCGGAATGGAATTTTGCTGATGTCAATAGCTTCGTATGGTGATTTCAGACTAAGCGTGTGTACGAATTTGGATTTGGAAGTCCACAGGACAATTTGATGCATTTTGGCGAAAGTTGGAAAATGGAAGATTTTTAGAAAGTTTGACCGAGAGTTGACTTTATTAATATCGGGGTCAAAATTCAATTCTGGAAATTGGAACAGGTCAATTATGTCATTTATGACTTGTGTGCAAAATTTGAAGTCATTCCGGATTGATTTGATACGCTTCGGTGCAATATAGAATTTGGAAATTTCATAACTCATAATTCTATTTGAGGCGCGATTCGTTGTTTCGGCATTGTTTGATGTGATTTGAAGCCTCGACTAAGTTTGCATCATGTTTTGTAACTTGTTGGTATGAATTTACGGGGTCCCGAGGGGCTTGGGTGTATTTTTGGATCATTGGTTGAGAGACTAGTAAAGTTAAGAAATTTGGGAGTTTGACCATAATCAATATCGGGTCAAGACGACCTTTTTCAGTGTTTTGAGTACGCGATCAGGTCCGTAGCATATTTTATGGTTTAGATTCATATATGGTTTGTGTCCGGGAGGTTCCGGATGAGTTTCAGGGTGGTTTCGGATCATTTCGGAGAAGTTTGAGTTTGCTGGTTTCTGGTGAGGTACTGTTCATTCGCAATTGCCAAACATTTATCACAATTGCAAAATACTGTTCATTCACAATTGCGAAAACATTGTTCACTCATAATTGCGAACAATTTATCGCAATTGCGAGCACTGTTCATGGGAGGTTACTGTTCAATCGCAAATGCGAAGTTTTTGTCCGAAAATGCGAACCTGGGTAGAAACTTAAGGATTGAAAATCTGTCATTTCTTCATTTTCGATTGGGATTTTTGGAGCTCGGTGTTTGGGTGATTTTGAGGATTTCTTCACGACTTCGACTGGGGTAAGTGTTCTACATCCGAAAGTGATTATATTTCATGAATATATGGTTATATTCATCATTTATTTCGGATTTAGATGGAAGAAATTTGAATTTTTGTAAAACTTTCCAAAAAAAAAAATTTAAGATTTGAAGGTCCATTTGTCATCGGAATTTGATAATTTTTGTATGGTTGGACTCGTCTCGGAACGGGTGTTCCGATTTCATAAGTTTTTCGAGATTCGAGACGTGGGCCCACTGTTTATTTTTGAGATAAATTTCGGATTTTAATCCAAAAAATTAGTAAATTCATATAGAATTAATTCCTACGATTTGTATTGAGTATATCGAATTAATTGTGACTAGATACGAGACTTTTGGAGGCTAATCCGCGAGGCAAAGGCACATCGGAGTAAAGAATTTCACGGTTTGAGGTAAGTATCTCGCCTAACCTTGAGTGGGGGAATTACCCCTTAGGCATTGAGTCTTATGTGGAAAATTGTGTAATTGAAAACCATGTACACGAGCTGACGAGTACGTACTTGGTTTATATGTGCAAATTATATCGGCTAAAATTCTTAGACGCCCTTATGTACTAAATTGGAAATTATTGGCACTTATTAAATCCTCTATTTGTCATGCCTAAATCCTTGTTTGTTGAATTTGTTTTTATATGATGATTTGGTGTGATTGCCGCCTTGATTTTGTTTGAGTCCTGTGTTTTTGTTGAGTTGATATTTTCTAGAGATAATTTCATTCTGGATTATTTATTTGCAAATAATTTATTAAATAATTTTAAAATAAGACATTAATCTATTTGCCAAAAATTTGGATTAAAGAAGGCATTGTTCCTTGATGAATTACTTTCCAGTCATGTTGTTGAAATTGGTATTGAGTTATATAGGCCATAAATCAAACTGAGGAAAAGTGTTAAATTGTGAAATATTATTTTGTTGAGTTGTTCACTCCTGAATATTTTGTTAAGATTTTGTGCACATTATGGTCGAGCCATGGGCTCCTTGCATTTTATACGCTTGCATTTTATATGCTTTAATGATAAATTACACTTTATTTGCTCGTAATGAAGTCCATTTTATGTGTGGGTGAATTGGAGATGAAAGTAGAGCAAAAGGGATACTTAAAAGTCGAAAGCGTGCTCGGGAGCAGTTGAAAAGGAGAAGCTGGCAAAGTCAGGT
The DNA here is from genome assembly GCF_000390325.3 of Nicotiana tomentosiformis. NCBI lineage: Eukaryota > Viridiplantae > Streptophyta > Magnoliopsida > Solanales > Solanaceae > Nicotiana > Nicotiana tomentosiformis. The sequence goes on from NC_090816.1 coordinate 132,738,164, forward strand.
CTTCACCAGGCATTATACCTAGCGAAGCCAATCCTAGAGCAGGCCTTATACCTGGCGACCCCAGGCTTGCAGCTTGCGAGAGACCTGGCGAGGCGGGGCAGAAGGCGAGCTTGACCAGGCCTTATACCTGGCGACGCCAGGCCTGGGGCAAGGTCCACCAGGCATTAGGCCCCGCGAGGCCAGGTCTAGGCGTGCACAGTCCGAGTTTTGAAGACTTATTTCGTCTCCGGGTTTGACTAGGACTTTGCCTACACGTTTAGATTTTTTCCTACACATATAAATAGACCTAAAAATGCCATTTTTGGAGGACTTTTGCAACCAGAGGCAAGAATAACTTGTGGAATCACCCGTTGAGAGTTAGAATCATCGATTTCTACATCCTTTCATCTTTACTTTGTAATTGAATTATGCAAAATATTTGGGATATTGTTACTATGAGTATGAGTAGCTAAACTCCTAATCTAGGGTTTTGATGGAACCTATTGAAGGATGATTTTCTTGTTACGTTAATATAAATTTGTCGTAGTATTTTCTCTATTTGTTCAACTATATTATTCATGTGGTTGATTGAAGGCCCCTCAATTAGTTGTACCTATTTAGTATGTATTACTCGGGAGAGAGTGCATATTTAGGTAGTTATTGAACAAAATCACTCCTAATGTATATGAGGGATCAATACGAAGGGTTTAAAGGTGGGATTAGGGATAACGAAATCTTGGTGCGATCTGAGTGAGCCATACTTAATGCCAGCTAGCGTAATTCAGGAGAATATGTCTAGTAAATTGTGATAATTACTCGGGAGAGAGGTACGACAGTCATAGTGCTCATGATCGATAGAGAAGACTTAGGCGAATTTATAAAAAACGTAGTGGAAAAGATTCCGACAATATGGGAAATCACAACCTTAGATCATTCCAATTCTTGTTTACAAACCGTTCATAGTTAGTTATTTATTATTGTATTTTCATTACGTAATATTTAGTTAATAAACATCCAAAGTGTTATTTAAATATTTCTGAAGATTGCTTGCGTGAATTTGTGCGAGTCTAGAAGCTGTGGTTGATAGGATAATTCACTGTGGGATTGGACTTCGAACTTATTAACCGGGATATATTTGCGATGACCGCTTGTCCTTTTTATAAGGCATAGTTGGGCATGATCAAATTTTGGCGCCGTTGCCGGGGAGTTAACGGTATTATTAATTGCAGCTAAAAGAAGTGCTAGAATTCTTAGTGTAGTCAATTTTCTTCATTCTAAATCAAATACATTGAAATTCTAACGTTTGTAGTCTTGGGTGTTACAGGTGCATGCCTAGGAACTCCTCATGAACTGGTGAACTGCTCGAAGCATTATCAGATCCCGAGAAATTTTCAAGGCACTAAATCGTGCAAACAAGAAAAGCAAACAACAACAAAACTTGACAGAACAAATCAAACCAGACATGGATGACGGAATAGAAAATCCAATCAACAACAGAAACAATGTGAATGAACCAAACAATCAGGGTATGGTGCCTCTTGTACCAGAAGCAGCATTATATAATTAGGCACAACCCACCGCCGACAATCTGGCAACCGCAATTGCAGTCCCTCAAATACAAGCGCAATCATTTTAAATCACAAACAACATGCTACATTTGTTGCAGAACAAAGGACTATTCTCAGGGTCACACATTGAAGATCCTCAGCAGCATCTGAAGAATTTCATGTCGATATGTGTCACACAAAGGCAACCTAATGTGACATCAGACGCAATAAAGTTGTTATTGTTTCCATTCTCGATGACAGGAGAAGCTCAAACTTGGCTTAATTCACTCCCCATAAACTCCATCACTACATGGGAGGAATTAATCAAGCAATTTGTAAACAAGTTCTACCCACCCAATAAGACTGCCAAACAAATTGATGAGATATTGAGCTTCAGGCAGAGACCAACAGAAACACTACAAGAAATGTGGGAGAGGTTCAAGGGTATGCTTGTTAAGTGTCCACATCATAGCATTCCAGAGCAATGTTGGGGCAGAGGTTCTACATGGGATTGGCAAACATCTTAAAGGCTACTATTGATGTTTCAGCGGGTGGAGCATTTTTAAGCAAATCATTCAAAAAATGCAAGATCCTACTCGATAAAATGGCTCAAAACTCAGGATGGATGACAAGAGACTCTACGATCACTCTTGTAGTTCACTATGTGGCTTTGGATCCAAACAACTCTATAGCCGAAAATATGGCTACTCTAATGACGCAAATGAGTATCCTCACCAAAACGATCGATGAATCAGGCCAGAAGTAGCAGGTTCACATAGTTGACGCAACTAATGGGGGCTCATGTACACCATGCATTAACCAACCATATGTTTGCTCGTGGAGTGCAGAATGTGACCACCAGCACTATCAGGAAGATGTGAACTATGTAGCCAATTATGGGGGACAGAGGCAAGGTGGTCAGAATTGGGGTTAATAGAATCAATGATATAGACCAGCACAACAACAGTACAATAACAACAACAATCTTGGAGCTATGCGACCACAGGGTCAGGTGGTGCCTTACCAAAGGCAACAGGGTTACAACTAGCAAAATCAGCAGCTGACTTATCAACAACCTCAACGACAACAGATTATGAGACAAGATAATAGTTTTACTGAACTTAAGGGAATGCTGGACAGCAACAACAGAATGCTGCAACAACTGATTGGGTCCACGGGAGAAATGCAACAGAGAGTAGACTCACATGAATCAGCGATAAAGGGTATTAAGGTTCAATTAGGACAGATTTCTATGGCTCTAAACAATCGTCCCCAAGGAACGTTACCTGCAGACACACAAATCAATACAAAAGATCAGGGCCCGAAATAGCTTATGGCAGTGAGTCTACGAAATGGTAGAGACCTAGATCTGGAGCAAGAGATTGCTCGCGAAATCTGACCTACTAAAACACTTGTGCCAGTACCCATCAAGATCGATGATTCAACAGGGTTAACTGAGGTGACGGTACAACATGCATAAGAGAGCACAAGCAAAGAAAAAGAGGTTGCGAAGGAGACTGAAGTAGCGCAAGAAACGACAGTAGAAGCAATGGCTGAGCAAGATAAAACTCAAATCACATGAAAGAAGCGACCTCCAGCACCATTCCCGCAGAGATTGGCAAAATATCATAAGGACGAGCAATATAAGAAATTCATGGAGATGTTGAAACAAATACAGGTGAACATTCCACTTATTGATGCGTTGCGAGAGATACCTGGGTATGTCAAAATGATGAAAGATTTAATGTCTCGGAAATTCGACTTCCAAGGCCTGTCCATTATTACATTGACACAGACATGTAGTGCAGTCGTGACGAGACCCATAGCTGAGAAGTTATCAGACCCAGGGAGTTTCATAATCCCATGCACGATAGGCAGCTATGCTTTTGCTAAAGCATTGTGTGATTTAGGGGCAAGCATAAACTTGATGCCCTAGGCTATCTACAAAAGGTTAGGCATAGGAAAACCTAGACCCACGTCCATGTTACTACAGCTAGCCGACCGGACAGTGAAGAGGCCCTCTGGTATCCTTGATGATGTATTAGTCCAGGTTGGCAAGTTTGTGTTCCCAACAGATTTTGTCATTCTAGACTGCCGGGTTGATGAGGAGATTCCCATAATTTTGGGAAGACCATTCTTGGCCACTGGGAGAGCTTTAATTGACTGTGAGATTGTAGAGCTCAAAATGAGACTAAATAATAAAGAAATAACATTCAACGTGCAGAAATCTATGCGGCGACCAAGTGAATTTACTAACTGCTCTCTAATAGAAGCCGTGGATATAATTTGGGAGGAGGAAGATGAAACCTTGAATGCTAAAGACCCTCTAGTAGCTTGTCTCATAAACTTAGATGAAGTAAATGGAGAGGATTTGGCTGAATGGGTGCTGGCTCTTGAAGGCCAAGGGTTTTGGAAAGAGAGCTCGAATTTGAGCCTTTTCACTTAGAAGAAAGAAAAATTCCTCCAGTTAAGCCATCGATAGAAGAGCCACCAAAGTTGGAGCTGAAGCCGCTACCACCTCACCTCAAGTATGCTTTCTTGGGATCTAACTCAACTTTACATGTTATTATCTCATCTGGTTTGTTAGATATGCAGGAAGAACAGCTTTTGCAGGTATTGAGTGAGTGCAAAACTGCAATTGGTTGGACCATCGCAGACATTAAGGGTATCAGCCCGGCCTTCTATATGCATAAGATTCTACTGGAAGATGGCCACAAACCTTCTAGAGAACATCAAAAAAGGCTGAACCCCAACAAGGAGGAAGTTATGAAAAATGATGTGATAAAGTGGTTAGATGTGGGAATCATTTACCCCATCTCCAACAGCAACTAGATCAGCCCAGTCCAATGTGTGCCTAAGAAAGGTGGGATGATTGTAGTACAAAACGAGAACAATGAGTTGATATCAACAAGAACAGTCACGGGATGAAGAATTTGTATGGACTACAGAAGATTGAACAAGGCCTCCCGAAAAGACCATTTTCCCTTGCCGTTCATTGATAAAATGCTAGATAGATTGGCGGGGAAATCCCACTTTTGCTTTCTAGATGGATACTCGGGGTATAATCAAATCACCATGTCCCCAGAATATAGATAAAAAACATCATTCACCTGTCCATATGGCATCTACGCCTTTCGGAGGATGTCGTTCGGCCTATGCAATGCACCCGCCACATTTCAAAGGTGCATGATGGCCATCTTCACTGATATGGTTGAGGACATCATTGAGATCTTTATGGATGATTTCTCGGTGGTGGGAGACTCATTGGATGATTGCCTAAGAAATTTGAAAAGAGTGCTGAAAAGATGTGTCGAGACTAATCTGCTGCTCAATTGAGAAAAATATCATTTCATGGTATAGGAAAGTATAGTCTTGGGGCACCTAGTGTCGAGCAAGGGCATTGAGGTAGATCGTGCAAAGGTTGATGTGATCAAAAAGCTTCCACCACCCACTTCTGTCAAAGCAATAAGAAGTTTCCTTGGCCACGCCGGGTTCTATAGACGGTTTATAAAAGATTTTTCCAAAATTGCTAACCCCTTGTGTAAATTGCTTGAAAAAGATCACCCTTTTGTGTTTTCTAATGATTGCAGGGTAGCTTTTGAGGAATTGAAGAAGAGGCTAGTGACAACACCCATCATAGTTGCACCTGACTAGGAGCAACCGTTTGAGCTGATGTGTGACGCAAGCGACTATGCTGTGGGAGCAGTGTTTGGGCAGCCCAAAGACAAAGTCATGCATCCAATATATTATGCAAGTAGAACTTTGAGTGGTGCCCAAATAAATTACACAGTGACCGAGAAGGAGTGGTGTTCGTATTTGACAAATTCAGGTCATACCTGATATGCTCGACGGTAATTGTTTATACTGACCATGCTGCTCTCATGTACCTAATTGATAAGAAGGAGTCAAAGCCGTGCCTGATTCGATGGGTGCTACTACTGCAAGAATTTGACTTGGAAATCCGTGACCGAAAGGGAACGGAGAACCAAGTGGCTGATCACTTGTCTAGGCTGGAAGGAGCCGAAAAGAAGGTTGAGGGGGAAGAAATTGTGGAGACTTTCCCGGATGAACAACTACTAGCCATGAGTCTTGAGGTAGCGCCATGGTATGCGGACATTGCAAACTACCTGGCAAGCGGTATTGTTCCCTATGACCTTTCCTATGTTCAAAATAAAATGTTCTTTTGTGACTGTCACATATATTATTGGGATGAACCTTATTTGTTCAGGATTTGTGTTGATAACATGATCCGGAGATGTATCCCCGAGATAGACCAATCTTCTATTTTGCAGGCTTGTCACGCATCACCATATGGTGGCCATTTCGGGGGAGTAAGGACAACTGCGAAAGTGCTAGAGTCGGGCTTCTACTGGCCGACATAGTTCAAAGATGCACACTTATGGGTGAAGGGTTGTGACGAATGCCAACGAACTGGGAATATTTCCCGCCGACATGAGATGCCTATGAACCCAATTCAGGAGGTAGAAGTGTTTGATGTATGGGGAATCGATTTCATGGGGCCTTTCATCAGCTCATACGACAACATGTACATACTCGTAGATGTGGACTATGTTTCAAAATTGGTGGAGACTGCAGCGCTCCCTACAAATGATGCAAAGGGGGTAATTGGGTTTTTGAGAAAGAATATATTCACCCGATTTGGCACTCCAAGGGCAATAATCAGTGACGGAGGCACTCACTTCTGCAATCGAGCCTTCGCAAAGTTGTTAGAAAAGTATGATGTATGCCACAAGGTTACCACCCCATATCATCCACAAACGAGTGGGTAAGTGGAAGTCTCGAATAGAGAGATAAAGAGTGTTTTGACAAAGACTGTGAATGCTACAAGAACGGATTGGGCGATAAAGTTAGATGATGCACTCTGGGCCTATCATACCGCTTTCAAAACTCTGATTGGCATGTCGCCAAATAAATTGGTGTTTAGGAAGGTGTGTCGCTTATCGGTGGAGTTGGAGCATAGAGCTTTGTGGGCATTGAGGCAGTTGAATCTCAATATAGAAGCTGCGGGTACAAGTAGAGTCACAGAGTTGCACTAACTTGATGAGTTTCGTTACCACGCTTTTGAGAGCACAAGATTATACAAGGAGAGAATGAAAATGATGCATGATAAAAATACTCATGAGCGGAGTTTTAAACCCGGAGATATGGTATTGCTATACAATTCAAGATTGAGGTTATTTCCGGGTAAATTAAAGTCAAGATGGTCAGGACCATTTAGTGTGGTAGAGATTCACCCGACCGGAGCCATAGAGATTGCTGCAGCAAATGACTCTCACACGTTTAAAGTTAATGGGCACAGGTTAAAACATTATTTGGGCATGGAATATGCGAAAGTAGTGTCGGTGACTCATTTGCTCGAGCCACCAAGGTTAAGCGAGCCTTAAGTGCCATTATCTGCATCGTGCTGTGACGTTAAATCAGGCGCTTCATGGGAGGTAACCCATTATAATGTTGTAATGTTGTATTCGTCGTGCTGCGACGTTAACTGAGGTGCTAGTTGGGAGGCAACCCAATTCGTAGTTGATTTTTAGTATAGTTAGAATTTTTCTTTTCATTTTTAGGTACTAACAAGTTTGCAGGTGATTTTGGCCAAGTCGAGCAGAGTTTTCAGCGTCACATGAAGGAAACTAGGCGCTAAGCCTGGCGTCGCATGGGTTGAGGCCAGGTACTTAGCACGATGATGATGAGGAGGAGGAGGAGGAAGCACAGGATGAAGAGTGGAGAGCCTCAGAGGATGAGGACGCAGTTTGATCAGGGAGTTTCCTTGCACCCTACTCATTTTTCTTGTTTTGTCAATTTGTGCATGCACTGAGGATAATGCATGATCTAAGTGTGGTGTGGGGACTTGTAGAAATTACTTGTAGTTGCTTGTTTTTGTTGTTTTAGTAAGTGTCGTTTTCGTTAGATAATTGTTTTAGTTATTTGTTTTAAGAATTTGTTTTAGTGATTTGTTTTTGTTATTTGTTTTAGTTAGAAAATAAACAATAATAATAGAAAAAAATAAAAATAACTGGACTCTTCCATATATATATATATATGAGAGAGAGAGAGAGAGAGAGAGAGAGAGAGAGAGAGAAACTAGACTCTTCCCGATGATGGATCTCCTAGACAGTTTTCTTGAGGGAAGTAAGTCTAGAGAAAAATACCAAAAAGTTTTTTTTTTAGGTAGTGTAGTAATTCCCCCTTGGTTTTTCTTTAGGCCACGGTTCGTTTCCAAGGGTTTTAGTTGAACCGGGTGTAGTTAGTTTTAATTTTTAGGAGTAGGAACCAAGGGGCTATGCATTTAATTGCAGCAATATCTCTGAGCTTTGTTATGCCTTGAGAATAGTTAGTACTATGGTTGTGTCGCTTAGGCTCGGTTTTTGACTCTATCATAAGTACCTTAAATCGTAGATTCCTAATTTTGCTTAACTGCTTTGACTGGAGTGTCGCGATGAAACCAATCCTGAGTGAGTTATGTGCCATGTCTGTGTGAGGTTTTGTATATATTCTATGCATTGTATTTGATGTCTAGAACTTGCCCCGTGTGTGTGTGAAGCGAAATAGTAGTATTGTTTAGTCTATTAAGTGATATAGGCATTTCTTTGTTAAGCCAGATATATAAAGTTTACCCACCTAAGTGTTATTTATCATAGTTAACCCCGTTGAGCTGCTAATCCTGTTTCTTTGGTAACCACATTACAAGTCGTACCCCTTTGTTTTAATAAACCATATAATTGAACCTTGTCACCTCTCATGAGTACTTATTGTGATGAATTATGAAAAAGTTAAAGTTTGGGGTGGTGGGTTGGCTTTTGAGTGGAACAATTGAAATAAGGAGAAAGGTGCATTGTTTTGAAGAAAAAAAAAGTTGTCAATAAAAGCCACTTGAAGGGGGAAAAAAGAGTGGAAAAAAAATTGATAATAGTGTATTGTATGAAAAATAAGTCTTGATGATGGTGGCTAATAATATACTTGTGCTTAAAGAAATATAGGGTAATATAAATTAAAGTGAAGGTGGAATGTTTGGTTTGACTTAAGTATGGACTGTGTATTAAAGTATATGTATTAAAGTGCTTAAGGGAGGTGTAGTCGCTCATATCCAAATATATCCTACCCGACCCAAATCCTACATTACAGCCAATGAAATCCTACTTGATCTTAGACTGAATAAACTCGATTAGAAGAGTATTACACTACGGGCAAGCCTATGGTGCATCATTTGTGGCATATGAATATTATTTCTGAGAGCGGGTGAATTTTGTCTATCTTGAGTTCCTATGTTCTAAAAATTCATTGTGTGTGGAACTAAGCTCATTGATTGAGTGAGGCACATGATTTATAAAGGAAAGGTAATGTCGTTGACCTCCATGTTAGAGTAAGTAAGTGAATTGTGAATAAGGCATGGTATTTGTGAGTCAAATCTTGAGGCGAGGATGTCACACCTTTGTGCTTGAACTATTTTAAAGATTCTTGGTATAATGAGTTAAGGGAATTGCTTAATAGGTTGTGTCTATAAGTGTAGTTTGATTGCTCGAGGACGAGAAATGTTTAAGTGTGGGGTATTGATGTGTGGCTATAATTCGTGATTCAGCACATTATTCGCCTTGCATTTTATACGCTTTAATGATAAATTACACTTTATTTGCTCATAATGAAGTCCATTTTATATGTAGGTGAATTGGAGATGAAAGTAGAGCAAAAGGGATACTTAAAAGTCGAAAGCGTGCTCGGGAGCAGTTGAAAAGGAGAAGCTGGGAAAGCCAGGCCTACACCAGGCGTTATACCTGGTGAAGCCAGGCCTACACCAGGCCTTATACCTGGCGACGCCAGGCTTGTAGCTGGCGAGAGACCTGGCGAGGCGGGGCAGAAGGCGAGCTTGGCCAGGCCTTATACCTGGCGACGCTAGGCCTGGGGCGAGGTCCACCAGGCATTAGGCCCCGTGAGGCCAGGTCTGGGCGTGCACAGTCTGAGTTTTGAAGACTTATTTCATCTCTGGGTTTGACTAGGACTTTGCCTACACGTTTAGGTTTTTTCCTACACATATAAATAGACCTAGAAATGCCACTTTTGGAGGACTTTTGCAACCGGAGGCAAGAATAGCTTGTGGAATCACCCATTGGGAGTTAGAATCATCGATTTCTACATCCTTTCATCTTTACTTTGTAATTGAATTATGAAAAATATTTGGGATATTGTTACTATGAGTATGAGTAGCTAAATTCCTAATCTAGAGTTTTGATGGAACCTATTGAAGGATGATTTTCTTGTTACGTTAATATAAATTTGCCGTAGTATTTTCTCTATTTATTCAACTATATTATTCATGTGGTTGATTGAAGGCCCCTCAAGTAGCTGTGCCTATTTAGTATGTATTACTCGGGAGAGAGTGCATATTTAGGTAGTTGTTGAACAACATCACTCCTAACGTATATGAGGGATCAATACGAAGGATTTAAAGGTGGGATTAGGGATAACGAAACCTTGGTGCGATCTGAGTGAGCCGTACTTAATGCCAGCTAGCGTAATTTGGGAGAATATGTCTAGTAAATTGTGGTAATTACTCGGGAGAGAGTTACGACAGTCATAGTACTCGTGATCGATAGAGAAGACTTAGGCGAATTTATAGAAAACGTAGAGGAAAAGATTCCGACAATAAGGGAAATCACAACCTTAGATCATTCTAATTCTTGTTTACAAACCGTTCGTATTTAGTTATTTATTATTGCATTTTCGTTACGTAATATTTAGTTAATAAACATCCAAAATGTTATTTAAATATTTCTAAAGATTGATTGCGTGAATTTGTGCTAGTCTAGCAGTTGTGGTTGATAGGTTAATTCCCTGTGGGATTTGACTCCGGACTTATTAGCCGGGATATATTTGCGATGACCGCTTGTCCTTTTTATAAGGCATAGTTCGGCGTGATCAGCAAGTTGTAATATTTGAGCACTGGATGTGCAATTTGTGATATGTTGTGATAGTTGAGCTGTAACGACCTGAACGGTCGTTTTCGGTATTTATGCTCTTTTTTACTATTTGAAGTCTTGAATACCTTCATATGATGCATTATGACTTTTGTGAATTGTCGGTTTTGGTTTTCAGGTATTTCGGAGTTAGTTTGGAAGAATAAAATCCAAGGATTAAAGCTTAAGTTAAAATAGTGACCGAATGTCGACTTATGTGTAAACGACCTCGGAAAAGAGTTTTGATGAATCCAATAGCTCTGTATGGTGATTTTGGACTTAGGAGCGTGTCCAGAAAATTAATTGGAAGCCCGTAGCTAAAGTAGGCTTGAAATGGCTAAAATAGAAATTTAAGTTTGGAAGTTTGACCGGGGAGTTGACTTTTTGATATCTGGGCCGGAATTTAATTCTGAAAATTGGAATACCTCCATTATGTCATTTATGACTTGTGTGCAAAATTTGAGGTCAATCGGACTTGATTTGATAGGTTTCGGCATTGAAGGTAGAAGTTGGAAATTGTTAAATTTTCATTAGGCTTGAATTGGAGTGCAATTTGTGTTTTTGATGTTGTTTGATGTGATTTGAGGGCTCGACTAAGTTCGTATGATGTTTTAGGAAGTGATTATGGTTATAGTTGGGGCGAGAAAGCTCCATGACTTGTTGATCTGATAAGAGGGTCATGAGATTTATGCGTGTTTCATTCATTATCAGTAGTGTACGAAGGTTGTGGAATGAGGTTTTGTTTGATATGGGGTTTAATATCAGTATCGGGTTGGTTTTGGAGTAGTTACTGTGATCAAAAATGGTGCTACGAGCATGCAAGTGGTGTAGTATGTTATGTGATTGTATCCGTGGATATGGTTATGGCTCGATGAAGCTTGTTCAGACTTATATAGTGTGTAAGTGTGAGATTCGGGTCTTGTAAGAAATTCAGAATGTTGGGAACTGAATTCCAAGGGTTTTACGGACTAAGGTTAAAGTAATGATCTTCAATTGTGTTGTGATGTCAGGCCTATATGGAATAGGGTGGCGTGGGATCAAACCCGGGTACGTGCGTGGTAAGATGGAATAGTGATTTGATGGTTGGAAATAACTCTTGGCACGTTCGAGGACCAACGTATGTTTAATTGGGGGAGAATGTAACGACCCGACGGTCGTTTTGGGTATTTATGCTCCTTTTACTATTTGAAGTCTTGAATACCTTCATACGATGTATTATGACTTGTGTGAATTATCGGTTTTGGTTTTCAGGTATTTCGGAGTTAGTTTGAAAGAATGAAATCCAAGGCTTAAAGCTTAGGTTAAAATAGTGACCGGATGTCGACTTATGTCTAAACGACCCCGAGATAGAGTTTTGATGAATCCAATAGCTCCGTATGGTAATTTTGGACTTAGGAGTGTGTCCGAAAAATTATTTGGAAGCCAGTAGCTAACGTAGGCTTGAAATGGCTAAAATAGAAATTTAAGTTTGGAAGTTTGACCGGGGAGTTGACTTTTTGATATCGGGGCCGGAATCCAATTTTGAAAATTAGAATACCTCCATTATGTCATTTACGACTTGTGTGCAAAATTTGAGGTCAATCGGACTTGATTTGATAGGTTTCGACATTGAAGGTAGAAGTTAAAAATTGTTAGTTGTTCATTAGGCTAGAATTGGAGTGCGATTTGTGTTTTTGATGTTGTTTGATATGATGTGAGGGTTCGACTAAGTTCGTATGATGTTTTAGGAATTGTTGGTGTATTTGGTTGAGGTCCCGAGGGACTCTGGTGAGTTTCGGATGGTTAATGGATCAATTTTTGGACTTGGAATTTTGCTGGAATTTTCTTATATTTGTATCTGGTTTCCTTCTACGCGATCTCGTGAGAAGGTGTGCGATCGCGTAGGGTTAATTGGGGGTTGCTGAGTTTTTTTGTATGCGATCGCGTAGCTCGTAAGAAGGAATGCATCGCGAACGCGTGGATCAAGCCGCGTTCGCGAAGAGGAGTTGAGGCAGCTGGGGTTCGCGAGCATTGTTCTATGCGAATGCGTGGTCTGTCCGCGATCGCGTAGGCTTGGGAAGCTCGTGCTTCGCATTCGCGTGTGTTATGGTGAGGTTGCTTAGAGAAGTTTTGGGGGCAGTGTATTTTGGTCGTCGCGATCGCATGACCTTGTACGTGATCGCATAGGGTTATTTTGGGCAGTGGAAATGTTGTGCTTCGCGATCGCGGGACTTGGTCCGCGATCGCATAGAAGAAATGACTGGGCAGAGAGTTTAAGTTCTAAAAATGGGACTTCGTCTCCCATTTTCCATTTTTACCGATTTGGAGCTCGGGAAGAGGCGAGTTTTGGGAGATTTTCAAGGAAAACAACGGGGTAAGTGTTGTTAACTCAATATTGGTCAAATTACCCGAATCCATAGTTGTTTTTAACATTTAATTGGTGAATTAAGTTGGAAAATTGTGAAAACCCTCTTGGTTTAATTTGAATATTTGAGAATCGAGTTTATGTCAGATTTGAGTAAACTTTGTATGGTTGAACTTGTAATTGGATGGATTGTCAGATTTTGTGAGTTTCGTCGGATTCTGAGACGTGAGCCCCATGGGCAATATTTTGAGTGTAATTTTGGATTTTGTGGAAAAATATTAGTATTTTGATATGGAATTAATTCTTATAAATTGTGTGGACAGGATCAAATTTATTGTGGCTAGATTCGAGCCGTTCAGGAGTTGATACGCGCAGAATGGAATTTCTGGAGCATTGTTTAGCTTGTTCGAAATTGGATTTGTCTTGTTCGAGGTAAGTAACATTTCTAAACTTGGTTCTGAGGATATGAATCCCTGAATTTGGTATTATATAAATTGTTTGGAGGTGACGCACACGATAGTTGACGAGCGTGTGGACGTGCACCATTGAAATTGTGACTTAAATAAATTCTGTGGAGTTAAAAAATTAAAGAACCATGTTATTATCCGTGTATCCTCCACGTGTTAGGGAAATTGAGCTGGGACTTTTATTAAAGATCATGTTTAGGCTACGTGCTAATATTTTGGGACCCATGGGGTCGTGTTGTTATTGAATTAATTGTTTTAAAAATATACATTTCACACTAAGTCATATTCGTCCATTGTGAGGATATCTATGGGATCAAGCTGCGTGCCGCAGCACGCCATATTGGCTTTACATATATGATTACTATTTGGATCGGGGTTGCCCGCCTGCAACATGCGTTATAGGTTGTACTATTTTATGGATCGGGGTTGCCCGCCTGCAGCAGGCCTTATAGGCTTTACTATTTTATGGATCGGGGTTGCCCGCCTGCAGCAGGCCTTATAGGCTTTACTATTTTATGGATCGGGGTTGCCCGCCTGCAACAGGCCATATAGGCTTTATTATTATACGGATCGGGACTGTCCGCCTGCAGTAGGCCATATTGGCTTTATTTCAGGCTTGGGCTGAAGGATCCCCTTCGGAGTCCGTACACACCCCCAGTGAGCGTAGATAATTATATATATTCGTGATGGATTTTTCCAGGGCATGGACTTGCCTTACTTATTTATATTGTGATGTATTTACCTGGACATGGATCTTGTCCGTATCATTTACATTTGGGAATAAATTTCCTAGGGCTGGATTGACCTTATATTGTGCTGAGAGACTGACTGTTAGTCGATGTGTGTGTGTGTGTGTCTATATATATATATATATACGGGATGGAATATCCCTAGGCCGCATTGACCATAAACAGTACTGAGTGACCGAATAATTTGTGACCAGTATTACATGAGGTCTTTCCACTAAGATGTCATCTTCCTCATATCATTTAGTAATGATCTATTTCACTTGCACTCAGTTTTACTGTTAAACTTGAAAGCATGCCTACATTCCTGTACCATTATTTATATTGGATTGTACCTGCGGAACTCGTCACTACTTTCAGCCCAGAGGTTAGTCTTGTTACTTATTGAGTTGGTTGTACTCATACTACACTCTGCACCTCGTGTGTAGATCCAGGTGCTCCCGGATACGACGGCTGCTAGATTTCAGAGCTATTTCTGTTGGAGACTATCAAGGTAGCCGTTTGACATCCGCAAACTTGATTCTCCCTCCTATTTAGTTATTGTACTGTTCTATATTCCGAACAGTGATTTTATCAGTCAGACTTTGTATTCATTTAGATGCTCATGTACTCAGTGACACCGGGTTTTGGGAGTGTTATATTTGTATTTGTGAGATTTCTTCTGCTGAATTTAATTATTATGATTTCGAATTTAAAAGATATGGTGGTTTATTGAGATTGTCGGCTTGCCTAGTATTGAAATAGGCACCATCACGACAGGAGAGATTTTGGGTCGTGACATGAGCACTTGAGGTGCAATTCATGAGATGTTGTGATATTGGCGTGTGATATTGTTGAGAGGTCTGTTCGTGTGTTTGCACGAGGTTTCTGCCGTGCTATTGTTACTATTGATATATGCACATGCGGCGTGACAAGGCGGGCTATATATATGGGTTTGCGCATGTGGAGAGACAAGGTGGGAATATTATTATGTGCGTGTGGCGAGACAAGGGGGCATTTACTTTATTATTGCGCACGTGGCGAGACAAGGTGGGCTATGTCAGGGATATATTTGTGATGACTTGTGATGGCCTGGGGGCATTTGTTGTTTGTTGAAATTTATTTATCATTTGGGACTGCGAGGCGGTACCTCGGGAGTGTCCTTTTTGTTGATATTTCTCTATGGCTGCACTTGCCTTCGATTATTTCATTTTTCCGGATTATGTAATCTCATGTGTTTTCCGTGATGTATTATTTGACTTAATATTAAGTGTTTTGTATTGCTTGTAGTGTTGTGTTGGCTTTGGCTTTTTCGTACGAGACTTTTGAGGATTTGTATTTCTGGTTTATACTTATTCTTGATGATTGATTTGATTTTAATAAAAGAAATTACTATTATGTTTTAATATGATAAGTTTTACATCCAAATCAGTAGCTTATCTGATGTTTTATTTAAATTGAAATGTCATTTTCTTCACTCAAACTAATTCTAAAATAAACTCATTTCTTTGTTGAATTCTTACTTGGTTTAAAAATTGAAACCTTACTTTATTGAAAATAAATTAATCGTGCGGATTTTATGTATTGACATATTTGGCACGAGAGTTGTCCGTGCGGTTGTGATAGAGATATGGGCACGAGGTGCCGTGAGTATATGAAAAGGAGTTGAGAACCGTATTTTATAATTATGATATGAGATATTTATTTGAAAGAGTGTTATATTCGAAGGACACTTATTTGAAGAAATATATTTGGAGGGTGTTTATTCGAAAGAATTATATGTGAAAGATTTATATTTGAAGGACTTGTTTAATTGGTTGTACTTGTGTTTCTTATTCGTCTGAGTAATGATTATGGTATTTTTGCTGCCTTTCTGTTTATATCACTAGTTGATTATTGTTGCTATCACTGCTATTTGTTTTCGATTATTTTTGTATGCTATATTGCACAGGTTATTTGACTAGTAAGTGTTTTGACTGTACCTCGTCACTACTCCACCGAGGTTAGTTTTGATACTTACTGAGTACCGACTGTAGTGTACTCATACTATACTTCTGCACATTTTTGTGCAGAACCAGGTAAATTTAGAGTCAGTTGACTGCTAGCTAGCTGTACGGATCTTGCTGTGGAGATTCAAGGGAAACCTGTTGTTGTGTTCGCAGGCTTTGGAGTCACCTTCTGATATTGTACTTGCACTGTTTTATCTCTACTTCAAAACAGTTGTACTTATAGGCTTTCTAGTAACTTAGTAGAGCTTATGACTTGTACTACCGATTTTTGGGATTGTAAGTATTGTATAGAGATTTCTACTTCGCATTTGTCCATCGTTAATTAATATTGTTATTATTTCAGTAAATGTTAGTCTTACCTAGTCCCTAAGACTAGGTGCCATCACGACATCCAACGGAGGGAGATTTTGGTCATGACAATACCGTACGACCTCGAAGTCCAGCACCGGAGCTACCCCATTTTCTTTGGCTTATGGCGCCGAAGCTTTGGTACCGGTCGAGGTAAGAGAACCAAGTATCAGATTCTGATATGCAACAAAGGAATCAAACGACGAGGCTATGAGTACAATCCTGGAGCTATTAGATGAAAGGCGCGAAGCCGCCCTTGTTCGGTTGGCCGCCCAAAAATAGCGGATCGAAAGGTATTACAATCGAAGGGTCAACCTTCGACATTTCAATATTGGGGACTTGGTACTAAGAAAGGTCAAACTGAGCACCCGAAACCCAAACGAAGGAAAATTGGGACCGAACTTGGAAGGGTTGTACCAAACTATCGAGATCACCGGAAAAGGATCCTACAAACTCGGAACAATGAGAAGCGAGCAACTACCGAACAACTGGAATATAATTCACATGAAGCGATATTACTGCTAAAGTACGGCCCCGTTCTTTCTTTAATTTACATTTTCAACTAACGCGTGCGGGTAGCCAACAAGGGACAATATGAGATTTTAGGTCTGAAAGCAAGCATTGCACTCTTTTTCTCTTGAACCGGTATCACGACCCCAAACTCCCTCTGTATAACTTCGTGATGGTACCTAGTCTCTACAAATAGGTAAGCCTAACAAATTACAGAAAATAACAAAGCAGAAATAAAACTTGGCAACTAACAATAGTGGATAACTGAATAACTAGTAACAATGTCGCTCGACATGTACAATAACCAATACTCTATAAATACACCATCTTCCCAAAACTCGAAACATCATAAGTCACAAGCTACAGAAGGGAACTAGTATCTCTATACACCAGAGTCTAACAAAAGAAGTACGGAAGGTAAATGACATATGAGAGAATAGAGGGGGGACTCCGAGGTTTGCGGACGCGATAGATGTACCTTGAAGTCTCCGTACAACAGCAAGCACTCTCAGCTAGTAGCGGGGCTGATAAAAAGTACCTAGATCTGCACACAAAAATATGTGCAGAAGAGTAGCATGATTACACCACAACGGTACCCAGTAAATGCCAAACCTAACCTCGGTAGAGTAGTGACGAGGTTAGGTCAAGCCCACTGGTATATAATAAATAAAGCCGGAAAATATAACAGTATAATAAGAGACTGGTATTTAACAAAAAAGAAAACACAACGATATAACAATGCAACACACAGGGATAAACAGCATGGGATCTCCTGAGATACCGTCTTATAGTCCCAAAATAAATATGCAGGGAAAACTCTCGAGGTACCGCCTCGTAGTCTCAAAAGTAAATACACAAGGATAACTCCCGAGGTACCGCCTCGTAGTTTCAAAAGTAAATATACCGGGAGAACTCCCGAGGAACTGCCTCGTAGTCTCAAAAGTAAATGTGCAGGGAGAACTCCCGAGGAACCATCTCGTAGTCAAAAAAGTAAGTATGCAGGGAGAACTCCCGAGGAACCGCCTCGTAGTCTCAAAAGTAAACACACGGCTCAACCGATAAATACCATAGTTAACAGCAAGCATTATACAATTAAGATTGATAAAGAAAAAAGAAAAGCAAGAAATCAACTAGGCATGCTTCACAGAGTTCAAATAAGCAGTTAAAGCACGTATACATGCGATATTAGACTAAACAGGATAACTAGGCATGTCGAAATAGCTCAATTAAGAATGAAAACAGACTGATACTCATTTAAACGGTATAACTCGAATTAAAGGAAACATAGGTTGCTACTCAGTAAAATAAATCGAGTTTTTCAACAAATAGCCCGTGTACGTACTTGCCACCTCACGTACACGACGCTCACATATCACGACAGTACCAAATCTTAAGGGGATTTCCCCCATACAAGGTTAGGCAAGCCATTTACCTCGAACAAAGCTCAATCAATCGGTAACAATGCCTTTTCCACAAATATCCGACTCCGAATGGCCCAAATCTAGCCAAAAATAATTACATATCATAAATACAACTAATATACACTAATCTAATTAATGAAATTAAGACTTTAACAAAAATTTCAAAAATCATCCCAAAAAGTCTACTCGGGCCCACGTCTCGGAATCAAATTCGAATCGAAACTCAAAAATTTGTTTGAATAACTTCTCCCATTTTTCCCAAATTTTAAAGCCCAAATCCGAAATTAAATGATGGAATTAATGATAGATTAATGGAATATGACCATAAATGGGTTAAGAATAGTTACCCAAAAGTTTCCTCTGAAAATCTCCCAAATTATCGCCCAAATCTGAGCTCTCAAATTCCCAAAATGAAAATGAGACCAAAACCTCGAAGTTTCCTCTTTTCTGCTGAGCGATCTCGCACCTACGGACAACCAGTCGCACCTGCATCACCGCACATGCGGAATTTCCATCGCAGGTGCGGAGATAGATTAAGGTCCAAGGATCCGCTTCTGCGGACCAGGGCACGCACCTGCGTGTCCGCTTCTGCGGATGACCCTCCGCATCTACGACTCTGCCCAGTCCGCCCCTCTTCACTCCTGCGGTCAATCCTCCGCATCTGCGGATGCCCAGATGCGACTCCCATTTTGCACCTGCGCTCACAGACCAAGCTTTACCAAACCGCACCTGCGCTCCTCCTTCCGCACATGTGATCTCGCACCTGCAGTCTCCCCTCCGCGGGTGCAAAAACACAGAAAGCATAAAATCTTTAGCAACTAGCCTAAGTCCAAATTCAATCTGTTAAGCTTCTGAAACACACCCGAGGCCCCCTGGACCTTACCCCAAACATACCAACAAGTCCTAAAACACCATACAAACTTATCCGAGCCCTCAAATCACATCAAACACTGCTAAAAACACGAATCACCCTCCAATTCAAACTTAATGAACTTGAAACTTTAAATTTCTACAACCGATGCCGAAACCTATCAAATCACGTCTGATTGACCTCAAATTTTGCACACAAGTCATAATTGACATTACAGACCTACTCCAACTTTCGGAATCAGAATCCGACCCCGATATCAAAAAGTCCACTACCAGTCAAAATCTTCAAAAATTTGACTTTTGCCATTTCAAGCCTAAATCAGCTACAGACCTCAAATTCACAGTCCGGACACGCTCCAAAGTCCAAAATCACCCAACGGAGTTAATGGAACTGATGAAACTCCATTCCGGAGTCGTCTTCACATTGTTACGACTATGGTCAAAATCCTTGGGCTTAAGCTTATGTTTAGGGACTAAGTGTCCCAAAACAGTCCAAAACCAAAAACAAAACTTCCCGACAAGTCACATAAGCAGAAAAAGATACGGGGGAAGAAGTTAATAGGGGATCGGGGCTATTACTCTAAAAATGACCGGCCGGGTCGTTACATCCTCCCTCTTTTAAAACAATCGTTCGTCCTCGAACGAGCCTAAAGATATACCTGAAGTAGTGAAAACTGAGGATAACGGCTGCGCATATCCTGCTCGGTCTCCCAAGTCACCTCCTCGACCGGCTGACCCCTCCACTGAACCTTCACGGAAGCAATGTTTTTTGACCTCAGCTTTCGAACCTGCCTGTCCAAAATAGCCACTGGATCCTCAACATAAGGTAGATCCTTGTTCAACTGGATTGAGCTGAAATCTAGAACATGAGACGGATCACCGTGATACTTCCGGAGCATAGAAACATGGAATACCGGCTGAACTCCTGCTAGACTGGGAGGTAAGGAGAGCTCATAATCAACCTCTCCAACTCTCCGCAACACCTCAAATGGACCAATGAACCTTGGTCTCAGCTTGCCCTTCTTCCCGAACCTCATAACGCCCTTCATAGGCGAAACCCGGAGCAAGACCCGCTCTCCAACCATGAATGCAACATCGCGAACCTTCTGATCTGCATAACTCTTCTGTCTGGACTGGGTTGTGCAAAGTCGATCCTGAATCACCTTCACCTTATCCAGGGCATCTTGAACCAAGTCTGTACCCAATAATCTAGCCTCGCCCGGCTCGAACCAACCCACTGGAGACCAACACCGCCTACCATACAAAGCCTCATACAGTGCCATACGGATGCTCGACTGATAATTGTTCTTGTAGGCAAACTCCGCAAGTGGCAAGAACTGATCCCAAGAACCTCCAAAATCTATCACACACGCACTGAGCATATCCTCCAGTATCTAAATAGTGCGCTCGAACTGTCCGTCCGTCTGAGGGTGAAATGCGGTGCTTAGCTCAACCCGAGTACCCAACTCCTGTTGTATATCCCTCCAGAACCCTGATGTAAACTGCATACCCCAGTCAGAGATAATAGATACCGGTACACCATGAAGCCTGACAATCTCGCTAATATAAATTCGAGCTAACTGCTCGGAAGAATAGGTAGTCATCACAGGAATGAAATAAGCTGACTTGGTCAGGCTATCTACAATCATCCAAACTGTGTCAAACTTCCGTTGAGTCTGTGGGAGCCCAACAACGAAATCCATAGTGATTCACTCCCATTTCCACTCAGGAATCTCTATCTTCTGAAGTAATACACCTGGCCGCTGATGCTCATACTTAACCTGCTGGCAATTTAGACACTGAGCCACAAACTCCATTATGTCCTTCTTCATCCTCCCCCACCAGTAATGTTGCCTCAAGTCCTGATACATCTTCGAGGCACCCGGATGAATGGAGTACCACGAACTGTGAGCCTCCTGGAGAATCAACTCATACAAACCATCTACATTAGGCACACATAGTCTGCCATGCATCCTCAATGCACCATTATCCCCAATAGTGACCTCTTTAGCATCACTGGTTTGGGCCGTGTCCTTAAGGACAAGCAGATGGGGGTCATCATACTGACGCTCCCTGATACGATCATAAAGAGAAGACCGAGAGACCACATAAGCCAATACTCGACTCGGCTCAGAAATATCCAATCTCACAAACTGGCTGGCAAAGGCCAGAACATCCAACGCCATGGGCCTCTCTGTTGCTGGTAGATATGCTAAGCTCCCCAAACTCTCTGGCCGGCGACTCAAAGCATCGGCCACCACATTGGCCTACCCAGGGTGGTACAAAATGGTGATATCATAATCCTTAAGCAGCTCTAACCACCTTCTCTGACGCAAATTAAGATCCTTCTACTTGAACAGATGCTGCAAACTCCGGTGATCAGTGTAGATCTCACAAGGAACACCACACAAATAGTGCCGCCATATATTCAAGGCATGAACAATAGATGCTAACTCAAGGTCGTGGACAGGATAGTTCTTTTCATGCACCTTCAGTTGTCTGGACTGCGTAAGCAATCACCCTACCATCCTGCATCAACACCGCACCGAGACCAGTCCGCGATGCATCACAATATACAGTATAAGACCACGAACCAGTAGGCAATACCAATACTGGGGCTATAGTCAAAGCTATCTTGAGCTTCTGAAAGCTCTTCTCACACTCCTCTGTCCACCTGAACGGAGCACCCTTCTAGGTCAGCCTGGTCATAGGTGCTGCTATAGATGAGAATCCATCTACAAAATGACGGTAATACCTTGCCAAACTAAGAAAACTCCGGATCTCCATAGCTGATGATGGTCTAGGCCAACTCTGCACTGCTTCCACATTATTTAGATCCACCTAGATCCCATCACTCGATACTACATGACCCAAGAATGCCACTAAGTCCAGCCAAATCTCACACTTTGAAAATTTTGCATATAACCTCTTTTCTCTCAGGGTCTGAAGCACAGTCATCAGGTGCTGCTCATGATCCTCCCGAGTCCGGGAGTACACCAGAATGTCGTCAATAAACACAATGACAAATGAGTCAAGATAGGGCCAGAACATACTGTGCATCAAGTGCATAAAAGATGTTGGGGCATTGGTCAGCCCAAATGACATCATAAGGAACTCGTAATGACTATACAGAGTCCTGGAATCAGTCTTCAAGATATCTGGCTCCCGAATCTTCAACTGCTGATAGCCAGAACGTAAGTCAATCTTGGGAAACACTCTAGCACCCTGTAACTGGTCAAATAAGTCATCAATACGAGGCAATGGATACTTGTTCTTCACTGTAACTTTGTTCAGCTGGCGATAATCAATGCACATACGCATAGAACCATCATTCTTCTTCACAAACAAGACATGAGCACCCCAAGGTGACACACTGGGCCAAATGAAGCCCTTATCAAGCAACTCCTGCAATTGCTCCTTCAACTCCTTCAACTCAGGAGGAGTCATACGATACAGAGGAATATAGATGGGTTGAGTGCCCGACAATAAATCAATGCCAAAATCAATATCTCTATCGGGCGGCATGCCCAGAAGATCAACTAGAAACACATCCGGAAAGTCCCTCACTACTGGAACTGACTCAATTGTGGGGGTATCAATACTTACATCTCTCACATAAGCTAGATACGTATCACACCCCTTCTCAGCCATTCGTTGAGCTTTAAGAAATGAAATAACTCTGCTGAGAGTATACTCTAAGGTACCTCTCCACTCGAATCGCGATAAACCTGGCATAGCCAGCATCACGGTCTTATCATGACAATCAAGAATAGCATAGTGGGGAGATAACCAATCCATGCCCAAGATAACATCAAAGTTTACCATGCTGAGTAATAATAAATCATCTCTTGTCTCAAAACCACTAAGAGCAATCAAACACGACCAATACACGTGGTCCACAACAAGAGAATCTCCTACAGGAGTAGATACATAAACAGGGAAACTCAAAGAATCCCGAGATACGCCCAAATCAGGGGAAAATAAGAGGACACATAGGAATATGTAGATCCTGGGTCAAATAATACCGACACATCTCTGTGACAGACCGGAACAATACTTGTAATGATAGAGTCGGAAGCAACTGCCTTTGTACAAGCCAGAAGATCATAATATCTGGCCTGGCCTCCCCCCTAGGGCGACCTCAACCTCCACCTCGAGCTGGCTGAGTAGGTGGGGCGGTAGTTAGTGCTGGAATCATAGCCTGAGGACCCAGTGGAGCATGTGGTAGCTGAGAAGTCTACGGAGGTGCACCCCTCCTAAGTCTGGGGCAATCCCTCACCATATGGCGAGTGTCTCCACACTCAAAACAACCTCTCGGAGGGTGTGGCTGTTGTGACTGACTCAGTCCAGGTCTGTTAGACTGGCCGCTAAAAGCACCCCGGGCAGGAAGCACACTAGATACTAGCGGTGCATAATAAGGCTCCTCGGGCCTAGTAGGGGCTGGAACACCAGTGGAGGCTGGAAGAGTTGAAAGAATGGGGTGACTCACATAACCCCTACCATGTCGAACTGCAGTTGGGGCACGAGTACCGCTGTAAGTGCCAAACTCTCGAGACCTTTTGGCCTCCCTCTCCTCTCTATCACGGGCAAGCATGCCCTCCAATATCCTGGCAATACTCACAACCTGCTGATAAGAAATATCCATCTCCAACTCCATGGCCATACTAATCCGGATACTGGGGTGGAGTCCCTCAATAAACCAACGAACCCTCTCTCGAACTGTGGAAACCAAGGCCGATGCATGTCGGGCAAAATCACTAAAACAAACTGCATACTCTGACACAGTCATAGCACCCTGGCGCAGCTTCTCAAACTCCGCGCGCCATGCCTCCCTGAGGCTCTAAGGGACATACTCTCTCACAAACATGTCCAAGAACTGAGTCCATGTAAGTGAAGCTGCCTCATCTGGACTACTCAACTCATAAGCATGCCACCACTCATAGGCTGCTCCTCTATGTTGGAAGGTGGTAAAAGAAATCCCACTCGTCTCCGCTACGCCCATAGTACGGAGAATACAATGACACTCCTCCAGAAAACCCTGAGCATCATCTGTAGCCAATCCGCTGAAGGTAGGTGGGTGGTACTTCTTGTATCTCTCAAGTCTAAGCTGCTCCGCCTCAAAAGAGGTCGTCTTACTCTCGTGTTGAACCGGAGCTACCGGCTGCATAGGGATGAACTCTGGGGCCTGGTCGACCTGAGCCCGCTTCTATGGAGTACCGGCGACGGGAGTTTGTGCTCCTCCTCCGGCCTAAGATATGGTAGGAGCAAGTGGAATCAATTTGGCCTGAGCTAAGATGCTGAACATCCTCAAAAACTGGGCTAGAGTCTCCTGGAGAGCTGGTGCAGCAATAGGCACCTCAGGTACCTGCCCTCCAGCTGGAGCTACTGGGGGCTCCTCTATAGCAGCTCGTGCGGATGCTCTGGCTGCACCGCGTGGACGTCCTCGGCCTTTACCCCGGCCCCAGCCTCTCACGGCTCTAGCAGGGGGCGTGGGTGCCTGGTTATCAGATCCTCTTGTACGTGTCCTCACCATCTGTGAGAGAATAGAATACAGAAGTTTAGAATTTTTTATAACAAATTTCGCACGACAAGGAATCAAAGAAGTATAATTGTTTCCTAACAGTTCCATAGCCTCCCGAAGATAAGTACAGACATCTCCGTATCGATCCGCGAGACTCTAATAAACCGGCTTGTGACTCACGACACCTATTAACCTAGAGCTCTGATATCAACTTGTCACGACCCCAAACTTCCTCCGTATAACGTCGTGACGGTACCTAGTCTCTACGACTAGGTAAGCCTAACAAATTGCGGAAAATAACATAACGTAAATAAAACTTGGCAACTATCAGCAGTGGATAACTGAATAACTAGTAACAATGCTGCTCGGCATGTACAATAACCAATACTCTATAAATACACCATCTTCCCAAAACCCGGAACATCATAAGTCACAAGATACAGAAGGGAACTAGTATCTCTATACACCAGAGTCTAACAAAAGAAGTACAGAAGGTAAATGACATAGGAGAGAATAGAGGGGGGACTCCGAGGTCTGCGGATGCGACAGATGTACCTTGAAGTCTCCGTACAAGAGCAAGCACTCTCATCTAGTAGCGGGGCTGATAAGAAGTACCTAGATCTGCACACAAAAATATGTGCAGAAGAGTAGCATGAATACACCACAACGGTACCTAGTAAGTGCCAAGCCTAACCTTGGTAGAGTAGTGATGAGGTCAGGTCAGGCCCACTGGTATATGATAAATAAAGCAGGAAAATATAACAGTATAATAAGAGACTAGGATTTAACAAAAAAGAAAACACATCGATATAACAATGCAACACACAGGGATAAACAGCAGGGAGAACTCCCGAGGTACCGCCTCGTAGTCTCAAAAGTAAATATATAGGGGAACTCTCGAGGTACCGCCTCGTAGTCTCAAAAGTAAATGTGCAAGGGAAACTCCCGAGGTACCGCCTCGTAGTCTCAAAAGTAAATGTGCAAGGAAAACTCCCGAGGTACCGCCTCGTAGTCTCAAAAGTAAATATACAGGGAGAACTCTCGAGGAACCGCCTCGTCGTCTCAAAAGTAAATTTGCAGGAAGAAATCCCGAGGAACCGCCTCGTAGTCTCAAAAGTAAATACACAGATCAACCGATAAATACCATAGTTAACAACAAGAATTCTACAGTTAAAACTGATAAAGAATAAAGAAAAGCAGGAAATCAACTAGGCATGCTTCACAGAGTTCAAATAAGCAGTTAAAGCACGTAGACATGTGATATTAGACTAAACAGGATAACTACGCATGTCGGAATAGCTCAATTAAGAATGAAAATAGACTAATACTCATTTAAACGGTATAACTCAAATTAAAGGAAACGCAGGTTCCTACTCAGTAAAATAAATCGGGTTTTTCAATAAATAGCCCGTGTACGTACTTATCCCCTCACGTACATGGTGCTCACATATCATGACAGTACCAAATCCTAAAGGGATTTCCCCTACACAAGGTTAGGCAAGCCACTTACCTCGAACCAAGCTCAATCAATCGGTAACAATGCCTTTTCCACGAATATCCGACTCTGAATGGCCCAAATCTAGCCAAAAACAATTACATATGATAAATACAACTATAATAGACTAATCTAATTCATGAAATCAAGACTTTAACAACAATTTCAAAAATCGTCCCAAAAGGTCGACCCGGACCCACGTCTCGGAATTGGGTAAAAGTCATAAAATATGAACACCCATTCACTCACGAGTTCACTCGTACCAAAATTATCCAAATCCGATAACCAAATCGAAACTCAAAAATTTGTTTGAAGAACTTCTCCCATTTTTCCCAAATGTTTCAACCCAAATCTGAAATTAAAGGATGGAATTAATGATAGATTAGTGGAATATAACCATAAATGGGTTAAGAATTGTTATCCAAAAGTTTCCTCTGAAAATTTTCCAAATTATCGCCCAAATCAAAGCTCTAAAAGTCCCAAAATGAAAATGAGACCAAACCCTCGAAATTTCCTCTTTTCTGCCGAGCGATCTCGCACCTGCGGACAACCAGTCGCACCTATGTCACCGCACCTGCGGAATTTCCATCGCAGGTGCGGAGATGGCTTAAGGTCCAAGGATCCGCTTCTGTGGACCAGGGCACGCACCTGCGGGTCCGCTTCTGCGGATGACCCTCTGCATCTGCGACTCTGCCCAGGCCGCCCCTTTTCGCTCCTACGGTTAATCCTTCGCATCTGCGGATGCCCAGATGTGGCTCCCATTATGCACCTGCGCTCACAGACCAAGCATTACCAAACCGCACCTGCGCTCCTCCTTCCGCACATGTGATCTCGCACCTGCGGTCTCCCCTCCGCGGGTGCAAAAACACCAGAAAGCAGAAAATCTTCAGCAACTAGCCTAAGTCCAAATTCAATCCGTTAAGCTTCTGAAACACACCCGAGGCCCCCTGGACCTCACCCAAACATACCAACAAGTCCTAAAACACCATACAAACTTATCCGAGCCCTCAAATCACATCAAACACTGCTAAAAACACGAATCACCCTCCAATTCAAACTTAATGAACTTGAAACTTTAAATTTCTACAACCGATGTCGAAACCTATCAAATCACATCTGATTGACCTCAAATTTTGCACACAAGTCATAATTGACATTACAGACCTACTCCAACTTCCGGAATCGGAATCTGACCCCGATATCAAAAAGTCCACTACCAGTCAAAATCTTCAAAAATTTGACTTTCGCCATTTCAAGCCTAAATCAGCTACAGACCTCAAATTCACAGTCCGGACACGCTCCAAAGTCCAAAATCACCCAACGGAGTTAATGGAACCGATGAAATTCCATTCCGGAGTCGCCTTCACATTGTTCCGACTACGGTCAAAATCCTTGGGCTTAAGCTTATGTTTAGGGACTAAGTGTCCTAAAACAGTCCAAAACCAAAAACAAAACTTCCCGACAAGTCACATAAGTAGAAAAAGATACGGGGGAAGAAGTTAATAGGGGATCGGGGCTATTACTCTAAAAATGACCGGCCGGGTCATTACATTCTCCCTCTCTTAAAACAATCGTTCGTCCTCGAACGAGCCTAAAGATATACCTGAAGTGGTGAAAACTGAGGATAACGACTGCGCATATCCTGCTCGGTCTCCCAAGTCGCCTCCTCGACCGGCTGACCCCTCCACTGAACCTTCACGAAAGCAATGTTCTTTGACCTCAGCTTTCGAACCTGCCTGTCCAAAATAGCCACTGGATCCTCAATATAAGATAGATCCTTGTTCAACTGGATTGAGCTAAAATCTAGAACATGAGACGGATCACCGTGATACTTCCGGAGCATAGAAATATGGAATACCGGCTGAACTCCTGCTAGACTGGGAGGTAAGGCAAGCTCATAAGCAACCTCTACAACTCTCCGCAACACCTCAAATGGACCAATAAACTT
Organism: Nicotiana tomentosiformis; assembly: GCF_000390325.3. Taxonomy (NCBI): domain Eukaryota; kingdom Viridiplantae; phylum Streptophyta; class Magnoliopsida; order Solanales; family Solanaceae; genus Nicotiana; species Nicotiana tomentosiformis. The sequence goes on from NC_090816.1 coordinate 132,766,314, forward strand.
TGGGCTCAGCTTGCCCGTCTTCCCGAACCTCATAACGCCTTCATAGGCGAAACCCGGAGCAAGATCCGCTCTCCAACCATGAATGCAACATCGCGAACTTTCTGATCCGCGTAACTCTTCTGTCTGGACTGGGTTGTGCAAAGTCGATCCTGAATCACCTTCACCTTATCCAGGGCATCCTGAACCAAGTCGGTACCCAATAATCTAGCCTCGCCCGGCTCGAACCAACCCACTGGAGACCAACACCGTCTACCATACAGAGCCTCATACGGTGCCATCCGGATGCTCGATTGATAATTGTTCTTGTAGGCAAACTCCGCAAGTGGCAAGAATTGATCCCAAGAACCTCTAAAATCTATCACACACGCACTGAGCATATCCTCCAGTATCTAAATAGTGCGCTCGAACTGTCCGTCCATCTGAGGGTGAAATACGGTGCTTAGCTCAACCCGAGTACCCAACTCCTGCTGTACATCCCTCCAGAACCGTGATGTAAACTACATACCCCAGTCAGAGATGATAGATACCGGTACACCATGAAGCCTGACATTCTCGCTAATATAAATTCGAGCTAACTGCTCGGAAGAATAGGTAGTCATCACAGGACTGAAATGAGCTGACTTGGTCAGCCTATCCACAATCATCCAAACTATGTCAAACTTCCGTTAAGTCTGTGGGAGCCCAACAACGAAATCCATAGTGATTCACTCCCATTTCCACTCGGGAATCTCTATCTTCTGAAGCAATACACCTGGCCGCTGACCCAATGGAGCTAATGGAGCTGACAGAACTCCATTTCGGAGCTAATGACCCAATGGAGCTAATGGAGCTGACAGAACTCCATTTCGGAGCCGTCTTCATACTGTTCCAACTACGGTCAAAATCCTAAGGCTTAAGCTTCCGTTTAGGGACTAAGTGTCCCAAAACACTCCAAAACCAAAAACAAAGCCTCCCGACAAGTCACATAAGAAGAAGAAGATACGGGGGAAACAGTTAACAGGGGATCCAGTCTATTACTCTCCAAACGACCGTTCGGGTCGTTATATCCGGTTTTGTCCCAAATGGGTTTTACGGTAAGGTTTTTAATGAGGCAACAAGTAAATCGTGCTAACTTAGAATCGAAGGCCGGTAATGAACCGGTGAAGATGATCACAACAGCATTTGAGGCCTCTCTTTGATCAACCCCGAACACTGGGGGCGTTACCCTCTGATATCGACTTTAGCATGGAAAAAGTCCTCAAGATTGAAGGGTCTCGATCGATAGGATTCAATGTAAGGGACAAACGGTTAAATAAAGCGTGCCCACATAGACTACTCAAACCCTGACACAAAGCATGTGTATTACTATTATGCACAAGAATAAAGAGAAGTCTCTTCCTTGCAAACATCTTGTTCTTTAATTTTTTTTTCTTTGCATTTCTTAAGGAATTCCCTACTTCCGATCCCCTGAAGGTTTCGAGCCTAAGGGCCGCCTTAACCCGAGTTTGAACAATCACTCAGGGACTGCCGTCCGAAAACAAACTCGGACAGTCCAAGCTATTAGACCTCGGGAGCATAAGACCTATAAGGCAACCCCTGAATTTCAAAGACCACAGCCGCTCCTACTCGGGGACTGTTATCTTAGGCAAGCCCGGATAACTCGGAAAAGCAAGCCCATTGGGCGACACCCAAACTAAAAGGGCTACGGCCATATTAACATGGCTCGGAGACCTCGATAGTATAAGACCTATAAGGCAACCCCCGAATTCCAAAGGCCACGGCCATCCCCATTCGGGAATTGTTATCTTAGGCAAGCCCGAATAACTCGAGAAAGTAAGACACCTGAACTAAAAAGGCTACAGCTATATAACACGGCTCGGAGACGTCCGAGACCCGTAATAAAAACAATGCCTTCAAAAAAAAAATGGTTCTAAAGGCTACCCTCGGCAAACTATAATCTAAATTACTTACTTTGGGAGAAATTTTTCGGTAACACCGAAATCCTAGGATGCCTTAAAACAGAATAATGTAAAGGCAAGGTTATGCTTACTTTTCATGTTCCATTTCTCAGGAAATGGCATATCCTTGGCCGGGATTAAATCTGAGGCCTTCACACAAACGAACCGACCCAACCAGCCTCGATCCCGATCCTTGTCGATGCTCGAGAATGGGGCCTTACTAGCCCGATGGGTAAGTTTTATTAATCCCCCTTGATAGAGTCAGGGATTGTACAGATGCATGAGATGATCGATGGTGAAGGGACACCCCTCAATTTTGTTTACGAAGAAGCAAAGGAGAATTACTATCCTCCAGAAAGAGGGATGAATTGGACTGAGGGTCACCTCGTACCTCTTACAGAAGGCGATGATGACCGGATCCAAGGGGCCCAACGTGAAGGGATAAGTGTAGACACTTAAAACCTCCACGTGGGTAGTGATCGCTTCCTCGGGCGTAGGCACCATGTCACGACCCAAAATCCTACCACAAGCGTCATGATGACACTTAGTCTCTAAGACTAGGTAAGCCAATTACAATTACATTTCAAGCCATATTTTTTTGAAATAGATAATCGAAACCCACAACGGAAATAATTTACAAAAAACCTCCCAAGACTGGTAATACTGAGTCACGAACTCTAGCTGAATATATGCAATGATCTCAAGGATCGAGTGTACAATACTGTTCGAATAAGAGTGACAATACAATAAAAATGGAAAAACTCCAAGGGACTGCGACGGCCAAGCAGCCCTACCTTGAATCCTTGCGATCAACACACTAACTCTGCCCGAGTACGGTATCTCCAATACCTGCCTCTGCACAAAAATGTGCAGAAGTGTAGTATGAGTACACCACAGTCGGTACCCAGTAAGTATCAAGACTAACCTCGGTGGAGTAGTGATGAGGTACAGTCAAGACACTCACTAGTCAAATAATATGTGCAACATAGCATACAAAAATAATAGACAACAGATAACACTGATAGCAACAATAACCAACTAATGATATAAACAACAAGGCAGCAAAAATACCATAAATATTGCTCACGTGAATTATAAAGACAAGTGCAACCAATTAAACAAGTCCTTCAAAATATACATCTTTTATCTATAAGTTTTTCAAATAAAAATCTTTAGAATGTAATTCTTTCAATTTAATATATCCCGAATATACTTCCTCCAAATAAATATCTTACAAATGTAAATCTTTCAAGTAAATACCTCCCAATATATTTCTTTCAAATAAATATCTTTCGAATATAATTCTTTTAAATAAAAACCTTTCGAATATAATTCTTTTAAATAAAACCTTTCGAATATAATTCTTTCAAATAAAAACCTTTCGAATACAATTCTTTCAAATAAAAACCTTTCGAATATAATTCTTTTAAAAAAACCTTTTGAATATAATTCTTTCAAATAAAATCACAGGTGACACCTCACCTCAAAATCCTAAAAATCTCGGGTCTCAGCCACTTTCATATCTCACGGCACCTCGTACCCATATCTCTATCACAACCGCACAGAAAATTCACAAAGCATAAAACAAAATCATATAATGAAATGACTTATAAGTGAACAAATGAGAATTTACAGAAAGACAACAACACAACAAATAGAGGTAAACAACATGGGCGTTCCCGAGGTATCTCCTCGTAAACCCAAATGTAAATGCTCAACAGGGGGATCTCCCGAGGTACTGCCTCGTAGTCCCAAAGTAAATATGCAAGATAGGGGGATCTCCCGAGTAAACGCCTCGTAGTCCAAAAGTAAATATGCAGTACAGGGGGATCTCCCGAATAAACGCCTCGTAGTCCCAAAGTAAATATGCAAGACATGGGGTCTCCCAGGGTACCGCCTCGTAGTCCCAAAGTAAATATATAAGAGCAAGGACGGAAGAATAACTCAGCAAGAACAACCTCTTCTTAAATCCAAATTTTGATAAATATATTAACACCTCAATTTAAACTTATTTACTTAATTATTTGCAGATGAAAAATCCATAATGTGATTATTTTCAAGAAATGTCAAATCAACAAACACACGAAATTCACATAAAAATCCAAGTGGTAATCACACCAAATTATCATATAAATTACAAACTAGAAAAACAAGGAATGAGGCATGACAATAAAGGATTTAATAAGTACCAATAATTTTCAATTTAATACTTAAGGGTGTCTAAGAATTTTAACCGACATAATTTACACATATAAATCAAGTACGTACTCGTCACCTCGCGTACACGGCTTTCACATTACACAAATGGCATATACAACTCAATGCCTAAGGCATAATTCCCCCACTCAAGGTTAGGCAAGATACTTACATCTTTGAAGTTAGGTCGATATTCCAAAATAGCCTTCTTGCTTTAATTGACCTCCAAACAACTCAAATCTATCCAAATTAATTGTATAACTTCATTAAAATTCATTGAAAATAATTCCAGATAATAAAACGTCGACTTAAAATTTCACATTAAAAAGTCAACCAAAAGTCAATGCGGGGCTCGGCTCTCGGAACCCGACAGAATTTTTACGAAATTCGAACACTCATTCCGATACGAGTTCAACCATACCAAATTTACCAAATTCCGATAACGAATCGTTTTTGAAAGATTTTACAAAAATCTCATTTTCTTCCAATTGATTCACTAATAAAAGATGAAAATAATCATGGAATCATGAAATATAATAAAAATCAGGTAGGAAATACTTACCCCAATCCATTTGGTGAAATTCCTCTCAAAAATCGCCCAAATCCAAGTTTCCTAGCTCCAAAAATGTTGAAATGAGCTAAAAAAAAACAAAACTGCTCAATATAAACCCATTTGCCGTCAGTAAAAAGTCAATTTCCCGTCACTAAAAGTCCGCACCAGAACTTGCTTGCACCAGTAATTTAAAATTTCACTAAAAAGGCTCTAACTCCATCATACGAACTCAAAATTCGACGATTCTTGTTCCTATGAGTCAAAAATAATAATACAAACCTAGTCATTCAATCGAAACTCAATTCAGAGCTCATTTGCTCAATGCGATACCAATTTCGCTCGTTAGATAATTAACTCAAGTTTCGCGCTAAAAACCCAATCGCGACTTGATTAAATTAGACCAAACATTCCAGATCATTCCTATAATTCATTATCAAACTCCCGGAAGTCTCTAAATCAAATTTCGATCTGTAGAACTAAAAATTGACCTTTAGATCATTACATGTTTATGCTCAAAACACCAAACTCTTCCAAACACTCTTTCAAAACTCATCCGAGCCCCATGAGACCCCAACCAAGTATACTAACAAGTCCCATAACATGACACAAACTTAGTCGATGCCCCAAATTATATTAAACAATACTAAAACACGAATCGCACCCCAATTCAAGTTTAATGAAAACTAGTGAATTCCAAATTCTACATTCAATGCCGAAACCTATCAAATCAATCCGGAATGAACCCAAATTTTGTACACGAGTCCTAAATGATATAATGGAGTTGTTTCAATTTTCGGAATTGAATTTCAACCCCGATACCAATAAAGTCAACTCCCGGTTAAACTTTCTAAAAATCTTCCATTTTCCAACTTTCGCCAAAATGCGTCAAATTGTCCTATGGACTTTCAAATCCAAATCCGGATATACGCCTAAGTCCGAAATTACCATACGAAGCTATTGACATCATCAAAATTCCATTACGGAATCGTTTACTCAAAAGTCAAATTCCGTTCAACTCTTTTCATTTAAGCTTCAAAAATAAAAATTGTTCTTTCAATTTAGTTCTGAATCTTCCGGAAATCAAACTCGATTACACACGCAAGTCATAATACACATTACAAAGCTGCTCGGGACCTTGAGTCACTGAACATGACATAAATTATTACAACAACAAGTCAGGTCGTTACACACCACCACATGCTTACCAACCTAGTTGCAATCCTCCTTGACCTTGGAGAGGAAGCTATCGGTGACCGAGCATATATATCTCGAGACCGGATCACACCGACCCGGTACCGAGGAGGTTTTCTCGACCTTTAAATCAGCACCGGTCGGGCACCCCGCAGAAACGAACATCTTCAAGAAGCGCTCCGGTGTCGTTTCCTCAGTAGCAGCAGACGAAATATTTTCCTCTTCGGCCGATCACGAGGCATAGGGAGTTTCTTTTTGGGGAAAGGACTTTGAGGTATTTGCCATTTCTTTGGAAAATTAAGGAAAAAGAGGAAGTTAAAAGAATATGCTTGATAATTTGGGATAAAGAACAGAAGTTCTTATAAAGGGATTTCAGAATAATCAGAAAATTGATGTTTGGGAATATTGAGATTTCTAAGGTACGACGGCAGAAGATTTGAAAGTAAAGTTTGAATGAGCTAATGAAGGGGTATTTATAGTGTCTCAGCGACTGTCCATATCTGGGAATGGCCGACCGGCGACTGACAGGCATTTAATGCCATTAAAACTTGACTGACGAGATATTTTGATAGTTTTGTCGTTTCTGTCGCAAAATATCGAGGTCAGGATCGGAAGTTCAAGTCGTTTCTCGTCATCTACTCTCCGAAAAAACAAGGGCACTATGTGTTTACGGTCGAAATCGAGCTCGACTACAACTTGATAGATTTATCTTGGAACGTGGCGACCACGGACTGGAGATTGACCTCAAGTCTCACCAAGCTTGAACCTGAGGTCGGAAGACCTGCCCTCGAGGAACGTTGAGTCCGGTCTCGATCTTAGCCTCGAGCGAGCTCGAAAATAACAAACGGAAGACCGAAATATGCGCGATCGGGCGGATATTACGGCGGGAATCTCGGCGCATATCGGTAAGGAGCCAGCAATTAGCAAATCAAGAGATTTTTACCTTTAATAGAAATGTACCTAGAGTATGACTCTTCTACTATATAAAGGAGGGGGGTCTGATAATTCATTGCACATATGGTAACACGCATTCCAAAGCAATATACTATTATTTCTAGTTCTTATTATCTCATCATTTTATTCCGGCATCGATTAAAGTATTTTTGACTCAAGGGTGACCAACTTTCAAGGCCAAGATTGTTCAACCTGTGTGGTTTGCATTTACTTTTTCATCATTAATTTCAATATTAATCCGATTACTCATTTTGTACCAAGTTAGATCACGTATTCTTAAAGACACGTATAAATTCAATTGTTATCCAATTTTAAGGGTAAACAAGTGTATAAAAAGGTAAAAATCCCAAGAAAAATAAACAACTGGGCAGTAATGATAAACAAAGAGAGCCTCGTTTTCGTGCTAGTCAGAAATTACCCAACAAGAAATTTCGTTATCTTAGGACTGCTATAGTTACAATTGTTGTTCACTGAAGCTTCGATCACTGGCTCATATGTCATCAGGGAAATGGTGCAATCTTTTTTAATTTTATATTTAGTCATACGATGAGAAAAATCATCCGATTAGAAAAAAAGGTTTGACAAAAATTAAGCTTCAAAGGTGAAGTTTAAAATTACGTAATATACCCACCCCAAAAATAAAGCAAGCAAAATATATATTTTTTATATTAATATAATAATATACATATTTTATATTTTTTTATATTTGACTAGCACATATAATTAATTTTTGACCGACCGGCTAAATATGTAATTTGTCCTTTAAAAACGGGATCTTTACATAAATAGCCGACCATATTCACTGTTTATATTTTCTAGCCATATACATATATTATACATTGATTATACATAATTATACACAGATTATGCATATATTATAATCTACGGGCTATTTTTAATTTAAGCGATTGGCTGAGCATAGGGGCGGATATACATGGGCTCAAGCGGTGTCACGTGACACCGCTTCGTTGAAAGTTTTACTAATAATTGGATATAAATATAAAAAATGACACTGTTTGTCATTATATTAATTAATTAATTTATTTATTTATTCACTTCTTCAAATGTTGACACCTCTTGTGCAAAATCCTGCGTACGCCACTGGCTGAGCAACTACAATAACAACAACAATAACCCAGTACAATTCTATTAGTGGGGTCTGGGGAGGGTAGTGTGTACGCAGACCTTATCCCTATATTGGGATAGAGAGGCTGTTTTCGATAGACCCTCGGCTTACTCCCTCCAAGAACTCCTCACCTTGCTCTTGGGGTGACTCCAACTCACAACTATTTGAGTTAATTTTCTTGAAAAATTGAACGTCGTTATGCGTATTATTCGGCCGGCCCAAATCCATGTGGCAAAGGCCCAAATGCTGTTTCCCATATTTCCAACTCATAGGAAACTCTTATGTAAAAATAAAATAAAATAATATAAAATAAAAAATAAACATGAATTAAAATAGGCAAAAAAAATATAAGGTTGAAATTGTACGTGTCTATAAATTTCACTTGGCAAAATGTTGAAGTTCTGAATAAAAATCACTATATTTTACTAGAAATACCTTGTCCAATAAATATAACCAAAAAAAGGTGTAAAACAACAAATTTATAAATTTCATTTTTATTTCCTTTCCTTTCCTTTCCTCAGACTCTCTCCTAATAAAGTAATTACGGCTGCAGCAACAATCCCAACCTAACATAAAATCAATGCAAAGTATTTAGATTCTGTCCTTATTCCAGTCGGCGAAGTTTCCTATTATTATATTATTATTATTATTATTTCTTTACTTTCTCCTTTTCCTATATTACTTACTTGTCACCTCCTCTTTCACATTCTGCCACTTCAACAAAAATCCCTTTCATATGCTCTCTTAATTCCGCCAAAGTTCTCTGCTTTTTTCACTTTTCTGAAATATGGGTCTCTGGGATTCTTTACTCAACTGGCTTCGTAGGTAATAAAGTTTCCTCCTTTTTGCTTTTTTTTTTTTTTTAAAGAAACCCCTTTTTATTTATTTCTTGTTTTGTTGAAATTATATATGGAGAATTGGATTGAATTGAATTTGATTTTCTGGGTTTGTCTTTCTTGCTAAAGGTATTCTTTTTCGTAGCTCAATTTTTTCGATAACTGTGGTTTACCTTCCAGCTTTTGTGCACTTCGACAAATTCCATGGCCGCCTAACTTCCACCAAGACTTGGAGAGTGGGAGGAAGAGAGAGGAAATGAATTTTTGTTTTTTATCTGTTTTAATTTATGTCCTTAGCTTGTAACAATAGCTTTAGTACATTACTTAGTATCAGTCGAGCATTTTCGTATTCCTGGATTTCTGTTTTTACTTGTTGTTGATTTCGTTTCGGTTTTCTGATTGCATTACTTAGTGTTAGTCTTGTATTTTCACTTCAGTTTTCCGATTGGTTTGCTTGTTGTTGCCCCTTCCTTTTATCTTTCCTGAGTCTAGGATCTACCGGAAACCGCCTCTCTGCCTTCTTAAAGGTAGGGGTAAACTACCCTTACCAGACCCCATTTGTTGTTGTTGTTCTTGTTGTTGTTTAATTTCTATGATAATAGAAATTGAGAAGTGAAAGTTGGAATTTGGATTAGAAGAATTAAGTTGTAAGCGCAGGATTTGCTCTTTGGGTCCTGTTGCCCTCTTTTATGGTTGATAGTTTTTGTTCATCTTGCATTAGCTTGAAATGTTTAAGAATTTAAAAAGAAAATTACTTTGGCTGGATTGTAAAAGCTATGATGCTGATAATCAAATAATATTCATTCCATAAATTATCTGGAAAATTGACTTTGTGGTTTGATTTTCTTACATTTTACTTATTGGGGCAATTTGCTTTTGGTGAAGGAGGGGCTTATGGAACTAAGTTAATGGATGCGTCATTTTAGAGTAATTAATAGCGTTAGTAGTTAAACCAGTAGCTCTTGTGAGTTCTTACTATTCAGTTTTTTCCTTGTAAACTCAAATTCATGCGAGCCTGAGTGACATTGTTGATACCTAGTTTCTTATTTGTTTTCTTGTTCAGCCTATTCTTTAAACAGGAAATGGAACTTTCCTTGGTTGGTCTTCAAAATGCGGGGAAGACATCTCTTGTCAATGCCATTGCTGTGAGGACCTTATATGCTCTCTTTCCTCTTCCCTCTTCCCCTATCCCTTTATCATTTTGACGGTAACATTTTTTAACATACGTATTTTGATCTTTATCAGACTGGAGGCTACAGCGAGGACATGATTCCGACGGTTGGTACCTTGTCCTCACAGAATTAAATTAGCAATCTTGATTTCTCTCGTTTTACTTGCTCAATAAAGTTCCTTACAATTAGGTTGGATTTAATATGCGTAAAGTTACAAAAGGAAATGTTACCATAAAACTCTGGGATCTTGGAGGCCAAAGGAGATTTCGTACGATGTGGGAGCGCTATTGTCGGGGTGTCTCTGCGATATTGTAATTCCTAATCTTGATCTCTATCCTTATCTGTCTCCTCAAATTTGTTTACTTATTTCTTTGGTTTAATACAACATGCACTTAATGCTTTTGCCCGAATTCATTATTTTGACACTTAAAGGGATGAAACTGTTCCCGAGCTATGCACCTCAAGTTTCATTAACACCGTGCAAGGTTCCGCAAATTAAATAAATTTATAAGCATCCCATTGTAGTTGCTGCGTTTTTTGTGGGTAGGGGAAAGTACTGGGTGCCTTCTTTCTCGCGGCCATGTTATTTTCCCTGCCTTAAGTTAACATCACTGTTGTTGGTTTTCGTTGAGTGTGTCATACCTACACTTGCCTCATCATCGTCGTTGGTAGTTGGATGGCTTATGTCCATGATACTACACAGCTTTATTGACTTCTCAGTTATAGCTTGCTTTCTGTTATTAACAAGGACTATAAGTAAGAAAAAAAGAATGCTAGAGAATACTTTTTGTTGAAGACATAAAGTAAGCATGCAAAAGTGTGTTCTTTCTAACCGTTCAGTTTTAAATGAGAAGGTCACACTTCAACATGGTAGCAAAGTAGGCAAAGGCAATGAGTTTAATCTCACAGCTATCGATTATCCATTATCAAAAAGAATTTTCACGTGTTTGGTCTATGAAAAAGAATTAGACCTGCACGTAAGGGGGCGTGTTAAAGATATAATTACGTATATGAAAGTGTCTCTTTAACAGCTTAGCTTTTAGATGAAATTGTCACGCGGTTCAGCAGTAGTACTTGGAAACTTCCTTTCATTTGTAGTGATGGTGTTCTTTTTCATCTATTTTTTTTTTGGAAACTACAGCTTAACTTTGAGGCGTTAAGTACGAAGTGACTCTGCATTTCGTATTCATGTTGAATTGACATAGGAAATTTTATGCGACAGGTATGTTGTTGATGCTGCCGATAGAGACAGTGTACCTATAACCAGAACTGAGTTACATGAGCTTTTGAAGAAACCTTCATTAAGTGGGATACCTTTGCTTATCTTGGGAAACAAAATTGACAAATCAGAAGCTCTTTCGCAGCAGGCGTTGGTCGATCAACTGTAAGTAGCTGAACGTTAGCCCCTACATAAGAATTTCTTTGGCAGAATACATAGACAGACACCTAAACTTGTCACGTGTCTAGATAAAAAAAATCCTGAGAAGTTTAGGTTATCGTCTTATGTATGCTGTCAAAGTCTTCCTTTTTACGAATTCTCTTTCTTAATTATGATGCCTGTTGCATCTCAGAGGTCTTGATTCAATAACGGATAGAGAAGTCTGCTGCTACATGATCTCGTGCAAGGATTCTGTAAATATCGATGCTGTTATCGATTGGCTAATTAAGCACTCAAAGACCGCGAAATGAAGCGCGCTACCAGGCTTCTGGATGCCTATCGCGGAGGATAAAGTAATCTGGAAATTAGAATGTAGTATTTGAGGGTCTTGAAATGATCTGCAAATGTATTTTCTGGCTGATCTTTCTTTGTTGGTTCAATATAGCTGATTACAGTTCTGTGTAATTTAAGCGTTTAAACAGTCATAACTCATACATCTTTCATTATGAATTTACGTTGTTTGTTGTGCTTCTAAGATAATACATTGGGATTTTAATTTTTTAATTAATCGAAAAATCCTTGAGGGTCAGTTGGTGTACGGTTCGAAAGCGGGTGAAATTCAAAAATAGTTAGATTTACGAGTGGTAATTGAAAAATAGCCACAGTTTCAAAAGTAATCGAAATTTAGTCATTTTTCATGTAAAGATAAATCTGAACGAAAATACTATTCAAAATCCGAAAAATATTCCAGCATAATATACTGGAGTTCGAATTTTTTACATGTGAACTTCTAGTATAATATACTGGAGTTCTAGTATATTATATTCCAGATAATATACTGGTCCAGCATAATATGATGGAAGTTCATACACAGGTGCTCTAATCTCCAGCATATTATGCTGGAACTTTCCGTGTGCTGGAGTTCCAGCATAATATGTTGGAAGTTAATACACAGATGCATCAATCTCCAGCATATTATGCTGGAACTTTCCATGTTGCAGCAAAATAGTGACTATTTTTTATTGACTTTGCATCCGCTGGTTATTTTTCAATTATCAATTCTAAAACTGGCTAGCCCGTACTATTTTTACTTCGAAAGTCGGTGAATAATAGATCCGTCCTACCTTCTCTCACTTAAAAACCATGCTTTCCTAACGCGCACACAAACCTTAAACCAAATAATCTCTAAGCTGTCCACGAAAATGGAAATCATAGAGAAGCTGAACAACAGACCAACAACAACTAATACGCCTCAATTACATGTTAGTTAGGGTTGGCAAAATGAATTTTATCTGTTCATGTCATTCTATTTAAAAATGTCTAAGTCATTTACTATTGAAAAAGATTCTAACATTAGAGGTTCTCTAACATTTTCTAATATGGCCAAAACTTAATCACGATTATAACCTACACTAACATGAAAAATCGAAAATCGTGCTTAATTCCTTTTTTATGGTCCTAAAATACCGAAAAATAAAGAACGGTTATGGTGAGGCAAAGGCTATAGTTCATTAGATCGTTTCTGATGGGCCCATAAAATTTGAGGCGATTCGCGGCAGGTTGCCTGAATTCATAAAGATGACGTGAATATTAGTACACGAAAAAAGGGAAAGTGTTAGAATTCCTGCTTTATAGTCCTAAAACGCTAAAAAAGAGGAACGGTCATGCCGAAGCAATAACTATGGTTCATTAGGTCATTTCTGATGGGCTTACAAAATTTTAGGCGATTCGGAGCCGATCGCTTGAATTCATAAATATGGCGTGGACATTAGCACACGAAAAATCAGAAATCGCGTTGAATATCGAAAATCACACTGAATTCTTATTTCATGGCCCTAAAATACCAAAAAAAATGAGGAACAGTCAAGGAAAAATAATGACTATGGTTCATTAGGTCGTTCATGATTGACCCACAAAATTTTAGGCGATTAGAGGCCCGTCGTCTGGATTCATGAAGATGACATGGACATTAGCACATGAAAAATCAAAAATTGTACTGGATTTCTGTTTTATAGCCCTAAAACGCCAAAGAACAGTCATGGCGAAGTAATGACTATGGTTCATTAGGTCGTTTCTGATGGGCCCACAAAATTTTAGGCGATTAGGGGTCGGTCTCCCAAATTCCTGAAGATGGCGTGGACATTAGCACACGAAAAATCAAAAATCGTGCTGAATTCCTGTTTTATGGCCCTGAAATGCCAAAAAATGAAGAATAGTCATGGAGACGCAATGACTATAGTTCATTAGGTCATTTCTGATGGGTCCATAAAATTTTAGGCGTTTTGGGGCCGGTCGCCCGAGTTCATGAAGATGACGTGGACATTAGCACACGAAAAATTGAAAATCATGTTGAATTCTTTGTTTTATGGTCCTAAAACTCCAAAAAATGAGGAACGGTCATGGCGAAGCAATGACTACGGTTCATTAGGTCATTTCTGATGGGCTCAAAAATAATTAGGCGATTCGGGACCGGTCGCCCGAATTTATTAAGATGACATGGACATTAGCACACAAAAATCAAAAATCGTGCTAAATTCATGTTTTATGGCCCTAAAATATATATAAATGAGAAAAGGTCATGACGAGACAATGACTATGGTTCATTAGGTCTTTTTGATGAGTCCACAAAATTTTAGGCGATTCGGGGCCGGTCGCCCTAATTCATGAAGATGGCGTGGATAATAACATACGACAAAATTGAAAATCGTGCACAATTTCTGTTTTATGGCCCTAAACGCCAAAAAACGAGAAATGGTCATGGCTACGCACTGACTATGGTTCATTAGATTATTTCTGATGGGCCCACAAAATTTTAGTCGCAGGTCGCCCGAGTTCATGAAGATGGCGTGGACATTAGCACACGAAAAATCAAAAATCGTGTTGAATTCGTGTTGAAATGAGCTAATAAACCATAGACATTGTCTCTCTAAAACACCAAAACAAACGGAACAGTCATAGAGAGACAATGTCTATGGTTTATTAGCTCATTTCTGATGGAACCACTAAATTTTAGGCGATTCGTAGTCGGTCGCACGAATTCATAAAAATGGCATAGACATTAGCACGCGAAAAATCGAAAATAGTACTGAATTCATGTTTTATGGCTCTAAATTGCCATAAAAAAAGAACCGTCTTGGAGAAGTAATGAATATGATTCATTAGGTAGTTTCTAACGGGCCTACAAAATTTTAGGCGAATAGGGGTCGGTCGCCAGAATTCATGAAGATAGCGTGGACATTAGTATCTGAAAAATCGACAATCGAGTTGAATTCCTTTTTTATAGCCCTAGAACGCCAAAAAATGAGGAACGGTCATGGCGAGACAATGACTATGGTTCATTAGCTCATTTTTATAGGCCCACAATATTTTAGGTTTCGGTGTTGGTCACCCGAATTCATGAAGATGATGTGGGCATTAGCCACCAAAAATCGAAAATCGTGCGTAATTCCTGTTTTACAGCCCTAAAAGTCAAAAACGAGGAAAGGTCATGGTGAGGCAATGACTATAGTTTATTAGGTCATTTCTGATGGGCTCACAAAATTTTAGGCATTTCGGGATGGGTCTCCCGAATTTATGAATATGGGATGGGTATTAGCAAATGAAACTTTGGAAATCGTGTTAAATTCGTATTTTATGGCCCTAAAATGCCAAAAATCGAGGAACGAACGAAGCAATAACTATAGTTTATTAGCTCATTTCTGACGAGCCCACAAAATTTTAGACGATTCGGTGTTGGTCACTTGAATTCATGAAGATGGTGTTGGGATTAGCACACAAAAAATCGAAAATCATGCTGAATTCCTATTTTATAACCTTAAAAGGCCAAAAAATAGAAACGATCATGGTGAGATAATTACTATAGTTTATTAGGTCATTTCTGATGGCCCACAAAATTTTAGGTATTTCGGGACCGGTAGCTCGAATTCATGAAGAAAACATGGGTATTAGCGCATGAAAAATTGAAAACCGTGCTGAATTCGTATTTTATAGTCCTAAAATGCCAAAAATAATTAGGAACGGTCATGGCGAAGCAATGACTATGGTTCTTTAACTCGTTTCTTATGGGCCCACAAAAATTTATGCGATTCGATATCGGTCGCCCGAATTCATAAAGATGACATAGACATATTAGCACACCAAAAATTAAAAATCGTGTTGAATTCCTATTTTACGGCCCTAAAATGCCAAAAAATGAGGAACGGTCATGACGAGGTAATGATTATGGTTTATTAGGTCGCTTCTGATGGGCCCACAAAATTTTAGGCACTTCGGGGTCAGTCTCCTAAATTCATGAAGATGGCGTGGATATTAGCACACGAATAATCGAAAATCGTGCTCAATTTATATTTTATGGCCCTAAAACGCTAAAAAATGAGGAACGGTCATGGCAAGGTAATGACTATGCTTCATTAGATCGTTTCTTATGGTCCCATTTTAGGCGATTCGGGGTCGGTCGTCCGAATTCATGAAGATGCATAGACATTAGAACACGAAAAATTGGAAATCGTGCTGAATTCATATTTTGTGACCCTGAAATGCAAAAAAATAAGGAACGGTCATGGCGAGGTAATGACTATGATTCATAAGCTCGTTTCTGATGGGGCAACAAAATTTTATGTGTTTTGGGATTGGTCGCCCGAATTCATGAAGATAGCGTGGACTAAGCACACGAAAAATAAAATATCATATTGAATTCATGTTTTATGACCCGAAAATGCCCAAAAACAAGCAATGGTCATGGCGAAGCAATAACTATAGTTCATTGAGTCATTTCTAATGGACCCATAAAATTTAAGACGATTCGGGGTTGGTCGTCCGAATTCATGAAGATGGCGTGAATATAGCACACGAAAAATCAGAAATCATACTAAATTTCTGTTTTATGGCCCTAAAACGTAAAAAAAAATGAAGAACGATCATAACGAGACAATGATTATGGTTCATTAGGTCGTTTCTGATTGTAAAAAGGTTTAACATAATACTCTGTATTCTTTAGCCATCAATCTAGCCTTCAATCCTTTAATTGTTCCATCAATTTTTTGTTGACTTTATATATTCGCATGTAGCCCTTATCGAGCCCAAGATCTTATTGGAAATGAAAAAATCTTGAATAGGCGGCCAACTTTTTGGAGAGAGCAATGTTCATAGACCAGTGAGCAGAAATACAACTCCATTAACTGCTTGGCGGGCATGATAGGTGATAGTATTACACCCTTCTCAAAAGAACCGTATGTGACACTCTAACGTCATGAATTCTTATGAATATAGGTCTCTCATTGAGTGGAATAAAGAAGGTTTTGAAGAAAAAAAATAAATAGCTCATTTATAATCAGTGGATACTCGTAATATTACAACCGTTCTCACAAAATAGAAACCAAAAAGGAAAACTAAATGGTCTTATCTTTGAAGATTTTCTGTAGTCAATATAAAACATTATAATCTATATCTATATCTATCTATCTATCTATATATTATTATAAAAGCACGAATATTTTATGCTAAATGTTGAACGACAAAAATATTCTTGAAACTTCGATTGACTTTTATGCCCTTAAATAGTTGTATAATTTAAGAATATAATTGTAATTACCCAGGGTTAGAATTCTTTTCAGATTTAAATTGCACATATGCAACCCTACAAAGTTTATAGTTTATTTCTATTAGGATTCATATTAGATATGATTTACATTGTTCAATCAAAGTTAAACTTTTCACTAGGATTCTTATAATTTATACACTTAGAATTCTTGTCATCAGTGACACATAGTTCAAGGGAAATCCGATTATTTTATATAAGTTCTCTTCTCTTATTATATCTTTACTCCTCTGCGTATTGTCTCGGAGCTTGATATTTTTATATTTTAGTTTTGAATTCCATATATAATATCATTGGTGATTGATACTTCTTGAGATTTAAGTGATTTTTGTGGATTGTAATTGCTCATCCAATTTTTAGTAACTTCAAATTATTCACATGAATTGGTTATAAGTTTAAATTTTCGTAGACTGAAATATTTTATAATGTGTTTAATATCAAGATTGAACTGAAAAGACAATTTAAAAGTAAACAAAAATTACTATAATACTTAGGAATGTATTTTTACTATATTATTTGCATGAAATTCTATACAGACTAGACGCTAATAGATATTGTGTAACTTAAAATACTGGTAACTTCTGAATTAGAGCTAAAAATTAACATATAATGGAATCAATAATTAAATATTAAAAAAATAGATTGTAAAATTTCACTTATAAATTTGAAAATCACAAGTACATATTTTAATGTTAAAAAATTTAGTCTGCATAAGATTTTGTTTCATATGGTATGAGTATGATTCTTTGGAAGGAAATTAGGTGGAATGACTTCTTTGAGTGTGTTTTCTTGGTTATACATCGCTTTAACGATTTTCAATAGTTTATAAGTTAGAGTAAAATAAAGATATTTAAGAAACTTTGCGATGATTCTAAAAATAAAAATTGAGGTTGCTAAGAGCAGACACTTTCTACTGTTGAGTACTGAATAATTTTTCTCAGACAATAAATGATTAATGATATTTAGCTACTCAGTGTAAAAAGTATTATCTAATTATATTTTTATTCAAGTAATAATACTGCCTAATTATTGAGCTCTAGAAAACGTCTTTTCATTTGAAAAATTTGCCACTCATTGATACAATTATTGAAAGAACTATATCTCTTGTCATATATATATTTTTAATTTAATATGAATTTATAAAAGTGTTTTATCATATAATTTGTTTTTATAGATTAACGCGAAAAATTACGTGCAACACACGTGAATAGAAATTAGTATTATTATAAAAGCATGAATACAATGTCGGTTTACAAAAATAATCTTATAATATTAAGCATAATAACTCATAATAAAAGGATATAACCGGAATTTATAGCCTTATAATCCTATTAGTTTTAGGACATCATACTATACGTTAGGAATCCTACATGATTACCGTTAGGAATCCTATTAGTATAATTACTTTCGGGCTGTCTAATTCATATAAAATTGAATAAATAAATATTTTTAGTCATGTAATCCTATTACTTTTAGGATATACTTCTTAAAAATTTCTATTACTAATTTAATTTGAAAACGTATTATAATGTCATATTTCTAATTTAATTTGAAAATATATTATATTGTCCAAATTCATTTAGAAAAAGGATAGCCTATATTATTATAAAAGCATAAATGCAATATTAATATACCAAAATAACCCTAAATTATTAAACGGAAGAACTCATAGGAAGAGGACATAACTGTAATAACCTATTTTTGGACTACAATATCTTCTATGCTAATTTTTAATATTTAAGATTTTAAAATTAATAAAATTTTATCTATTAAATTATTATTAAAAATAGGTAGGAAGGTTTAATAAAATTAATTTCATAAGAATCCTCCGTATTGTCAATACATTACCACTCCATAATGTCCAATACCAGGAAAAAATAAAAGTAATATTAAATGGACTGCATAAAGTGTTAAAATTGAGAAAAAAATACCCCCACGATAATATATTTTTATATTATATTTGAACTATTTTTCTACTCAAATAATATTTTTTTAATCAATTTTTTGTGTAATATCTAAAAATACCTAATTATTAAACAACAACTAAGAAAATATTTAAGAATATAAATGTGTAAGAAAGTGAACAAAAATAGTTGGTAAGAGTCAATACCACTAATGATTCCACAAATATAAAGATACAAAAGTGAAATATCATATCAATCTTTTACTCTTTGAAAATAAAATTTATGGTGGATAGAATTATAATTAAGATTAAATATTCAAAATAAGAGATGAACTAATATTAAGATCTGAATCAACATAAAATAAAATATTTTTTATGTTAAAACCAAATAATTAAATATTTTAATTAACTATTTAGCAAGAGAATCCAATTCCATTATTTTTTAAATCCATCATATGAGTAAAATTCTTATTCAAGTTTAAAAAAAAATCTTAGGGTACATAAATTTACTCCATAAAAAGAGCGTTAGAACACAAAGTAAAAAGGTTAGTATATTATTAAAAATCAAAATGCTATACAAGTATCTGGGGAAGCAAAATCAAAGCTAAATCCTAAACAAGAACAAGTTTTCAAGACTATATTATAAAGAATCGACTCTGTTATAATAAAATTATTCTTTGTAGATGCCTCCGGCGGGATCGAAATAATATTTCCATATCATGCATTACTTGCAAATATCATATCAAGAGGCATGACATTGTTAGTGATAATAGCATGTGGTGTACCAACAACGATTTTATTGTGAGACCACCCACTTTAGATTTGATATACCTCTTCAAACAACTTAAATAACCATTACAAATATATCAAAGCACAACAATGATGCTTAATTTATAAGGAAAGCAAAATTAATAATATGGGATGAAGCACTTATGGCTAAGTGTCAAACGATCGAAATAATTTTCTGAAGTTCTAGAGATATATTGGATATTAACGAACCATTTGGTAATGATTTGGGATGCGATTTATGTCAAGTACTACCAGTAGTTCCAAAATCGACAAAAGCAGACACCGTAAAAGCTAGCTTGCCAAAGTTATACTTCTGGTCTCAAATGAAAAAGATTCAACTGACAAGAAATATAAAGTAAGAATAGATCCAGTATTCAGTGTCTTCTTGCTTTGTGTCAGAAACGAAGAAAAGCATCCAATAAAAGATGATTTGGTTCTTCTTGAACACTTGGTTATCAATCCCAATGGTAATAGTAGTACATTTAATAATATAAATATTTCTATCATTAGATTAAAACGTAATTTGTGCAAATCGCATGATAGAATTATAAAGATATCTTAGCTAGCAGAAATGAATATGTTGATCAACTAAATAAAAGGTTGATTGTAAATTTTATAGTAAAAACAAAAAAAAAATTCAATTTTTGACTATGATACCAATAATTATTACCAATAAGAATACGTACATACTTTAATAGCAAATGGACTTCTACCATACATGTTTATTGTCAAATTTATTATTTCTTACATATGTTAGTGTCACCGTTTATATAATAGACTAAGTTAAAATTGATATTCCATTGTATATAGGTTGATTTTGAGGAAAAATATGTCCGTCATGCTACTGAAAAACTTAGATACGCCGAATAGCTTATATAATAGCACACAAATGGTATATAGAAGTTTTGACAATAATGTCATACATGCAAAAATTATGATACTGGTCAATGTGCTTCTATGTATATTCTTATCCCTGAATTCAACTTTCGTCTTCTGAAACTAAGGAATATCCTTTTAAGTTTGTGTGAAAATAATTTTTAGTATGTTTATGTTTTGCAAATATAATAAATAAAGCACAAGGACAAACATTCTAAATATTGGACTATATTTACCACAATATATTTTCTTGCATGAACAACTGTATGTTTCACTTTCAAGAGAGATATCAAGATCGACAACAAGAGTTTTGGTTAAGGCAGAGCAACCAAAGCATTAGGAGGAAACATACACAAAAATATTGTCCACAAAGAAGTGTTCGTTAAGATACCATCACATTAAATATTTTAAAACTATAATATATAATTATCCAACTAACATGACAAAATTGATCATTTGTATAAGTTTTGATGATGTCCTTTTATTTTTAAATTCATGTATTATGCTGATGTAATAGTAATACATTTCGGCATTAAGACGATTGTTGTATTATTATACATAAAATTTCTCTCATTAATTAATTTTTATTATTCTTTCATATAAATAAATGTTCAAATCATCACGTGCCACTATTAACATGCACGTTCATAGATACGGGTATTTCTAAAGAAGTCCTATTAACATTAGACAATATATAGTTTAAAAGAATAAGAATTCAAAAATCCATTTGTCTTGAATTAGCTTTCCCAATGAACGCTTGACGACGCCGTTTCTTCTTCTTGGTGCATTTCAAAAGGAAACTTTGGTGTTTTTTCACCATGTTGGTATGGCCTAGCTGTGATCAATCTTTATTCACATAAAAGAAACCAAGAAATTAATAAAAAAATGATAGTGTTATTAAAACATAAAAAAAACTTATGAAAAGATAATCTCTCCCTCTTTAAATTTGGCTCTCTTATTTTTCCTATTGAGGGTTGATATGACAAGTGACTAATTTTCCCCCAAGAAAATTAATCTTTCTTTAATAAATTGTAAGATGAATACTAGAAATTGTAATTTTCTTTATCCGAGATTTATCACGTTCATGAGGATTTGTTAGAATTTTTTAAATACTGTAACAAAAATAGTAATAATAATAATAATAATAATAATAACAATAATAATAATAATAATAATAATAATAATAATTATTATTATTAAATTTATTATACCTATGCTTTCTCTTCTCCAAAAATCGGGCAAGGGTTGCTTTACGAGCCATAGCCAGTGCTGCAAATATAAAATTTAGATTTATTTAAATAATATAAAAATAGAGAAGTAATGAAATTTAAAAATTAAAAAAAAAAGAACCAAGAGCTGCTACCTCCTTTAGCATAATTTGTGGATGTATTTGGTGTTGAAGGCTCAGATTTATTTTCTTCATATTTTTCTTTATTTGCCTTTTCTAAAATCTCATTCATGTGGAGAGTCGTTGATTTAGAAGCCAAGTCCATTATTAGTTCAGCCTATATAATTCAAAAAATAAGAATATTACATTGTTAATATATACTAAAGTAACAAATTAAAACAGCCGCACGAAAAGGAAAATAGATATAAGAAATAATTCCAAGAACCTTTTCTGGTGTGATATCCTGAAAAATATGGACCTCACCCATGTAGAATATGGTCAACGTTGACTCAGGTTTCCTCAAGTGGTCAGAATTTTTCCTGTAAAATAATTTTTTTTATATAACAAAATAAAAAATCACCATACTGTTTGTAATATAGTATTTTTTTTTTTTGTACTACAACTTCAAATAGTTTATTAAGAAACTATGAAAATACCTGGAATCTTTTGTGGTGAATTTGTAATTCTTTAGGGATGAACTTTTTGAATTACTGTAAATTATTGGGGAGGAGTTGTAATTCTGGAAAATAGAAGAAAGAAAATTCGATTAAATTTAGTTTATGAGAATATTTTAATTAATAAATGAAGGAATTAGAATTCAACAAGAAATTGTGAAGAACCTGAAAAACTCGGCTTTCAGCTTGAGTAGCTAAGTTAGCAATAGATGAAAATGGCCACTTCATCCCAGAAGCTAATGCCAAACATAAAGAAGAAGAATAGTTAGCATATGCAAATGACACAGAGAGAAAAAAAAAACTTTGAATCGCTTTTGTTAGGAAATGCTTTAACCTTTAATATGAAAAAAATTCGATACGAATCTGGATATATTCGAACTCCAATACAGATAAAGAATAAGCGAACACAAGTGAAAAACGAAAAAAACAAAGAAAAAAAGTTATTTTTGGTTGAGGACGACTTTTAAACATTTGATGGATCCCAAAATTTACTATATTTGCTGTGAGATAAGTAGATAAGATTGCAACTTAATTACTTATCTTTTGTAAATGAATTTAATATAGCTTATATGATATTTATAAGAATATATGCACACCACACTTAAAAGGATAAGGTTTTCGTTGTATTAGAAATTCTTTTTTCCTAATCATTGACGAAATCAAAAAATTCAATAAGAGTGTTTAAATTTTGAATATTATTTATTTGTGGGCTATACAAGAATGTTCAAAGTCTATTTTTTATTAATAATAAATAATATTTTATCTAATATATAATATAATTTTTTGACGAAGGATATTCAGTTTGAACAAACATATAGTTTGGCCTCTGTTCCTAATCATACATCTTTAGAGGCCGGCCGACATCACCTGTGAACACCATTTTAAGAGGCAAAATTTATTAAGACGAATTTTGTAATTTCAACTGAATTCTTTGTTTTTAACTCAAATATTGTACATATATACATGCATTTTTTGCTTAATTCCCCATCCTTTTTTCCATTCTGAACATATTATCTTTTTGCCTCTGGAGTCTATTCCCCATCTTTTTTTTAATATATCTTTTGATTTCCAACTCGGGTCCAGTACATGCCAGAGCTCGACTATATAAGAATTCACCTCGCGTAAGGTCTATTTAAGAGGGGAAGTGTTCCCTAACGGGAATTTTGCCATACCCAAAGCTCGAATCCGAGACTTTTGATTAAGGGTAGAGAAATCTTATCTATCCCACCACAACCCATGTTGTTGGTCTTCTTTTCTTCACTTGCTTTCAGCCATGTCGATCCATGTCTATTCAACATTATGTTCTTTTATTTCATTGGAACTAGTGGTGGTAATTGGGCGGGTTATGTCGGATTTGGGCGGGTTAAAAATGGGTTGAGCAAAAATAAATTGAGTCTCAACCCGTCCATATTTCATACGGGTCAAAAACGAGTTGGGTGTCAAATGGGCGGGTTGAATATGGGTTAACCCATAATATATAAGTGTAATATTTTTTCAAGTGCAATTTATAATTTTCCTTTTGCTCATGTTATTTAGTGACATAAGCTTAACTGGAATAATATATACTCTTCTTCATTAAATTTATTCAAATTTGACTATCATATTGTAAACTTAAGTTACTCTTTCAAAAATATGACAGTTTTCATTTTGGGAAGAAAATGTGTTTAATGCATATCAAGCAATATCACTAATAATATATGACTCTGTGCATTTTTCACTTTGTTCATATATTGTCTGCAATCCAAAATAAAACTAACAAATTCAAAAAAAATATATACACTATAAATAGAAAGATACTATTTATATTCAAAAATATATTCAAATAATTCACTAATAATATATAATTATGTACAAATTCAACGTTGAAATATGTGTTCCATAACTAAAAAGAAAATACTATTTTTTTGGTTGAAAAAGAAAGTACGCTTTCTACAATATGAAAAAAAAATACTCAATTTGTTGAAATGAAAGAAAATATTTTTTTACATAATGAAAAAAAAACTCATTTTATTGAAATGAAAAAAAATATTTTTTCTACGTCATTTTATTGAAGTGAAAGAAAATACTTTTTCTATTTTATGAAAGAAAGTACTTCTTTTGTTGAAATGAAACAAAAAACTTTTTTTACATCATGAAAAAAGAAAATACTCATTTTGTTAGAAATGAAAAAGAAAGAACTCTTAATAATATTTTTATTGAGTTGGATGGTAAGTGGGTGTGGGTGTTGGGTGGGTGGGGTTTGGGGGTTTGGGGTGAGGATGGGTTGGGAGGGATGTGGAATAGGGTGGAGAAGATTGAAAAATGTTTTCGCGTTCTCTTGATAAGGAAAATATTTTCTAAAATATTTAAGTCAACCAAATATGGAAAAAAAAATACTCACATAGTCAACTATAGTGAGAAAAACATACAAGGAAGAGGAATTGAAATACCTTTATAGCATTTTCAATTTAAAAAATGATATCATTTATTTTGAATGAGCAAAAGTTTGGAAGATAACCGATTAAGCTAACCCATATTTCATCATGAATAACCATATTCCTATGCGTTGAATATGGGTTGAAGCCCAAATTTTACCCAACTTAAATATTAATCATCCAACTCATTAAAATATGGACGGATTGGGCGGGTTGACAAAATGGGCTCATTTTGCCAGCACTAATTGGAACTAAAATTATATTAGCTTTAGTATGAATTATTCGAAAAAACAAAAGGTTTTGCGTGAATTATCTAAATAACTTAGATTTACTTTGACAACAGACTATTAATGATCATAAACAATGAATTTTACTTAATTATGATCAGCAAAAAGAGAAGTTAATTTCTTGATATAATACCCAAACATAATTAACTACAAGAAGAAGCTCAATTCAATAAAGATTATAACTAAGATAGGTCTGCTACTATTACTTAATTAACCCAAAAACAACTCTTTTTGAATTGGAAAAGGAAGCAAAAAAAAAAAAAGATTAATCACAAGGAATTAATGACGTGATCAAAATAAGTAAGAACTGAAGAATCGAACGGAAGTTATTGTAAATATAAAAAAGAAAAGTATTTATGAATATCTGAAAATAACATAAGAAGGCTAATAACAAAGGCTAGAGTAAAAGATACAAGTACTGAAAATCATTTTAATTAACAAATTTCATTTCCATATATTCTTTTTCAGTCAATTGAATTTACTCTCATTTGAGATCTACTTACAATAATGAACCCTAATAAATCTTAGCGCAAGACGTCGTGTTATAATAACCCTAAATAGATTTCATTTCTTAGTTTGACCATATTTTCCCAATTAAATAAATTATTTCTTACTTCCAAAATCAAATCTCAAATCAGTCTACAATTTTTTTTTCCCAGGAACTCAAAAAGAATTTTCTTTTTTATTTCTGTACTGGTAAATATATGAGAAAAAGATTTGCTTTTTTACCTTTGGTGTGTTGCTTCGCCATTTCTGATTGTGGTCTGGTGTTGAGGTCCATGAAATCTATCTCAATTCTTGAATCCATTTTTTCACTTTCTCAAAGATTTAGGATACAAAAATAGAAATCAAGAATTGGATATAAATAAGAAAATATGTTCTGATTAAACTCTTAAGAAAGAACCAAAAGAAGAATGAGTATAAGTGTTTTGATGAGCTCCATGCAATAAGAGACTACAAATTGATGGAACATTAAAAGCAGAAGAAAAAGAAGAAAACAGCCATTAAAATCTATAAAATTAGACAGAAAAACCACGTGCTGATTGGTAGCCACAACTTGTTACTTGGTTCGGTATCCGCATTAAAGTCCGACTAATTAAGATTCACGTCGTATAAGACTCATTACAGGAGAAACCATTTTCTTCTTGGTGACGGTATTTTTTGGAAAAAAAATATTGTATGGCCTCTTTGAAAATATAACCGAAAAATATTTTTTTTATATATATATATACACACACACATTGTTGTAGTTTTATATTTATGTGGCTATCAGATGTAAATAATTTCGATCGCAGACTAAAAGTGATATTTGCCTTTTTTTTTTTCCGTTCTCAAAGCTCAAATTCGAGACCTCCAATTATGGTGGAGACAGAGGCGTATGCAATGTATAAGCTATCGGTTCAATAACCCATAGCTTTCGCGCATATTATGTATTTTTGCGCAAAAAATTATTAAATATGTATAAATAATAAATTTAAATCTATTAAATTAAATGAAATATGGTAAAATTATAAATCTAAACCCATAAAATTTAAAATCTGAGTTCGCTGGGAGAATATATTGTATCTATCCCACCAAATCCGTGATGGTATTTGTTGATTTTATTTTCTTCTTCTTCATCATCTTTTTCTTTTCTTTCTCTTTTTTTCATGACGTGTTAAATGATTGGTTGGTATTTAGCCGAGTAATATCGACGTATTGCTTTCATGTTACAGAAATGTTTAAAACGAGGGTCGGCCTACGTACGTCTCATTCAAATCGAATGTCTATATATCCACTCCAAAGGCCGCATTTGATTTGCGAACGTGGCTAAACGATATAGTGAAATGATAAAGGTTTATTTTACAGAAATAAATTCGAGCCATGAGAATATTATTTTCCTCGATAGAAAATGTTAAAGCACCGTAACAAGCTTTTAAAGGTGTGAATTCAAATTAATCGAATCAGTAAATTTTAAGTACTTATGATATTTGAAAGAAAATAACTTTTTGATAAAGTTCTCTCTTGACATTTAAAAAAATATACAAAATTATTTAATATTTTTCCCCAAAAATTTGATTAAATTTTGTAAAAGGTCTTCTTTTATATATATGCTTTTTATTAATATAAAATAATTTTGTTGGTCCATTTTTTGTTTAAATATAACTGAAACGTCAAAGTCGACAATCAAGATACTTTGGTAATATGTGTACTAAAAGGACGTGGCCCTTTTATAGCCTTATTCAGTAATAATGGTGAGAAACGGCTAGTCTTTTATTCATGCTTATCATATTTTCCTCGGACTAAAATACCTATTTCCTCTTTCAATTTAGGGGAACGTAATTGATTAGCATACGAAGTTTAAAACAATCTAATGATATTTATATTTTATAATTATTAAGAATAAAAAAAATTTAAAGTTATAATATTTTTAAAGTTAAAAAATGTCTTTCATTTTAAACTAGACTAAAAAAATAATAATTGACATAATAAGCTGAAAGGGAGGAAGTATATTTTAGATAATATCAATTGTAAAAATAATAGTCTCTGAATTTTTGTTACTAACTAGTAAGATAAGGTTTGATTGTGATGACCCAAAATATCATCTTTAAATTTAATAATTAATTATGTGTTCTAAGACCTCGAAAAGTACTATTTATCATTCCTCGACTTGCGTGCGCAATCAGTAAAAAAAATTTAGAAAGTTTTTATGCGAAAAATGGATTAAAATATGAATTAGAGCTTTAAAACTCAATTGAGTTGACTTTGGTCAACATTTTTAGTAAACGGACTCGGATCAGTATTTTGACAATTTCGGTGGGTCCATATCGTGATTTGGGACTCGGGCGTATGCCCGGAATCAAATTCCGAGGTCCCTAGCTCGAGATATGGAATTTTGATGAAAAATTAAAAGTTAAAGTTCAAATAGTGACCGGATGTCTAATTATGTGCAAACGATCCCGGAATATAATTTTGATGATTTCAACAGCTCCATATGTTGATTTTGGACTTAGGAGTGTGATCGGAATTTTATTTGGAAGTCCGTAGTGAAATTAGGCTTGAAATGGCTAAAATAGGAATTTAAAGTTTGGAAGTTTGACCGGGGAGTTGACTTTTTGATATCGGGGTCGAAATCCAGTTCTGAAAATTTTCATAGTTCCGTTATGTCATTTATGACTTGTGTGTAAAATTTGAGGTCAATCGGAGTTGATTTGATAGGTTTTTACATCAAGTGTAGAAGTTAGAAATTTTAAGTTTCATGAAGCTTGAATGGGAGCATAATTCGTGGTTTTAGCGTCGTTTTATGTGATTCGAGTTTTCAAATAAGTTCGTATGATATTTTAGAACTTGTTAGTATATTTGGTTGAGGTCCCGAGGGCCTCGGGTGAGTTTCGGATGGTTAACGGATCAAAAGTTGGACTTAAAACAGCTACTGTAATTTTTCCTTTCTGTTGGAAATTCTGGCCCAAAATCGAGGCCCAAAAATCGATCTCCCAAAAATAGAGGCCGAGGATCGAGGCCATGGATCGAGGGCTGTCTCGGCAGAATTATAAAAGATGACATTCGTCTCATTCGCCATTTTTAACAAATTAGAGGTTGAGCAGAGGCGATTTTTGATAGATTTTCAAAGAAAAGACATTGGGGGTAAGTGATTCTAACTTGGATTTGGTCTATAAACATAAATATATCATTGTTCTCATCATTTAATTTGTGTTTTGAGATAGAAATTTGGGAAAATTTTAGAAATCTTATAGAAACGAATTTTTGAGATTTCAGTATCGATTCGGAGTCGGATTTGAGTGAAACTGGTATGGTTGGACTCGTAATTTAATGGGTTATCGGATTTCGTAACTTTCGCCAGATTCCGAGACGTGGACCCCACGGACGAATTTTTTATTAATTTCGGGATTTTTTATTTAAAATGTAGTATTTTCTTATAGAATTGATTCCTATAATTTTTAGTGATTGTATCGAATTATTTTGGCTAGATTCGAGCGAGACAGAGTTGGATAATCGTGGAAAAGGTCTTCTAGTGGATTAAATTGGAGCAAGACGAGGTAAGTCTCTTGTCTAATCTTGTGAGGGGGAAATTACCTCATAGGTGATTAAAATTAAATAATTGTTGCTAATTGTGGGGACTACGTACGCATGAGGTGACGAGAGTCTGTGCGTAGTTACTATTAAATGCTAAAGTTCAGGTAGTTTAGGACTCAAAACATGAATTACTTGTGTAAATTGTATTCTTTGTTTAATTAATATTATTTGATATATATACATATATATTATGAATTGTTAGATAAAAATATTAGAGGATGGAAATCTCATATACTTGAT
The DNA here is from genome assembly GCF_000390325.3 of Nicotiana tomentosiformis. Taxonomy (NCBI): domain Eukaryota; kingdom Viridiplantae; phylum Streptophyta; class Magnoliopsida; order Solanales; family Solanaceae; genus Nicotiana; species Nicotiana tomentosiformis. Next base: position 132,795,678 of record NC_090816.1, read on the forward strand.
TTTTTTTTGTTCTGTTTAAATTTATTTAATTGTTAAGAGAAATTGTTCTTCCTCCTGAATTTATCTTATAACAAATATACTCTCATTCCGAAGGTACATAAGAAAATGTCCTCTTTTCTTGTGGAGCGGGTCGAACGCCTCGGCAGGATAGATACATCTATGGATCGTGCCGCATGTCCCTCGGCAGTGTACACAATATTCTGGATCGGGCCGAACGACCTCGGCAGAAATCATGCTTAATAATAATAATAATAACACGATACTTTGACGGTTTATTGCAGCTTGTAAAGCTATTTGATAAATTAAAAATTTATTAAAATTGAATTGCACCTTGTAACGATATTTGATATATTGGAATTTTATTGAAATTGAAGGATTTAATATATATATATATATATATATATATATATATATATATATATATATATATATATATATACACGGAGAATTCTTGCATTTTGAAGGAATTTAATTATTTCTGCTGGTTAAATAAATTATTGTTATATTCTATGAATCATGCTGATTTAAATATTCTAGTCTTATTTCAATTATTATTATTGACCCATAGTGAGTGTCAAAGTTGGCCATCTCGTCTCTACCACTTCGAGATTAGGCTTGATACTTACTGGGTACACGTTGTTTACGTACTCATACTACACTTGCTGCACTTTTTATGCAGGATCTGAGACAGGTACTAGTGGAGGGCCTATCATCACATATCCACGTCATCCCGAGGCATAGTGGTGAGCTGCCTTTCTGAGCCGTTCTGCAGCTACCAATATTTCTTCTTATATTTATATTCTGTCTATTTCATTTCAGACAGTATTCAGAGTTTTGTATAATCTATTAGATGCTCATGCACTTGTGACACCGTATCTTGGCACATACATTGGTAGAATTTAGTATTTTATTATTTTCTTGGATTAAAAGTTTAATCAATGTACGTTTGATTTATCAGCTGGCTTGCCTAGCTGTAGTGTTGGGCGCCATCACGACTTATAGGTGAAATTGGGTCGTGACAACATGGTATCAAAGCACTTGGTTCACGTAGGTCTCACAAGTTATGAGCAGACCTAATAGAGTCTTGCGGATCGGTACAGAAACGTCTGTATTATCTTCGAGAGGTTATATGGTGTTAGGAAACTACCTTTCTTCATATTCCATCGAGCAATATATGTGGTACTAAGTATCCTTCTCTTATTCTCTCACAGATGGTGAGAACACGCTCTAATGAGATTCCATACCAGGGAAGAACTACTCCCCCAGTTGCTAGAGGCAGAGGCCGAGGGAGGGCTCTAGGCCGTGGTGGAGAGCGAAGACGTCCCAGGACTCTTCCAGTTATGCCGCCAGTGGGTCCAACAGAGAATCCCATTATTGAGGAGCAGGGTGAGGTGCCTGTGGCAGAGCCAGCTCCGGTGGATTTCACATCTGCACCAGGATTTCAGGACGTCATGGGTCGTATGCTGCGGTTCATGGACAATATGACTCAGGCTGGTTTATTTCCGGCAGACCCAACCACATCTCAGGCGGGCGGGGGAGCACAGACCCCAACCGCGCAGGCTTATGGACATGCAACTGCTGTATATCAGACCCAGGGTGCACTACCCATGGGTGGAGCCCAGCCAGTAGCAGCAGCTACACCTGAGCCCAGGCCAGTTGTAGCCTCCGATCCTCAGAAATTATTGGACCGATGGACTAGACTATATCCTCCAGTCTTTGGGGGTGAGCGACATGAGGATCCACAGGACTTCATTGATCGTTGCAGGGACAGACTGCACAACATGAGGATATTGGAGTCTCATGGGGTAGACTTTGCTACTTTTCAGTTAGAAGGCAGAGCCTGTAGATGGTGGAAGTCTTATGTTCTTGGCAGACTAGCAGATTCTCCTCCAATAACTTGGGACAGGTTCACCCGTATCTTCCTGGACAGGTATATTTCACCCTCCCAGAGGAAAGAGTTGAGGTTTCAGTTTGAGCAGCTCCAGCAGGGTTAGATATCAGTGACCGATTATGAGGCAAGGTTTTCTGAGTTATCTCGCCATACACTTATGATACTCCCTACTGAGGCAGAGAGAGTGCGGAGGTTTGTTGCGGGTTCACATACTGGCATTCAGGCCACTATGGCTCAAGAGGTTGAGATGGGTACTTCTTATGAGCTAGTCGTGGATATAGCCCGGAGGATTGAGGGTGTACGTCAGCGTAGCCGAGAGCAGGTTACTAGAGATAAGCGGTTTAGGTATTCTGGAGAGTTCAGAGGTGCTCCGTCTGGGGGCAGAGGTCAGTTCGTGAGAGGGCAGTCCAGCAGGCCCCCATATCCAGCACCCCCGCCTCCTCGGGGTGCTCCAGTACGACCTTATTTCAGTGCTATACGAGAGAGTTCTTATCGCCCACCAGCTATTCAGGGTTCTTCCCATGGGTATTCAGGTCCCCAGGGCCAGACACTTAGTCAGCAGCCCATCGCAACGAAGAGTTGTTACGAGTGCGGGGATCCCAGTCACGTGCGGAGGTTTTGCCCCAGGCTTCGAGGTAGACCAGTACAGCAGGGTCAGCAGCCTATGCTTACTGGACCAGTTGCTCCACCAGTAGTCCGACCACCGAGAGGCAGAGAACAGGTGGGTAGGGGCCGTCCTAGAGGTGGAGGTCAGCCAGGCGGAGGCCAACCAGTTGGCGCTCCAGCTCGGTTCTATGCTTTTCCGGCTAGACCAGATGCAGAGGCCTCAGATGTCGTGATTACAGGTATTATTTCTGTTTGTGGCAAAGATGCCTCAGTATTATTTGATCTAGGATCTACATATTCATATGTGTCATCTCTATTTGCTCCATTCCTGGGTGTTTCTCGCGAGTCCTTGAGTACTCATGTTTATGTGTCCACTCCTGTGGGCGATTCTGTTGTTGTGAACCGGATCTACCGGTCCTGTATTATTACATTCTGTGGTTATGAGACTAGAGCAGATCACTTATTGCTTGAGATGACCGATTTTGAAATTATTCTGGGCATGGACTGGTTATCTCCATATCATATTATTCTAGATTGTCATTCCAAGACTATTACCTTGGCTATTCCAGCATTACCTAAGATGGAGTGGAAGGGTTCGCCTTTTAGTTCATTTAATCGAGTTATTTCTTTTATAAAGGCTCAACACATGGTTGAGAAGGGTTATTTGGCTTATCTAGCCTATGTTCGGGATACTACTGCAGAGACTCCGGCTATTGATTCAGTGCCTGTAATTCGGGAGTTCTTCGATGTATTTCTGTCAGATCTTCCAGGTATGCCACCTGATCGTGATATTGATTTCTGTATTGACTTGGCTTCAGATACCCAGCCTATATCTATCCCACTGTATCGCATGGCTCCGAAAGAATTGAAAGAATAACTTGAAGAGTTACTAGCCAAAGGGTTCGTCAGACCGAGTGTATCGCCTTGGGGTGAACCAGTATTATTTGTGAAAAAGAAGAATGGAACAATGCGTATGTGTATTGATTATCGCCAATTGAACAAAGTCACTATTAAGAACAAGTACCCGTTGCCGCGTATTGATGATCTATTTGACCAGTTGCAGGGTGCTAGGGTATTCTCTAAGATCGACTTGAGGTCGGGGTACCATCAGTTGAAGATTCGGGATTCGGATGTTCCGAAGACTGCTTTCCGTACTAGATATGGTCATTATGAGTTTCTGGTAATGTCTTTTGGTTTAACTAATGCCCCGGCAGCGTTTATGGATCTGATGAACAGGGTATTCATGCCATATATTGATTCGTTTGTCATTGTCTTCATTGATGACATATTGATCTATTCACACAGTAAGGAGGAACATGAGCAGCATATGAGAGTAGTGCTTTAGATATTGTGGGAACAAAAGCTATATGCTAAGTTCTCTAAATATGAGTTTTGTCTAGAGTCTGTAGTATTTTTGGGACATATTGTATCGGGAGAAGGTATTAAAGTTGATCCCAAAAAGATTGAGGCAGTTCAGAATTGGCATCGTCCTAATTCGGCGACTGAGATCAGGAGTTTTCTGGGTTTAGCAGGTTATTATCGTTGATTCGTGGAAGGTTTTTCATCTATTGCAGCACCTTTGACCAAATTAACCCAGAAGGGTGTTCAGTTCCGAATTTCCGATGGTCCGGTGATTGTGAGTCAAGCTTTCAGAAGCTCAAGAAAGCAATAACTACAGCACCCGTGTTAGTGTTACCATCTGGTTCGGGAATATATACAGTGTATTGCGACGCGTCACGCGTTGGCTTGGGTTGTGTATTGATGCAGGAAAGGCGAGTTATTGCATATGCTTCACGTCAGCTGAAGCCCCACGAGAAGAATTATCCAGTACATGATTTGGAGTTAGCTGCGATTGTTCACGCTCTAAAGATTTGGAGGCATTATCTTTATGGGGTGTCTTGTGAAGTTTACACTGATCATCGCAGTTTGCAGCATTTGTTCAAGCAGAGGGATCTAAATTTGAGGCAGTGCAGATGGCTGGAGTTACTAAAAGATTATGATATTACTATCTCTTATCATCTGGGCAAAGCAAATGTGGTTGTAGATGCCTTGAGCAGGAAGGCGGAGAGTATGAGTAGTTTGGCTTTCATTTCAGCCGAGGAAAGGCCATTAGCCTCGGATATTCAGTCCTTGGCTAACAAACTTGTAAGGCTGGATATTTCAGAGCCCAGTTGAGTTCTTGCATGTGTTGTGGCCCAATCTTCACTATTTGAGTAGATCAAGGCTCGCCAATATGATGACCCACACTTGATGGTTCTTCATGAAACGGTACTACGAGGTGGTGCCAAGGAAGTTACTATTGGAGCGGATGGTGTTCTGCGACTCCAGGATCGTCTATGTATTCCTAATATGGATGGACTGAGGAAAAAGATCCTGGAGGAGGCACACAGTTCTCGGTATTCTATTCATTCAGGTGCTACTAAGATGTATCGTGACTTGAGGCAGCATTATTGGTGGCGACGAATGAAAAAGGACATAGTTGAGTATGTATCTAGGTGTCTAAATTGCCAGCAAGTTAAATATGAGCACCAGAGCCCAGGTGGCCTACTTCAGCAGATGACTATACCAGAGTGGAAATGGGAACGAATTACTATGGACTTTGTAGTTGGGTTGCCGCGGACCTTGAGGAAGTTTGATGCAGTTTGGGTGATTGTTGACAGGTTGACCAAGTCGGCACATTTTATTCTTGTTGTGACTACGTATACTTCAGAGAGGTTAGCCCAGATTTATATTCAGGAGATAGTTCGGTTGCACGGTGTGCCAATTTCTATCATATCAGATAGAGGCCCTCAGTTTACTTCACATTTCTGGAGAGCAGTACAGAGTGAGTTGGGGACCCGTGTAGAGCTCAGCATAGCCTTTCATCCGCAGACCGACGGGCAGTCAGAGAGGACAATTCAAATTTTGGAGTATATGCTCAGGGCATGTGTGATCGACTTTGGAGGTCAGTGGGATCGTTTCCTGCCTTTGGCCGAGTTTGCTTATAATAACAGTTACCAATCCAGCATCGAGATGGCTCCATTTGAGGCTTTATATGGTCGGCGATGTCGTTCACCTATCAGATAGTTTGAGCCACGTGAGGCTAAGTTATATGGTACTGATTTGGTAAGGGATGCCTTGGAAAAGGTAAAATTGATTCAGGAGCAACTTCGTACAGCACAGTCTAGACAAAAGAGTTACGCGGATCAGAAAGCGCATGATATATCATTTATGGTAGGTGAAAAAGTTCTCTTAAAGGTTTCGCTGATGAAGGGAATTATGAGATTCAGGAAGAAGGGTAAGTTGAGCCCAAGGTTTATAGGCCCATTTGAGGTGTTGAAACGAGTTTGGGAGGTTGCTTATGAGCTTGCATTGCCTCCCAGCCTATCGGGAGTTCATCCGGTTTTTCACGTATCTATGCTCCGGAAGTATCATGTCGTCCTATCACATGTGTTAGACTTCAGCACAGTTCAGCTAGATAATAGCTTGGGTTATGAAGAGGAGCCAATTGCCACTGTTGATAAACAGGTTCGCCAGTTGAGGTCCAAGAGGATTTCTGCAGTAAAAGTCCAGTGGAGGGGCCAACCAGTCAAGGAAGTGACTTGGGAGGCCGAGGAAAACATGCGGAACATATATCCACACTTATTCAGCACTTCAGGTATAATTCTAAACCCGTTCGAGGACGAACGTTTGTTTAAGAGGTGGAGAATGTGATGACCTAAAATGTCATCTTTAAATTTAATAATTAATTATGTGTTCTAAGACCTCAAAAGTACTATTTAGCTTTCCTCGACTTGCATGCGCAATCCGTAAAAAAATTCTGGAAAGTTTTTATGTGAAAAATGGATTAAAATGTGAATTAGAGATTTAAAACTCAATTGAGTTGATTTTGGTCAACATTTTTAGCAAACAGAATCGGATCAGTATTTTGACAGTTCCGGTAGGTCCGTATCGTGATTTGGGACTCGAGCGTATGCCCGGAATCAAATTCCGAGGTCCCTAGCTCGAGATATGGAATTTTGATAAAAAATTAAAAGTTTAAGTTCAAATAGTGACCGGATATCTAATTATGTACAAACGACCCTGGAATAGAATTTTGATGATTCCAACAGCTCCGTATGTTGATTTTGGACTTAGGAGTGTGATTGGAATTTTATTTGGAAGTCCGTAGTAAAATTAGGCTTGAAATGGCTAAAATAGGAATTTAAAGTTTGAAAGTTTGACTGGGGAGTTGACTTTTTGATATTGGGATCGGAATCCAGTTCTGAAAATTTTCATAGCTCCGTTATATCATTTATGACTTGTGTATAAAATTTGAGGTCAATCGGAGTTGATTTGATAGGTTACTACATCAAGTGTAGAAGTTAGAAATTTTAAGTTTCATGAAGCTTGAATGGGAGCATAATTCATGGTTTTAGCGTCGTTTTATGTGATTCGAGTTTTTCAAATAAGTTCGTATGATATTTTAGGACTTGTTGGTATATTTGGTTGAGGTCCCGAGGGCCTCGGGTGAGTTTCGGATGGTTAACGGATCAAAAGTTGGACTTAAAACAGCTAGCGCAATTTTTCCTTTATGTTGGAAATTCTGGCTCAAAATCGAGGCCATGGATCGAGGGCTGCGTGGGTAGAATTATAAAAGAGGGCATTCGTCCCATTCACCATTTTCAACAAATTGGAGCTTGAGCAGAGGCGATTTTTGATAGATTTTCAAAGAAAAGGCATTGGGGGTAAGTGATTCTAACTTGGATTTCGTCTATAAACATAAATATATCATTGTTCTCATCATTTAATTAGTGTTTTGAGATTGAAATTTGGGAAATTTTTAGAAATCTTATAGAAACGAATTTTTGAGATTTCGGTATCGATTCGGAGTCGGATTTGAGTGAATCTGGTATGGTTGGACTCATAATTTAATGGGTTATCGGATTTCATAACTTTCGCCGGATTTCGAGACGTGGGCCCCACAGACGAATTTTTTTTAATTAATTTCGGGATTTTTTAAATTAAAAATGTAGTATTTTCTTATAGAATTGATTCCTATAATTTTTAGTGATTGTATCGAATTATTTTGGCTAGATTCGAGCCAGACAGAGTTGGATAATCGTGGAAAAGGCCTTCTAGTGGATTAAATTGGAGCAAGACGAGATAAGTCTCTTGTCTAATCTTGTGAGGGGAAATTACCTCATAGGTGATTAAAATTAAATAATTGTTGCTAATTGTGGGGACTACGTACGCACGAGGTGACGAGAGTCCGTGCGTAGTTACTATTAAATGCTAAAGTCCGGGTAGTTTAGGACTCAAAGCATGAATTACTTGTGTAAATTATATTCTTTATTTAATTAATATTATTTGATATATATACATATTAATTGTGAATTGTTAGATAAAAATATTATAGGATGGAAATCTCATATAATTGATTTTTTTTTGTTCTGTTTAAATTTATTTAATTGTTAAGAGAAATTGTTCTTCCTCCTGAATTTATCTTATAACAAATATACTCTCATTCCGGAGGTACATAAGAAAATGTCCTCCTTTCTTGTGGAGCGGGCCGAACGCCTCGGCAGGATAGATGATCTATGGATCGTGACGCACGTCCCTCGGTAGTGTACACAATATTCTGGATCGGGCCGAACGACCTCGGCAGAAATTGTGCTTAATAATAATAATAATTACACGATACTTTGACGGTTTATTGTAGCTTGTAAAGCTATTTGATAAATTAAAAATTCATTGAAATTGAATTACACCTTGTAAAGCTATTTAATATATTGGAATTTTATTAAAATTGAAGGATTTATATATATATATATATATATACACAGAGAATTGTTGCATTTTGAAGGAATTTAATTATTTCTGCTGGTTAAATAAATTATTGTTATATTCTGTGAATCATGCTGATTTAAATATTCTAGTCTTATTTCAATTATTATTATTGACCCATAGTGAGTGTCAAAGTTGGCCATCTCGTCTCTACCACTTCGAGATTAGGCTTGATACTTACTGGGTATACGTTGTTTACGTACTCATACTACACTTGCTGCACTTTTTGTGCAGGATCTGAGACAGGTACTAGTGGAGGGCCTATCATCACATATACACATCATCCCGAGGCATAGTGGTGAGCTGCCTTTCTGAGCCGTTCTGCAGCTACCGGTATTTCTTCTTATATTTATATTCTGTCTATTTTATTTCAGACAGTATTCAGAGTTTTGTATAATCTATTAGATGCTCATGCACTTGTAACACCGTGTCTTGGCACACACATTGGTAGAATTTGGTATTTTATTATTTTCTTGGATTAAAAGTTTAATCAATGTACGTTTGATTTATCAGTTGGCTTACCTAGCTGTAGTGTTGGGTGCCATCACGACCTATAGGTGAAATTTGGTCGTGACATTGATCCTTTCTTTTTGAGATTTTGGTAACAAAAGTTCACAAAGATACTCACCGGAGTGGTCTTTTAAAAGGGATTTTTACGCTTATTGCCGATTGAATTTACTGTTTATTTTTTTAATCGATATAAATAATTATATATTAAATATATACAGTTATGCACATATTTTATATATCACTTAACATATATTATGCTATTACTTGTTATGAAACTATTATTTGTGGATGTCCATTTATTACTCCGCTATAGATAATTTTCCTGAAGAAGATTATCCATTTAATACTCTGTTGAAGTTTATCTACAAGCAGCTGATGCAGGCAGGTTGCAAGCAACTCAATGAAATGATTGCAGCAACTTCTTATTAAGCAGGCAGGTTGCGAGCAGCTCATGCAGATAGTTTACAAGCAGTTGAAGAAAAGCCTCGCAGCTGCTTCCTGAAAAGCCTCGCAGCTGCTTTCTTTCTTTTATAAATAGAGGAGTTTTCAGTTCATTATATATATCAGTTTGAAAGTTGAATAAAATATCAATCTCCCTCTATACTTGTCTTCAGTTTATTTCTTTTATAATCTTTATTTTATAATACGTTATCAGCACGAGTCTCTATGTTTGAATGTATAGTTATCTCTAACTTGAGATAATTTGGAGCAAAAGACGATGGAAGCCAAAGCTGCCTTAGGTAGATGTACCTAGAAATCTCATAACTTTGAACAAGGTTCGTTTCTAATCTTACTTTCGCATGTTAAGTATTTTATGTATGGACAACTATTATTAACTACAAATGTTATGATGCTCTAACAATTTTGTTTTATCCATGTGAGCAATATTGCATCTTGAGATAGAGCTGCAATCAATACATATGGCTAATGATTAAGAAGGATGGTACCCGTACAAGGACTATAGCACCAACACACACACACACACACACACATATATATATATATATATATATAGCCATCAATATTTACTTCTCTAATTAATTTTTCAGGTTCCATTTACTCTTTGGCAGCCATGTGCTTTAATATTATATCATTACTTGTCTAATGAAGTGTATTTGAATTGTCATGTGGATAAATAAAAGGTCCACTTAAACTCCGGTAGAGTCTGCAAAAAAAAAAAAAATACAATCACCAGAAGTGATTGTGTTTTGTATATCTCATTGTAACTAAATTTTGTTAACCACCAGAAGTGGTATATGCATATGACCACCAGAAGTGATAATTTAGGCTTGCTATAGTTACAATGAAGATAAGCTAGAGAAATATTCTCTATATTACATGCACGCCTCAATTTGCTCCTAAGTAGTAAATATTTTAAAAGAGGTTGAAGCATCACAATTTGATGTGATTAATGCGTGTTCAGATAATTATGTTCGATTTCCTGAAGGATGAGAATTTTTATAAATATTAATCCATTCCCTGAAGTTAATGTGACAATATTAATAAAACCGTAAATATGAGCACGCTATTGATGTAAATATATTACGATTCACCTCCAGAAGAGGTAATATGATTGAGAGAATATATACTCAATTTTTCATATTTTAATTTGCTCCTGAAGAAGTAACACAATTGAAATTTTCTCCCAAAGCAGGAAAGTATTATGAAACTATGTCTTTCTGTGCGTAAATAAAATAATGAGCTATTCAAAGTTATTTTTGAAGCACATTTTCATTCCCTAGAGTGAATGAAGAAATACCACAACTCACCTCCGGAAGAGCTAGAATAACAGAGGATATAAATATTATTATTGTGGCATAAAGATCATTGCCGCACGTACCTGTTGTACGTAAAACATCTTGGATAATTTTATTAAGTATCATTCTAAGGCAAAAGCATTCTTATAGAATGCTTTCTACTACAACCACATTAATATATTATGGTTACTTATTGAGTTCTCCGAAGGAAATAACAACTCGTGTATCTTTCCTTAAGAGATGCAATAACTATGTGGTTGCCGTATTGATACAAAATATTCAGATGTTAATGATATTTCTCCTTAAAGGAGATATTTGTCACAAAGTTAGTGGTAGAAATATTAATATTCTTAATTTTCGTCATTTATAAATTTAGAATTAGCTTTATATTGTTCATTTGATTATGATTTTCTCTCATGACAACATAAGTGTCTGAGCAATATTTGGCAGTACAACAAAAGCTCCTGAAGAGCTAACTGTTTGTCTAGAAGATACATGACACAAGTAGTGTCTGAATAATATTTGATTGTGGACGATAAATGGAAGACTCCCGAAGAGCTTATTTATCATTATTGTGGTCAAAACATATGTTATGATAAACCGAAGTTTACTAATACATATGACTATCATACTGAGACTACAAATGATTGAAAGATTGAAAATCTTCATGTTTCCACAATCATATGGGTAAATGTGTATGTGAGAAGTTACCCGCCTTATTCTTTAAATTTTTACTACATCATGTATCACAGTATACTAGAAGTTTACTAATGAAAAAGCAGTCACAGTAAATCAGAAATTTACTGATACAAAAGTAGCCACAGTAAATCTAAAGTTTATTCATGCAAAAGTTTATGCCATAGTAAACTAGAAGTTTATTTAGAGATAGCACATGCCATGATAAACTTGAAATTTTCATTTGTCATTTTTAAATGAGCTATTTGAGAATTCAGATAAGCATATACTGAAGAACTAGAAGATTCTTCAAGAATTCTCTTGTGTTGCTTGTTCTTATAATAACTTGATTATACCAGCTAAAGTTGGGACTAAAATCCCCAAATTCTGGAATATATAAAAGGTGAATATGGGCCCATTCACCTATCATGTGAACCACTTATAGATGTATATATAAGATGGTTACATGTATGCTTATTGTCAACCTGCAGTTTGGCATTTGAAATTATCTTTCTCAATTAAGAGCATAATTTTTAGATTATGAAATCAAGATAATTCATCTTGATGATGCTGGTTTATATCCAAGCTAATTTAGCATTAATTACCTCCTATTAATGGCTAAACTATTGCTTATGAGAACAAAGCCTCATGTGTTGGTCTAAGATTTTCTAAATTGCATACAACAGCACTTGTATGCATCAAACCAACAAAATATGATAAGTCCTCCCCTCATAATTGGTTTAGAATCAGAAATCAAATATTTTTACTATCTAATAACTTTTGATGTGTTGTATATGATTAATTTCTCTATCACAATGCACAAAGATATGTTTCCCAAAGAAGATTGGGGATATGAGTTATTTTTTCTAACATTTGAGGGATGGAATAAAACAGCTCAAAAATATGTTATATGAATCGAATTATCATTAATATGATCCTCGCTTAGAAAATAATTCAAGTCAAATGCCAGAAGCATTTGGTGATCCAAAATTAAATATCATATTTCAGTTGTAAATACTCTTATTAAAATTAAAGTCCCTGAAGGATAGAGTTTACTGTACGCATGAAGCGTGGTAGACCAATCGGTTCCAAAGGTAATAAACCTTGAAAAGAATAGGAGCAAATGATCAAAATGATCATAATAAGGAGGAAATAAGCTCTGGAATAGCCCACGACATAACATTTCATGAAACTCCAGAAGAAGTTCAGGTACCTGAAAATAAAGAAAGTGATGAAATCTCAACAAGTTATGTCACTTGCGAACTGATACGAAATGATCGTCGACGATATATTTGATACAATATAGTGCACAATATTGTAAAAGATTGTGAGGATCAGACCTGTAGTCCCGACACCTGAAGATGTCATGCCATTTAAATGTAAGTCATAACCTATATGACTCATTTGATTAATTCTATATGAAGATCCCTAAAGGGTTTAAAATGCCTGAAGCAAATTCATAATCTTGGGAAATGTATTCAATCAGATTACAAAGATCTTTGCCCGGTTTAAAGCAATCTGGGCGCATGTGGTATAATCGCCTTAGTGAATATTTGTTGAAAGAAGGTTACATAAATGATGTTATTTGTCCATATATTTTTATAAAGAAAATGACATCAAAATTTGTTATACTTGTTTATGTTGATGAAATAAATCTTGTTGGAACTCCAGAAGAGCTCCAAAAGGCAATTGAATATCTTAAGAAAGAATTTGAGATGAAAGATCTTGGAAAGACAAAACTTTGACTTGGTCTGCAAATTCAACATTTAGCAGACGGGATCTTTATCCATCAATCTGCCTATACATAAAGGGTCTTAAAATGCTTTTACATGGATAAAGCGCACCCATTGAGTACACCAATGATTGTTCGATCACTTGAAGTGAATAAGGACCCGTTCCAACCTCCAGAAGAGGATGAGAAACTCCTTGGTCCTGAAACACCCTATCTCAGTACAATCGGTGCACTTATGTATCTTGCTAATGCTACAACGCCTGACATAGCATTTTCTGTTAATTTACTAGCAAGATATAGCTATTCTCCTATACGGAGACATTGGAATGAGATTAAGCATATATTGCGATATTTAAAGGGAACTCTTGATATGAGTTTGTTATATGTTAACAAAGGTAGTATAAATCTTGTTGGTTATGCAGATGCGGGTTATTTGTCTGATCCCCATAAAGTTCGATCTCAAAACCGGGTACGTGTTTACATGTGGAGGTAATATCATATCATGGCGCTTCACAAAGCAATCTATTATTGCTGCTTCTTCAAATCATGCTGAGATAATAGCTATTCATGAAGCAAGTAGGGAATGCGTATGGATGGGATCAGTGATTCATTTCATTCGAGAAAAATATGGTTTAGAATGTGATAAAAGATCCATAATTTTATACAAAGACAATGCTGCATGCATAGCCCAATGAAAGGGAGGATTTATAAAAGGAGATAGAACGAAATACATTTTACTAAAATTATTCTACACACATGATCTTCAGAAAAATGGTGACATTGATGTGCAACAAATCCGTTCAAGTGACAATCCGGCAGATTTGTTCACTAAGTCTTTACCAACTTCAACTTTTGAGAAGATGGTATACAAGATTGGAATGCAGAGACTCAAATATTTGAAACAAAGTTTTCATCAGGAGGAGCGAAATACGCGTTGTACTCTTTTATTCCTTACTAAGGTTTTTTCACATGGGGGTTTTTCTTGTAAGGTTTTTAACGAGGCAGCTAGAAATGCGTATTACTAAATATATGTACTCTTTTTACTTCACTAGATTTTTTTCCACTGGATTTTTTCTAGTAAGGTTTTAACGAGGCATATTATCTTTAATGAACATTCAAGGGGGAGTGTTATGAAACTATTATTTGTGGATGTCCATTTATTACTCCGCTATAGATAATTTTTCTGAAGAAGATTATCCATTTAGTACTCTATTGAAGTTTATCTACAAGCAGCTGATGTAGGCAGATTGCAAGCAACTCAATGAAATGATTGCAGCAGCTTCTTATTATACAGGCAGGTTGCGAGCAGCTCATGCAGACAGTTTACAAGCAGTTGAAGAAAAGCCTCGCAGCTGTTTTTTTTCTTCTATAAATAGAGGAGTTTTCAGTTCATTATATATATCAGTTTGAAAGTTGAATAAAATATCAATCTCTCTCTATACTTGTCTTCTGTTTATTTCTTTTATAGTCTTTATTTTATAACATTACTGACTATTTTTAATTTAAATGACTGAGTGAGCGATTATTCAGATTAATTTTTCTATTTGATTTTGATTACAATAATAACAATATACTCAGTGTGGTCCCACAAAGTGGGTCTAAAGGAGGGTATTGTATACGCATATTTTACCCCTACATTTAAGAAGACAGAAAGACTGTTTTCGATAGTCTCTCGGCTCAGAAAAAATAAAGGAAAGGACAATAACAAACAAATCAATCGAAAAATCAAAACGAAAATACAAGTTAACACTAGATAATACAATCCGAAAATTGAAATATATAATAAAATTTTTTGGGTGGTAAAGTAGCACGATCACAATGTACCTAAGTCTTTTATGTCATTAAGTTCTTTTAGATTTTAGCCATTTTGTTCCCTTTATGACTTGTCTTGTTGTGCACCACCAATTAATGTGTATTGTTGACAGCCGAAATAAACTTATATTAGTGGCCTCTCTTAGATTAAACACGTTGATTTAAGAGGTTTCAATTCTATATTTTATATACTTTTCTAATTAGTCCGGTTCCATTATCAAAAACCAATAAAATAAAAAATAAAATGAAATGGTAGCCAAAAGCAGAGGCGAATCCAGAAATTTTTTCAAGTGTATTCAGATTTGAAAGAAGTAAAAAAAAAATCCGATAAAAAGTGTTCAATATATATTATGTACATTTAAAATTTAATTATTTACTTATATACATACAATGATTTTCCCTAATTTTAACAAAAGATGGCTTTGCCCCCGGCCAAAAGTTATGTTATCGCAAAAAAATATTGTCGTCATAAATTATATGTATATTATACATCCAGTTGAACAGCTATTACGGTAAATATCAGGGTATTTATTCAAATTCTCTAACTTTCTGAAAAAGGAAAGGAGAGTGAAT
Source organism: Nicotiana tomentosiformis (assembly GCF_000390325.3). Taxonomy (NCBI): domain Eukaryota; kingdom Viridiplantae; phylum Streptophyta; class Magnoliopsida; order Solanales; family Solanaceae; genus Nicotiana; species Nicotiana tomentosiformis. The sequence continues at coordinate 132,811,039 of NC_090816.1, forward strand.
ATAAAACGACTTATACAGAAGCAAAATTAAAGATAAGGTTCGTAAATAACTTTATCCTTCTTCACAGTAAGGCTGAAAAATGCACGTTCCAAAATGGAAATTAAGATTTCTAATTTGGAAAAGCCACTTCACTCCAAAAAAAATAATAATAAAACAATATAAATCCCAAAAGTTTTTATATTGCAAGATCTGTCAGTATCTGAATACAGGCTTGGGTTCAAGCTTTCCGTATCAGTGTTTTATCCCAAATATAAAATATTCTGACCCGAATTTAGATTTAATCAGGCTTTAATACGGATATCGTATACCAAATAAAAACTATTCTCTATGTTCACTTTTATTTTTCTAATATTATAAAAATTAATTTTAACTTTTACTTGTCACTTTTAGCATATCAAGAGAAGATAATTTTATTTTCTTTTATACCCACAGTATTAATTATTTTAAATTATTTTTTAAAATTTATTAAAAATATACATCAGTTAATATGAATATCATGATAAATTATGTAATTTATTTATTATTTTTAAAGGGAATACAAAATTCATAGTTGATAAGTAAACTGAATGGCGGAAGTAATAAATATTATAGTAATACTTATCTAAAGGCAAGTGGGAGAAAAGAATTATTGCTCTGTCATCGACAAATATACTGACACGCCTTTACTATCCATCAATCATTCAATTATTCTTCGCTTTTGGAAAGAAAAAAAAGGGGGAGGGGGCCCCACAATCTTCATTTACGAAGCATAATTTATCAGTTTTTTTTAGTTCGTGCCAGAAAGTATTTATATTCGATAGCCAAATAAATATATAAAATTTTTATAATTTTTTTATATAACATACATAATATATATTATATATACAAAATAACAATAACAATAACAACGATCAATAAATCTCACTAATGGGGTCTGAGGAGGGTATTATGTATGGAGAGTGTAGATCTTACCCCTATCCAAAGTGAGTAGAGAAATTGTTTCCGAAAGACCTTCGACTCAAGAAATATATAAAAGTGAAGGGCGGCTATACAATGCCATTTTCCCTAATTTATCCACGAGGGTATTTGTAACGAGTCTATATATAATTTTCTAAGCTTATTTACGTTTTTGATAACCAATAAGTGATCGTTTTGCTTATATACGAGTTATACAACAATTATAACATAATATTTAACAATATAAAAATTAATAATTATTGTGTGTGAGTTTGATTTATTTTATTAAAAATGAGATACACTGTGCATAAACTAAAATAGATTCTTGACTTTAAATAATTTTTTTGTTTTCAATTATAACCTTGCTTTTATTGTAGCATTTTACCGCCTCTATTAGATGCTTTTTTAGTTCTCTAATTCTCTGGATCATTTTTATTTTTCGTAAAGTTTTTGAAACTGTATATAGAAACTTGTCGATCATTTAAGCTGATTTAAAATTTTCATTGCATTAGCAAAATTTAGTGCTATCCATGGGGAATCTTAGTAGCTCAATTAATTAGTTACTGAACGTTCACTTTTTCTTACTAAAAGACTTTAATAAAGGAGAAAAAAAATTTAAGTTATTTTTTTTTTTTCGGTTGAGAAAAGATTATAAAGGCAAAATTTGAGAAAACGAAGGGATGGACTAATTACAACGTATCAAAGATAACACAATATGGCACAACCCCTTGACTTTAACATGTTATTTTTGTATACGCATTGAAATTCCTATTTTTTTTTTATTTGGCACTATGTTTTATTGGGTATAATCATTTGGTATCCGAAACTACTGCAAGGGCGGAGCTAGATGGAAGGGGGTTCAGCCAAACCTCATTCACCGAAAATTACACCGTGTATATAAAATCAATTTATATATTATATATATATATATATATATATATATATATATATATATATATATATATATATATATATATTGGATGTTGACCCCTTAGCTTCTTTGTGCGTTACTTTTTTCATTTTTTAAATCTTGGTAAAATTCTGCTTCCGTCACTGCTAACTGGCGCAACTAATACGATTTCGCATCATATAAAACCCATTAAAGAAGAAGTACCTCCTATTAAAATATTTTTTATTCCAGTGCTCGAATCCGAAACACCTTATCAAGGACGTAGAATTTTATCCATGCTATCATAATCCTGAGTTGTTAATTATCATCGTTCATTATCAAAAAATACATATATTGCATGCAAGTTTCGAAAATCCTCTACCAATGGACACTTAACCAATATAACATTTTTTTTTCTCTTACGAATAAAAAGTTAGCGATTTTAATTCATGAACTATTGTTTGTTCAGCTCTTTGTTCATGTGTTATTCATCTTACAAAGTTGAACTTCAATTAAATCAAATGAGCGATTAATTTAGTGCTCAAACCAATTTTTTCGTAGTAAGAGTTGTCACATGCTTTGAAAGAAAAGAAGTCCAGCTCAAACATAGCAAATACTAAATACTCCTCAATAATTTTGGAGAGATCAAACTTTCTGTAAAAACGAGTCTATTTTACACGGTATAAGATCGAGGCCGCACTCCGAATAGTCTCCTGGATATCCTAAAACAACAATTTCCATGCTCTTCGAAGTAGTGTACTACTTCACCATCCGCAAACCTATATTTAGATACGGCTAAATAAAGATTGGGATGTTGTATAATAAACAATGCAGTTCAAGATTTCTTGACACCATAATCTTTCATTAACCATAACTTAAAAGTGCCCACCTTCGTATCGGAATCAGTACAATAAGCACAAAGCAGTCCTCCCAATACTGGTGGGATCTTTACACAAATAGTCAGACATATTTTTTATTTATTTTTTCTAGTCATATACATAGTTTATACATTGATTATACGTAATTATATATATAAATACATAAATTATTCATATATATTATACCTCCACTCGGTTTTTTTAGTTTAAGGGGTCGAGTGAACGACTATTTGAGTTAATTCTTAACTAGTGTAATGCCACATAGTGGGTAACACAAGTTGGAAGTGCAAAAGGCAAAGAACTCGAAAAAAACAACAAACAAGAAGAATATGGCAAAAAAGAAAATCTTTATTATTTTGGTCTTACAAAAATAATATCCAATCCATCCAAAAAGATGAAACACAAATTAAATAACATTATAAAGAACTAGAAGAAGCAAATTAAACAGAATTTTTTTTAGTTTCCATCATAAAAGAAACATACCTGATAGCTCAAGAAATAAGAAACTTCTTACAGGAAATTGGGTGAAGCAATGAAAACAGGCAAAGATAGTACAGTGCACATAAAAATACAACAACAAAAAAAAAAAAATGCAGTGTAATTTTACACGTGACGTCTGGGGAGGATAGTGTGGACACAAACTTTACCTCTACCCTGTGAAGTTAGAGAGGTTGTTTCCGATAGACCCTCGTTTTAAGAAACGCTAAATATGGAGCAATCAATAATAACAATAACAAGAGAAAAAAACAAAGACACTATGCGTAATAATAAAGATCTAAAAAAAGACGTACAAGAATACTACTAGCAATACTGATAAGAATGACAAGACATGAAATAACAAAGATTTAGAAACACGAAACTGTAAGAATAATACTAACACTACTGGTAAGAAATTGTGCACATAAGAATATAGAAGGAAGAGAGGGGAGGGTTAAACCAGCCCTACAACATTTTACATTTTCAAACCAATAATTACACGCCAATAAACTTTACAAGAATAAGCAAATACTAAATAAGTAAGTCCCCATCAAACATAAGCAAACACTAAATAAGTAATCTAGGTTAGATTAAAGTTATAAGAAATATCAAATTATGGTGGATGTCTACTCTTCCTTCATGATCTTTATCTCAAATGCTTAATGACATATTCAATGACATATTTTCTTCACTTTTCATGTCTGTATAAATGCTTTGTAATAGATAGGAAAATACATATAATTGAAGAAGAAATAAGAATCTCTTCTCTCTTTCTCCATATATCTCTTAGCTTGTTTTTTCTTGTTCCATATTGTTACTTTGAGTTATATTTTATAACACGTTATCAGCACGAAGTTCTAGCCAATTGGGTTGTTATGATGCGGCCAGTGCCAATAGCGTCATTTAATGTTAATAATATGGTAAGAACGATGACGGTATAAGGTAGACAACGCCAGCATATATTCGGCCATCACGGTTAGCCTTTTCTAATTAGTTTTCAAGTTTCTTTACACTTTGCTATTTATGTTTCCATACATGAACAAACTTGCTTTACGGAAAAGTTTTTCTTGAAAGTTTATCAAATTATGTATGGATTTTTGGTGTAAAGAACGATAAATATTTTTCCTATAACAAGTATTATGTTACTATGTGTTAATATTAAGAAACACGAAGTGAAGACTTTTGAGAGAGCACATATTTTTTCTTTCTATTTTATCACATATCTCTTCTATTATAAAGTGGGATAATTATCACAAAGGACACGTAGATTTTAATTGATTATGTGTTTTTCTATATTCGCTTGATACTTTTTATTTGATTGAGTTCAGTTAATGAAAGTTCGCTTATGCAAATTAAATTCAATTGCCACCAATAGTAAAAACCCGTCCCATAAGTCTAAAATAAGGCATGATATTACCGTGGAGGTATGAATGAATGTGGACGTGATAATAGACGAAATTATTATCCTCATCATTATGGTAATGAAAACAATAATGGCTCTCAAAATACTCCTTCACTTTGTAAAAGTGATGTTTGCCATTGATATGTCATGAGATTTTATAAAGCACGCATGGATTATTATGTTCCATTCCTGAAGTGAATGTAAAAATAATGTGATAATCATTATGAATACATATTCATTCTTGCAAGAATATGAACGTGCTAGTGGTAGTAAATATACCACACTCACCTCGAGAAGGGGGTTTGAGATGAAATAAGAAAATAATGTCATTATTATGGCATGAATGGTCATTGGTCACATACCTATTGTATGCCAAAATATTTTGACAATGTGATTATTAAAGGACAACAATAATGCAAGAAACAGATCTTGCATCTAATTTTGACCATGACCATAATGGTATAACTTTCTCTTTAAAAGAGATATTCACCATATAGATGTTGATGAATATATGGTAGTACAAAATTAATTGAAGGCTCTGGAAGAGCTACTATAACTCTGCCTAATGGAACAATACTTATCATAGAGAATACAATATTCTCCTCCAAGTCCAAGAGGAACTTGTTGAGTTTTAAAGATATCCGTCGAAATGGATTTCATATTAAGACAATAGATGAGAATAATATCGAATATCTCATTGTTACCAAGAATGTCTCTGGCCAGAAAAGGGTTATTGAGAAGTTCCCATCTTTATCTTTTGGCCTGTATTGGACAAGAATTAGTGCAATTGAGGCACATTCTATCGTAAATCAAAAGGTTACTGATTCCAATACTTTTGTACTTTGGCATGATCGATTGGGACATCCTGGATCAATTATGATGAGACGAATTATAGAAAACTCAAATAAGCATCCATTAAAGAATTTAAAGATTCTTTTAAATAATGATTTTTCTTGCACTTCTTGTTATCAAGGTAAGTTAATTATTAGACCATCACCAACAAAAGTTGGGATTGAGTCCACTGCATTTTTGAAACGTATACAAGGTGATATTTATAGACCTATTCACCCACCTAATGGGTCATTTAGGTATTTTATGGTCTTAATAGACGTATCCTCTAGATGGTCTGATATGTGCCTATTGTCATCTCGCAACCTGACATTTGCAAAATTAATGGCACAAATAATTCGATTACGGGCACAGTTTCCCGATAATCCAATTAAGTCTATTCAACTTGATAATGCTGCTGAGTTTTCATCCCAAATATTTAATGATTATTGCTTATCAATTGGGATAAAAGTGAAACATCCTCTAGCTCATGTTCACACTCAAAATGGCCTTGCAGAGTCTTTGATTAAACGTCTGCAAATGATAGCAAGACCGTTACTCATGAAAACAAAATTACCCTCCTCTGTTTGGGGTCATGCCATTTTGCATGCAGCAATGCTAATTCATCTCAAACCGATAAATTATTGTAAATATTCCCCGTTGCAATTAGTTTTGGGTCATGAACCTAATATATCCCCTTTAAGAATTTTTGGATGCGCTGTATATGTGCTTGTAGCACCGTCATATTGCACCAAGATGGGTCCCCAAAGAAGGTTAGGAATATATGTTGGGTTTGAATTGCCCTCCATTATTCGCTACCTCGAAACATTAACGGGAGATTTGTTCACTGCTCAATTTGTAAATTGTCGATTCGATGAGGTATTTTTCCCAAAATAAGGGGGAGAAATTGGTGAAATCAAACGGAAAATTTCGTGAAAAAATCCATCATTGTCTCATCTTGATCCACGTGCCTCTATTTATGAAAAGGAGGAGCAAAGGATTATCCATTTGCAGAAAATAGCAAATCAAATGTCATATGCATTTACGGATTTGAAAAGGATAACGAAATCACATATCCTTACAGAGAATGTTCCAATCCGTATTGATATCCATGTTGAAAAATCTTCTAATGTCATAGCTAATGAGTCAAAAGCACGCCTAAAGCGTGGCAGGCCATTGGGTTCTAAGGATCGAAATCCTAGAAAAAGGAAAATAAATGATCAAGATGACACTACGAAAGAGTCTCATAAAGAAACCCATGATTTAACCAATCCTAAAATTCATGAGGATATCGATGAGCCTGAGACTCAAGAAAATAAGGAACTATCAATAAATCCAATCGATATTGAGACAAATTTGAATTGATTGAATATAGTGGTAGATTATGTCTTTGCATACAATGTTGCATCTAGCATTATGCAAGATAATGAGGATCTTGAACCTCAATCTGTTGGAGAATGTCGACAAAGACGTGATTGGCCAAAATGGCAAGAAGCAATCCAATCTGAGTTGGATTCACTTGCAAAACGTGAAGTTTTTGGGTCCATAGTCCAAACACCTAATGGTGTTAAAACTGTTGGCTATAATGAGTCTTTGTACGTAAAAGAAGTGAGAAAAATGAGGTACAAGGATATAAGGCATGCCTTGTTGCACAAGGATTTTCACACAGGCCTGGTGTCGATTATGAAGAGACGTATTCTCCTGTTATGGATGCTATAACGTTCTGTTATCTCATTAGTTTTGTTGTCCATGAAAAGTTTGACATGCATTTAATGGGTGTGGTTACAGCCTACCTGTACGACTCACTTGATAATTAGATATACATGAAAATTCCTGAGGGATTTAAAATGCCTGACGTATATAATTCAAAGTTCAAGGAAATATTTTCAATCAAATTGCAAAGATCTTTGTATGGTCTAAAGCAATCAGGAAGAATGTGGTATAACCGCCTTAGTGAATATTTATTAAAGGAAGGTTATATAAATTATTCCATTTGTCCATGTGTTTTTATAAAGAAAATAACACTAGAGTTTGTTGTACTTGCCGTATATGTTGATGACATAAACTTTATTGGAACTCCTACAGAACTCCAAAAGGCAATTGATTATTTAAAGATGGAATTCGAGATAAAAGATCTCGGAAAGACAAAATTATGTCTCGGTTTGCAAATTGAACATTTGGCAAACGAGATTTTTGTTCATCAATCTGCCTACATAGAAAAGGTATTGAAACAGTTTTACATAGATGGAGCACATTTATTAAGTACTCCGATGGTTGTTCGATCACTTGATGTGAATAAGGACTCGTTCCGACCTCAAGAAAAGAATGAAAAGCTTCTTGATCCTGAAATACCATATCAAAGTGCAATTGGTGCACTAATGTATCTTTCTAATACTACAAGGCCTGACATAACTTTTTCAGTTAATGTCTTAGCAAGATATAACTCTACTCCTACAAGGAGACATTGGAATGGAATCAAACACATATTGCGGTATCTAAAAGGGACTACCGATATGGGCTTATTTTATGGCAATGATTGCAGTCCCGATCTTGTGGGTTATGCCGATGCTGGGTATTTATCTAACCCACACAAGGCTCGATCTCAAACTGGCTATGTGTTTACATATGGAGGCACTGCAATATCTCGGCGATCGACTAAGCAATCAATTGTGGCTACTTCATCTAATCATGCTGAGATAATTGCTTTTCATGAAGCAAGTCGAAAATGTGTATGGTTGAGATCTGTAATACACCTAATTCGAGATAAATGTGGTTTGAAGTGTGACAAACTACCCACAATTTTGTATGAAGACAATGCAACATGCATAACTCAATTGAAGGGAGGATTCATAAAAGGAGATAGAACAAAACACATATCACCAAAGTTATTTTGCACACATGATCTTCAAAAGAATGGTGATATCAGTGTGCAACAGATCCGTTCAAGTGATAATATGACTGATTTATTCACCAAATCTCTACCGACGTCAACCTTCAAGAAACTAGTGTACAAGATTGGGATGCGAAGGCTCAAGGATGTGAATTGATGCTCTCATCAGGGGGAGTTAATACGCGGTGTACTCTTTTTCTCTTACAAGGGTTTGTCCCACTGATTTTTCCTTGCAAGGTTTTTAATGAGGCAACCAAAAAGCGTATTCCTAAACATGTGTACTCTTTTTCCTTCACTGGGATTTTTTTTCCTAATAAGGTTTTAACGAGACACATTATCTATGGACATCCAAGAGGGAGTATTATAAGAAATATCAAATTATGGTGGATGTCTACTCTTCCTCCATGATCTTCATCTCAAATGTTTAATGACATATTCAATGACATATTTTCTTCACTTTTCATACCTATATAAAGGCCTTGTAATAGATAGGAAAATACACACAATTGAAGAAGAAATAAGAATCTTTTCTCTCTTTCTCCAAATATCATTAGTTTGTTTTTTCTTGTTTCATATTGTTACTTTGAGTTATATTTTATAATACTTTCCATAAAAGCGAATACTTGTTGCACAACATGAGATGAGGCCACGCTCCGAATGGTCCCTTGGATGTCCTAAAACTATTATTTTAACCTTTTTGAAATAGAGTAGCAGTTCATCATCCCCAAACCTATATCTTGGTATGATTAAATAAAGATAAGGCTCTGTTATAGTAAACAATGCAGTCCAAGATTCCTTGATACCATAGTCTTTGGCTACCCATGACTTAAAAGTTCCCACCTTCGTATTCCGTTCAGTACAATAAGTACAAAGCAGTCCTCCCAATACTGAAACGCCACATGTTGCGTAATGCATATTGGGAATACCACCAATACAATTATCTGGCAACGGTATCTCTCCCTACACTTCATTTGATATACTAAATGTAACCATAGAATAATTAAATGATTTATCGCCACCAATCCAATGAAACGCTCCATGAAAAAATGCCAAAGAGTCCTTACCAGAAAACCTATCTCGAAGGCAACGAGGACGTTGATTAATTTTTCTCCACAAACCACTCTTCAGTTCAAGAATTTCATAAGGTGTTTTGCGAATGCGACCCGACTTCTCAATCTTAAGAATCTTATAGTCATCACTAGCTCATATCCCATTCCATAAGTGCAAGAAGTCGTTCGAAATTCAGGATTAGGGAGTACTATTGATTGCCCTGTGGATGGGTTCCACAGCAAAAGTTCACTATGAGTCCAAAGCAGAAACAAACCATCGCAACAACATAATATTACGTACATCCGTTTATTATGTGAAGGGCAATCAAGCTTTTGTACATCTTCACTCGATTGAACCAATGATAAAAAAGAAGAATAGAACGAAGTCGTACCATCCTGAGTGCAAATTCGGCTAATAAGAATTTTTTTAGAATTTTGGTTATCCTTGGCACGATTGAAATGCTTCGTCGCAAAGTACGGTCCAGAGATTAACGTCTTCCAATATTTTGAAGCACAACTGAACCGAAGAAGAGACTGCACTGGTAACATGCTGAGAACGTCCATAATTATTTCCTCTGAAGGTGGATTTCCACAGCCTAGATCGGACAAGACAAGTGCTTTAGTATATATATATGTGTGTGTGTGTGTGTATGTGTGTATGATAACCAGGAACAAATATCAAAGAAGAAAGCTATAACAAATACAAAACAGAACAGGTTTTCAAGTGCCAATACTAACTGATGTTCCAACGTAAGAAAACTAGTGGATCAATTACCAAAGTAGAGTTTCAGCATTGATCTAGTGATTATGTTTTATTAGTAAGTACTACAATTATTTAATACTTAGTCAAAGGACAGAAAGAATCTGAAGTCCCTGTACAAACAAATGACTGCTAAAATCCTTATCAAACTGAGGACAAGGAATAATCTTTGCACCTTCTCTCTCTAAGGGATAAACGGACTTCCAAACACGAAAATGTGGATAAAGAAAAATATAGGCTAATGATGATTTATTGAATCATATTAACATCTGAGAATATTATGCAATTTATAAAAGGAACATTTAACCAAATAATTAGCATATCATCGTATAACTAATTAACAAGAAAATGAAGACAAATAATTGATATACTTACAGCATTGTATAAGTCTGTCATTTCTTCACGTGAAACAATATTATCAACTTTTCTGGCAGGAGCAGCAGGATTTGCAGAAGCATTGTGCAGGGCTTTCCATTCATCACATGAACAGATAGGCGGAGCACGATTTCTTTTTCGTCGAGGAAATAGAGCACCAATGCTTTTGGAAACAATAGGAAATAGAACATCAATGGTTATGAAAGTAATTGCTGAAGCTACTTGAAATGACAAGCCTAAGCTATTGTCGCGTTGATCTCCTACATAATTCATATTGTCGTCTGCGTAAATTAGTGGATGATGTTAGAACAAATAAATGAACATGTATGTAAATGAATCATTAGTCATGCTGCATACATCGAAGCCAGATGCACAATTCTTTGTTTATGAAGCACTACCATAAAAATATTAACTACGAATAAAATAAACCGAAATAGAAGATTTTTTTTTTGTTTGTAAGAGCGGAAACCCGCAGCCGCTATAACCTCTGCCCTTCGGGTGAGCACTTTGTGCGCACTGGGTAAACCTCCCATGTGTAATAGCCTGCAAACCACACAAGGGAGGTAAACCGCACTAGGCAAGCCCTATGCGACAGGCTCAACCCAGAAAGCATTGAAGGGGGAATCGATCCCAGGTCATCCATATGGATAACCGCTCTCCAAACCAACTGGGCAACCCTGAAGGGCGACCGAAATAGAAGATTACTAGAACATAAAGAAAAGAAAATTGAATAATAGAAACAAGTAAAGTTCAATAGCCATGCCTCTGGATTATTAAAAACCTAATGATCTACATTTTATTAATTAATGAGATATATCACACAAATGATTTCTTTTTATAGGCATAAGTTTTAAATATATATATATAGAGAGGGGGGTCAGTGCAAGAAAGGTAAAGGGAAAAGAACATATTCATCCGCCAATAGCAATAATATTATTGGAATCATATTAACCATTGCCAAAAATAGGAAAAAAACAGTTCTACTGTAATGTTTTTTAAAATTTTGGAAGATATACCAAAAGCTTAGAGGTGATTATGTCAAAGTTCCATTGCTTTTTAACTTTCACCTGAGCTGACACACATAACTTAGAACTCCACGTTTTCAGAATGTTTCCAAAATTTAGGTGTTAATGTTACCAGAATTGCATTGTAGAGCGCAGAAAATGATTTTAAAATTATACATGCAGCGACTTAAATGCCATTCTTTATAACTCAGTAATGCTACTTCTCTAGGACATGCGCTCGTGCACACACACAGTGTAAGCTATATATGCTATGATCGCCTTTCCCTTCAGAGTAAATTAAGCAGTGATTGTCTTTTTTTCTCCTTGAGATAAAGCTAAGCTGTGATTATCTATGTCAATTATTTGATTCAACTTAGCTTCACACAACAAATAAATCACTCATGTGGGTGGACTAGTGAAGTTGGAACGACAAAACTAGGTGATTCCTTCCCACCCGTCGACAGTGGCGGACCCAGGATTTTGTGCAAGCGAGTTCAATCTTAGAAGTACATAACTTTAGTCGTAAAATAGTAGTTGTCAAGTGGGTTCAAATAAAATATTTATACAAAATTTACGCAGCTTTAATCCTAATTTATACATATACACAGTATTATTTTTTGATAAAGCGGGTTCAGTTGAACCCGCTTGCCACCACGTGCGTCTGCCACTGCCCGTCGAAGCCTAGTGCACAGTGAGATTTGACACAAAAGGGGACTTTTTGAAGTAAGTCTTAAAACTTGGGATATTTACACTAATAGTCGGTCATATTCATTATTTATTTTTTCTTATCACATACATATATTATACACATATATACATAAATTATGTATATATTATACGTCTACCGGCTATTTTTAATTTAAGTGATTAGATGAGCGGCTGTTTGTGTTAATCTTTGTCCCCCGAATTAATAATATTATAGAAATATCCCCCATATATACAGACGCACCTTTAATCAGAATAAAAATACCCTTAGAGTTGAGCGATAAAAGTGGCGACAAGAGCAACCAAAATCAATGAATTGTGCCATGTACAAGTTATGACAAACTGGTAGGACTTTATATTGTATACAACCTAGCTATCATGTTTCATAATATATCATCTCTAACAGGTTGTCATTACTCCAAATCTACAAACAAAGAATAGGAAAAAATATGTTTCAGAAGGAAAAAAGAGACGAAACGTAGGTTATAGGTGCGATGACCCAAAATATTATTTTTAAATTTAATAATTAATTCTGTATTCTAAGACCTCGAAAATTACTATTTATCATTTCTCGACTTGCGTGCGCAGTCCGTAAAATTGTCCGGAAAGTTTTTATGTGAAAAATGGATTAAAATGTGAATTAGAGCTTTAAAACTCAACTGAGTTGACTTTGATCAACATTTTGAGCAAACGGACTCGGATTAGTATTTTGATAGTTTCGATAGGTCCGTATCGTGATTTGGGACTTGGGTGTATTCCCGGAATCAAATTCTGAGGTCCCTAACCCGAGATATAAAATTTTGATGAAAAATTAAAAGTTTAAGTTCATATAGTGACCGAATGTCGAATTATGTGCAAACGACCCCGGAATAGAATTCTGATAATTCCAACAGCTCCGTATGATGATTTTAGACTTAGGAGCGTGATCGTAATTTTATTTGGAAGTCCGTAGTGAAATTAGGCTTGAAATGGCTTAAACAAGAATTTAAGTTTGGAAGTTTGACCAGGGAGTTGACTTTCTGATACCGGAGTCGGAATACGGTTTCGAAAATTTTTATAGATCCGTTATGTCATTTATGACTTGTGTGTGCAAAATTTGAGGTCAATCAGACTTGATTTGATAGGTTTCGACATCGAATGTAGAAGTTGGAAATTTTAAGTTTCATTAAGCTTGAATTGGAGCATAATTCGTGATTTTAGCGTCGTTTTATGTGATTTGAGGTTTCAAATAAGTTCATATGATATTTTATAACTTGTTGGTATATTTGGTTGAGGATCCCGAGGGCCTTGGGTGAGTTTTGGATGGTTAACGGATTAAAAGTTGGACTTAAAAATAGCTGCTGCAATTTTTCTCTTCTGCTGGAAATTCTGGGCTGTGATCGAGCCCAAGATCGAGGCCTATGATTAGACTCCATGATCGGACTCCGTGATCGAACTCCATGATCTAACTCCATGATCGGACTCCTTGATCGAGGTCAGCCTCGACCGATATGTAAGTTATAAAAACAGGGGCATTCGTCCCATTTGCCATTTTTGACGAACTTGAGCTTGAGTAGAGGCGACTTTTGACAGATTTTCAAGGAAAGATATTGGGGTAAGTGATTCCAACTCGGATTTGGTCTATATACACAAATATATCATTATTTTCACCATTTAATTAGTGTTTTGAGATTGAAATTTGGAAATTTTTTGAAATCTCATAAAAACGAATTTTCGAGATTTCGGTAACGATTCAGAGTTGAATTTGAGTGAAATTGGTATGGTTGGACTCATAATTGAATGGGTTATCTGATTTCGTAATTTTTACTAGATTTCGAGACGTGGGTCCCATGGACGAATGTTGCTAATTGTAGGGGGTTACGTATGCACGGAGTGACGAGAGTCCATGCGTAGCTACTATAAATGCTAAAGTCCGAGTAGTTTAGGACTCAAAACATGAATTACTTGTGTAAATTATATTCTTTGTTTAATTAATATTACTTGATATAAATATATATATATATATATATATATATATATATATATATATATATATATATATATATATATATATATATATATATATATATATATATTGTGAACTGTTAGATAAAAATATTAAAGGATGAAAATCTCATATACTTGATTTTCTGTTTAAATTAATTAATTGTTAAGAGAAATTATTCTTCCTCTCGAATTTATCTTATAACAAATATACTCTCCTTCCGGAGGTACATAAGAAAATATCCTCCTTTCTTGTGGAGCGGGCCGAACGCCTCGGCAGGATAGATGCATCTATGGATCGTGCCGCACGTCCCTCGGCAGTGTACACGATACTCTGGATCGGGCCGTACGACCTCGGCATAAATCGTGCTTAATAATAATAATAATTACACGATACTTGGACAGTTTATTGTAGCTTGTAAAGCTATTTGATAAATTGGAAATTTATTAAAATTGAGTTGCAGCTTGTAAAACTATTTGATAAATTGGAAATTTTATTGAAATTGAAGGATTTAATTAATAGATTGGAAATTGTTACATTTGAAGGATTTTTATTATTTCTGCTAATTGAATAAAATTATTGTTAACTCTCTGAATCATGCTGATTTGAATAATTATAATTTATTCCATTTATTATTGTTGACCCTTAGTGAGTGTCAAAGTCGGCCATCTCGTCTCTACCACTTCGAGATTAGGCTTGATACTTACTGGGTACACGTTGTTTACGTACTCATACTACACTTGCTGCACTTTTTGTGCAGGATCTGAGACAGATACTAGTGGAGGACCTATCATCGCACATCCTCGTTATCCGGGGGAATAGTGATGAGCTGCCTTTTGAGCCGTCCTGCAGCTACCAGTGCCTTTTCTTGTATTTTTTTTAATTCTGTCTATTTTTATTTTAGACAGTATTTGGAGTTTTGTATAATCTACTAGATGCTCATACAGTTGTGACACTAGGTCTTGGCACACACATTGGTAGAATTTGGTGCCTTATTATTTTTCTTGGATTTAAATTTTATCGATATATGTTTAATTTATTAGTTGGCTTGCCTAGCTATAGTGTTGGGCGCCATCACGACCTATAGGTGAAATTGGGTCGTGACAACATGGTAACAGAGCACTAGGTTCACGTAGGTCTCACAAGTTATGAGCAGACCTAATAGAGTCTTGCGGATCGGTACAGAGACGTCTGTACTTATCTTCGAGTGGCTATAGGGTGTTAGGAAACTACCTTTCTTCATATTCTATCGTGCAATTGAGGTATTACTAATTATCTTTCTCTTATTGTCTCACAGATGGTGAGAACGCGCTCTAGTGAGGTTTCAGACCAGGGAAGAGCTACTCCCCCTAGTTGCTAGAGGCCGAGGCAGAGGCCGAGGGAGGGCTCCAGCCCGTGGTAGGGGGCGAGGACGTCCCAAGACTATTCTAGTTATGCCGCTAGTGGGTCCAACAGAGAACCCTATTGTTGAGGAACAGGGTGAGATGTATGTGGCAGAGCCAGCTCCGGTGGATTTCAAATCTGCACCAAGATTCCAGGATGTCATATGTTGTATGGTGCGGTTCATGGACAATATGACTCAGGCCGGTTTATTTTCGGCAGACCCATCCACATCTCAGGCGGACGGGGGAGCATAGACCCCTACCGCGCAGGTTCATGGACAGGCAGCTGTTGTATATCAGACGCAGGGTGCACTACCTGTGGGTAGAGCCCAGCCAGTGGCAGCAGCTACACCTGAGCCCAGGCCAGCTGCAGCCGCTGATCCGCAGAAACTATTGGACAGATGAACTACATCCTTCTGTCTTTGGGGGTGAGCGACATAAGGATCCCCAGGACTTCATTGATCGGTGCAAGGATAGACTGTACAACATGAGGATATTGGAGTCTCATGGGGTAGACTTTGCTACTTTTCAGCTAGAGGGCAGAGCCCGTAGATGGTGGCAGTTTTATGTTCTTGGCAGACGAGCAAATTCTCCTCCCATGACTTGGGACAGGTTCACCCGTATCTTCCTGGACAGGTATATTCCACCCTCCCAGAGGGAAGGGTTGAGGTTTCAGTTTGAGCAGCTCCAGCAGGGTCAGATGTCAGTGACCGATTATGAGGTGAGGTTTTCTGAGTTATCTCGCCATGTACTTATGATACTCCCAACTGAGGAGGAGAGAGTGCGGAGGTTTGTTGCGGGCTTACATACTGGCATTCAGGCCACTATGGCTCGAGAAGTTGAGATGGGTACTTCTTATGAGCTAGTCATGGAGATAGCCCGCAGGATTGAGGGTGTACGTCAGCGGAGCCGAGAGCAGGTTATGAGAGATAAGCAGTTTAGGTATTTTGCAGAGTTCAGAGGTGCTCCGTCTGGGGGCAGAGGTCAGTTCGTGAGAGGGCAGTCTAGCAGACCCCCATATCCAGCACCACCGCATCCTCGGAGTGCTCCAGTGGGACCTTATTTCAGTGCTATACCAGAGAGTTCTTATCTCCCACCAGCTATTCAGGGTCCTCCCAGTGGGTATTCAGTTCCCCAAGGCCAGACTCTTAGTCAGCAGCCCATCGCACCGAAGAGTTGTTATGAGTGCGGGGATCCCAGTCACATACGGAGATTTTGCCTAGGCTTTGGGGTAAGCTAGTGCAAAAGGGTCAGCAGCCTATGATTACTGAACCAGTTGCCCCACCAGTTATCCGACCACCAAGAGGTGGAGGACAGGTGGGTAGGGGCCGTCCTAGAGGTGGAGGTCAGCCAGGCGGAGGCCAGCTAGTTGGTGCTCCAGATCGGTTCTATGCTTTTCCGACCAGACCAGATGCAGAGGCCTCAGATGCCGTGATTACATGTATTATTTCTGTTTGCGGCAAAGATGCCTTAGTATTATTTGATCCAGGATCTACGTATTCATATGTGTCATCTCTATTTGCTCTATTCCTGGGTATTTCTCGTGAGTCCTTGAGTACTCATGTGTATGTGTCCACTCTTGTAGGCGATTATGTTATTGTGAACCGGATCTATCGGTCCTGTATTATTACATTTTGTGGTTATGAAACTAGAGCAGATCTCTTATTACTTGATATGACCGATTTTGAAATTATTCTGGGCATGAACTAGTTATCTCCATATCATGCTATTCTAGATTGTCATGCCAAGACTGTTACCTTGGCTATTCCAGCATTACCTAAGCTGAAGTGGAATGGTTCATTTGTTAGTTCATTTAATCGAGTTATTTCTTTTATAAAGGCTCAACATATGGTTGAGAAAGGTTGCTTGGCTTATCTGGCGTATGTTCGGGATACTACTGGAAAAACTCCGGCTATTGAATCAGTGCCTGTAGTTAGGGAGTTCTCCGATGTATTTCCTTCAGATTTTCCAGGTAAGCCACCTGATCGTGATATTGATTTCTGTATTGACTTGGCTCCAGATACTCAGCCTATATCTATCCCACCGTATCGTATGGCCTCTAAAGAATTGAAAGAATTGAAAGAACAACTTGAGGAGTTACTAGCCAAAGGGTTTGTCAGATCGAGTGTATCGCCTTGGGGTGCACCGGTATTATTTGTGAAGAAGAAGGATGGAACAATGCGGATATGTATTGATTATCGCCAATTGAACAAAGTCACTATTAAGAACAAGTACTCGTTGTCGCGTATTGATAATCTATTTGACCGGTTGCATGGGTGCTAAGGTGTTCTCTAAGATCGACTTGAGGTCGGGGTACCATCAGTTGAAGATTCGGGATTCGGATGTTCCGAAGACTGCTTTCCGGACTAGATATGGTCATTATGAGTTTCTGGTGATGTCCTTCGGTTTAAGTAACGCTCCGACAGCGTCTATAGATTTTTCATCTATTACAGCACCTTTGACCAAATAAACCCAGAAGGGTGCTCCGTTCTGATGGTCCAATGATTGTGAGGTGAGATTTTAGAAGCTCAAGACAACATTGACTACAACACTAGTGTTAGTGTTGCCTTCTGGTTCGGGGATGTATACAGTGTATTGCGACGCTTCACGCGTTGGTTTGGGTTGTGTATTGATGCAGGAAGGGCGAGTTATTGCATATGCTTCACGTTAACTGAAGCCCCACGAGAAGAATTATCCAGTACATGATTTGGAGGCATTATCTTTATGGGGTGTCTTGTGAAGTTTACACTGATCATCGCAGTTTGCAACATTTGTTCAAGCAAAGGGACCTAAATCTGGGACAACGCAGATGGCTTGAGTTACTAAAAGATTATGATATTACTATCCTGTATCATCCGGGCAAAGCAAATGTGGTTGCAGACGCCTTGAGTAGAAAGGCGGAGAGTATGGGTAGTTTGGCTTTCATTTCAGCAGAGGAGAGGCCATTGGCTTCAGATATTTAGCCCTTGGCCAACAGGCTTGTGCGGCTGGATATTTCAGAGCCCAGCCGAGTTCTTGCATGTATTGTAGCTCAGTCTTCACTATTTGAATAGATCAAGGCTCGCCAGTATGATGATCCACACTTAATGGTTCTTCGAGAAACGGTACTACGGGGTGGTGCCAAGGAAGTTACTATTGGAGCGGATGGCGTTCTGCGACTCCAGGATCGTCTATGTGTCCCTAATGTGGATGGACTGAGGAAATATATCCTAGAAGAGGCACACCGTTCTCGGTATTCTATTCATCCAGGTGCTACGAAGATGTATCGTGACCTGAGGCAGCATTATTGGTGGCGACGAATGAAAAAGGACATTGGTGAGCATATAGCTAGGTGTCTAAATTGTCAGCAAGTTAAATATGAGCACCAGAGGCGAGGTGGCCTTCTTCAGCAGATGACTATACCAGAGTGAAAATGGGAACGCATCACTATGGACTTTGTAGTTGGGTTGCCGCGGACCTTGCGGGAGTTTGATGCAGTTTGGGTCATTGTTGACAGGTTGACCAAGTCGGTACATTTCATTCCGGTTGTGACTACGTATACTTCAGAGAGGTTGGCCCAAATTTATATTCAGGAGATAGTTCGGTTGCACGGTGTGAGCATGATTCACAAAGTTACCAATAATTTTATTCAATTAGCAGAAATAATAAAAATCCTTCAAATGTAACAATTTCCAATCTTTTAATTAAATCCTTCAATTTCAATAAAATTTTCAATTTATCAAATAGCTTTACAAGCTGCAATTCAATTTCAATAAATTTTCAATTTATCAAATAGCTTTACAAGCTGCAATAAACTGTCCAAGTATCGTGTAATTATTATTATTATTAAGCACGGTTTCTGCTGAGGTCGTACGACCCGATCCAAAGTATCGTGTACACTGCCGAGGGACGTGCGGCACGATCCATAGATGCATCTATCCTGCCGAGGTGTTCGGCCCGCTCCACAAGAAAGGAGGATATTTTCTTATGTACCTCCGGAAGGAGAGTATATTTATTATAAGATAAATTCGGGAGGAAGAATAATTTCTCTTAACAATTAATTAATTTAAACAGAAAATTAAGTATATGAGATTTTCATCCTTTAATATTTTTATCTAACAACACACATATATATATATATATATATATATATATATATATATATATATATATATATATATATATATATATATATATATATATATATATATATATAATATTAATTAAACAAAGAATATAATTTACACAAGTAATTCATGCTTTGAGTCCTAAACTACCCGGACTTTAGCATTAATAGTATCTACGCATGGACTCTCGTCACCTCGTGCGTATGTAGCCCCCCATAATTAGCAACAATTATTTAATTTAATCACCTATGAGGTAATTTCCCCCTCATAAGATTAGACAAGAGATTTAACTCAATTTGCTCCAATTTAATCCACTAGAAGGCCCTTTCCTCGATTATCCAACTTTGATTGGCTCGAATCTAACCAAAAATAATTCGATACAATCAATAAAATTTATAGGAATCAATTATATAAGAAAATACTACATTTTCAATAAAAATCCCGAAATTAATTAAAAATTCGTCAGTGGGGGCCATGTCTCGGAATCCGGCGAAAGTTACGAAATCAAATAACCCATTCAATTACGAGTCCAACCATACCAATTTTACTCAAATCCTACTCCGAATCGATACCGAAATCTCGAAAATGCGTTTCTATGAGATTTCAAAATTTTTCCAAATTTCAATCTCAAAACACTAATTAAATGGTGAAAACAATGATATATTTGTGTATATAGACCAAATCCGAGTTGGAATCACTTATCCCAATGTCTTTCCTTGAAAATCTGTCAAAAGTCGCCTCTCCTCAAGCTCAAGTTCGTCAAAATGACAAATGAGACGAATGCCCCTGTTTTTATAACTTACATATCTATCGAGGTTGACCTCGATCTTGGACCTCGATCATGGAGTCCGATCATGGACCTCGATCTTGGGCTCGATCACAGCCCAGAATTTCCAACAGAAGAGAAAATTTGTAGCAGATGTTTTTAACTCCAACTTTTGATCCGTTAACCATCCGAAACTCACCCGAGGCCCCCGGGACCTCAACCAAATATACCAACAAGTCCTAAAACATCATACGAACTTATTTGAAACCTCAAATCACATAAAACGACGCTAAAACCACGAATTGTGCTCCAATTCAAGCTTAATGAAACTTAAAATTTCCAACTTCTACATTCGATGTCGAAACCTATCAAATCAAGTCCGATTGACCTCAAATTTTGCACACACAAGTCATAAATGACATAACAGAGCTACAAAAATTTTCGGAACTGTATTCCGACTCCGGTCAAACTTGCAAACTTAAATTCTTGTTTTAGCCATTTCAAGCTTAATTTCACTACGGACTTCCAAATAAAATTTTGATCACGCTCCTAAGTCCAAAATCACCATACGGAGCTGTTGGAATCATCAAAATTCTATTCCGGGGTCGTTTGCACATAATTCAAAATCCGTCCACTATTTGAACTTAAACTTTTAATTTTTCATCAAAATTTCATATCTCGGGCTAGGGACCTCGAAATTTGATTCCGGGCATACGCCCAAGTCCCAAATCACGTTACGGACCTACTGGAACTATCAAAATACTGATCCGAGTTCATTTGCTCAAAATATTGTTCAAAGTCAACTCAGTTGAGTTCTAAAGCTATAATTCACATTTTAATCTATTTTTCACATAAAAACTTTCTGAAAAATTTTACGGACTGTGCACGCAAATTGAGGAATGATAAATAGTGCTTTTTGAGGTTTTAGAACATAAAATTAATTATTAAATTTAAAGATGATATTTTTGGGTTATCGCATTCACCACCTCTAAAACAAACGTTCGTCCGCGAAAGGGTTTAGAATTATACCTGAAGTGCTGAATAAGTGTGGATATCTGCTCCACATGTTTTCCTCGGCCTCCCAAGTCACTTCCTCGACTAGTTGGCCCCTCTACTGGACTTTTACTACAGAAATCCTCTTGGACCTTAACTGGCGAACCTGTTTATCAACAATGGCAACTGGCTTCTCTTCATAACCCAAGCTATTATCTAGCTGAACTGTGCTGAAGTCTAACACATATGATAGGTCGGCATGATACTTCCGGAGCATAGATACACGGAAAACTGGATGAACTCCCGATAGGCTGGGAGGCAATGCAAGCTCATAAGCAACAACACCTCAAATGGGCCTATAAACCTCGGGCTCAACTTGCCCTTCTTCGCGAATCTCATGATTCCCTTCATCGAAGAAACCTTCAAGAGAACTTTTTCACCCATCATAAATGATAAATCTTGCGCTTTCTGATCTGTGTAACTCTTCTGTCTGGACTGTACGAAGTCACTCGTGAATCAACTTTACCTTTTCCAAGGCATCTTTCACCAAATCAGTACCATATAATTTAGCATCACCAGGCTCAAACCATCCGATGGGCGAATGGTATCGCCGACCATATAAAGCCATCTCGATATTGGATTGGTAACTGTTATTATAAGCGAACTCGGCAAAAGGCAAGAAACGATCCCACTGACCTCCAACGTCAATCACACATGCCCTGAGCATATCCTCCAAAATCTGAATTATCCACTCTGACTGCCCGTCGGTCTGCGGATGAAAGATTGTGATCCATGTCCAGATAAACTCGTTACAATACAAATAAGTAAGGCAAGTCCATGCCCTAGAAAAATCCATCCCATATATATATATATATATATAAAAGCAGTAAGTAAGGCAACTCCATGCCTTGGGAAGTCCATCCCGAATATATATGATCATCTACGCTCACTGGGGGAGTGTACAGACTCCGGAGGGGCTCCTTCAGCCCAAACGTAATACAAAGCCAATATGGCATACTGCATGTGAGCAGTCCCGATCCGTATAGTAACAAAGCCTATAAGGCCTACTGTAGGCGGGCAGCCCCGATCCATGAAATAGTAAAGCCTATAAGGCCTGCTGCAGGCGGACAACCCCGATCCATATAATAATAACGTATAAAGCCATTATGGCCTGCTGCGTCGCGCAACTCAATCCCATAAATATCCTCACAATGGACAAATATTATTGAGTGTG
Organism: Nicotiana tomentosiformis; assembly: GCF_000390325.3. Classification (NCBI taxonomy): domain Eukaryota; kingdom Viridiplantae; phylum Streptophyta; class Magnoliopsida; order Solanales; family Solanaceae; genus Nicotiana; species Nicotiana tomentosiformis. Next base: position 132,833,697 of record NC_090816.1, read on the forward strand.
AAATGTATATTTTTGAACAATTAATTCAACAGCAATACGACCCCATGGATCCCAAAATATTGGCACGTAGCCTGAACATGATCTTTAATAGGAAACTCAGCTCAATTTCTCTAACACGTGGAAAATGTTCAGATAATAACATGATTCATTAATCTTACAACTGCATAAGATTTATTCAAGACACAATTTATATGGTGCACGTCCACATGCTCGTCACCTATCGTGTGCGTCACCTCCAAATAATTTATACCATACCAAATTCGGGGATTCATACCCACATAATCAAGGGTTCTATTCCCTCAAGTCAAGGTTAACCACGACACTTACCGCATTTCGCAATTTCAAGTGATCACTCAACCACAACTTTTCCTTTCGAGTTAGTCTCCAAACCTATCAAATTATTGGCCAACAATTCAATGGGATCTTTAGAAATTATTCATAATTTGAAAGATAATTAATTTAAGTCATTTTTGGAAATGTCAACCAAAGGTCAAAGTGGGGCCCACTTTTCGGAACCCAACGAAAAATCACTGAATCTGGACACCCGTTCTGATACTAGTTCAACCATACTAAAATTATCGAATTCCGACATCGAATTGTCTTTCAAATCCTATATTTTTTGTTTTTGGAAAGTTTTAAAAAATTACTGATTTCTTCCATCTAAATTCGAAATAAACGAAGAATATAAACATGGATTTATGAAATATAATCACTTTCAGATATAGAACACTTACCCAAGTCGAATTCGTGAAAAACTCCCTTTGGAATCGCCCAAATCCGAGACTCAAAACTCAAAAATGAGTAAAAATGGCTAACACCCGATTTTATGTATTCTGTCCAGCATTTTCGTATCTGCGGACTAAATATCCGCATCTACGAGGTCGCATTTACGAGAAAAATCTCGCATTTGTGGAACAGGGCAGCCAAGCAGAGGACCGCATCTGCGGACCTTCACGTCGCATAAGAGACTACGCAGATGCGTGAAGGGAACTGCAGAAGCGCAAAAGATTGCATCTGCGATCATGGCACAGCAGAAGCGGGCATCGCACCTGCGCCCCAAGCTTCGTAGAAACGAAGCTTCTCCCCTGGCTCAAAGTCACAGAAGCGACACTGCCTTCGCAGAAGCGATTACGCACCTGCGGCCAAAATTGCGCAGGTGCGACACACTAGAACCAGACCTGTGTTCTTGAACAAAATGGTCTAAAACTCGTCCGAAACTCACCCGAGCCTCTCGAGACCTCGTTCGAATATTCCATCAAGTCTCATAACATATTACAGACTTACTCGGGGTCAAAAATCATGTCAAACAACATTGAAACTACAAATCACAACTCGATTCAGACTTACGAGTTTCAAACTTTTCACTTTACAAAACCTGTGCCGAAACGTATTACATGAATCCGGAATGATTTCAGATTTGGCGCTTAAGTCATAAATGATATAACGGAGCTATTCCAACTCTCAAAATCTCAATCTGAATCCGATATCGATAAAGTCAAATTGACGGTCAAACTTTAGAATCTTTAAGCTTTCAAACTTCTAATTTTCAATAAATGGCGATATCTCAAGCTAGGGACCTCCAAATTAAATTTCAGGCATACGCCCAAGTCCCAAATTATGATACAGATCTATCGGAACTATCAAAATATTGATCCAGGTCCGTTTGCTCAAAATATTAATTGAAGTTAACTTAAGTGAGTTTTAAAGCACTATTTCACATTTTAATCAATTTTTCACATAAAAACTTTCCAAAAAAATTTACAGACTACGCACGCAAGTCGAGAAATGATGAAAGATTCTACTTGAGGTCTCAGAATACAGAAATGAATGTTTAAAATTAGAGATGACATATTGGATCATCACATTCTCCACCTCTAAAACAAACGTTCGTACTCGAACGGAATTAGAAAAATACCTGAGCTGGTGTGTGGATATCTACTATGCATGTACGACACGGACTCCTAGGTAGCTGTCTCAATCGACTGACCTCTCCATTGCACCCGAACTAAAGGATAACTTTTAGACCTCAACTGTCGGACCTGCCAGGCTAGAATAGCTATCGGCTCCTCTTCATAAGTCAAATCTTTGTCCAATTGAACTAAGCCGAAATCTAATACATGGGGCGGATCACCATGGTATTTTCGGAGCATGGATATATGAAATACCGGATGAACTACTGATAAACTAGGTGGTAGTGCAAGCCTGTAGGTTACTTCACAGTCCTGCCATATGAAACATTGCCACAAGGTCAGACTCTGTTTCATATGATGTAAAGCCATATCTTGGCCTTAGTTATGAAGTCGATGGACTTCAAACCCTTTCTCTTGTTGGCCTACTTTGCTCTTTTGGCCGGGGGATAAAGTTTAGAAACTAGCCAATCTCCATTTGAGAAATGATCTTTTTCTCGTACCGGCTCAAGTGGATGGCCGGGAAGCCCTAAAATATCATTGATTTGTTCAGTTCCAAACCTTACTATTTTGCCTCTTATGGTGAGTTGTGGGTCGTCGAAGTTTGTATGCTTAAGGTTTGCGTAAAATTCACGAACCCACTCCTCATTGTCCTCACATGGAGTAGGCATGAAACAAGACTAGTCGGTGGTCTATAGATGGCCATAAAAATCGGGAAGTAGCTCGAACAATTTATCCTCGGAGATTCCCTTTTCAAGTACGACCTTCTTTGTATAAAGGTTGTCATAATATCGGCGATGACAATCAGCATACATGAATCGATCAGTGTCGAATTGTTCCTCCATAGTCTCATTCTCAATTTCATGATTAAGCGCCGCATTTTCGTTTATGTTTAGGTCTATTTTAAGCTCAAAGTACCTAAAAAGTCAAAATAAAGTTAGTCGGGCATTAGAGATATGTTAAACAATTTAAAGGACATAAACTAGGGCAAAGAACTAAGTCAAACGGGCTCCGAAAGCTCCAGTTGCAAAGCTACCGGAATTGCACAATTCTGCTAGTCATCGCACCTGCGGAAAACTTCTCGCAGGTGCGATTCCGCTTCTGTGGAAATTATGTCTCTTCTACGCAATGTCACTGCTGACTAAAAATCTCACCTTCGGATTAGGCATCGTATGTGCGAGACCGCATCTGCGACCCTTTTTCCGCTTATGTGGTGTTCATCAGAGGGTTCAAAAGCCCTGAACTATCATCTCTTTTCAATTTCACACATGATTTTGCCACACAATTTATACTCAAGACTTCTAAATTGGTGCACTAAATGATTAGGAGACTCAGTTACATATGATTTCAGGGCCAATGGCAATATTATTTCACTTGGACAATTCACCGAACACATGATAAGCATAAAGTGTATTGACTTTTCTTAAAACAATTTGGGTAATTCAGATTTCCCCAATTTCGTTTCAACAGCACCAAGCAAACACACTAAACTCAACCAATTTTCTCACCACTAATAATAACACTAATCATAAGGAAACGGGGAATTAGGGGATACGGCCATGCAAACTCAAAAAAGAAGAAGAAGAAGAAGAAGAAGAAGAAGAAGAAGAAGAAGAAGTGTCCCTCTTCTCGCAGATGTGAGCTCGCAGAAGCGAACAGTGTTTCGCACATGCGAAATCACTTAAGGATTTTGCACTATTTCAACTCTTTTTTGCTTAATTCCACTTCATTTGATTTCAATTCTCTTCAAGACTTTATTTACCTGAAAATCTAGCAATACACAATACTTAACCTCATATTTTAATTAACGGATGCAAAAACTAAATAAAAGAGAATAAAATAAATGGTAAAATCAACACTCATTAGGATGTGATGCAGGGTGATAAGACCATCATGCAATTTGTCTCGTACAAAATGACAATCCACTTCTATATACTTGGTACGTTCATGAAACATTGGGTTTCTTGCCATATGTACTGCAGCTTGGCTATCACAAAAAACTGAGATAGGATGTGAGAAATGAACTGTCAGTTCTTCCAGCAATCTTTTAAGACAGACTAGTTCTCCAACCACCTTTCTGACAGATCTATACTCTGCCTCTGCAAAGGAGATGGAGATTTTTTCCTGCTTCTTAGATTTCCAGCTAATAGGGCTATCACCTAGCAAGACAATGTGTCCACTCACCGATCTTCTAGAATCAGGGCATGCAACCCAATCTGAGTCATAAAAGGCCTTCATAGTACAATATAGGTTGTTGGAAAAGAAAATGCCCGAGGTTGGATCATTCTTAAGATATCTTAAGACATAGAAGGCAGCTTTAAGATGAGACTCTCTAGGTGTTTACATGAATTTACTTAAGTGCTGAACACTATAGGTAATATCCAACCTTGTGTTAGTAAGGAAGTTGAGCTTCCCAACTAACTTTTTATAGTGAGTAGGATCTGCCAACATGGCTCCCTCTTCTGCCTCCAGCTTGACAGTATAGTCAAGAGGAGAAGAGACTAAAGTGTACTGAGTTTCATACTCTTTCAACAGATTTGCAGTGAACTTTCTCTTAGAAATGGGGACCCCATTATCTTTGTAGAACACTTCCAGTCCCAAGAAATAATGCAACCTCCCTAGATCCTTAATTTTGAACTGATCATAGATGAAAGCTTTTAATGCCTTAATTTCTTCTACATTTGTGTTTGTACCACAAACATAATTAAAGAGCCATCCTTCTTACATAACGTAATTATTGTCTGAATGTCTAAAACCCCCGGTGCGCACAATGCCTCAGTCAGCTTGTCATAACACTGTCTGCTTGCTTGTTTCAGTCCATACAAGGACTTGTTTAATTTGCAAACTAGACTAGGAACCTCAATCTGAAATCCATGTGGTACATCCATATACACCTCTTCATGTAGGTCTCCATGCAATAATGCATTGTTCACATCTAATTGGAATAGGTCCCAGCCTCTTTTAACTGCTATACTAATCAGGGTCCTAATAGTTGTCATCTTGACAATTAGAGAAAATGTTTCAGTATAGTCTATTCTGGCTTATTATGTGTATCCTTTCACCACAAGTATTTCCTTGAACCTCTCAACAATGCTATCTGCTTTGTGCTTGATTTTATACACCCATTTGCATCTTATGGCTTTCTTACCAGCAGTCAATGCCACTAAATCCCAAGTATGGTTAGCATACAAAGCCTCAAACTCTTGTGTCATGGCTGCTTGCCATGCAGGGTTTAAGGTTGCGTCCTCATAAGAACATGGCTCAGATTCATGAGAAATATTTCTCATCATATGCTGACTATCTTTGCTTAATGCAGTAAAACAGCTATGTTGGTGATTTGAAGAAGGAATATTGAGTAAAACAGGGTGTGAGGCATTGTTCTTTAGATTTGGAAGAGAATAAACATATTCATTTAGGTAGCTTAGTGTTTTGACTGTTCTGGATAGTCTTGTGAGGCTTGGGGATGAGGAAGTATCAGTGGTATGATGGTCTATAGTATTTGAAAGACTAGGTGAGGTTACAGAAATACCTATATCAACAGGTGAAGGGTTACTTTGATCAACTGGTGAAGAATTATTTTGATCAACTGGTGAAGAAGTATTGGTGGCAGAATGTTACGTCTTGCGTTTTCGTACGTTAATGTTCCATAGTAAGCTAATCGACGTAAGTTCGGGAATGGAGTTATTTTGGGATTATAAGCATTATGCTATTTCAAATACGTGATGAGTAAAATTCGTGAAGGAGAGAAGGTAAGCAAATAGAAGAAAATGAGTTTCGTCGAAGTTTGGCAATTTAGGATAAAATACGGTCCAAGCTATAATACCCTATATTTATGGACTAGTGCCATACAAGGTACCATATGACCACGATAGTATGATGTATAAGGTGTATTAAAAATGATTAGTATTTTAAGTAAGTTGAGATAATTCTTAATTATGTAGGTAATTTGTTAATTATTGGGTAATGGGATATTACCTAATTAATTAGGGATATATATGATAATGACTAAATGTGGCAACCCCTCCATTTAAAATAAGTGACTGATGATCTTAATTGAAAGATGGCATCATAAGTGAGTACGTGTAAGTCATTTAGTATTTGGCTTCATTGGACTTAAAGAAACAAAGTTAGAGATCTTATAACATTTTTCCTAATTCAACCATTTCAAACAGAACACTTAATCTAGAAAGTTTTCTGTAAGAAGTCTTATAACATCTTCCTAATTTAAGCATTTCAAACAGATGCTACACTTAGCAAGTTTTCAACAAATTTCATTCTCAAAAACACTTCAAATCAGATTCTAAACCTTACACTAGCAACGTGATTCTTCAAATTCCTACACAAAAAAATAACGAGAATTATTAAAATCATAGCAACGTAAAATTTTGCGGTTCTAAAGGAGTACGGTGCAACCTTTTCCAAGAACATCGTATGAACTTTTTCCTAATCCGGGTATGTTAAGGCTAAGCCTTCCTTCAGTTTGGCATGATCTCGTAATTACATGTATTTGATAACGAGGCATAAAGAGAAGTTCATACTCCCGAATTCATATACATTATCCTAGTCTCATAATTTACATCATTCTCCTTATCGGGACTTCATATTTAATTGAGTATTGTCTTCTTTCAGTCAAGAGAGAAGAGATCCTATATATACAGTATTACAGTATTTTCATTACCATCGAGCTATAATCGATTGCCAGGCCCCTATTGGGCAACCTCTGATCAGATGGTAAGTTATATATCGAGCCTACTGTGGTCGAGAGCCTATGCACGAGCCCAATTGGCCGATACATAGAGCCTAGTATGGCCGAGCGCGTGTGAGCGAGCTTACTAAGGCAGTTTTATATATATATATATATATATATATATATATATATATATATATATATATATATATATATATATACCGAGCCTTATAAGGCCGGACAACTATTTTACTTACTATAATAGAGTCAGTATCAGCAGGTGAGCATATCTTCAGATTATCTTTGATCCCCAGTTGCTTTCAGTTATTATATTATCAATTCAGTTCAGTTTCAACTTTCAGTATAATGCCTTACATACTCGGTACACTATTTCGTACTGACATCCCTTCCTGGGGGCGCTGCATTTCATGCGTGCAGGTTCAGACAGACAGACGGGTAGACCACCTCAGTAGGTGTTGCCGGAGTTCAGCTTTATCGGTAAGCTCTACGTCCTTCGGAGTTGCCGGGTCTAGAAGTTTGGTGTACATCTTGTATATATATGTAGATAGGTTATGGGTAGGTCATGGCCCTGTTCCGATCCCAGTACATCCATCATCAGAGGCTTGTAGATATATCATGTCAGCTAGTGCAGTATGTTGGGCTTGTAGGACCTGTACGTATATTTTGTTGGCTTGTTAGTTATAGTAGTTATGATGGCCTTGCCAGTCCAGCTTTATGTTGACATTTAGTCAGCGTTAGTCTCTATTCAGTTTTATATTTTTCTTTGCAAATTGTCTTGCAATGTGTCCCCTGGCCAAAGTATGACATTATATGTCCAGAATTCCTGAGTCGCAAGTTGGTATGCAAGGATAGATGAGGCACATGGTGCTGGTCTCGCCCCCAGGCTCGGGGCGTGACAAAAGTGGTATCAGATCAATTCTCTGCTAGGGAGTCTACAAGCCGTGTCTAGTAGGGTGTTGTTTCTAGATGTGTCATGCACCACATTATATAAGCAGAGGACTATAGGGCATTTAGGAGTTGGTTACCCTTTTTTCAAATCTAAATCGTGCTGTAGAACTGAGTTATAGGAAATTTGAGTTAAACTTACGTGTTGGCATTTGCATGCACAGATGACGGTAACTAGGAAGACTACGGCTAGCTAGAGGAGAGAAACAATAGTAGGTGAGGGGACTAGCAGGGTACCCCCAGTAGATGGGGCCCAATCGGAGGCCCAGTGAGAGACCCCTACTCAGCCATTACCGGCTCCTCCGCCACCTGAGGTGATTCCTAGGGAGACCGCACATCCAGTTCCCCCTCCGCTTCCATCAGATCAGGAATTGAGGAGTGCGGTGCATTTGTTGGCACAGTTGGTAGCTACCCAGCAACAGGCTAGGGCATCCGTTAGTGCAACACCCTCTGAGGGATCTGGGAGTTCAAGGGTCCGAGAGTTTATTGCTTTGAGTCCCCCAGAGTTCACAGGGACAGATCAGAGGGAGGACCCGCAGGATTTCATAGATCAGCTTCACAGGATTTTTCGAGTTATGCATGCCACAGAGAAAGAGGCAGTTAAGCTAGCAGCTTTTCGACTCCGGGATATAGCCATCCTTTAGTACGAGGGATGGGAAAGGTCCAGGGGACGTGATGCACCTCCTGCTATTTGGTAGAATCTTTCAGATGCCTTCCTTGACCAGTACTTACCGCGGGAGATCCGACAGGCTAGAGTCGATCAGTTTCTAGCCCTCAAGCAGGGCAATTTGTGTGTTCGAGAGTATAGTCTCCGTTTTGACTCATTGGCAAAATATGAACCATCTATAGTTGCTACTATGCGGGACAGGATCCACAGGTTTATAGCAGGGTTGGCCCCAGAGTTGACCGAGGCATGTGCCACCGCTGCGTTACAGGATAGTATGGATATCTCCCGGATTTAGGAATTTGCCCAGAATATAGAAAGGGGTAGGCGTCGGTAGCAGGGTACGGAGATGACTGGCTTAGGGCAGCGTAAGAGGATGAGATTTGTCAGGTCTCATGAGTAGTCTCAGGGTAGTTACAGGCCCCAGTACTTCAAACGAACACCTAGACCTCCGCCACCTTAGCTACAAGGTTACAAGTATGACTGTTATACTCAGTCAGGACCAGGTGAAAGCTCCTAGGCGTCAGTTTTGCAGCGACATCAAGGTTCGGGGTAGACATGGCCATTTCTACTGAGGTGTGCCATCTGCGGTAGAGGACACTTGGGCCAATGCTGAGGCAGTTCCGATACTTGTTATACATGTGGACGCCCGGGGCATATGATGCGAGATTGCCCAAATAGAGATTCTGGGAGTATGGTGCAGCCAGCGAATTCAGCAACAGGATCATCTATGTCCGTGCATCCTTCAGGGCGCGAGTCTCAGTCTTCGGCTGGTAGAGGTCGAGGCAGAGGTAGAGGTTTCAGTTCAGGTGGTAACTAGAATCGTAGCTATGTGTTAGCGGGTCGACAGGACCAGGAATCCTCACCAGACGTTGTGACAGGTATGTTGACCATTTGCTCCCACGATGCTTATGCCTTGATAGACCCAGGATCTACTTTATCATGTATTACCCCATTTGTCGCGGGGAAGTCTGGTATAGTGCCTGAAATACTAAGTGATCCTTTTGCGGTATCTACACCGGTCGGAGAATCGATTATCGCTAGACAGGTTTACCGAGGTTGTACGTTGTCAATTTGTGGTCGTCAGACCTCAGTCGACCTAGTTGATTTAGAGATGTTAGATTTTGATGCTATCATGGGCATGGACTGGTTGGCAGCTTGCCGTGCCACAGTTGATTGTCGAGAAAATATAGCTAGATTTCATTTTTCGGGTGAGCCAGTCCTTGAATGGGTAGGTAATACAGTGATACCCATAGGTAGGTTTATTTCCTATCTGAAGGCAAGGAAAATGATCACAAAAAGGGTGCGTTTATCATATTGTGCGAGTTAGAGATGTGGATGTAGAGATACCTACACTTCAGTCTATTCTAGTAGTAAAAGATTACGCAGATGTATTCCAAGATGAACTTCCAGGTATTCCTCTAGAGCGAGAGATTGATTTTGGCATCGATTTGCTTTCGGGAACTCAACCAATATCCATCCCTCCGTATTGAATGGCACCTGCCGAATTGAAGGAGTTGAAGGAGCAGTTAAAAGATTTACTGGAGAAAGGTTTCATCAGACCCACTGCCTCACCTTGGGGTGCACCGGTACTATTTGTACGGAAGAAAGACGGCTCGCTGAGGATGTGTATCAATTATAGGTAACTGAACAAGGTAACTATTAAGAATAAGTATCCACTTCCAAGGATAGACGACTTGTTTGATTAGTTGCAGGGAGCTAGATGCTTTTCAAAGATATATTTGAGGTCGGGGTACCACTAGGTTAGAGTTCGGGAGAGAGATATTCCCAAGACTGCTTTCAGGACCCGATATGGCCACTTCGAGTTCCTTGTCATGTCCTTCGGGTTGACGAATGCACCAGCCATATTTATGAACTTAATGAACAGCCTATTTCGGCCATATTTAGATCTGTTCGTGATAGTCTTTATTGATGATATTCTTGTTTATTCACATTCAGAGGATGAGCATGTGGACCACATGCGAGCGGTACTCCAAACCTTCCGTGATAATAAATTGTATGCTAAGTTTTCTAAATGTGAGTTCTGGTTGAAGTCTGTAGCATTCTTAGGGCACATTGTATTCGATGGAGGTATAAAGGTAGATACTCAGAAGATTGAGGCTGTGAAATCCTGTCCTAGACCTACCACTCCGACAGAGATTCGTAGCTTTCTAGTCTTAGCAGGATACTACCATAGGTTTGTAGAGGGTTTTTCTTCTCTTTTAGCACCTTTAACAAAGTTGACGCAGAAAGCAACTAAGTTTCAGTGGACGGAGGCTTGCGAGCGGAGTTTCCAGGAGCTTAAAAATAGGTTGACTTCAGCGCCAGTTCTAGCACTTCCAGAAGGTCCAGATGGTTATGCCATGTATTGTGATGCCTCAGGTGTCGGGTTAGGATGTGTCCTGATGCAACATGGGAAAGTAATTGTGTATGCTTCAAGGCAGTTAAGGAATCATGAGCGGAATTATCCGACCCACGACCTCGAATTAGCTGCAGTTGTCCATGCACTTAAGATATGGCGGCATTATTTATATGGTGTTCATGTTGATGTATTCACAGATCATAAAAGCCTGCAATACATATTCAAGCAAAAAGAGTTGAATTTGCGACAGAGGCTATGGCTTGAGTTATTGAAAGATTACGATGTTAACATTCTCTACCCTCTAGGGAAAGCTAATGTTGTAGAAGATGCCTTAAGTCGCGGATCTATGGGTAGCTTAGCACATGTAGAGGCCGAAAAAAGACAATTAACAAGAGAGATTCATCAATTGGCTTGTCTGGGGGTTCAGTTAGTAGACTCTGGCAATGGTGGAGTTGTACTCCAAAATACTGCAAAATCATCCCGCATAACTGAAGTAAAGGAGAGGCAGTACGAGGACCCAGAGTTGGTCAAGTTGAGAGAGCGAGTTCCACAGTAGAAGAAGTCGTTGTTAGAGCTCAAGGGATATGGGGTTCTCAGATACAGGGGTCGTTTGTGTGTTCTAGATGTAGCAGGGCTACGAGACAGGATTATGTCAGAGGCACATCATTCGTGGTACTCCATTTATCCTGGGTCAACGAAGATGTATCATGACATTAAGGATGTGTATTGGTGGAACGATATGAAGAAGAACATTGCTGAGTATGTCGCTTAGTGCCCTAGTTGCCAGCAAGTGAAGATAGAGCACCAGAAGTCCGGAGGGCTAATGCAGACTATAGAGATCCCGACATGGAAATAAGAGGCGATAAACATGGACTTTATCATGGGTTTACCTCATTCTCATCGTAAGTTCGATTCCATATGGGTGATAGTCGATAGGCTCACAAAATGAGCTCATTTCCTACCGGTCAAATCTACATATACAGCAAAAGATTATGCAAAATTATATATTAAGGAGATAGTGCGACTACACGGAGTACCAATATCTATTATATCTGACCGTGAGGCCCAGTTTAGAGCACATTTTTGGAGGTTATTTCAGAAAGGTCTAGGGACTCAGGTGAATCGTAGCACAACTTTTCATCCACAATCTGACGGACAAGCCGAGCGCACAATTTAGATGCTCGAGGATATGCTACGAGCATGTGTATTGGATTTTAAAAGAAGTTGGGATGAACATCTACCTCTTATCGAGTTTGCATATAATAACAGTTACCACTCCAGTATCCAGATGGCTCTGTACGAGGATTTGTATGGGCGTAAATGCAGATCTCCTATAGGGTGGTTTGATGTTGGAGAATCTGGGTTACATGGGCCAGACCTGATTCAACAGGCCATAGAAAAAGTAAATCTCATCCGGGAGCGACTGTTGACAGCTCAGAGTCGTCAGAAGTCATATTCTGACGTGCTGCGACGAGATTTAGAGTTCGGGGTTAATTACTAGGTATTCTTAAAGGTGTCAACTATGAAGGGTGTGATAAGGTTTGGAAAGAAAGGCAAACTTAGCCCACGGTATATTGGGCCTTATAGGATCATTCGGAGAGTGGGCCAAGTAGCTTATGAGTTAGAATTGCCTTCGGAATTGGAGTCTGTCCATCCGGTTTTTCACGTATCAATGCTACGAAAATGCATTGGCGATCCTAACCAAGTGGTGCCCACGGATGATGTACAGATTACGAAGAACTTGTCATACGAGGAAATCCTGGTTTCCATCCTAGACCGACAAATCCGCAAGCTACGGAATAAGGAAATAGCCTCTGTGAAGGTTTTATGGAGAAGCAAGAATGTGGAAGAGGTGACGTGGGAAGTGGAGGAAGAAATGAAGTTTAAATACCCCCACCTATTTCAAACTGAAGATATGGCTCGAGGTGGGATACCTCAGCACAACTCTATTCAAGCCAGTAGGTCATCAGGTAAGCTCTCATTTTTTACTCTCAGAATTTATAGTGGACAGTTGTGTGAAGCCAAGTGTTGCTATTTATAGACTGTGGCCATGTGTGGCATGTATAGTATGTTTTCTGGTTGCGTACATGTTGGTTTTAGTCTAGTGTACGGAGGAGACTCTGGCAAATTTCCCCAAAGTATCTAAGAGTAAACATTCGAGGACGAATGTTTCTAAAGGGGGAATGATGTTACGTCTCGCGTTTTTGCACGTTAATGTTCCGTCGTAAGTTAATCAACGTAAGTTCGGGAATGGAGTTATTTTCGAATTATAAGCATTATGCTATTTCAAATACGTGATGAGTAAAATTCGTGAAGGAGAGAAGGTAAGCAAATAGAAGAAAATGAGTTTCATCGAAGTTTGGAAATTTGGGATAAAATACGGTCCAAGCTATAACACCCTGTATTTATGGACTAGTGTCATACAAGGTACCATATAACCGCGATAGTATGATGTATAAGGTGTATTAAAAATGATTAGTATTTTAAGTAAGTTGAGATAATTATTAATTTTATGGGTAATTGGTTAATTATTGGGTAATGGGATATCACCTAATTATTTAGGGATATATATGATAATGACTAAATATGGCAGCCCTTCCATTTAAAATAAGTGACTAATGATCTTAATTGAAAGGTGGCATCATAAGTGTGTACGTGTAAGTCATTTAGTATTTGGCTTTATTGGACTTCAAGAAACAAAGTAAGAGATCTTATAACATTTTTCCTAATTCAACCATTTCAAATAGAACACTCAATTTAGCAAGTTTTCTGTAAGAAGTCTTATAACATCTTCCTAATTTAAGCATTTCAAACAGACGCTACACTTAGCAAGTTTTCAAAAAATTTCATTCTCAAAAACACTTCAAATCAGATTCTAAACCTTACACTAGCAACGTGATTCTTCAAATTCCTACACAAAAATTCAACAAGAATTATTGAAATCATAGCAATGTAAAATTTTGCGGTTCTAAAGGAGTACGGTGCAACCTTTTCCAAGAACATCATACGAACTTTTCCCTAATCCAGGTATGCTAAGGATAAGTCTTCCTTCAGTTTGGCATGATCTCGTAATTACATGTATTTGATAACGAGGCATAAAGAGAAGTTCATACTCCCGAATTTATATACATTATCCTAGTCTCATAAATTACAGCATTCTCCTTATCGGGACTTCATATTTAATTGAGTATTGTCTTCTTCTAGTCAAGAGACCAGAGAGCCTATATATAAAGTATTACAGTATTTTCATTACCATCGAGCTATAATTGATGGGCAGGCCCCTATTGGTCAACCTCTGATCAGATGGTAAGTTATATACCGAGCCTACTGTGGCTGAGCGCCTATGAGCGAGCCTAGTTGGCCGAGATACAGAGCCTAGTATGGACGAGCGCCTGTGATTGAGCCTATTATGGCAGAGCAGTTATATATATATCGAGCCTTATAAGGCCGGACAACTATTTTACTTACTATAATAGATTCAGTATCAGCAAGTGAGCATATCTTCAAATTATCGTTGACCCTTAGTTGCTTTCAGTTATTATATTATCAGTTCAGTTTCAGCTTTCAATATATTGCCTTATATACTCGGTACACTATTTCGTACTGTCGTCCCTTCCTGGGGGCGCTGCATTTCATGCGTGCAGGTTCAGACAGATAGACGGGTAGACCTCCTCAGTAGGTATTGCCCGACTTCAGCTTTATCGGTAAGCTCCCCGTCCTTCGGAGTTGTGGGTCTAGAAGATTGGTGTACATCTTGTGTATATATGTAGATAGGTTATGGGTAGGTCGGGGCCCTGTTCCGATCACAGTACATCCATCAGCAGAGGCTTGTAGATATATCCTATCAGCTAGTGCAGTATGTTTTTTTAAGCAACTATACCACTCGGCAACACTTGCCTAGTGGCTAATATATAAATGAAATCCCAAAATGGGTCCAAAGCTTACAAGATGTCCAAACCAAAATAGAAGTTGCATGAAGCTACTAGCTATTAAAAAGATAGAAAAAGCTAAAATCTAATGAACTAGCTATTACAACAAGATAAGTTGAATGCTTCTTTCTCCTATTAGTGTATGTGAATCCAATTGTCATTGGCAAATACCAAGCAGCACCTATCAAGCTCTCACCAGGCGCCAGGGTATATTGTCCATAGGCTAAAATGAATTCCAAACATCTCCACCATAGAATTGAAGCTAGCATAGTCTTCCAAGTGTAGCTACTATATGATCTCCATATGCAGTGGACTGATTTTGTTCAAGTATTAATCATGTGCTCACTCATCAAAATTAATATGTAGAAGAGGAGCCTGGCTTTAGTCAAGCTTTGCAAGGCAAAATCCAGGCTTGAGCTGGCTTTAGGCAGGCTTTGCAAGGCAAAGGCCAAGCATGAGTTAGCTTTAGGCAGGCTTTGCAGGGCAAAAGCCAGGCTAGAGCTGGCTTTAGGTAGGCTTTACAAGGCAAAAGCCAGGCATGAGCTGGCTTTAGCTAGGCTTTACAAGGCAAAAGCCAGGATTGAGCTGGCTTTAGGCAGTCTTTGCAGGGCAAAAGCCAGGCTAGAGTTGGCTTTAGGCAGGCTTTACAAGGCAAGAGCCAGGCATTAGCTGGCTTTAGCCAGGCTTTACAAGGCAAAAGCCAGGCATGAGCTGGCTTTAGGCTGGCTTTGCAAGGCAAAAGCCAGGAATTAAGCAAGCTTTGCAAGGCAAAGGCCAGCCTTTGAAATTATGCCTTTTTGTGATCTTGTAAGCTCAGATCCTTCCCTACTAGGACCTTTAATGTAGACATCATTCTAAACATTGCTAAACCATCCTCATATTGAGCATTAAAACATGCTAATACCACCGAGAAATGATTCAACAATCTCCAAAAATACTATATGATGGGTTCAGCATTTTCCTTAGCAATTGGACATATCAGTTTGTGCAGAGTCCAATCATGTGAAGCCATCAGTCTGGGGTTCTTCTCTTTGCTATCCTAACCCTAAGGTTAGGTGATTGAGATTTGTCTAGATTGATCAACCTCCTCCCTGCACTAGGCAGTTCAGAGAATGAATGAAACTCAGATGTACCTGTAAAAGAGAACACAATGTTAGCTATAAAATTTGCTACTGAGTTGCCTTCTCTGAACACATGTTGAAAGATCACATTGAAGTTATCCTTCATATCTATAATTTTCTTCACATCCTGTGCAATTACCCAAGGAGGATCACATTCCCCTTCTATCGCCTTCTTCATCACTAATGAATCAGTCTCTAGTATGAGAGGGTGAAGATCATGCTCCATACAATATTCCAACCCTTGAAGAATAGCCTTAGCTTCAGCCACCACATTAGTTGTCACTCCCAAGTCTACTGCCCTAGCATACACCACATCACCTTCATCATCCCTCACGCAAAAGCCTAGGGAGCTAGGTCCAGGATTGCCCTTTGAAGCTCCATCAATATTACATTTGTACCAACCATGAAAAGGAAGCTGACATGTTACTCTTGTAGTTATCAATATAGGTTTATATCCTTCAAAGTATTGAATCATGTCTGGCCATAACAATGTAATATTAGGGATCCAAGCATACCTCACCCTTTCCAGTTGATGCAATGTCCTATTTATCTCATGGATCACCCTATTTGTGGACTCTGAACCACCATGTTTACTTGCATTTCTTCTCTTCCAAAGCTCCCAAGTGATGATAGCTGGTACTGCTTGAAATAGTGGCTTTCATTTTGGACAACACTAAGCATACCACCAATGCCTTATAATCTGCTTCAATTGAATCAATTGCACAGAAATTCCAGCAACCCCCATGAACAAGTTCCATACCTTAGAGGCAGTAGGACTTGTGACAAATATATGCTCAATGGATTCCTCTTGGGGCTGCTGACAACACCAACACCTAGACATCACCATTTGCCCTTGCCTCCTCCATATGTCATCGGTGGCTATTTTCTGCCTCCACAATCTCCATAATAAGAAGGATATCTTGAATGACAAACCTTTAATCCACATTAACTTGAATTCCTGATTAGGATCAGCCCTATGCCTTAATATTTGCCAAGCACTGCTAACACTGAACTTGCCTGAAGGAGTTGGCATCCAGTATGGCCTATCCTAATATCCCTCACTGCCTTCATAGTGTACATTTAGCCTTATATGTTCTTCAATTTCCTCATTCAAAGTTTAATCTAGCAGCTGATCATCCCATGCTTCCCCTTGCCGCAGTTCTGCCACCTCTTGAAGACCTTCATTGATTGGAAAGTCTTCAGGTAATACGTGATAAAGTGCACCCAATCCAGTCCAATTTTCATGCCAAATATTAGTTTTTCCACTCTTCAATTCCCATACGATCTCATGTTCTACTTCTTCCCTAGCATTCAGCATTTGTCTCCAAATATGAGACCCTCCCCTAAAATGCACCACTGTTGGTAGCTCCTTCTTGCAATACTTATTCCACATGAAATTAGACCACAAAGATTTTGTGATCCTAAACCTCCACCATAGTTTAGCAAACAGTGCCCTTGAGACATCATTTAAGGACCTAAAACCTAACCCCCCTTCCTCTTTAGGAAGGCAAAGATTTTGCCATGAAGTCCAGTGTCTGCTTCTCCCTTCTTCCTTTGTGCTCCAAAAGAACCTAGCAAAAGTCTTATGTAGATGTCCCAGGACGCTGTTTGGTGGATCAAGGACTGATAGCATGTGAACTGGCATACTTTGCAACACACTAGAGATGAGTGTTGCCTTTCCTCCAAATGACAGCAACTTTCCTTTCCATGAATGCAATTTAGCCTTCACCTTCTTGATAAGATCCTCATAATAGTCCTTCCTCCTTCTAGTGTAAAAAATAGGACACCCTAGATATGTGAAGGGGAATTTACCTCTTGCAAATCCTGTAATAGCTCCAACTGCCTGAAACAATCCATTAGTAATCTTTGAATGCATATATTATGAACTCTTATCTTTGTTGATCATCTGACCTGATATCTTCTCCTAGTTCCCCAACACTGCCATAATCTTGCTCAAAGAGGGAGGATGAGCAGATGCAAAGATTATCGTATCATCAGCATATGCCAAGTGGTTTAAAGGATCAGACCACTTAGGCATTCTAAATCCCACAAATGACTTGTCTTCAAAGAGCTTATTCAAAGACCTGGAAAGTACCTCAGCTGACAAAATGAACAATGCTGGAGATAGGGGATCCCCTTGTTTCACACCCCTTGTCGACTTAAAGAACCCTGAGGACTGCCCATTCACCAATACTGAATACCAGTTATTTGACATCAAGTTCCACACTATGTTGATGAAGTGTTCAGAAAATCCCATCTTCCTTAGCACATGCAATAAGTACTTCCATGAAACCCTATCATAGGCCTTAGCCATATCAAGCTTGATCACCACATTAGTTGGCTTTCCCCTTAACCTTATGTCAGTGATAAATTCTTGAGTCAATAAGATGTTCTCAAATATACTCCTACCCTTTACAAATCCGGATTGATTAGGAGCTATTAGAGATGGCAAAAAACTCTCCAATCTGTCATGTAACACCCTAGACAAGACCTTGTTAATGAAGTTGCTCAAACTAATAGATCTTAAGTTAGAGAAGGTCTCAACTCTAGGTTTCTTGGGCAGCAATACTAGATTGGTGTGAGTGATGGATTTAGGCAATGCAGCTCCTCCATAGAAGTGTAGCACCATGTTGTGTATATCAGCACCAATAACATCCCAGCATGTTTGATAAAACAAGGCAGTGAATCCATCAGGACCACTAACACTCTCCCCACTAAGCTCAAAAACTGTTGCCCTTACTTCTTCAATTGTTGGCAATCTGCTAAGTTCCAAATTCTGATCCATAGTGACCATTGAAGGTACATTATTGAGCAAGGAAAATTCAGAAGCATCACTTTCATTTGTGAACTGTTTTTAATAGAAGTCCACTGCAGCTGTAGCCAATTGCTCCTGGTCTTCAATCCATACCCCACTGCCACTTTTGATCCTCTTCAGTTGCAATTTTTTTCTTTTGCCATTAACATGATTGTGAAATAAACTTGTATTCCTATCTCCTTCAGCAAACCAAGTCATCCCAGCTTTTTGCTTCCAATACTGCTCCTCAATACTCAAGTATTTCTTCAATTCATATTGAGCCTTTTGAAGCACAATCCTATTCTCAGTTGTAGGCTCTTCTTCAAACAACATCTCCTTCACCCTAACAATGTCCTCCAAAATAGCCAATTGCTTGAAAATATCACCAAATATTTCACTACTCCATTTTGAGAGTGCTGCCTTCACCCTCTTGATATTCTGCTTGAACATCAAAAAAGGATCTCCTATGAAATTAGCTTCCCAATTCTGCCTCACCACATCCATAAATGTTGCATGCTTTGTCCAAAAGTTCAAGAATCTGAAAGGCTTGACAAAATTGGTTGTCTGCACCCCACATGTCATTAGCAATGGTGCATGATCTGATCCAGTTCTGATTAGATGCTCAACTTCAATAGTTAGCAACATGTTCTGAAATGGCAGATTCACAAAAATTCTATCCAATCTCTTGAATATACACTCAGCATTGGATCTCCCATTCCACCATGTGAATGGACTTCTTTTATACCCTTGCTCAAACAAACCACAAGAGTTTACACAAAATGCAAAATTCTCATATTCAGGGGGGTGTACTGGAAGCCCTCCTACCAACCATGGTAATTCCATATCACTTGCTAAGTAATACAAGTGATCCCACAAATCCAACCTCTCCATTGCTGAGCATTTTTCATAAACAAATATCATCATCATGTGCTGCCCCAGGTCATGGTGAAACACTGTCACAGTCACCTGTTGCTCAGTATCCTCCACTAATTCCCATTCTACCACTGCATCGAAGAACAACCATATTTGCCCATTAATATTTGCATAAGCAGTCTCCATATTCATCCTCCTTTTATATCTATCAATGAGTCCCTTCTTTTGAAAAGGCTCCATCAATGCAACTACACAAAAATTATGCTCCCTATTCATGTTGCTCACCCTAGGAAAGGCCTGTTGTGTATTCACAGACCTTATGTTCCATATTAATGTTTTGATCATCATCATTTAAATAGAGAGGCGGCCCTCCTGGGCATTATTCTTGAAGGTTGTGGTGGATCTTTACTCTAATTCTTCTTAGTTTTCTTACCTTCTTTAGCACTAGCTGTGGGTGATAAATCCCCTTCCCTAGCCACTTGTTTGAAGTTTTCTGCAGTTGATTCATCTTCTCCTGGGGAGCCTGGATTTAGGTCTGGCATCGCCAGCCTAACGCCTGGGGAGCCTGGCTTTAGGCCTGGCGTCGCCAGCCTATCGCCAGGTGAGCCTGGCTTTAGTCCTGGCGTCGCCAGCCTATCGCCAGGTGAGCTTGTCTTGTTGTCCTTCTTCACCTTGTCTTTTGTTGTCTTTGTTTTGCCCAGCTGATCATCCTTAACCTCAACTGCATCACTCCAGAAGACCTTTGTAGAGTTTACCTCATCAAGATCCTCAATCTGCCCAGAATCTTTAAATGTTTGAGATGGAATCGCATGACAAGATTGGTTTGTGATCACATTGAGTTGTTTTAGCTCCTCTTTGCTAGTCCCAAACCTTCTATGAACCCAGTCGATTGTGGACTGAATCCCAGAAGGAGTAGGACCATCTTTAGAAATGAAGACTGGTTTTTCCCCTACCAAAACCAGTCGTTTATATCACTTAGTTCCTCCTCTAATACTGCAAATTTATTCCTTGTTTGAACCTTGTTTGTCTGATCTTATTCGACCTCCACCAGTGCAAAGTTATTGTGCACCTGCTGTACACCAGCATTCACTGGCACGATTGCATTGCCAGTTTACCCTTGTACCTAGGTTTTGTTATTTTTGTTGGTTCCCCAATTATCCCAAACTTCCTTCCACTATTCACCTACGTTCCCGACTAATTTTCCACTCGTGAGAATCATTAAAGGGGGAGTGTGATTTTTGGTTTTTCCTTGGTCATTAGCAGAAGTATTCCAGTTGTTCAACTCAGCAAGATCATTCCTTTTCTTGCTGCTTCGATTCTCAATAAGCTCGGGGTGCAAGCGCCAACATTCAATTTCATCATGTCCTTATAGTTTACACTCCTTACAATATTTTGGTAGCATGTCATACTGAATTATCACCCATTCTGTTCGAACACTACCAGAAGCTTCATCATCAATATCCAATCGCACCTTTTTAGGTAGTTCGGCCAACAAATCGATAAGAACCTTTACTCTTGCGCAACTCGGCCTAGTTTTGTTTGTAGTTGCCGTGTCAAGAAACACTGGCCTTCTCACAGCTGTAGCCAAAGAAAATAGAGTTTCCTTTACAAAAAAAGGTAGGTAGCATTCCAGGAAAAGAAATCCACGCCATCTCCATCGGAGTTTCTTCACCCACCTTAAATTTTGCATCGTAGATAAGAGTACGCAATTGGTATTCATACCCATCTTTGGCTTTGATGTAGTACGTACTCTTCGATGTGAAATCGAGGAAGTGTTGCCATAGAGTTAATCTAATTAACACATGACGATCTCTAAGGAATCCTATATTACACTTACCTTTGATACCACATTGAGTTGGAATTATTCGGCGAAGCTCATGAATCTCCAGAGATCCATATGAAAGCTTGCCAACGATTGCATATTGGAGGCCTTCAATCACGTTCATTTGATCTACTTCTGCCTCTGTGAATTAAACCACAGGTTGGCCATTCAAATACACTGCTTATCGCAGTAGAATGGGTTAAATTGAAGCTGCAGCAGTAGCCATCGCTGGAGGATTTAAAGAATTTGGTTTCAAAATCTTAGAGTAATCTAAAGGAGCTGGGTTAGAGTTAGTTGTTGTATGTTGTTGTGCAATGCTGGGGGAGGGCAGACCAGCCAGAAAAGATGGCTGGTCGCCGGCCATTGTGGCCATTGAAGCTTAAAGCTCCAGCTTGTCCGCGATGAACAATAACGAAGTCACTGTTCACGGTACTGTTTGGCACTGTTCACTGCTATAGTGACGACAAAAATTTGAGTGAAAAAATTCTAGAGAGAATTTTTTCATTCCTTGATGTCTTATACCGACCCCATTTTTATAAAAGCAACTTGAGATTTATTTTGGCTGGTTCTAACTGATATTTTAGAGAGAGGAAAGTGGTCAAGCTAATTGTTCATCCAAGAGGTAAGGTTCCATACCCTAGTCTTCAATTTTGAGTTTGGGATAGAAGATGGGTAATGGGGAGTGTAATTCTTAGGTATAACAGTACAGTATGTTGGGCTTGTAGGCCCTGTACATATATTTTGTTAGCTTGTCAGTTATAGTACTTATGACGGCCTTGCCGGCACAGCTTTATGTTGACATTTAGTCAGCGTTACTCTCTATTCATTTTTATATTTTGCTTCGCAAATTGTATTGCAATGTGTCCCCTGGCCAAAGTATGATATTATATGTCCAGAATTCCTGAGTCGCAAGTTGGTATGCAAGGATAGATGAGGCACCGGGTGACGGTCTCGCCCCCAGGCTCGGGGCGTGACACAGAACTTGGTAAAGTCCTAGTTGGTTACTGACTATAACTCAAGACACCACTTCTATGACCTTCACAAACAGGATCAGAATGAAAAATGGTAAAACACAAGGGAGAGAGGTGTGATCATAGGACACTACAAAAGGAAAGACATGTTCATGGAATTGTACATCCCTTAAAATGTGTATTCTTTTAGTGGCCAAGTTTAGTACCTTGTAACATTTTGTGCCAAAAGTGTAACCTACAAAGACATGAGGTTCAATTCCGGGCTCAAATTTATCTTTATGAGTCTTAAGAATGGTAGGATAACATAAGCATCTAAAGCTTGTAAGGTGTGAATAGTTGGGTTTCTTCTTGTAAAGCATTTCAAAAGGTGACTTGTTATTCAGGATTGTAGAGGGTAATCTGTTAATCAAGTATGTGGTTGTGAGGATGCATTCTCCCCAATATTTGATAGGAAACTTGGACTGGTAGGGCTCTTGCAGTTTCCAACAAATATTTGTGTTTCCTCTCCAATCACACCATTTTGTTGAGGTCTGTATGGACATGTTTTCTGGTGTATAGTTCCTTTGGAATGAAAGAAGGATGAGGTTTCATTGTTGACAAACTCCAGTCCATTATCAGACCTCATAGACTTAATGGAAGAATTGACCTGGTTTTCTGTCATACACACAAAGGTTTTAAAAAACTTGAAGTGTATTACTCATGCAACTCGGAATATATGTCCAGGTTGATCTACTAAAGTCATCAACTATGATAAGAAAGTATTTATAATTGTCATGTGTGACTATGTGGTATGGTGTCAAAGTCGGCCATCTCGTCTCTACCACTTCGAGATTAGGCTTGATACTTACTGGGTACACGTTGTTTACGTACTCATGCTACACTTGTTGCACTTTTTGTGCAGGATCTGAGACAGATACTAGTGGAGGACCTATCATCGCACATCCTCGTTATCCAGGGACGTAGTGGTGAGCTGCCTTCCGAGCCGTTCTGCAGCTACCAGTGCCTCTTCTTGTATTTTTTTTTAATTCTATCTATTTTCATTTCAGACAGTATTTGGAGTTTTGTATAATCTACTAGATGCTCATACACTTATGACACTAGGTCTTGGCACACACATTGATAGAATTTGGTGTCTTATTATTTTTTTTGGATTTAAATTTTATTGATATATGTTTAATTTATTAGTTGACTTGCCTAGCTATAGTGTTGGGCGCCATCACGACCTATAGGTGAAATTGGGTCGTGACAACAGGTTGGAGTTAAAATTAAAAAAAAAGGTAAAGGGTAAAATAAAAATATAAAGTAATAAGTTAGGGCATAATTAGAAAAAAAAATAGGAAACGATCCCACCACACCAAATCGGTTGTTCTAAAAAAAAAATAGGACTTTTCATTGTTCCGGAGCAATAGATTTAGCAATACAATACAACCAATTTTAACTAAATAATCAAAACAAATATTATTTTGGGATAGCAATACAATACGATACAATGGGTAACAACCATCCAAACAAGTTGTTAAGGTTCAAAACCAAGACATTTTTGGATTATTATTCTTGGATTAAAGAGAGCTTCATAATTTCGTAAGAGGAGGTATTTATATACGTGAGGCTTTTTCCTGTTGGGCTCATGGATTTGACCCGTTTTGATTCACCAGATTAGTTAGCCCATTAGCCCAATAAATAATCTTACCTTATAGTCCCATGCCAATGAGATTGACACAAAAGGGGACTTTTTAAAGTTGGACTTAAAACTTGGGATATCTTTACACAAATAGCCGATCATATTCATTATTTACTTTTTCTAACCATATACATATATTATACACAAATATACAAATATAATTATGCATATATTATACGTCCACCGACTATTTTTAGTTTAAGTGATTAGATGGGCGGCTATTTGTGTTAATCTTTGTCCCCCATATTGATAATATTACAGAAATGTCCCCCATATATATAGATATGCCTTTAATCAGAATAAAAATACCCATAGGGTTGAGCGATAAAAGTGGCGACAAGAGCAATCAAAATCAGTGAACCGTGCCATGCACAACTTACGACAAATTGGTAGGACTTTATATTGTATACAACCTAGCTATCATGTTTCATAACATACAAACTCTACTGGTGTCATAACTCCAAAGTTACAAAGATTAGGAAAACAATATGTTTCAGAAGGGGCGTAATTATGACAAAATGATAAGATTTCATGTTTTATTCAACCTAACTATTCTGTTGAATAACTATAAACTCTACCGATTTGTCATAATTTTTAATTTTTACCAATGGTATCTCATTAAACTTGTTTCAGTTACCCTACCCGAATTATCTTACAAACCCTACCAGAATTATCTTACAAACCCTACCAGATTATCATGATTTCTAGTTTTCACTAATGATATCTCATTCTACATATAAACTCTACTAGATTATACTAATTTTTTACTTCTTTAAAAGATGAAACTTTTAACTATATTGATCATATCATTATTGAGCTAAGCTCTGCAAATTTGGTAGAATTCTCTGCCAAATGCATTCAACCTATTTATGTGAAAGGGGATATCTCGTCTTAACAATGAATCAAATGAAAGTGAAAGAAATTGAATTTCACCTTGAATTGGTCAAAATATACGGACTTTCTTACTTTTCGTGGAGGAGTTAGGTAAGATTTGAAAATAATTTATGTATATTAATAATGATCCCCACCACCCAAACCGAACGTGAGATAGAGAAAAGTCAGTTATACTAAATTCCTTATTTAGTGGCATTCCTTAATTTGTGCATTCATTAATTGTGGCATAATCTTTACAGTATGTTGAGATTGTAAAAAAAATTGCTATTTATGGAATAAACTAAAATTAATATCATTTTGTTAAATAATTTTTAAAAAATGCTCGGCCATGTAAAAATCTCAATTGTTGCCATGCTCTTTGTATAATCTATATGACTGAGGGATTAAATTGGCTTTTGCTTCATGCTTTCACGACATGCATTTTATCTTTTTATTCTTTTCCAATTTCTCATAGTCTTAGTTCGGGAAAAATATGTTAATCCCTTGAGGTTATGCCTCCTTTGTTTTCTTTAAATCAATCCTCTAAACATTGAATCTTAGAATTGTCACGACCCAAAAATCCTAACCTGTCGTGATGACACCTATTTCGATATTAGGCAAACCGACAACCTCAATAAATCACAATTTCTTTTAAGTTTGAAAATATAATTTTTAAACACAATCCATAAGTCTCGCAAATACCGATACACACACTCCCAAAATTTGGTGTCACTGAGTACACAAGCATTTATATATTACAAGTCTGGAAAACGTGATCTATAATAATCTGAGACCAAATACAATAAACAAAAGGATAGGGAAGGAGAGACAAGGTATGCGAAACATGTCAGCTACCTCTGAATCTCCGAAAAATTGATGTGTGAAAGAATCAACACCCACTGTATCCGGGATCACCTGGATCTGCACACAAAGTGTAGGATGTAGTATGAGTACAACCAACTCAGTAAGTAACAATACTAAATAAAGAACTGAAAGTAGTGACGAGCTTTTCAGCTAAGTCCAAATACAGTACTTTCCAATATAAAAGAGTAGGCATGCTGTTAAGTTCAACATTTAAGATTTCACTGAAATTTTATATCAAGTTTGACCGAAACAGAAAATAATATTTTTTCGAAATTTCCAAAATAGTGATATATGACAGCTGAAAATGCAGCAAATAATGAAATCAATGCATCCTCTCAGAGTAACAGTCATTCAGTCCTCCCATACACTCCAACCTCACATTCACTCTTTCCTCACAGTCGCTCATTCCTCACAGTCACTCATCACTCGGCACTCGACACTCGCACTCAGTAGGTACCTGCGCTCACTGAGGGGTGTACAGACTCCGGAGGGGTTCCTTCAGCCCAAGCGCTATATCAAGACAATCATGGCATAAATCAATAAAAACATGTTGCGGCGTGCGGCCCGATCCATAAATAGCCTCACAATTAGGCACTCGGCCTCACTCAGTCATCAATTGTGATGACCCAAAAGGTCATCTTATATTTTAGAACTTGAATCTACGCTTTTAAACCTTAAAATCTCATTTTTACCCTCCTCGATTTACGTGCACAGTCCGGACATGTTTCCGGAAAGCTTTTATGTTGGAAACTAATAAAAATAAGAATTTTTATCTTAAAAGTTGATTTTTATTGACTTCGGTCAACTTTTTGATAAACGGGCCCGGATCTGTATTTTGACGGTCCCGGTAGGTCCGTGTTGAATTATGGGACCTGAGTGTATGCCCGGAATCGAATTCGGAGGTCCCTAGCTCAAGTTATGAATTTTTGATGAAAATTAAAAGTTTAAAAATTTAATTATTTTTAAGAATTGATTGGTGTTGGCATTGTTAGTGTCGGGTCAGTATTCTGGTTTTGGATCCCGGTACAGGTTCATTATGATATTTAAGACTTGTTTGTGAAATTTGGTGAGAAATGGAGTTGATTTGACGTGATTCGGACGTCCAGTTGATAAAATAGAAACTTTAAAGTGTTCTTGAGAAATTCATTTGAATTGGTGCTAAATTCGTAGTTTTAGGTATTATTTTGGCGATTTGATCGCGCGAGCAAGTCCGTATGATATTTTTAGACTTGCGTGCATGTTTGGTTTGGAGCCCCGAGGGCTCGGGTGCCATTCGGGGGATGCGCGAGTTGAGTTCAAACCTGTAATGACCCGGCCGGTCATTTTGAGAATTTAAATCCCGTACGGTGGCATAAGGCCCCGAGCAACTTCGTATTATGTGACTCGACTTGTGTGCGTGGTTGAATTCAATTAGCGAGTGATTCGGAGTGATTTGGGACACTTAGTCCCTAAAACGGAAGCTTAAGTCTTAGGATTTTGATCATAGTCGAAACTATGTGAAGACGACTTTGGAATGGAGTTATGTCGGTTCCATTAGCTTCGTTGGGTGATTTTGGACTTAGGAGTGTGTCCGGACTGTAAATCCGAGGTCTGTAGCTGATTTAGGCTTGAAATGGCGAAAGTCGAATTTTTTGAGATTTGGACCGGAAGTGGACTTTTTGATATCGGGGTCGGAATGTGATTCCGAGAGTTGGAACAGCTCCGTTATGTTATTTGGCACTTGCCTGCAAAATTTGATGTCATTCCGGGTTGATTTGATAGGTTTCGGCACGGGTTTTAGAAGTTGAAAGATTTAAAAATTTATAAGTTCGATTCATGGTGTGATGCGTAGTTTCAACGTTAGTTGATGTAATTTGAGGGCTCGACAAAGTTCGTATGGTGTTTTAGGATTGTTAGTATGTTTGGTTGAGGTCCCGAGAGCCTCGGGTTAGTTTCGGGTGCTTAACGGATTAAAAGTTTGATTTGTGTTACTGCTAAGTCTTCAGGCTTCTGGTATTTTCGCACCTGCGGTGAAGAGACCGCAGGTGCAGGAGCGCACGTGCGGAGAGGAAAGCGCAGAAGCAGAAAAGTGGAGGAGTGCCAGGGGTCGCAGGTGCAAGGAAAATTTCGCATCTGCCATGCCCGCAGATGCGAAGGTTGAGGCGCAAGTGCGAGAAAAGCTGGACTTGATAGTCTCCGCAGGTGCGGAGAATTTGTGCGCATCAGCGGCTCCGCAGAAGCAGATTTTGGCGCGCAGAAGCGAGAGGAAGCGCAGGTGCAGTTTGGACATGCGCACCTGCGGTCTCGCAGATGCGGTTTGGGCCCGGGTCGAATTTTTAGGGCAAATTTCGGAATTTTTGTTAAAATATTGATTTCATTAATTAGATGAGTCTATTATCGTTGTATTCATGATATGCAATTGTGTTTGGTTAGATTTGGACCATTCAGAGTCAGATAATTGAGGAAAGAGAATTCTTACGGACTTTTTGAGCTTGGTTCGAGGTAAGTATCTTGCCTAACCTTGTGTGGGGGACTTCCCCTTAGGATTTGAGTCTTCTATATTGATTGTAGTCCGTGTACACGAGGTGACGAGTACGTGCACAGACTTATTTGCGGGAAGTTGGCCTTTTAGGGTTCTTAGGTCCTTGTATTCATTGAATATGCAGTTGTTCTTGTTATGATTATATATCTTAATTACTAGATTCACATATACCTGCTTAATTAGAATCAATTACTTCATGACCCACTATTATTGTTATGTGATTCATATGTGCCTTAACTGAAACTGTTATCTCTTTTATAGCCATCCTATCTTTTCATAACTGCTTATCTTTATTTGGAATTTCTATTATTTCATCCTATAATTGTTCAGTCTTAATTGAGGTTATGATTATTTTTCCTCTGCTTATCCTTAATTGAATTGTTGAATATCCTTCGTAATTTTCTCAACCTAAAAAGAAGTTTAGATATCCTATATCTTAGTCGACTTGTTTTATTTGGAATTATTTGATTCGTGTTAGCTTCCTTGTTGTTGAAGTGTATATTGTGGGATCGTTGCTACACATTAGTTCTCCCTTTGTTGGGCTGTTCTCTTTACGCCTTCTCTTTACGCCTAGCATTCTTTACTGTGGTTATTCCTTGTGAATTGGTTCTACCGTTTCATTGTGAATTAAAGTTCTTGAGTTGATTTGCTTGTCATACTTTGTATTTTTGACATTGTTGTTGTTGTTGTTGTTGTTGTACTTGTTGTGGTGATGCACGAGGTTTCTACTGTGCGGTTGTTATTATTGTGATACACGAGGTTTCTGCCATGCAGTTGTTATTATAGGGTTGCACGAGGTTTCTGCCGTGCTATTGTTTCCATTGATATTTGCACAGGTGGCGTGACGAGGCGGTATATATATATGTGGGTTGCGCATGTGGCGAGACAAGGTGAGAATATTATTATGCACGTGTGGCGAGACAAGGCGGGCATTTATATTACTATTGCACATGTGGCGAGACAAGGTGGGCTGTGTCAGGGATTGATTTGTGATGATTTATGACCTAGGAGCATTCTTGTTGTTGATATTTGTGTAGTGGTATACGTACCTGTGTGAGCTTTATCTTGTGAAAGCTGTGAGAAAATATTCTATGTGTTGTCCGTTCTTCTTCTTCCTTATGCTTATTTGCTGGTATGGACTATGTTAGGACACTTGCATAAGCATACACATAGTTAAACACTCTTATCGGATAAGAGGTGTTCTTGATATTGTTGAGCATAGAAGCTCACCCTTGTTTACTTGCCTTCTATGGGAGAATGGATCTATTGGCACGTGGGTCGTCAGTGCGGTTATGAGGTGTTATGAGGGCACAGGATGCCAAGTGTTAGGGTTCAAGTATTGAGACCCGTGAGTTGTGAATTTATCCGAGGTTCAGTACCTCGTGGAGTTGTTGGCTAAAACCTGATGTAAAAGCGGTTGTAGTTAATGATTTATTACTTGTCCTTGCTGTATTCGTGATTCCGGATTTAGGTTGTGTACCATTCGCTTTGTCTGCGTCATTTTCATGATATTCCGTTGATACTTGTTGTTTCTTGCTTTAATGCCATTACTGTATTGTGAGCCATATTGCATAGTCCTTATGTAGATATTATACTTCTGTTATTCATGTACTTATATTTGTTTAGTTTATTAGACCAGTGGGTGTCTTGACTGTTCCTCGTCACTACTCTACCGAGGTTAGTCTTGATACTTACTGGGCACCGCTGTGGTATGCTCATGCTACTCTTCTACACATTTTTGTGCAGATCCAGATACTTGTTCATTAGCTAGCTGTGTGGACTGTTGCTGTGGAGACTCAAGGTAGACCTGCTGCTGTGTACGCAGGCTTCGGAGTCACCTTCAAGTTTTCATTTTGCACTATTTATTCTTATTTCTGAACAGTTGTATTTAAAAGTTTTCTAGCAAATACTCTGTAGAGCTTATGACATGTACTACCGGTTTTGAAAATTGTAAGAGATTCTATTTAAATAATGTTGTTGTTTTAATTATTGTTAGGCTTACCTAGTCCCTAAGACTAGGTGCCATCACGATACCCAAACGGAGAGGGAATTGGGTTGTGACAAGTTGGTATTAGATCTCTAGGTTTATAGGTGCTACAAGTCATAAGCGAGTTTAGTAGAGTCTTGCGGATCGGTACGGAGACATCTGTACTTATCTTTGAGAGGCTACGGAACTATTAGGACAATTTCACTTCTTTCATTCCTATCGTGCGAGCTTATTGATCTCGGATTTTGAACTTTTGTCATTTCATTCTCTCACAAATGGTGAGGACACGAGCTGTAGTTATCGACGCTGCTGCTCCCGGAGCAGGTATCGCTAGAGGCAGAGGCAGAGGCCAATGAGGAGTAAGTGCCACAGCTAGAGCATCTACCAGGATAGCAGTTGAGGAGCCGCTAGTAGTTCCAGTTAGGGAGCAGGTACCGGAGGCGCCTGCTGTTACCCCCGGACTTCAGGAGACCTTAGCACAGTTCCTGAGCATGTTTGGTACACTGGCTCAAGCGGGGTTGATTCCGGTTGCACCAGCTATTTCACAGACCGGGGGAGGAGCCCAGACTCCCACCGCCCACACCCCAGAGCAACGAGTTCATGTTGTTCAGGTTCCAGGTGTCATGGCGACACAGCCTGTGGTCCCAGTTCAGCCCATGGTTAGGGCAACAACATCTGAGGAAGAGAATCTTAGACTTGCAAGGTTCAAGAAATATGACCCTCCTACATTTAGTGGTTTGGCTTCAGAGAGTGCACAGGGTTTTCTGGAGGAGTGTCACCGCATTCTTCGTACTATGGGTATTGTAGAGATGAGCGGGGTTGCTTTTACTACGTTCCAGCTCAGAGGAGCGACTTACCAGTGGTGGCGGGCATATGAGTTGGGTAGCCCAGCCGAGTTAGCTTCACTTACATGGGTTCAGTTTTCAGAGATGTTCCTGAGAGAGTTTGTACCTCAGTCCCTTCGAGATGCATGGCGCGCAGAGTTTAAGCAGCTGCACCAGGGCACTATGTCAGTGTCAGAGTATGCCGTGAGATTTAGTGATTTGGCCAGGCATGAACCTGCTTTGGTTGCCACAGTTAGAGAGTGTGTCTGTAGATTCATTGAGGGACTCAGGAATGATATTCGGTTCAGCATCGCTCGTGAGTTAGAGTCAGATGTTTTGTTTCAGCAGGTGGTAGGGATCGCCCGCCGAGTAGAGGGCATGTGGGACCAGGAGAGAGAAGATAGGCGAGGCCACGAGAGAGAGTACAGGCGAGATCAGGATAGAAAGGATAGGGAGGTGAGGAGGCCTCATAGACCGGAGAGATCTACTGGTCCTTATTTTGGAGGCAGGGTACGACATGGTAGAGGTTTTGTGGGTCAGCCAGTTCAATTTGCACTTCAGGCTTCGCACAGTGTTTCAGGTTCTCATGGGTCTCAGAGTACCCGTACCGCACAGTTCCCACAACCATGTCAGTAGAGAGGTTGCTTCGAGTGTGGAGATACCACCCACAGGGTGAGAGATTGTCCTAGACTCTGGATAGGTGTGTCACAGCGGAGTATTCTGGCGAGTAGAGGGCGCCCAAGAGGGGAAGTCCCGACCCGTTGATGTGTTTCATATAGTAGGCTTGAGTCCACTGCGCTAGATGATGTCATACATGTATGCTTTTGATTTGCTACAGAGGGCACCATTCGTATTTTGATTCGGTCCTGCTTATCGGGGCAAGTTCCCCTACTTGTTGTCCCACCTATGGGTGAGTTAATGACTTAGTATTATGTTTAGGTTTTTACCCATGTTGGGAGACTCTATGAGTGCTAGCCCGTGTCTATCGTTTGTTTCTATTCATTATTGAAAGTTACGAGACTATAAGTGAATTCACGTTGTCCATTATGGTAGGTTTGATATGATTCCTGAGTAAATTGGTTATAATATGTGATTTGATACTCTACCGGGGTGAGAGTTTAGCAAGTGTTGAGATTTTATTGGCAGAATTAAGTTAGTGAAAGATTTTCATTGGTATGATGTGTATTCGACTTCTGATTCAGAGTTGAGGGTGAGACCCTCGCGATTCCATGTGATTTGATATGTTTGAGTCGGGCTGCATGCCGCGGTGGAGGGTGATACTAGGATGAGATCCTTATGATTTTGTCATGTACTTTGATTTTTCCTTTTGAATTGATTCGTAGTAGGGTATTGTTAGAAAGTTGTGCATGTCGGGCTTGTTTGATATTTATCTTATGTGTTTCTCTTTACATATATAGTCAATTTCGTTATGTGCTTCTTGAGTTTTGGATTGCGGGATGTGTGCCCGGTGGTGTTAGTTGTGACTTGTTGATTCGGGTGTATAGTTATGAGGTCTTCGTGTTTCTTACATCATTGTCAGCGTTGTGGAGGTTTGAAATGGGTTGCTAACGGATATGGGTCTAATTGTCGGTGCTGGTTTTGACTTCGGGCAGCGATTGTGATCAGAAATGTTATTATGGGCCTATATGTGGTGTGTCTTGTTGTGTGGTCGTACCTGGTGGGTGTAGGCATGAGTTGTTACAACTGGTTGAGACTGATATCGGTAATGGATTTAGAATCAGGTCTTTTGAAGATAAATGGAAGGTGAGAATTTTGACTCTAAGGTTTATTGGTGTTGATAGAAAGGATAAATTACAGTTGGGATGGTGTCGTTAGGCTTATGTAGATTGGGGTGACGTGGGGTCCCCCGCGGGTATATGTTGAATATGTGCTTTCAGAGATTTGAAGACTTTGAGGCGATTCTTAGCACGTTCGAGGACGAACGTTTGTTTAAGAGGGGAAGGATGTAACGACCCGAGCGGTCATTTTGAGAATTTAAATCTCGTTCGGCGGCATAAGGCCCCGAGCAACTTCGTATTACGTGCCTCGACTTACGTGCGTGGTTGAATTCAATTACCGAGTGATTCAGAGTGATTTGGGACACTTAGTCCCTAAAACGTAAGTTTAAGTCTTAGGAGTTTGACCGTAGTCGGAACTATGTGAAGACGACTCCGGAATGGAGTTCTGTCGGTTCCATTAACTCCGTTGGGTGATTTTGGACTTAGGAGCGTGTCCGGACTATAAATCCGAGGTCTGTAGCTGATTTAGGCTTGAAATGGCGAAAGTCAAATTTTTGAAGATTTGGACCGGAAGTGGACTTTTTGATATCGGGGTCGGAATGTGATTCCGAGAGTTGGAACATCTCCGTTATGTTATTTGGGATTTACATGCAAAATTTGACGTCATTCCGGGTTGATTTGATAGGTTTCGGCACGGGTTTTAGAAGTTGAAAGATTTAAAAAATTATAAGTTCGATTCATGGTGTGATGCGTAGTTTCAACGTTAGTTGATGTGATTTGAGTGCTCGACTAAGTTCGTATGGTGTTTTAGGATTGGTTGAGGTCCCGGGGGCCTCGGGTGAGTTTCGGGTGCTTAACAGATTAAAAGTTTGATTTGTGTTACTGCTAAGTCTTCAGGCTTCTGGTATTTTCGCACCTGCGGTGAAGAGACCGCAGGTGCAGGAGCGCACGTGCGGAGAGGAAAGCGCAGAAGTAGAAAAGTGGAGGAGTGCCAGGGGTCGCAAGTGCGAGGAAAATTCCTCATCTGCCATTACCGCAGATGCGAAGGTTGAGGCGCAGGTGCGAGAAAAGCTGGACTTGACAGTCTCCGCAGGTGTGGAAAATTTGTGCGCATCAGCGACTCAGCAAAAACGGATTTTGGTGCACAGCGGTTTGGACGTGCGCACCTGCGGTCGCGCATATACGGCTAATTACGTCGCAAGTGCGGTCACGCCTGGGCAGAAAAGAGAAATTCGAGGGTTTGGTTTCATTCTTCGTTTTTGAACTTGAGAGCTCGGAATTTGGCGAATTTTCGAGGAATTTTTAAAGGAAGCTTTGGGGTAATGATTCCTAACTCGTTTTTGGTTGTATTCCATTAATCTATAGTTGTTTTCTCCATTTAGTTTCGGATTTTTGGGGTTGAAATTGGGAAAAATTGGAAGAACTTCTTCAATAAAGATTTCGAGTTTTGAAAGGGGATTTGTGGTCGGATTTGAGTAATTCTTATATGGTTGGACTCGTGAGTAAATGAGTTTTCATATTTTGTGATTTTTACCCAATTCCGAGACATGGGCCCGGGTCGACCTTTTAGGGAAAATTTTGGAATTTTTGTTAACATATTGATTTCATTAATTAGATGAGTCTATTATCGTTGTATTCTTGATATGCAATTGTGTTTGGTTAGATTTGGACCATTCAGAGTCAGATAATTGAGGAAAGGGAATTCTTACGGACTGTTTGAGCTTGGTTCGAGGTAAGTATCTTGCCTAACCTTGTGTGGGAGACTTTCCCTTAGGATTTGAGTCTTCTATATTGATTGTAGTCCGTGTACACGAGGTGACGAGTGCGTGCACGGACTTATTTGTGGGAAGTTGGCCTTTTAGGGTTCTTAGGTCCGTGTATTCATTGAATATGCAGTTGTTCTTGTTATGATTATATATCTTAATTACTAGATTCACATCTACCTGCTTAATTAGAATCAATTGCTTCATGACCCACTATTATTATTACTTGATTCAAATGTGCCTTAACTGAAACTGTTATCTCTTTTATAGCCATCCTATCTTTTCATAACTGCTTATCTTTATTTGGAATTTATATTATTTCATCCTATAATTGTTCAGTCTTAATTGAGGTTATGATTATTTTTTCACTGCTTATCCTTAATTGAAATGTTGAATATCCTTCGTAATTTTCTCAACTTTAAAAGAAGTTTAGATATCCTATATCTTAGTCGACTTATTTTATTTGGCATTATTTGATTCGTGTTAGCTTCCCTGTTGTTGAAGTGTATATTGTGGGATCGTTGCTACACATTAGTTCTCCCTTTGTTGAATTGTTCTCTTTACGCCTAGCATTCTTTACTGTGGTTATTCCTTGTGAATTGGTTCTACCATTTCTTTGTGAATTAAAGTTCTTGAGTTGATTTACTTGTCGTACTTTGTATTTTTGACATTGTTATTGTTGTACTTGTTGTGGTGATGCACGAGGTTTCTACCGTGCGGTTGTTATTATTGTGATGCACGAGGTTTCTGTCATGCAATTGTTATTATGGGGTTGCACGAGGTTTCTACCGTGCTATTGTTACCATTAATATTTGCGCATGCGGCGTGACAAGGCAGGATATGTATATATATATATATATGTGGGTTGCGCATGTGGCGAGATAAGGTGGGAACATTATTATGCAGGTGTGGCGAGACAAGGCGGGCATTTATGTTACTATTGCACATGTGGAGAGACACGGTGGGCTGTGTCAGGGATTGATTTGCGATGATTTATGGCCTGGGGGCATTCTTGTTGTTGATATTTGTGTAGTGGTATGCGTACCTGTGTGAGCTTTATCTTGAGAAAGCTGTGAGAAAATATTCTACGTGTTGTCCGTTCTTCTTCTTCCTTATGCTTATTTGTTGGTATGGACTATGTTAGGACACTTGCACAAGTATACACGTAGTTAAACAATCTTATCGGATAAGAGGAGTTCTTGATATTGTTGAGCATAGATACTCACCCTTGTTTACTTGCCTTCTATGGGAGAATGGATCTATTGGAACGTGAGTCGTCAGTGCGGTTATGAGGTGTTATGAGGGCACAGGATGCCAAGTGTTAGGGTTCAGGTATTGAGACCCGTGAGTTGTGAATTTGTTCGAGGTTCGGTATCTCGTGGAGTTGTTGGCTAAAACCTGATGTAAAAGCGGTTGTAGTTACTGAGTTATTACTTGTCCTTGCTGTATTCGTGATTCCGGATTTAGGTTGTGTTCCATTCACTTTGTCTGCATCATTTTCATGATATTTCGTTGATGCTTGTTGTTTCTTGCTTTAATGCCAATACTGTATTGTGAGCCATATTGCATAGTCCTTATGTAAACATTATACTTCTGTTATTCATGTACTTATATCTGTTCAGTTTATTAGACTAGTGGGTGTCTTGATTGTTCCTCGTCACTACTCTACCGAGGTTAGTCTTGATACTTACTGGGCACCGCTGTGGTGTGCTCATGCTACTCTTCTACATATTTTTGTTTAGATCCAGATACTTGTTCGTTAGCTAGCTGTGTGGACTATTGTTATGGAGACTCAAGGTAGACCTGCTGCTGTGTTCGCAGGCTTCAGAGTCACTTTCAAGTTTTTGTTTTGCACTGATTATTCTTATTTCTAAACAATTGTATTTAGAAGTTTTCTAGCGAACACTCTGTAGAGCTTATGACTTGTACTACCGGTTTTGGGAATTGTAAGAGATTCTATTTAACTAATATTGTTGTTTTAATTATTGTTAGGCTTACTTAGTCCCTAAGACTAGGTGCCATCACGATACCCAAAATGAGGGAAAATTGGGTCGCGAAAAAACCTCAACAAGGCTGCTGGTGCACCAAATCTGGTGTGCCCGCACCTGCGAGCCTTTGGTCGCAGGTGCAAGCTCGCAGGTGCGAGCGATAGCCCCGCGAGTGCAACCCAGGCCTGAACTTAATTTTTTCGCAGATGCGGACTTCTCTCCGCAGGAGCGGGACCGCAGAAGCGGAACCCTATCCGCAGGTGCGGCCCCAGTTGGCACAGTCCTTTTACGCAGAAGCGCACGTCCTGTCCGCACGTGCGGATTCGCAGGTATGACCAAAGCACCGCAGGTGCGAATGTCGCTGTGCAGTGAGTTCATTTAATTCGTACTTCACCATTTTTCTTCTCGTTTCAAAAGGATAGGAGGCCTAGGGCGATTTTTTAAAGACATTTTCTTCCCCAAATCATACGTAAGTGTTCCTTAAATCGTTTCTTTCAATCTTTTACATCATTTACAAGAATTCAACCAAATATCCAGAGTTTTCATGGTAGAATTAGGGGTTAGGGTAGAAACTAGGGATTTGGAGAATTTGAGAATTTAGACCTCAATTTGAGGTCGGATTCCAAAACTAATTTTATATTCGGGCTCGGGGATGAATGGGTAAGTGCATTTTGGTCCGAACCTCGGATTTTGATCAAGAAGGACCGGGGTCGATTTTTCAATTTTTGGAGGAACTTTTGGGAAATTTAATTTATGTAATATAATTGATTTCTTTAGCAATATTTGATATTATTGAGTCATTTTTGAATAGATACGAGTGGTTTGGAGGTGAATTCCAAAGAAAAGGTTGTGATTGAGAATTAAGTGGCCTTCGGAGCGAAGTAAGTGTTGTGCCTAACCCTGACTTGAGGGAATTAGGAACCTTAGATTACTTGCTAAGTGAAATTCATGTGAGCGGCGTATATGTGAGGTGACGAGTACTTATGCGCCGCCAATTTACCTGTTTTCCATATTTCTCTATTTTTCTTGTATTGTCTCATTCCTATGCCTAATTGCTACGTGTTATACTAGTGTTGTTCAATTTATCGTTCTTATCATGTTTTCGGATCTTCTGGTGATAATTGAGTTTTTATTTCAAAGTTGAGATTGATATTATGGAACCAAATATTGAAGTAAGATTTGTACTTGTTATTCTATCTCCCTATTATTATTATTTATGCATTGCATTATGGTAAGAGAGAGTGTTGATGCACGAAGAGTGATGCTGTACCATATTGTGAGTGTTAATGCACGAAGGGTGATGTCGTGCCATATTGTGAGTGTTAATGTAGAAGGGTGATACCGTGTCATATTGTGAGTGTTAATGCACGAAGGGTGATGCCGTGCCATGATATGAGTGTTAATGCACGAAGGGTGATGTCGTGCCGTTTCTATTAATTTTATGGTGAGATTGAGAGTAAAAGAACGAAGGATGATTCCGTGCATTTTTCCTTACTTTATTCACTATTCCTATTGATTTATGGTGTATTGACTGCTCCGGTGATCATTCTGTTGTACTTCTTTATCTTGTATTCCCCTCAGTATGTTCCCCTCCCGACATTTCCTGTTTAGTTCTTCATTTCTGTTATTTGTATATACACTGTTAAATTGTACAGGTTGATTTGTAGGTGCCTTACCTTAGCCTCGTCATTACTTCGTCGAGGTTAGGTTCGACACTTACCAGTACATGGGGTTGGTTGTACTGATACTGCACTCTGCACTTTCTGTCCAGATTTTGATACCGACTCGGGTTGATCGAGATTTTGCTATTGGTCCGCTGTCTGGAGACTCAAGGTAGATCTGTCGGCGTTCACAGACCTTGAAGTTCCCGTCTATCTTTTCTGTTCTACTGTTTCTTTCATTCAAATAGTTGTATTTCTTTCAGACTATTACTTGTAGTAAATTTTTGAATGCTCGTGAATTGTGACTCCAGATCCGGGTGGTAGTAGTTAACACAGTTTTATGATATTCCGTACTTATTATATTTCATCTTAGTTAATTATTGTTAATTACTGAATGTGAATAAGGAATTGGTTTAATGATTCTCTAGCGTTGGCTTGCCTAGCAAGTGAAATGTTAGGCGCCATCACGGTCCCGTCGGTGGGAAATTTTGGGTCGTGACAATTGGTATTAGAGAACTAGGTTGCCTAGGTCTCACGATTCACGAGCAAGCTTAGTAGAGTCTGGAGGATCGGTACAGAGATATCTGTGCTTATCTTCCAGAGGCTATGAATTTTAGGAATAAGTTTCACTTCTATTCTTCTTTGTCGTGCGATTTTGCTTTCTCAATACTGATTGAACTCTTCTACTCTTATTCTCTCGCAGATGGCGAGAGCACGTACCGCTTCCTCAACTGAGCAGCAGCCAGAGCCTCTAGTGACAGCTCCTACGCGGGGCAGAGGTCGAGGCCGAGGCAGGGGCAGGGCTCAGTCTAGGGCCCGAGCAGCAGCCCCAGTAGTGAAGCCTCAGATAGAGCTTGACAAGGAGGTTCCAGCCCAGACTGTTCCTGTCGGACCAGCTCAGGTTCCGGAGGGGTTCATTGCTACCCTAGTACTTTAGGATGCTTTGGTCCGTTTGGTGGGCCTTATGGAGAGTGTGGCCCAGATTGGCACATTTCCCATGGCACCAGTAGTCTCTCAGGCTAGAGGAGGAGCCCAAACTCCCACCACTCCCGCTCCGGAGCAGATAGCTCCCCAGTATCAGGCTCCGGCAGCTTAGCCAGTCGGATTAGTTCAGCCGGTTATTGTGGCACAGGTCGGAGATGGGCCAGCTATGTCTTCTGAGGCTTTATAGAGGTTGGACAGGTTTACCAAGCTCTTTCCTGTTCACTTCAGTGGTGCTCTTTCAGAGGATCCCCAGGAGTATCTTGATAGCTGTCACGAGGTTCTACGAAACATGGGTATAGTGGAGACCAATGGGGTCGATTTTGCTGTATTTCAAATGACTAGTTCCGCCAAGAAATGGTGGAGAGATTACTTGTTGACCAGACCAGCTGGGTCGCCTGCTCTTACTTGGGACTAGTTCTCTCAGCTCTTCATAGAGAAGTTTCTGCCTATAACATTGAGAGAGGGGCGTCGCCGTCAGTTTGAGCGTCTCTAGCAGGGCAGTATGACTGTTATTCAGTATGAGACCTGTTTTGTGGATTTGGCCCGTCATGCCATTCTTCTGCTTCCCACCGAGAGAGAGAAGGTGAGGAGATTTATTGATGGACTTGCTCAGCTTATCAGATTGCAGATGGCTAAGGAGACTGGGAGTGATATTTCTTTTCAAGCGGCTGCTAATGTCGCTAGACGAGTAGAAATGGTTCTTACTCAGGGAGGTCAGGGGTCTGACAAGAGACCTCGTCATTCCGGTGAGTTCAGCGGTGCCTCATCTAGAGGCAAGAGTACTTTTGGTAGAGGCCATCCTCCCAGGCCGTTCATTCAGCGCTCCAGGCATCCCACGGTGCCTCAGGTGGTCGTGGCCCTCAGATACATTATTCCGACCAGCTAGCCTATAGAGCACCACCAGCTTCTATTAGTGCACCTCCACTCCAGAGTTATCAGGGTGGTTATTCAGGTCGACAGGGTCAGTTTCAGGATCAACAGTCACCGCAGCCGAGGTTATATTATACTTGTAGTGATCCGAGGCACATTGCTAGATTTTTCCCTCGGGCAACGGGCAGCTCACAGCATCAGAGTTCTCGTGCCATGGTTCCGGCACCAGTTGCTGCACCACCTGCTCAGCCAGCCAGAGGCAGGGGTCAGGCAACCAGAGGTAGAGGCCAGACTGTTAGAGGTGGAGGTCAGGCCGTTAGAGGTAGAGACCAGCCAATTAGAGGTTGTCCCAGGGTGGTGGGCCCCAGCCCCGGTGTTATGCTTTCCTAGCCATACCTGAGGCTGAGTCATCTGAAATTGTTATCACAGGTACTGTTTCAGTTTGCAGTAGAGATGCTTCAGTTCTATTTGATCTGGGATCTACTTACTCCTATGTTTCATCCTATTTTGCTTCCTATTTGGTTGTGCCCCGTGATTCTTTGAATGCTCCAGTGTATGTGTCCACACCAGTGGGAGATGCTATTGTTGTAGATCATATTTATCGTTCGTGTGTGGTCACCATTGGGAGTCTTGAGACTCGTGTAGATCTTCTACTTCTTGACATAGTTGATTTTGATGTCATACTGGGTATGGATTGGTTGTCACCTTATCATGCTATATTAGATTGTCATGCCAAAACGGTGACCTTAGCCTTGTAGGGGTTGCCTCGATTAGAGTGGAGAAGGAATCTTGGCCATTCTGCCAGCAGAGTCATCTCTTATGTGAAGGCTCAACATATAGTCGAGAAAGGGTGTCTAGCTTATTTGGCTTATGTCCGCGATTCTAGTGCGGAGGTTCCTTCCATGGATTCGATGCCGGTTGTTCGTGAGTTTCCAGAGGTATTTCCTGTAGACCTGCCGGGGATGCCACCCGACAGGGATATTGATTTCCATATTGATTTGGCTCCGGGCACTCAGTCTATTTCCATTCCGCCATATCGCATGGCCCCGTCAGAGTTGAAAGAATTGAAGGAGCAGTTGCAAGATTTGCTTGAAAAGGGCTTCATTAGACCTAGTGTCTCTGCCCTAGGGTGCACCCGTGTTGTTTGTGAAGAAGAAAGATTGATCGATGAGAATGTGTATAGATTATCGGCAGTTGAACAAAGTCACCATCAAGAACAAGTATCCATTGCCGAGGATTGATGATTTATTTGATCAGATTCAGGGTGCCAAGGTATTTTCAAAGATTGATTTGAGATCTGGCTACCATTAGTTGAGGATTAGCGCATCTGATGTTCCTAAGATAGTTTTGCGAACTCGGTATGGGCTTTATGAGTTTCTAGTAAGGTCATTTGGGCTGATAAATGCCCCAGCAGCATTCATGGGTTTGATGAAACGGGTGTTCAAACCCTATATGGATTCCTTTGTGGTTGTGTTTATTGATGATATCTTGATCTACTCCCACAGTCGAGAGGAGCATGAGCAGCACCTTCGAATCATTCTTCAGACTCTGAAAGACAGCCAGTTATATGCTAAGTTCTCAAAATGCAAGTATTGGTTTAGTTCAGTTGCTTTATTGGGTCACGTTGTATCAGCAGAGGGTATTCGGGTGGATCCTAAGAAGATTAAGGCAGTCCAAAACTGACCTAGACCCACAACAGCTACAGAGATCCGTAGTTTCCTGGGTTTGGTGGGCTATTACCGTCGATTTGTGGAGGGGTTTTCATCTATAGCAGCCCCGTTGACCAGATTGACCCAGAAGGGCGCCCCGTTCAGGTGGTCAGACGAGTGTGAAGTGAGCTTTCAGAAGCTCAAGACTGCTTTGACCACGTCACCGGTATTGGTGTTACCTACAGGTTCAGGATCTTATACAGTATATTGTGACGCATCTCGTTTTGGTCTGGGTGTGGTATTGATGCAGGGTGGCAAGGTTATTGCATATGCTTCACGGTAGCTGAAGGTTCACGAGAAGAATTACCCTATTCATTATCTAGAGCTGGCAGCCATTGTTCACACGCTGAAGATTTGGAGGCACTATCTTTACGGCGTGCCATGTGAGGTACTCACTGATCATCGGATCTTGCAGTATTTGTTCAAGCAGAAGGAACTCAATTTGAGGCAGAGGAGGTGGCTGGAGCTATTGAAAGACTATGATATCACCATATTATATCATCCCGGGAAGGCCAATGTGGTGGCCGATGCTTTGAGTAGAAAGTCAGTCAGTATGGGTAGCCTTGCATATATTCCAGTTGGTGAGAGACCGCTTGCATTGGATGTTCAGGCCTTGGCCAACCAGTTTGTGAGGTTAGATGTTTCTGAGCCCAGCCGTGTTCTAGCTTGTACAGTTGCTCAGTCTTCTTTGTTTGAGCACATCAGAGATTGGCAGGATGACGATCCTCATTTACTTATCCTTAGAGACACAGTGCGTCACGGTGGTGCCAAGCAGGTTACTGTTGGAGATGAGGAGTTTTGAGGATGCAAGGTCGTATTTGTGTGCCTAATGTGGATGGGCTTCGTGAGTTGATCCTTGAGGAGGCTCACAGTTCTCGGTATTCTATTCACCCAGGTGCTTCCAAGATGTACCAGGACCTGCGGCAGCATTATTGGTGGAGGAGGATGAAGAAAGACATAATTGTATATGTAGCTCGATGCCTAAATTGCCAGCAGGTAAAGTGTGAGCATCAGAGACCTGGTGGTTTACTTCAGAGGTTAGAGATTCCTG
Organism: Nicotiana tomentosiformis; assembly: GCF_000390325.3. Taxonomy (NCBI): domain Eukaryota; kingdom Viridiplantae; phylum Streptophyta; class Magnoliopsida; order Solanales; family Solanaceae; genus Nicotiana; species Nicotiana tomentosiformis. Next base: position 132,876,308 of record NC_090816.1, read on the forward strand.
AGTGGAAATGGGAGCGTATCACTATGGATTTTGTTGTTAGAATCCCACGGACTTAGAGGAAGTTCGATGCAGTTTGGGTCATTGTGGACAGGCTGACTAAGTCAGCGCATTTTATTCCTGTGGCAGTTACCTATTCCTCGGAGCGGTTGACAGAGATTTACATCCGGGAGATCGTCCGTCTTCACGGTGTGCCCGTGTCCATTATATTTGACCGAGGTAAACAGTTTACCTCGCACTTCTGGAGGGCTGTACAACGTGAGTTGGGTACGTGGGTTGAGCTGAGCACCGCATTCCATCCTCAGACGGACGGGCAGTCAAAACGCAGTATTCAGATATTGGAGGATATACTTCGCGCTTGTGTTATAGACTTAGAGGTTCTTGGGATCATTTCTTTCCACTTGCGGAGTTTTCTTATAATAATAGTTAGCAGTCGAGCATTCAGATGGCTCCATATGAGGCATTATACAAAAGGCGATGTCGTTCGCCAGTTGGGTGGTTCGAGCCGGGAGAGGCTCGGTTGTTGGGCACAGACTTAGTACAGGATGCCTTGGATAAGGTCAAGATTATTCAGGATCGACTTCGCACAGCTCAGTCCAGGAAGAAGAGTTATGCCTACCGTAAAGTTCGTGATGTTGCATTCATAGTTGGAGAGAGAGTGTTACTTCGAGTATCACCCATGAAGGGTGTAATGAGGTTCGGAAAGAAGGTCAAGTTGAGCCCTAGGTATATCGGACCTTTTGAGATTCTGGAGAAAGTGGGAGAGGTGGCTTACAGGCTTGCGTTGCCACCTAGTTTAGTAGCTGTTCATCTGGTATTCCATGTGTCCGTGCTTCGAAAGTATCACGGTGATCCGTCCCATGTGTTAGATTTCAGCTCTGTCCAGTTGGACAAGGATTTGACTTACGAGGATGAGCCGGTGGCAAATCTAGCCCGGCAAGTTCGCTAGTTAAGATCAAAGAGTTACCCTTCAGTTCGAGTGCAGTGGAGGGGTCAACCTATTGAGGTAGCTACTTGGGAGTCTGAGTCTGATATGCGGAGTAGATATCCCCACCTTTTCACCAGCCCAGGTACTTTTCTATGTCCGTTCGAGGACGAACAGTTGTTTTAGAGGTGGAGAATGTGATGACGCAAAAGGTCATCTTATGTTTTAGAACTCGAATCTGCGCTTTTAAACCTTAAAAATCTCATTTTTACCCTCCTCGATTTACGTGCGCAGTCCGGGCATGTTTTCGGAAAGCTTTTATGTTGAAAACTAATGAACATAAGAATTTTTGCCTTAAAAGTTTATTTTAGTTGACTTTGGTCAACCTTTTTGGTAAACGGGCCCGGATCTATATTTTGATGGTCCCGGTGGGTCTGTGTCGAATTATGGGACCTGGACGTATGCCCGAAATCGAATTCGGAGGTCCCTAGCTCAAGTTATGAATTTTTGATGAAAATTAAAAGTCTGAAAATTTAATTATTTTTAAGAATTGATTGGTGATTGGCATTGTTAGTGTCGGGTCCGTATTCTGGTTCCGGAGCTCGGTACAAGTTCATTATGATATTTAAGACTTGTCTGTGAAATTTGGTGAGAAATAGAGTTTATTTGACGTGATTCGGGCGTCCAGTTGAGAAAATAAAAACTTTAAAGTGTTCTTGAGAATTTCATTTGAATTGGTGCTAAATTCGTAGTTCTAGGTGTTATTTTGGCGATTTGATCGCGCGAGCAAGTCCGTATGATATTTTTAGACTTGTATGCATATTTGGTTTGGAGCCCCGAGGGCTCGGGTGCCATTCGGGCGATGCGCGAGTTGAGTTCAAACCTCAACAAGGTTGCTGGTGCACCAAATCTGATGTGCCCGCACCTGCGAGCCTTTGGTCGCAGGTGCGAGCGATAGCCCCGCAGGTGCGACCCAGGCCTGGACTTCATTTTTCCGCAAATGCGGACTTCTCTCCGCATGAGCGGGATCGCAGAAGCAGAACCTTGTCCGTAGGTGCGGCCCGAGTTGGCCCAGTCCTTTTCCGCAGAAGCGCACGTCCTGTCCGCACGTGCGGATGCACAGGTGCGACCAAAGCACCGCACGTGCGAAGGTCGCTGGGCAGTGAGTTCATTTAATTCGGACTCCAGCCATTTTTCTTCTCGTTTCAAAAGGATAGGAGGCCTAGGGCGCTTTTTCAAAGACATTTTCTTCCCTAAATCATAGGTAAGTGTTCCTTAACTCGTTTCTTTCAATCTTTTACTTCATTTTACAAGAATTCAACCAAATATCCAGAGTTTTCATGGTAGAATTAGGGGTTAGGGTAGAAACTAGGGATTTTGGGAATTTGAGGATTTAGACCTCAATTTGAGGCCGGATTCCAAAACTAATTATATATTCGGGCTCGGGGTGAATGGGTAAGTGCATTTTGGTCCGAATCTCGTATTTTGACCAAGCGGGCCCGGGGTCGATTTTTTAACTTTTTGGAGGAAATTTTTGGGAAATTTAATTTATGCAATATAATTGATTTCTTTAGCAATATTTGATATTATTGAGTCATTTTTGAATAAATACGAGTGGTTTGGAGATGAATTCCAAAGGAAAAGCTGTGATTGAGAATTAAGTGGCCTTCGGAGCAAGGTAAGTGTTGTGTCTAACCCTGACTTGAGGGAATTAGGAACCTTAGATTACTTGCTAAGTGAAATTCATGTGAGCGGCGTATATGTGAGGTGACGAGTACTTATGCGCCGCCAATTTACCTGTTTTCCATATTTCTCTGTTTTTCTTATATTGTCTCATTCCTATGCCTAATTGCTACGTGTTATACTAGTGTTGTTCAATTTATCGTTCTTATCATGTTTTCGGATCTTCTGGTGATATTTAAGTTTTTATTTCAAAGTTGAGATTGATATTATGGAACCAAATATTAAAGTAAGGTTTGTACTTGTTATTCTATCTCCCTGTTGTTATTTATGCATTGCATTATGGTAAGGGAGAGTGTTAATGCACGAAGAGTGATGTTGTACCATATTGTGAGTGTTAATGCACGAAGGGTGATGTTGTGTCATATTGTGAGTGTTAATGCACGAAGGGTGATACGTTGTCATATTGTGAGTGTTAATGCACGAAGGGTGATGCGTTGTCATATTGTGAGTGTTAATGCACGAAGGGTGATGCCGTGTCGTTTCTATTAATTTTATGGTGAGATTGAGAGTAAAAGCACAAAGGGTGATGTCGTACATTTTTTCTTACTGTATTTACTATTCCTGTTGATTCATGGTATATTGACTGCTCTGGTGATCATTCTGTTGTAGTTCTTTATCTTGTATTCCCCTCAGTCCCCTCCCGACATTTTCTGTTTAGTTCTTTATTTCTGTTATTTGTATATACACTGTTAAATTGTACAGGTTGATTTGTAGGTGCCTTGCCTTAGCCTCGTCACTACTTCGTCGAGAATAGGCTCGATACTTACTAGTACATGGGGTCGGTTGTACTGATACTGCACTCTTGCACTTTCTGTCCAGATTTTGATACCGACTCGGGTTGATCGAGATTTTGCTATTGGTCCGCTATCCGGAGACTCAAGGTAGATATGTCGGCGTTCACAGACCTTGAAGTTCCCGTCTATCTTTTCTGTTCTACTGTTTCTTTCATTCAGATAGTTGTATTTATTTTAGACTATTACTTGTAGTAAATTCTTGAATACTCGTGAATTGTGACTCCAGATCCGGGTGGTAGTAGTTAATACAGTTTTATGATATTCCGTATTTATTATATTTCATCTTAGTTAATTATTGTTTATTACTGAATGGAAATAAGGAATTGGTTTAATGATTCTCTAGCGTTAGCTTGCCTAGCAAGTGAAATGTTAGGCGCCATCACGGTCCCGTCGGTGGAAAATTTCAGGTTGTGACATCAACCTCTCCACTCTCTCGGGCTCTCAGAAATCATGATAAGCAGTCCAACAATAATGATATGATGCATCAATAATGAATAAGAGAGACTGAGGTAAAAATGTGCAAATAGAACTGTGAATGAGTGCAAAGCAGCAATTTAGCAAATAATTTCACAAGTACACGACCTCTATGGGTCCCAGCAGTGTAAACATATGATTTAAATATGATTCATAGATCAATTTCTCTAATACGGGAAAAAATATACGGATATCAACAGATATTTCAACTACACAGTTCCATCGAATTGACCAAGTCATAATTCCTACGGTGCACGCCTACAGGCCCGTCACCTAGTATATGCGTCACCTCAAAACCAATCACATAATACATATTTCGGGGCTTCATACCTTCAGGACCAAATTTAGAACTATTACTTACCTCAAACCGTGAAATTCTTTATTCCGCTAGGTCTTTGCCTCGTGAATTGGCCTCCAAACACCTCGAATCTAGCCACAAATAATTCGATTCAGTCAATAACATTTATTGAAATAAATTCCATATGAAAATATAACTTTTTCCATAAAAATCCAAAATTTAACTCAAAAATCGCCCATGGGGCCCACATCTTGGAACACGACAAAAGTTATAAAATCCGAAAGCTCATTCAACTACGAGTCTAACCATACCAATTTAACTTAATTCCGACATCAACTCGACCCTCAAATCTTCAAATTAAACCAAGAGGGTATTCTAATCTCTCCAACTTAATTCACCCATTAAATGTTAAAAACAACCATGAATTCGGATAATTTGACCAATAATGAGTTAAGAACACTTACCCCGTTATTTGCCTTAAATATCTCCTAGAATCGCCTCTTCCCGAGCTCCAATCCGTCAAAAATTAAAGACGAAGTCCCATTTTCAGAAATTAAACTTTCTGCCCAGACCTCTCTTCTTCGCGAAAGCGACAGGTCCCTCGCATTCGCGAATCACAAAATTGTGTTGCCTAACATTGCTCTTCGCGAATGCGAGACACTGCTCGCGAATGCGATGCTTTACCGAGCTCTTCTTCGCGAACGCGAAGGCAAAAATCCAAGCCCACTATTTTTTTCCCTTCGCGAAAATGATACCTAATCGCGAATGCGGTGAACAACCCAGATCCTCTTCGCGAACGCGAAGGGACAATCTTGCCTGCCTCAAATTCCCCTTCGCGAACGCGAAGAAGAAAACCAGAAAAACACACGAGCAGTCTTCACCCAACATGCCAAGTCCAAAAATAATCTGTTAACCTCCCGAAACTCATCCTGAGCCCCCCAGGACCTCAACCAAATATACCGTCAAATCCCATAACATCATACGAACTTAGTTGAACCCTCAAATTACCTCAAATAATGCTAAAGCCACGAATCATACTCCAATTCAAGCCTAATGAACTTTGAAATTTCAAGTTTCCACAAACGACGCCGGAACCTATCAAATCAAGTCCGATTGACCTCAAATTTTGCACACAAGTCATAAATGACATAACGGACCTATTAAAATTTTCATCAGATTTTGACCCCGATTTCAAAAAGTCAATCCCCCTGTCAAACTTCTCAAAAATTCGACTTTCGTCATTTCAAGTCTAATTCTACTACGAACCTCCAGATAATTTTTCGGGCCCACTCCTAATTCCAAAATCACCATACAGAGCTATTGGAATCATCAAAATTAAATTCTGAGGTCGTTTACACATAAGTCAATATCCGGTCAACTTTTTCAACTTAAAATTTTAATTATGAGACTAAGTGTCTTATTTCACTCCGAAATCCTCCCGGACCCGAACCAACTAACTCGGTAAGTCATAAAATAACGGTAAAGCATAACTTGAGCAGTAAACAGGGGGAATGGGGTTATAATACTCAAAACGACCGGCCGGGTCGTTACAAGAATTCAATGGGTAACAAAGAAATATAGAGATGATGAAAAACAAATGATGAAAATTAAGAAGAATATTTTAGTTATTTTAGATAAATAAAAAATTTAATTGTGAGGAGGTGTCATTCCTTTTCATGGGAGGCATCTATTCTTTGAAAATATGTGGTAGTTAATATTTTATTCCGTATAAATACTCTTCTACATAATTTCAGCACCTATAAGGAATTTCTCCACTAAAAATTTTCAGTTCTTGAAAAAATGTCTTAACTTGAAAATCTTCTATCTTTTGGCTATTCATCTTCACTCTTTCCTTTACTCTAACTTCTACTTTTGGCTATTCATCTTCACTCTTTCCTTTTCTCTTTCCTTTATCATCACCTTGAGTATGTATAAGTTCGATTCTTTTTCAAGAATTTGCTTTTAAGATTTATATGGAAGAGAGATGTAACTTGTGAGATTAAATGGTAGAAACGATTATCTAGAGAAAACAACTATTTTTGAGATTCATATTTGGGAAAATATGGCTTTGGTTGAATTGTCTTTCCAATGAAAATAGCATAAGTAAAGGAAGAATGTTTCATGTTTCCTCTTCATAGTCTTTAGCCGGAAAGTAGTGTTATATGGATTTTTTTTTTAAATATTTGTATTATACGAATTAACTCCTTTTTTCGGTTCGATTTGATATAGTTTCCATTTTGAGCCCCTCAACAATATCTAATTACATTTAAAAAGTAGTCTATCAAAATGATATGCTATTAATTTCCAAACCCTAAGAAAAGTAACTAAACAGGATTCAAATAGAAAGAGTTAACACAATAAGTATCACCTATTGAGATATAATGTATCTTCAATCATTTGAAATTGATGTTTTACATGGGGTTCTAAATTATCTATAATGATTATAAACATGTGATGAATAATAATGCAATTTAGCCCAGAGCTTGTGCAACTACATGAGGCTGAATTATAGAAGTTTTTTTTCATATCCTTGAAACTTTTCTATTTATTTTTTATATCTATTGTAATATCACACGTACTCTAATTTGATCGAGATAAAGATACAAGTTATTTTTGTTATGTGATTAAAGCATTGATTATATGCTTTTCACTTTTATGATTCGAAGTCCATAAGTTCCTTTCCTACCTAAATTTAGACAAAATGAGGAATTTGTTCTTTCCTTTGTTTTACTGCTGCTGTTTTTGATTATTTTAAAGAATTTTTTTAGTAGTGGGGAATGACTGAATAAGTGTTTACTTTGTTGTAATTTTCTATAATTTTAGAAGATTTTTCAATCAAGCGTTGTTTATTTAGTACTTCCAATTTTACTAAAAATTACATTTGATTAGTTTAGAGTTTAGATATGATTTTTATAAGTGAAAATTAGTTTAGTATTTGCTATGTTCCTTCTTTTTTTATATGGACTAATTTATAAAATGTTCACTTAATAAACTCAATGTTACTTATTTATAACCGCGTGAAGCGTGGACAAGTGAACTAGTGAAGAAACAATACAAGGGAGTGATCAGCCAGCTGAGTTGTAACTTGTAGCTGAGCTGAAATTTGTACATAGTTAGTTGGTAACTAATAAAGCTTTAATTATTAAAAAAATACAGGGGAGTAAGGATGAGTTGGTAATTAATAAAGCTTTAATGGAACTGTTTATTGGTGTTAAATTTGTGAGTGAAAACATTTTTTCTAGAAAATGACTTCTGTATCCCCTTTATTAAATGTCTTTTTAGAAAAAAAAAGTTTTATTCTTCAACCAAATATCGAAAAATATTTTTCAGAATATAAATCATTTTCTGTTCCCCTCAAACGAAAACACATCATTGAGCTTACATCATAATAATAACTAATTCAAGCATAAAAAGATTGCAATTCAGCATGAACTGTTCTTAACGTAGTGTGCCCATTACCACCGCCGAGGATTGTGGTGAGATGGATATCCCTTCATTCTTTAAATTAAAGGGCTCGAATTTGAATCTTGAAAATAGAAAAAATCATATTAGGAAGTGCTTCTCCTTTTGTTAGGCCTTACGCCGTGTGAATTCAGATTAGTTGAGTCTCAATATGAGTACCGGACATTAAGTGAGAAACAAAAATTAAATAGTGTTACCCGATGAATGCGAAGATAAAAAATAAGTAGTGTAATGGATATGAGTATCAAATGTCGGGCGAGAAGTATAAAATAAGTAGTTAGACAATCCTCGATGAATGCGAAGATACAAATATACTGCCGACCGATATAGAAATCTGCATGCTTTTAGAAATGTTCGTGACCTAATTATGCAGAGTGGTGCATCTGTAATGTCGATAAAGTAAGACAATTAAGAGCTTGTTTGGCCAAGATTTTGGGAGGTCAAAAGTACTCCCCTCCCAAAAAAAAAGTACTTTTTTAAAAATTTAAGTTGCTTGGCCAAGATGGAGAAGTACTTGTGGCCAGCAGCAAGGGAAGAAACAGAAAATTTTAGCTTCTTCCAAGAAGTAGAAGCAAAAGCGAAAAAATAATTTATTCAAGACAAAACTATCCTCACTATAAATTTATATTTTTTAAATTATCCCTTATTGAATCAATTTTTTTTTTCATTTTTGTTTCTTGTTTTTACCATTCTTTTAAATTTAAAGATATCATATACATGAATCATATTGTAACTTTCCAAATTCTTTATTGACTTTTCTTGTTTTTATTTTTTTCTTTGTGTAATGTCTTGTAACTTTTCAAATTATCTTATTCTTAGTCCACGCTAAAGCAAATTATCTACATCCTTCTTTGGATTATCAAATCTTTTCTTACAAATAATCATTTATAATTTCTTCTCTTATAGGCTATTAATTGCGAAATCTTTAAAACAGTCATCAAATCTAATTTGTGAAAATTACCTACAAATAGGCCACTTGGCAATTTAGTACAAAGTTAGTTAGGATAGGTAATAATTAGATTATTTTTTAATTTAATTTTTTTAAAAATAATTATGCATTATCTGTTCCTATTTTCCATATTTCTCTGTTTTTCTTATATTGTCTCATTCCTATGCCTAATTGCTACGTGTTATACTAGTGTTGTTTAATTTATCATTCTTATCATGTTTTCGGATCTTCTGGTGATAATTGAGTTTTTATTTCAAAGTTGAGATTGATATTATGGAACCAAATATTGAAGTAAGGTTTGTACTTGTTATTCTATCTCCCTGTTGTTATTTATGCATTGCATTATGGTAAGGGAGAGTGTTAATGCACAAAGGGTGATGCTGTGCCATATTGTGAGTGTTAATGCACGAAGGGTGATGTCGTGCCATATTGTGAGTGTTAATGCACGAAGGGTGATGCGTTGTCATATTGTGAGTGTTAATACACGAAGGGTGATGCGTTGTCATATTGTGAGTGTTAATGCATGAAGGGTGATGCCGTGTCGTTTCTATTAATTTTATGGTGAGATTGAGAGTAAAAGCACAAAGGGTGATGTCGTACCTTTTTTCTTACTGTATTCACTATTCCTGTTGATTCATGGTATATTGACTGCTTCGGTAATCATTCTGTTGTAGTTCTTTATCTTGTATTCCCCTCAGTATGTTCCCCTCCCAACATTTCCTATTTAGTTCTTCATTTCTGTTATTTGTATATACACTGTTAAATTGTACAGGTTGATTTGTAGGTGCCTTGCCTTAGCCGCGTTACTACTTTATCGAGAATAGGCTCGACACTTACCAGTACATGGGGTCGGTTGTACTGATACTGCACTCTTCACTTTCTGTGCAGATTTTGATACCGACTCGGGTTGATCGAGTTTTTGCTATTGGTCCGCTGTTCGGAGACTCAAGGTAGATATGTCGGCGTTCACAGGCCTTGAAGTTCCCGTCTATCTTTTCTGTTCTACTTTTTCTTTCATTCAGATAGTTGTATTTCTTTCAGACTATTACTTGTAGTAAATTCTTGAATGCTCGTGAATTGTGACTCCAGATCCGGGTGGTAGTAGTTAATACAGTTTTATGATATTCCGTATTTATTATATTTCATCTTAGTTAATTATTGTTTATTACTGAATGGGAATAAGGAATTGGTTTAATGATTCTCTGGCGTTAGCTTGCCTAGCAAGTGAAATGTTATGCGCCATCACGGTCCCATCGGTGGAAAATTTTAGGTCGTGACATCAACCTCTCCACTCTCTTGGGCTCTCAGAAATCATGATAAGCAGTCCAACAATAATGATATGATGCATCAATAATGAATAAGAGAGACTGAGGTAAAAATGTGCAAATAGAACTGTGAATGAGTGCAAAGCAGCAATTTAGCAAATAATTTCACAAATACACGACCTCTATGGGTCCCAGCAGTGTAAACATATGATTTAAACATGATTCATAGATCAATTTCTCTAATACGGGAAAAATTATACGGATATTAACAGATTTTTCAACTACACAGTTCTATCGAATTGACCAAGTCATAATTCCTACGGTGCACTCCTACAGGCCTGTCACCTAGCATATGCGTCACCTCAAAACCAATCACATAATACATATTCCGGGGCTTCATACCTTCAGGACCAAATTTAGAACTATTACTTACCTCAAACCGTGAAATTCTTTATTCCGCTAGGTCTTTGCCTCGTGAATTGGCCTCCAAACACCTCGAATCTAGCCACAAATAATTCGATTTAGTCAATAACATTTATTGAAATAAATTTCATATGAAAATATAATTTTTCTATAAAAATCCGAAATTTAACTCAAAAATCGCCCATGGGGCCCACGTCTTGGAACACGACAAAAGTTATAAAAATCCGAAAGATCATTCAACCACGAGTCTAACCATACCAATTTAAAACTTAATTCCAACATCAACTCGACCCTCAAATCTTCAAATTAAACCAAGAGGGTTTTCTAATCTTTCCAACTTAATTCACCCATTAAATGTTAAAAACAATCATGAATTCGGGTAATTTGACCAATAATGAGTTAAGAACACTTACCCCATTATTTGCCTTAAAAATCTCCCAAAATCGCCTCTTCCTGAGCTCCAATCTGTCAAAAATTGAAGACGAAGTTCCATTTTCAGAACTTAAACTTTCTGCCCAGACCTCTCTTCCCACGAAAGCTACAGGTCCCTCGCATTCGCGAATCACAAAATCGTGTTGCCCAACATTGCTCTTCGCGAATGCGAGACACTGCTCGCGAATGCAATGCTTTACCGAGCTCTTCTTCGCGAACGCGAGCTCCTCTTCACGAACGCGAAGGCAAAAACTCAAGCCCGCTATTCTTTTCCCTTAGCGAACGTGATACCTAATCGCGAACGCGGTGAACAACCCAGATCCTCTTCGCGAACGCGAAGGAAAAATCTTGCCTGCCTCAAATTCCCCTTCGCGAACACGAGGGCCCACTCGCGAACGCGAAGAAGGAAACCAGAAAAACACACGAGCAGTCTTCACCCAACATGCCAAGTCCAAAAATGATCTGTTAACCTCCCAAAACTCATCCTGAGCCACCCAGGACCTCAACTAAACATACCGTCAAGTCCCATAACATCATACGAACTTAGTTGGACCCTCAAATTACCTCAAACAATGCTAAAATCACGAATCATACCCCAATTCAAGCCTAATAAACTTTGAAATTTTAAGTTTCCACAAACGACGCCAGAACCTATCAAATCAAGTCCGATTGACCTCAAATTTTGCACACAAGACATAAATGACATAACGAACCTATTAAATTTTTCATAATCGGATTTCGACCCCGATATCAAAAAGTCAATCCCTCGATCAAACTTCCCAAAAATTCGACTTTCGTCATTTCAAGTCTAATTCCACTACGGACCTCCAAATAATTTTCCGGGCCCACTCCTAAATCCAAAATCACTATCCAGAGCTATTGGAATCATCAAAATTAAATTCTGAGGTCGTTTACACATAAGTCAATATCCGGTCAACTTTTCCAACTTAAATTTTTAATTATGAGACTAAGTGTCTCATTTCACTCCGAAATCCTTCCGGACCCGAACCAACTAACCCGGTAAGTCATAAAATAACGGTAAAGCATAACTTGAGCATTAAATGGGAGAAATGGGGTTATAATACTCAAAACGACCTGTCGGGTCGTTACAAGAATTCAATGTGTAACAAAGAAATATAGAGATGATGAAAAACAAATGATGAAAATTAAGAAGAATATTTTAATTATTTTAGATAAATAAAAAATTTAATTGTGAGGAGGTGTCATTCCTTTTCATGGGAGGCATCTATTCTTTGAAAATATGTGGTAGTTAATATTTTATTCCGTATAAATACTCTTCTACATAATTTCAGCACCTATAAGGAATTTCTCCACTAAAAATTTTCAGTTCTTGAAAAAATGTCTTAACTTGAAAATCTTCTATCTTTTGGCTATTCATCTTCACTCTTTCCTTTACTCTAACTTCTACTTTTGGCTATTCATCTTCACTCTTTCCTTTTCTCTTTCCTTTATCATCACCTTGAGTATGTATAAGTTCGATTCTTTTTCAAGAATTTGCTTTTAAGATTTATATGGAAGAGAGATGTAACTTGTGAGATTAAATGGTAGAAACGATTATCTAGAGAAAACAACTATTTTTGAGATTCATATTTGGGAAAATATGGCTTTGGTTGAATTGTCTTTCCAATGAAAATAGCATAAGTAAAGGAAGAATGTTTCATGTTTCCTCTTCATAGTCTTTAGCCGGAAAGTAGTGTTATATGGATTTTTTTTTTAAATATTTGTATTATACGAATTAACTCCTTTTTTCGGTTCGATTTGATATAGTTTCCATTTTGAGCCCCTCAACAATATCTAATTACATTTAAAAAGTAGTCTATCAAAATGATATGCTATTAATTTCCAAACCCTAAGAAAAGTAACTAAACAGGATTCAAATAGAAAGAGTTAACACAATAAGTATCACCTATTGAGATATAATGTATCTTCAATCATTTGAAATTGATGTTTTACATGGGGTTCTAAATTATCTATAATGATTATAAACATGTGATGAATAATAATGCAATTTAGCCCAGAGCTTGTGCAACTACATGAGGCTGAATTATAGAAGTTTTTTTTCATATCCTTGAAACTTTTCTATTTATTTTTTATATCTATTGTAATATCACACGTACTCTAATTTGATCGAGATAAAGATACAAGTTATTTTTGTTATGTGATTAAAGCATTGATTATATGCTTTTCACTTTTATGATTCGAAGTCCATAAGTTCCTTTCCTACCTAAATTTAGACAAAATGAGGAATTTGTTCTTTCCTTTGTTTTACTGCTGCTGTTTTTGATTATTTTAAAGAATTTTTTTAGTAGTGGGGAATGACTGAATAAGTGTTTACTTTGTTGTAATTTTCTATAATTTTAGAAGATTTTTCAATCAAGCGTTGTTTATTTAGTACTTCCAATTTTACTAAAAATTACATTTGATTAGTTTAGAGTTTAGATATGATTTTTATAAGTGAAAATTAGTTTAGTATTTGCTATGTTCCTTCTTTTTTTATATGGACTAATTTATAAAATGTTCACTTAATAAACTCAATGTTACTTATTTATAACCGCGTGAAGCGTGGACAAGTGAACTAGTGAAGAAACAATACAAGGGAGTGATCAGCCAGCTGAGTTGTAACTTGTAGCTGAGCTGAAATTTGTACATAGTTAGTTGGTAACTAATAAAGCTTTAATTATTAAAAAAATACAGGGGAGTAAGGATGAGTTGGTAATTAATAAAGCTTTAATGGAACTGTTTATTGGTGTTAAATTTGTGAGTGAAAACATTTTTTCTAGAAAATGACTTCTGTATCCCCTTTATTAAATGTCTTTTTAGAAAAAAAAAGTTTTATTCTTCAACCAAATATCGAAAAATATTTTTCAGAATATAAATCATTTTCTGTTCCCCTCAAACGAAAACACATCATTGAGCTTACATCATAATAATAACTAATTCAAGCATAAAAAGATTGCAATTCAGCATGAACTGTTCTTAACGTAGTGTGCCCATTACCACCGCCGAGGATTGTGGTGAGATGGATATCCCTTCATTCTTTAAATTAAAGGGCTCGAATTTGAATCTTGAAAATAGAAAAAATCATATTAGGAAGTGCTTCCCCTTTTGTTAGGCCTTACGCCGTGTGAATTCAGATTAGTTGAGTCTCAATATGAGTACCGGACATTAAGTGAGAAACAAAAATTAAATAGTGTTACCCGATGAATGCGAAGATAAAAAATAAGTAGTGTAATGGATATGAGTATCAAATGTCGGGCGAGAAGTATAAAATAAGTAGTTAGACAATCCTCGATGAATGCGAAGATACAAATATACTGCCGACCGATATAGAAATCTGCATGCTTTTAGAAATGTTCGTGACCTAATTATGCAGAGTGGTGCATCTGTAATGTCGATAAAGTAAGACAATTAAGAGCTTGTTTGGCCAAGATTTTGGGAGGTCAAAAGTACTCCCCTCCCAAAAAAAAAGTACTTTTTTAAAAATTTAAGTTGCTTGGCCAAGATGGAGAAGTACTTGTGGCCAGCAGCAAGGGAAGAAACAGAAAATTTTAGCTTCTTCCAAGAAGTAGAAGCAAAAGCGAAAAAATAATTTATTCAAGACAAAACTATCCTCACTATAAATTTATATTTTTTAAATTATCCCTTATTGAATCAATTTTTTTTTTCATTTTTGTTTCTTGTTTTTACCATTCTTTTAAATTTAAAGATATCATATACATGAATCATATTGTAACTTTCCAAATTCTTTATTGACTTTTCTTGTTTTTATTTTTTTCTTTGTGTAATGTCTTGTAACTTTTCAAATTATCTTATTCTTAGTCCACGCTAAAGCAAATTATCTACATCCTTCTTTGGATTATCAAATCTTTTCTTACAAATAATCATTTATAATTTCTTCTCTTATAGGCTATTAATTGCGAAATCTTTAAAACAGTCATCAAATCTAATTTGTGAAAATTACCTACAAATAGGCCACTTGGCAATTTAGTACAAAGTTAGTTAGGATAGGTAATAATTAGATTATTTTTTAATTTAATTTTTTTAAAAATAATTATGCATTATCTGTTGTTAATAATTAGTTAGTTTTTTTGAATTTGAATTTAAACATACTTAACTATTTTTTTTATGAAAATAATAATTTTTTGTATATTTAAAATTATTTCTATTTTACTCTCAATGCCAATTTTCATGTTTGACACTCAGAATCATCTTGTTACAGCTACCATAGCTGTACAAAATTTCATCCAATGACATTCTTCTACCGATAAGAAATTCAACTACTATGCTAATGAAGACATTACTGCAGAGATTGAGGAAGGAGATTGGCCTTCTGGTATTCCTTAAGAAATGCAAGGCAAGTCTTTTACTAATATGGAGGCGTTGTGTGATAGAATTAGAGATGAAATTGTGGAGAGATGTTATCATATGTGAGTGACTTTCCTAATTATTATTTCATGGTGAATTATCAATATATAGTAATTTGTGGAATAGACTTCTAATTCATACTGAATGATTTATTTTGATTATTCAAATCATCATGTAAACAATAAGTAATTATACTAGATAATATTATATGCTTTGGTATAACTTTATATGTTATATTTATTTCTTTAATATGTATGCTTATTTTATGTTTTATATTTTAATTAAAAAAAATAAACAATAATAAAAGTCTCTTACGATAAATATTTCAGTTCATTTTTCTCTTTAAAATAATTATAAGACCTTGGTACTATCCTTTTTGTTATTTGACACTCAAAAGTACTTTTTAGAAAGATTGGTCAAACCAAATTTGTTTACCAAATGTTATAAAAAGTACTTCTTAAATAAATTGGTCAAACACAAACTGTTTTGTTTTTCAAAAATACTTTTGGATAAAGCACTTCTGAAAAAATACTTTTCAAAATAATCAATTTTTGATAACTTGCCAAACGGGCTCTAAGAAGCAAAAGAGTTCTTTCAATGTAAGTATTATATTGAGAGTATTTTTGTTACGAATTTCACAGGAACGAGTTTTTAGTTGATGTGCTTTTCTAATGGATTTTATTTTTAACATTTTTTGGTTTAAACGGATTTTATTCATCTTCGTAGGTAGGAAAATTTTTAGTGGCAAAATCATAATTTATAATTTTATTTAACATGGGATAGTAATAATAATGAATATAAGAAGGGGATCCGAAACCATATAATTTATAATACTAATTTTTTTTTGTCTCACTTTCCGCCTCGATTTCCTAAATGGAAACCCCATTGGAGTTTTGATTTAAAAAGTCACGTTTTCATTTCCATTTTTTCTTTTGTTTCCTTCTCCGTCTGGGTTTCTTAAATGGAAATCCCATATGAGTTCGAATTAGGATTTTAAAAGTCACGTTATTTAGTTTCCTATTTCCTTATTAATTTCCTAAACGCAGAATCCTACATAAATTAGGATTAGCTAGGTTGCCTGTTTATATATATACATGTGTTGTGATAATAAATTTAAGAGCTCCAATTTTCTGTTTAATTCTATAGTCTCTTTTTCTTCCTTTGATAGTCAAAACAGAGTCTTATAGTGGAATCTCGTGGTATTTAAAAAGCTATGGCATCATTGTACGTGTCTTCTATTTGCTGGCAAAGTCATCTTCCAATCGGCCCTAGAAGTGCAACTAATTGCCATTTTCAATCAACAAAAATTCAACATAGTACTACATCTATTTTCATATGTTGGTCGTTTCCTCCTAAAGGGTTTATCAAGATCAACACAGACGGCAGTTTTATGCCTAATTCAGGGCTAGCAGGGTTCGGAGGCGTTGCTCGAGATGATAAAGGAAGGTGGATAGGAGGATTTTACGGACGACTTAACATGAGAGCGACATCAAGTCTTACACCGGAGTTATGGGCTATACATGGCGGTCTGACTCTAGCAAAAAGTTACAACTTGAAAATGTAATAATCGAAACCGACTCGAGTGATGCCCTAATGTGGCTAACTGTGGAAGGTAACGTCCCTGAAAGTCACCCGGATAGGGTTGTGATGGAAGAATTCAGGAGCCTCATATATAAACTTGGAATAACTCTAATCCATACTTTGAGGCAAGGAAATACGTGTGCTGATCACTTGGCCAAGTTGGGAAGAACACAAATAGAAAACTTGGTAATATTGCATCGTCCACCACATTCGATGCAACAATTACTTCTAGCGGACATGGCTCACATTGCATACCCTAGATATCCAAAGCATGTAACCTAGCGAGAGGGGTAGGACAAAAATATTGTGAAGTTGTAATATTTTGTAAAAGCAAAGAGAATATAATAACATTGAAAGATATTTTTTTGAATATCTAAGATCATATGAGTTATCTCTAATTATCTTCTCTCTGTTTTTTCCTGACATTTTCCTTAAACCGTATAGTCGTTGGTAACGTTTTTTGATTATTTCATTTAGTTAGACTTCAAAAAAAGAGTAAAAGGTATAAATCAGTATGTCAAAATTTACTCAAACTTTGTAGTCAGGAGAGGTCATTGAGTTGGATCGTTAAAAATGTTACAAGTGTAAAGGTATCCTGTTATTTTCTTTTCTTCTTCTTCTTTTACAAAGGTTTTTCTAATCATAATAACTGTTACGCGGCGCCTTCCTGAAGTTCCTTGAAAGGGCGACGTAAGGCTAAGCAACCGATGTCAGTGTGATTGTTGTCCGCCAACTGAGGTCCCCTCCGTACGCTAGACTATTTAAATTTATAATATATTTAAAAATTATACATGCAGCGAGTTAAATGCCATTCTTTATTCAGTAATACTACTTCTCTAGGACGCGCGCGCGCACACAGTGTAAGCTATATATGCTATGATCGCCTTTCCCTTCTGAGTAAACTAAGCAGTGACTGTCTTTTTTCTCCTTGAGGTAAAGCTAAGTTATGATTATCTATGTCAATTATTTGATTCAACTTAGCTTCACACAACAAATAAATCACTTATGTGGGTGGACTAGTGAAGTTGGAACGACAAAATTAGGTGATTCCTTTCCACCCGTCGACAGTGGCGGACTCACTTTTGTGTAAGCGAGTTCAATCTTAGAAGTACATAACTTTAGTCGTAAAATAGTAGTTGTCAAGTGGGTTCAAATAAAATATTTATATAAAATTTATGCAGTTTTAATCCTAATGTATACATATATATACAGTATTATTTTTTGATAAAGCAGGTTCAGTTAAACCCGCTTGCCACCACGTGCGTCTGCCACTGCCCGTCGAAGCCTAGTGCACAGTGAGATTTGACACAAAAGGGGACTTTTTGAAGTAAGTCTTAAAACTTGGGATATTTACATTAATAGTCGGTCATATTCATTATTTATTTTTTCTAATCATATACATATATTATATACATATATACATATATAATATATAAATTATGCATATATTATACGTCTACCGGCTATTTTTAATTTAAGTGATTAGATGAGCGACTGTTTGTGTTAATCTTTGTCCCCCGAATTGATAATATTATAGAAATATCCCCCATATATACAGACGCACCTTTAATCAGAATAAAAATACCCTTAGAGTTGAGCGATAAAAGTGGCGACAAGAGCAACCAAAATCAGTGAATTGTGCCATGCACAAGTTATGACAAACTGGTAGGACTTTATATTGTATACAACCTAGCTATCATGTTTCATAATATACCATCTCTAACAGGTTGTCATTACTCCAAATCTACAAACAAAGAATAGGAAAAAATATGTTTCAGAAGGAAAAAAGAGACGAAACGTAGGTTATAGGTGCGATGATCCAAAATGTCATTTTTAAATTTAATAATTAATTCTATATTCTAAAACCTCAAAAATTACTATTTATCATTCCTCGACTTGCATGCGTAGTCCGTAAAATTTTTCAAAAAGTTTTTATGTGAAAAATGGATTAAAATGTGAATTAGATCTGTAAAACTCAACTGAGTTGACTTTGGTCAACATTTTGAGCAAACGGACTCGAATCAGTATTTTGATAGTTCCGGTAGGTCCGTATCATAATTTAAGACTTGGGTGTATTCCCGGAATCAAATTCCGAGGTACCTAGCCCGAGATATGAAATTTTGATAAAAAATTAAAAGTTTAAGTTCATATAGTGACCGAATATCGAATTATGTGCAAATGACCCTGGAATAGAATTTTGATGATTCCAACAGTTCCGTATGGTGATTTTAGACTTAGGAGCGTGATCCAAATTTTATTTGGAAGTCTATAGTAAAATTAGGCTTGAAATGGCTAAAACAAGAATTTAAGTTTGGAAGTTTAACCGGGGAGTTGACTTTTTGATACCGGAGTCGGAATACGGTTTCAAAAATTTTTATAGATCCGTTATATCATTTATGACTTGTGTGTGCAAAATTTGAGGTCAATCGGACTTGATTTGATAGGTTTCGACATCGAATATAGAAGTTGGAAATTTTAAGTTTAAGCTTGAATTGGAGCATAATTCGTGATTTTAGCGTCGTTTTATGTGATTTGAGGTTTCAAATAAGTTCGTATGATATTTTAGAACTTGTTGGTATATTTGGTTGAGCACCCCGAGGGCCTCGGGTGAGTTTTGGATGGTTAACGGATCAAAAGTTGGACTTAAAAACAGCTGCTACAATTTTTCTCTTCTGCTGGAAATTCTGGGCTGTGATCAAGCCCAAGATCGAGGCCCATGATTAGACTCCATGATCGGACTCCATGATCGAACTCCATGATCGGACTCCAGGATCGAGGTCCAGGATCGAGGTCAGCCTCGACAGATATGTAAGTTATAAAAACAGGAGCATTCGTCCCATTTGCCATTTTTGACGAACTTGAGCTTGAGCAGAGGCGACTTTTGACATATTTTCAAGAAAAGATATTGGGGTAAGTGATTCCAACTCGGATTTGGTCTATATACACAAATATATCATTATTTTCACCATTTAATTAGTGTTTTGAGATTGAAATTTGAAATTTTTTTGAAATCTCATAAAAACGAATTTTTGAGATTTCGGTATCGATTCGGAGTCGAATTTGAGTGAAATTGGTATGGTTGGACTCGTAATTGAATGGGTTGTCTGATTTCGTAATTTTTACTGGATTCTGAGACGTGGGTCCCACAGACGAATGTTGCTAATTGTAGGGGTTTACGTATGCACGGGGTGACGAGAGTCCGTGCGTAGCTACTATAAATGCTAAAGTCCGAGTAGTTTAGGACTCAAAACATGAATTACTTGTGTAAATTATATTCTTTGTTTAATTAATATTACTTGATATATATATATATATATATATATATATATATATATATATATATATATATATATATATTATGAACTTCTAGATAAAAATATTAAAGGATGGAAATCTCATATACTTGATTTTCTGTTTAAATTAATTAATTGTTAAAAGAAATTGTTCTTCCTCCCGAATTTATCTTATAATAAATATACTCTCCTTCCGGAGGTACATAAGAAAATGTCCTCCTTTCTTGTGGAGCGGGCCGAACGCCTCGGCAGGATAGATGCATCTATGGATCGTGCCGCACGTCCCTCGGCAGTGTACACGACACTCTGGATCGGGCCGTACGACCTCGGCAGAAATCGTGCTTAATAATAATAATAATTACACGATACTTGGACAGTTTATTGCAGCTTGTAAAGCTATTTGATAAATTAGAAATTTATTGAAATTGAATTGCAGCTTGTAAAGCTATTTGATAAATTGAACATTTTATTGAAATTGAAGGATTTAATTAATAAATTGGAAATTGTTACATTTGAAGGATTTTTATTATTTCTGCTAATTGAATAAAATTATTGTTAACTCTGTGAATCATGCTGATTTGAATAATTATAATTTATTCCATTTATTATTGTTGACCCTTAGTGAGTGTCAAAGTCGACCATCTCGTCTCTACCACTTCGAGATTAGGCTTGATACTTACTGGGTACACGTTGTTTACGTACTCATACTACACTTGTTGTACTTTTTGTGCAGGATCTGAGACAGATACTAGTGGAGGACCTATCATCGCACATCCTCGTTATCCAAGGGCATAGTGGTGAGCTGCCTTCTGAGCCGTCCTGCAGCTACCAGTGCCTTTTCTTGTATTTTTTTTTAATTCTGTCTATTTTCATTTCAGACAGTATTTGGAGTTTTGTATAATCTAGTAGATGCTCATACACTTGTGACACCAGGTCTTGGCACACACATTGGTAGAATTTGGTGCCTTATTATTTTTCTTGGATTTAAATTTTATCGATATATATTTAATTTATTAGTTGGCTTGCGTAGCTATAGTGTTGGGCGCCATCACGACCTATAAGTGAAATTGGATCGTGACAATATGGTATCAGAGCACTAGGTTCACATAGGTCTCACAAGTTATGAGCAGACCTAATAGAGTCTTGCGGATCGGTACAGAGACGTCTGTACTTATCTTCGAGTGGCTATAGGGTGTTAGGAAACTACCTTTCTTCATATTCTATCGTGCAATTGAGGTAATACTAATTATCTTTCTCTTATTGTCTCACAGATGGTGAGAACGCACTCTAATGAGGTTTCAGACCAGGGAAGAGCTACTCCCCCTAGTTGCTAGAGGCCGAGGCAGAGGCCGAGGGAGGGCTCCAGCCCGTGGTAGGGGGCAAGGACGTCCCAAGACTGTTCCAATTATGCCGCTAGTGGGTCCAACAGATAACCCTATTGTTGAGGAACAGGGTGAGATGCATGTGGTAGAGCCAGCTCCGGTGGATTTCAAATCTGCACCAAGATTCCAGGATGTCATATGTTGTATGGTGCGGTTCATGGACAATATGACTCAGGCTGGTTTATTTTCGGCAAACCCAGCCACATCTCAGGCGGGCGGGGGAGCATTTAGAGGTGGAGAATATCTTAGGGAAGATTTTACAAGGTATTTCAAAGAGAATATGATTCTCTCACAGTGGATACCTTCAGGAACACCACAATACAATAGTATGTCTGAAAGGAGAAATCAAACCTTATTAGATATGGTGAGATCAATGATGGGGTTTACTGATCTTCCAATAAATTTATGGGGATATGCTTTGGAAGCAACAACATACTTACTTAATAAAGTTCTCACTAAGTTAGTCTCTACAACACCATATGAGATATGGAAAGGATGTAAGCCTAACCTTAAATACATTAATGTTTGGGGTTGTCCAACTTATGTTAAGAGACTGCAGGCTGATAAACTTGACTCAAGATCTAAAAAATGTAGGTTCACTGGGTATCCCAAAGAAACAATGTGATATTATTTCTATCACTCTTCTGACCATAAAGTGTTTGTGGCTAGAGGAGCAACCTTTTTGGAAAGAAAATTTCTTTTGGAAGAAAATTATAGTGGAGAAATAGAACTTGATGAAGTTTAAGAAACTAATGAATCAACACAAAATCAAGATCATGAGACACAAGTTGAAAACCTTTTATTGGATGTTTTGAAGTTGACAAGGAAGTTTCCATCTTCAACGGTTGAAGTTCAAGAACTAAATGTAATTCAAAAATGAACCAGTTCCAAACCAAATTAAACAACAACCAAATCCAGTACAAGGTAAACAAGTTGTACAAACACCTCTTAGAAGATCTACACGAGAACGTCATGTACCAACTAGATTAAACACTACAAGAAAAGTACTAATTACATGAGGATTTTATTCGCAGATAGTACCTGCGAATTTTCATGGGGAATATTAAAATTCCTAAATTTAAAATATTTTACAAGCGAAAAATAATTTCCTAGGATAATTCATAGGTAACTTTGGCGCCATTATGTGCCAAAATATTTCATGGGAAATTAACTGGGGAAACTAATCGGCAAGTACATTTCCGTAAAAAATTTCGCAGGTAAACAAATAAAGATAATAAAAAAAATCTTATGTTAATCTGTAGGAAAATCCCCAGGTGACTTTACATGCGAATTTAGTTGGGAATATTTTCTTGGGGATTCACCTGGGGATTTGCTTATTTGGGGAATTACTAGAGATATTGTTGCGAATCTTAGCTGGGATATTTTCTTGGGAATTTACTTGGGGATTCTTTTAGCTGTGGAATTACCTGAGAATGTTGTTGTAGATTTAGTTAGGGCTGTTTTCTTGAGGATTTACCTAAAACTTTTCTTTCCTGGGAAACTACCTAGAGATTATGTTGATGTGAATTTAGTTAAAAATAATTTGGGGGGATTTACTTATTTGGGGAAATTATATGGGAATTTTATTATAGTAATTTTTGCTAGAAATTATTCTTGATAATATAGCTTGGGATTTACCTAGAAATTGTATTTTCTAAAAACTTAACTAGAGATTATTTGTGTGATTTTAGGCGGGAATTATTTTTTTGAGAATTTACCTCAGTATTTCATGATCCGATTTTGATTGAGGATTATTTCTTAGGATTAAGATTGGTTGATATAAAGGACATAATAAAGCTAAGATATGACTACATTTGACATATTTCAGCTAATATCATTAGAAAATATATTGAATGTAACTAAATGATTGAAAAATATTTAAGTTTAATTTCTAAGCATAGGAAAATTATGTTACATTTATAAAAATGAACTAATTTTTATTAACTTTCTATCTTATGTATTTTATTTTTCACATTTATTTAATAAGATAAAATTTAACTATAGTATGTATAAAATAATTGAGATTGTCAATATTGAAACTTAATATCGAGTGATCTTATGATTCTACTTTCTAACATCATTACTTTGATTAAATCCTACCATTATTAAGATAAGTTGATCTTGCATACTTTATTAGGATTAGCGAGATAACTTTTACTAATTATCATGTCCAATGTGTTTAAGTCATGTTAACTAATTTCTTTATATAAAAAAGAAATTAATATGTTATTCGAAAAATTTAATAAAAGTTTGAAAAAATAATTAAAAATATATTAAAATTAAAAGTAATATAAACGTAATTTGCTATTACTTGGAAAAGAGTGTTTCATTTTAACAAAATAAATAATAATAATAATAATAATAATAATAATAATAATAATAATAATAATAATAATAATAATAATAACAACAATAATAACAACAACAAGAACAATAATAACAAGAACAATAACAACAATCTCTCTCTCTCTCTCTCTCTCTCTCTCTCTCTCTCTCATATATATATATATATATACGCCCTTTACCACAACCTTATATGCATTTATCAAATATATATATATAATTGAAGGCCATAAGAGAGGTGATGTGGCACTTTATTAGGCTAGAATTCGTATTTATCTTTTACCTCCATTTTTTTTGGCTTTTCCCCCTTTATTTTTTATTTTAATTTAATTTTAATGTGATATTTTAAAAGTCCAAAAGTCACCTCATTAATTCTCTATATAATTGCACCTGTTCAGACTACTAAAATCCTAAAAGTCACTATTAGATAAACAACGTTACTCTATAAGAATTAAAGTAATAACTATTACTTCAAACGTTTCATGTAACGGAAGTACCGATTCATGAAGTGATTATCTAACCCACTGTTTCGTTAACTGATGGTTCTATGCCTATTCTTCACTGATCTCATTTACGACAACAAAACAAAGAGATTTATGGCTTTGGGATTCTATCCTGAATGAGAAAGCAAGAGTTTCAAATGCTAAATATATGAATGTATTTTCCTCATCTTTTGTTTCTTTTTCCTTTTTACCCATGTGTTGTACGATTACATCAAAAATATTTCTTTACAAACTCAAGTTTTATTTTGTGAATTACACTCCTAATACTTCCTTACTAATGCAGGAAATCACCACAAATTGTGATGAGTAAAATAAATTGCTTAATTATCAGCCTTATCAAGTCAATAACATTAACCTCTTTGTTGCCGCAGATCGCAAAGTTAAGACCAAAACCATGAGATAATGAAAGCCAGGATCCACACTCACAAGAGATGAAGGATTGGATATAGAATAGCCATCAAATAGTGAGAATAAAGAGCTGATACCTCAAAATAGTAGGTTGAAAATTCATTATCAAAACGATTTTTGTCAAATTACCTGAAAAATTAATTCACCGGTTCTTTCTGATTCGTCATCATCGGTTGTGCAGGCAAGTTTGAGACAAAAATTACAATCTTTGAATTAGTGCGAGTGTGCGACCAAAGTCTGAAAAGAGATGCATTCAATTTGCATTTGTTATATGCTTCGCCTCATACAACCAGTATTTCTAACTGCTGGAACAAAGCCTTTAATATTAAACTCCACGAGATATGTAATTTCAGAATAATAGAAAGCGAGTAGTATTTTTGTTATTTATCCTTGTGATTTTATGTGTAGTTTATTTCTTTTTCTTGGACTAGGGAGGAAAGGAGGTAAATTGCAGCGTTGTGGGTAACAGGTATCAATATTTATTCCACTCGTATGTTAAAACCAGTACAATCTATCTATATATACATATATATATATATATATATATATATATATATATATATATATATAAAATTGAGGGGCCTAACGTCGGTGACGTGGCTCTCCCATCTACAAGAAAATCCTCTTTCCTGCCTCTATGATTTCTTGCCCTTTTTAAAACGCAATTTTTACCTCAAAATACACCAAAACCGCTTCACATGAACACCGGTTCTGTAATCTCTTGCAAATTATCAGTACTTCCCCATCTACTCAACATTCTCTCACAACGGTTGTATGGCAACGATTTGCTACTCCCTTTTCCCCTAATTACTCCCCTTCTATATCTTCCAATTTTCCTGTGCTTCTCCATCTTTTCAATCGCCCTCTATACCTTCTTTGTTCTATAGTTTTTATTTGAAACAATATCTCTAATTCCCTGATAATGTATTCATTATTTACCCACGACATACTTACTTTACAAATCATGAACTATTCGACAAAAAACAAAATCAGGAATCACAAACTGCTTCGGTGCGCCCAACAAATTTCGGTATGTAATCCTTTTCAAAGAATTTTTTCCGATTATGCTTACCAGTTATTCTCATGGTTTATTTGATTAATCTAATTGTATTTTTAAAAAAGTTATGTTTGATGCACCTAGAGTCTGTGCGCTCAATTAATATAGGTGTGGACGCACAAGGAATACGAGGACAAATAAACTTGTCCGCTCAACAAATATAGGTGTTGACGTACAAGGAATACGAACAGAAAATGCCGTTACGAGATTGAGGTACTTTTCTAATATTCTTCGCCACTCAGATTTTCGCGCAGTTCAGATATACTGGTCTAAATATTTTGAACTACTATTATCATATATTCCCCTATTATATCACTAGGGTGTTAGGATTCGACAACAATGTCTTTCAATTAATGTTATAGTTTAGGTCATAATTTTCAATCTTCTCTACGTTATTGTTTTCTATTTGAAGCGACATATGCATATAACATTGGTTCAACAATGTAGTGATCATGAAAAAACCCCCCACCAAAATATGATCATCAAATGAAGGGGATATGCAAAATAATCGCCTATAATGTATCTTTGCTATTTAATCTCTAAAAACTTTGACGTATGTATAACCAAATGTTAAATTCATCAAAATATAGTATTGAATTTGAGAAGCAAGCAAGTGCAAATAAGATGATATAAATAGACATGAAATGTGCTGGTGAGGACTATAGATGCTCAACTTATTGAGGTTTACAGACAAAGAAGAAATCAAGAGAGGTTTTCACCTCTAACCACTTTCTTAGAAAGTTTCTCAACCAAATCATAGTGCCAGTATCACCATAGTATATATGGCATATATATACTGCTACTGGAATTTCTTCATGTAGTTACAGCTTCATAACATTTTCTTGTGCTTTTTTTCTTCTCTTTGGTTTGTTATTATATCTCTTTTAATGCTTCAAGCCATATGTACTGCAGTTTCATTGCTTGCAACTGAGCCTTTAAGTTAATTGTTCTTCTTCTCATTTGTAAGGTATGTCTGTTCATACCATCCTTCGTTCCTGGCTTTCACGCTTCATTTGAATTTACTTATTTTTTTCGATCATATAAATTGAGTACTCCATTGTTAACCTTCTTAATTTTTTAATCTTTTAGCAGTTTAATGTTGTTTATAATTTTTGTGCACAAAAGCATAGTACTTAGGTAATGTACAACTATGGCAGACGAACCAAAAATTCAAGAGTTTTTCCTGCTCTCTTACAAGATTGAACACACATTGACATTCGGCAATGTCAATAGCTTAACATTTTTGGAGTATTTAGTGAATATTATATAATGTTTGCATTTTGAATGAGTTTTGGCATAAAGCAGGAGAAATCTTGATCCTTTGATTTTCTTTTAAGCTTTTCTTTCATTTTTTTTGGCCCTTCTGCTTTAATTGCTTCTCGCGTATGGTATGAATCATGACTAGAAAAAAGGATGCGACAGCTTTGCTCTGGGAAAAGGCTGCAGGAGTTTTGCTTCAACAAGTCCACGAGAGATTTCTGGACAAGGCTTGGAGTACTGCTCCAACTTAAATAAGGTAGGTGCCGTTCTAACACTCCAAAATTTATTATTTGGCTATATTATTTACCTGAATAATATTTCTTTGTCTGATTGTATTGGGTGTGAGAAGTTTTGAGGTTATCAAAATTAGGAGTTAAGGTATGTGTTATGTTGATAAGAATACCATATCTTTCCTTCAATCATGATTACATAACTTAACAAAGAGAGAAGCTAATGGCCTCCAGGTGTATTCAGTAATAATGATAACCTCAAAAAATTTCCTTATGTAATTGTAATGTGCATTAATTTTCAATTCATACATTTGTGTATAAGTTGATTGATAGATGGAGAGACATCAATGGCTTCTTTTTCTGGTACATGTCTAAAGCCTACGCTTATGGTGATTGCCGGAATATATGATATAGTTGAGGCGGGGACGAAAGGCAATGGAAGTTTTGCATCTGAACATAGTCATTGTCACAAAGTACGGAAAGGAGAATCATTGGACTCTCAATCATGTTCTATATCCATGCCTAATAGGACAACTTTATGAAGGTAAATATGTAATCTTTATGTTGAATTCCAATAACTTACAAGATTAAAATCGGGGGATATGAAGCATAACATAGTTTGGTTAGATCATTGGCAGGAAGTTGGGGTATTCAAAGACCAATTTCTTGAATTATAATAGTAGCTGATTGTATTTCTAACTCTGAGTGCCATCTTCAGTTTAGACGGAACTTTAATGATTGGGAGCTGGAGAATATTAGTATTTTGCTGGAAAATTTACAATATATGGCGCTAAATGAAAACAAGACAGATTTTCAGATTTAGTTAGCACATAAATCTGAACTTTCTTTGTTAGTATATGCTTATATATTATTTTTGAAGCAGGTTAAGGGTTGGTAGGATGAAGGGCCATGAAAATTGATTTGGAAGTCAAATGTTCCTCCTAAAGTTTTCAATCTGTTTGGAGTAAGCTGAGTAATGCCACAAGATATCAGCAATTATTATTATGCAGGTTTGGAGAGAAAGTGGACAACAGAGGCAGATTGATATGAAATTTATTTCTGTGTGCATCATTTTTAATACATGGCTTGAAAGAAACAAGAGGTATTTTGAAGAGAAAGCTGAGCACAATTCTTTTTTAAAAGTTTAAATGCTTGCAAAATTGTACTTTTGTAGCAAAGGAAATATATTAGATAGTATGATGTAGTTTTTTGGATTTTTGAGTCTATTGTTGTCATTGTACTCCTTTATACTAGATTTCATAACATCTTGGTACTGACAATAATATTACCATTACCTTATTTAGAGAAAGCATAAAACCAACCAATCCCTAATTTTTTTTATACGTATAGGCACAATAATGCTTTAAATCTCTTTGCTCACCTATCTTTGTTATGCCCTTGAGTTTCTTCAGTTACCTTCTTTTGTATTACGTAGAAGCTAAGTTAGTGAGGCAGAAAGAAAAGGGAAACCTGGCATTTAAAAAAAATAGAGAGGAAAGGAAGTAAAAAAACATAAAAAATATTTCTAAGAAAAAGAGGGAAAAGGTACCATTTCACCTATATATGTTAATACAAGAAGGGTCAAGTACCTATATTAAGACAAAAAAATTCTCAAGTAGTGAAAACTAGAGATAAATTAATGAGTAAGCTTAATGAGGTCGGTCAATCACTGCGCGAAGCGCGGTCAAATTTTTTAGTAATAACAATAATAGGTAAGCATTAGTAAGTAGAGAGTACTGTATTGGGAAGTGGCTAGTGGATTCTTGTACCACATCGGTCAATAGTTGTACATTTTTTCACTTTATAAGCTGAGCTTGTTGGAAATGGGCTAGTGAATTCTTGTCCATATCGACAATAGTAATAAAATTCTCAAATAAAGAATCTAAACTTCGTATTTCTCAATTAAAGAATTTAATAAATAATAAAACGGAAATGAAAAACCGAAATATGTCGGGTGGGTTACATTTTTACATTTAGAATATATCCTAACCATGGGTGGGGGAGGCCATATAGAGCGTACAAAAAATAATATATGTGGGAGAGTTGACTTAAAAAAATTTCAAAATCCCCCAAAAAATCTAAAAATGTCGACATATGCTCTTGGGAATTTTCATGGGGATTTACTTTCAGCTATTTTCCTATCAAAATCCGCAAGAAAACTCTCTAACATTCATTAAATATTTACCAAAATTTTCATACGAATATTTAGAATTTCATACAAAAAAATTCCTAATAATTTACATGCGAAATTAAAATCTCAGGTAATTTACATGCGAATTTAAAATCTCCAGATAATTAATCTGGGAATTGTTAAAATTCGCAGGTAATAATTACCTATGAAAATCTGGGGATTGTTAAAATTCACAGGTAATAATTACCTACAAAGATTTTTCCATCGGAATTTTTTTGAAAGGAAAATTCGCATGAAACTTAGTTTCCTGCGGATTTTCGTATATAATCCCCAACAAAATTCCCATGTAATACGTGATTTTCTATTTAGAATTTCATACAAAAAAATTCCAAATAATTTACATGCGAATTTAAAATCCCAGGTAATTTACATGCGAATTTAAAATCCCCAAGTAATTTACCTGGGGATTGTTAAAATTCGCAGGTAATAATTACCTACGAAAATCTGGGAATTGTTAAAATTCGCAGGTAATAATTACCTACGAAGATTTTTCCATCGGAATTCTTTTGGAAGGAAAATCCGCATGAAACTTAATTTTCTGCGAATTTTCGTATATAATCCCCAACAAAATCCCCATGTAATACGTGATTTTCTTGTAGTGAAATCTAATGGTACAAGATGATGTATCAAATGAGGTTGATGTCACGACTCAATTTCCCCTCTGTGTGACGTCGTGACGGCACCTAGTCTCTACAACTAGGTAAGCCTAACATTTTGCGGAATAATAAAATAAAAATATGAATTTAACCAATTATTCAAAAATACACAACAAATTCCAAAACCCGGAACATCGTGAATCACAAACTACAGAAGGAAAAATCTAGTGTCTCTATACATCAGAATCTAACAAGGAAAATACACAAGATAATGGACATGAAAAAGAGTAAAAGGAGACTCCGAGGTCTGCGGACGCGGCAGATATACCTTGAAGTCTCCAAAGTTGTCCCGCTCACTGATAGTGCAGCTGATAAGGTGCACCTAGATCTGCACACGAAAAATATGTACAGAGAGTAGCATGAGTACACCACAATCGGTACCCAGTAAGTGCCAATCCTAAACTTGGTTGAGTAGTGACGAGGTCAGGTCAGGGCCCTACTGGCAAATATATAATAAAAATAATATAGAGTGTAATACCGCAATAAAATAAAGGCTGGAATTTAACAAAAATAAAATCATAGAAGGTAACAACTCAGTACACAGAAATCACAACGGGGAATCTCCCGAGATACCGTCTCGTAGTCCCAAACGTAAATGTGCAGGGGGATCTCTCGGAATACCGTTCTGTAGTCCCAAAGTAAATATGCAGTACAGGGGAATCTCCCGAAATACCGTTCCGTAGTCCTAAAGTTAATATGCAGTATAGGAGATCTCCCGGAATATCGTTCCGTAGTCCCAAAGTAAATATACAGCGCGGATGATAGAAATACAACTACATCACGAAATTCTTACAATTTAGACTAAGTACCAGTTAGGGAAGAAGCAGAAAATTCACTAAGCATGCTGCACATAATTCACATAAACAATAAAGACACGTAGATATGTTGTATTAGACTAAACATGATAGCTACACATATTGGAATAACTCAATTAAGAATAAAAATAGATTAGTACTCATTAAAATGGTATAACTCAAAATAACAGGAAAACATGTTGCTTCTCAGTAAGAAAAATCGGGTTTTACCACAACTAGCTCGTATACGTACTCGTCACCTCACGTACCGGAACAATACATGTAATGACAGAATCAGAAGCAACTGCCTCTGTACGAGTAGGAAGTGCGTAATATTTGGCATGGCCTTCCCCTCTAGGGCGACCTCTACCTCCCCGACCTCCACCTCAAGCTGGTTGAGCAGGTGGGGTGGCAACTGGTGCTGTAATCATAGCCTGAGGACCCGGTGGAGCATGTTGTGGCTGAAAAGTCTATGGAGGTTCACCCCTCCTAATCCTGGGACAATCCCTCACTATGTGGCGAGTGTCGCCACACTCAAAACAAGCTCTGGGAAGGCGTGGCTTTTGTGACTGGCTCGGGCCAAGTCTGCTGGACTGGCCGCTTGGAACACCCCGTGCAGGAGGCACGCTAGATATTGGCGGTGCATAATAAGGCTCCTGGGGTCTAGAAGGAGCTAGAACACCGCTGGAGGCTGGAAGAGCTGAATGAACGGGGCTTCTCACATAACCCCTACCATGGCGAGATGCTGGGGGACGAGCTCCAGAATAATAACCAGCCTCTCAATACCTCTTGGCCTCCCTCTCCTCTCTATCCCGGGTAAACATGCCCTCGAATCTCCTAGAAATACCCACAACCTGCTGATAAGAAATATTCATCTCTAATTCCCTGGCCATACTACTCCGGATGATGGGATGGAGACCCTTAATAAACCGTTGAACCCTCTCTCGAACTGTGGCAACTAAGGCCGATGCATGTCGGGCCAAATCACTGAAGCGAACTGCATACTCTGACACAGTCATAACACCCTGGTGCAGCTGCTCAAACTCCGCGTGACATGAGTCCCTGAGGCTATGAGGGGCATACTCTCTCAAAAACATGTCCGAGAACTGAGTCCATGTAAGTGAAGCTACCTCAGTCGGACTACCCAACTCATAAGCACGCCACCACTAATAGGCTGCTCCTCTAAGCTGGAATGTGGTAAAAGAAACCCCGCTCGTCTCCGCTATGCCCATAGTACGGAGAATACGATGACATTCCTCCAAAAAACCCTGAGCATCATCTGTAGCCAATCCGTTGAAAGTAGGTGGGTGGTACTTCTTGTACCTCTCAAGTCTGAGCTGCTCCGCCTCAGAAGCTGTTGGCCTAACCTCGGGCTGAGCTGGAGCTACCGGTTGCATTGGTACAATCTCTAGAACCTGGTCGACTTGAACCAGCTACTCTGGAGTACCGGTGACGGGAGTCTGTGCTCCTCCCCCGGCCTGAGATGTGGTAGGAGCAAGTGGAATCAATCCAGCCTGAGCTAAGGTGCTGAACATGCTCAGAAACTGGGCTAGAGTCTCCTAGAGGGCTAGTGCAGCAACAGGTATCTCAGGTGTCTGCCCTCCAGCTTGAGCTACTGGGGGCTCCTATGTAGCAGCTCGTGCGGTTGCTCTGCCTGCACCATGTGGACGTCATCGGCCTCTAATCCGGCCCCAGCCTCTCGCAGATCTAGCAGGGGGCGCGGATGCCTGGTCATCAGATCCGCTTGTACGTGTCCTCACCATCTGTCAGAAAATAAAATACATAATTTTAGAATCTTTGAAGTCAACAATTTTTGCACGACAAGGAATCAAAGTAGTGAAATTTTTCTAACAGTTTCATAGCCTCCCGAAGATAAGTACAGACATCTTCGTACCGATCCGCGAGACTCTACTAAACCGGTTTGTGACTCACGATACCTATGAACCTAGAGCTCTGATACCAACTTGTCACCACTCAATTTTCCCTCCGTGTGACGTCGTGACGGCACCTGCAGGCAGCCTTGCGCAAGTGCGATTACAGCAAAAATACCAGATTTTCCTAAGTCCAATTTCATTCCGTTAAGCATCAGAAACACACCCGAGGCCTCCGGGACCTCAACCAAACCTACCAACCAATCCTATAACACCATACAAACTTAGTCGAGCCTTAAAACCACATCGAACAACACCAAAAATCATGAATTAAGCACGGATTCAAGCCTAAGAACTTAGAATTTTTCAAATTCTACAAATGACACCGAACCACGTCAAATCTAGTCCGAATTACCTTAAATTTTACACACAAGTCACAAATGACACTACGAACCTACAGCCACTTTCGGAAATCCATTCCGAGCTCGATATCAAAATTTTCACTATCGGCCGAAATCGCCAAAAATCTAACTTTAGCCAATTCAAGCCTAAATCTACTATAAACCTCCATAACACATTCCGGACACGCTCCCAAGATTAAAATCACTCAACGGAGCTAACGAAGTTGACAAAATTCCATTCCGGATCCATCTTCATACAGTTCCGACTACGGTCCAAATTCTAAGACCTAAGCTCTCATTTAGGGACTAAGTGTCCCAAAATACTCCGAAATTCAAAATCAATCATCCCGGCAAGTCATAATAGTAAAAATAGATATGGGGAAAATAGTTAATAGGGGTTTGGGGCTCTAACTCTCAAAACGACCGGTTGGGTCGTTACAGTTGATCATAATGATGATGACCCTAAGACCTATGAAGAGGCTATACAAAGTTCTGATTATGAGAAATGGCAAAAGGCCATGGAATCCGAAATGGAATCCATGAAGAAAAATAAAGTATGAACTTTAGTTGAACCTTCAAAGGATATAAAACCAATAGGTTGTAAATGGGTTTTTAAGAAAAAGATTGGAGCAGACGGAAAGGTGGAGACTTACAAAGCCCGTCCTGTTGCCAAGGGATATCGTCAGAAAGAAGGAGTTGACTATGACGAGACTTTCTCTCCCATGGCAATGCTCAAATCAATTCAGATTTTGCTTGCTATAGCAGCATACTATGATTATGAAATATGACAAATGGATGTGAAAATAACTTTCCTTAATGGTGAGCTAGAAGAGGATGTGTACATGACACAACCTGAAGGTTTCACATCTCCATCTGATTATAATACAATTTGCAAGCTACAAAGATCCATTTATGGACTAAAGCAAGCTTCTCAAAGTTGGAATATTCGCTTTAACAAGACAATTGAAAAGTTCAATTTTGTTAGATGCGAAAAAGAACCTTGTGTGTACAAAAAGGTTAGTGGGAGAATAATTAAATTCTTAGTATTGTATGTTGATGATATATTGCTCATAGGGAATGACATACCGACATTGCAAAGTACCAAAATTTGGCTATCTGAACAGTTTTCCA
Organism: Nicotiana tomentosiformis; assembly: GCF_000390325.3. Classification (NCBI taxonomy): domain Eukaryota; kingdom Viridiplantae; phylum Streptophyta; class Magnoliopsida; order Solanales; family Solanaceae; genus Nicotiana; species Nicotiana tomentosiformis. The sequence continues at coordinate 132,910,557 of NC_090816.1, forward strand.
TGAAAGACTTGGGAGAAGTAGTTTATATATTAGGAATAAAGATCTATAGAGATAGATCGAGGAAGCTGCTTGGACTTTCCCGGTCTTTGTACATTGATACCATTTTAAAAAGGTATAACATGGATAATTCTGATGTTTGGCTATAATTCCATATTTTTAGTGCATTACTTACCTTACATTTTGGTGTTTTAATGCTAAACTATACTATATTTGTGTTTAATTGAGTTTATTTTATGTGTAGGTACATTGAAGATGAAACTGGAGCAAAGTAAATATTTAAAGTCTATTTCATGCACTTAAACAATGGGCTTATAATTATCTAATGATGATATAATTATTGATGACAAAGAAAGAAACAAAGAAAAAGACAAAAGAAAAATTGATAAAAGAAGAGAAGTTAATGCAAAGAATGGAAAAGTTAGGCAGAATGAGAAACGAAGCAAAGAAGTTGGCGACGCGAACCAATTTCCTAGCATTAAAGGCAACGACGCTAGGTCTGCAGCGAAAGAGTTTCTGCGCATTTTGCCTCGCGAGGCACGGACCGTGGCGAGCATGTTCTAGATTTTTAAAGCCTATTTTATCTCCTTTTTGGTTTTGGTCTGAGTTATTTCGTCTAGGCCTTTTTTCTACACATATAAATAGTCATTAAATACTATTTTTAGAGGAGACCGACATTAGAGACGGAGAAGAGACCGACTTTGGGGGAATTTGACCTAAGGAGGTAAGAAAACACTAGGAGCAAGGCGGAAAATTCTTCTACGAATTTTTCACTTCCTTCTTCCTATTTCCATTATTGGTTATGAATTCTAGTATTGTAGTTTTGTATACTATTATGAATAGCTAATTTGATATCTAGAGTTTTGATAGACCCTTTTGTAGAATAAATTCTTATTATGTTTTTATATAATTGAGCCGTTGGATTTCTCTACTTGTTCAACTACATTATTATTGTGGTTGGTTGAAGAGCTCTCAATCGATTATACATATATAGTGTGTATTACTCGGAAGAGAGTGCATATTTAGGTAGTTGTTGAGCAAAATCACTCCTAACGTATATGAGGGATAAATACGGAGGGTTTAAAGGTGGGATTAGGAATAATGAAACCTTGGTACGATCCGAGAGAGTCGTACTTAGTGCCAGCTAGCATAATTTAGAATAATATGTCTAGTAAATTGTGGTAGTTACTCGGGAGAGAATTATGACACTCAGAGCGCTTATGATCGGTAGAGAAAACTTAGGCGAAATTATATAAGGTATAGTGGGAAGGATTCCGACAATTGGGGAAATTATAACTCTAGACTTCCTTAGTCTTGTCTCAAATTTCATCCTTGTTAGTTGATAATTTTATTGCTTTATAAGTTGTTAGTTAATGTCACGACCCAAAATCTGATTAGTTGTGATGGCACCTAACCCAACCCGCTAGGTAAGCCAATTATCAAATATCCAATTCTAATAACAATTATTTAAGCAATTTAAGTAAAGAAAAACCTTAATCTTATACATTACCCAAGAACTGGTAGTACAAATCATGAGCTTCTAAGAATGGAGTATACAAAGCTGGTATGAAGTAATACATCATCTGTTTGAAAAGTACATAAACAGAGTTTTATGAATCTAAGGCTACCATGAACAAGACGCAGCTACAACCGGAACGCAGGTACATCTTCAGATCCAGCTTCCAATGAACACAGCAACATCAGTAGCCAAGTGTAGTATGAGTACAACCGACCCTATATACTCAATAAATAACAAACCTAACCTTAGGTTGAAAGTAGTGACGAGCTTGTATCAAGGTCGGGTCCAAAACCAATAGTCTACAACGGTCCATAACAACGTAAAGTAAGTAATACAAGAAGCAACTCAAAGATAAAATGCTCAGCTAAATCATGATTTCTAAAAATAGTTCTTCCTTTCAAGTACATCAGTGAAAACCCAAATCGTTTACCGGAGTTGCCAAAAATATAAATAAGTTTGAAAAGAATAATTTTCCCAAAATACTTTTAATAAAAAATAAGATATTTTATTTTCTTTCCAGATAACTAGTGTAAAACAAATGCATCACTATGCCCACCTGTCAACATGTGTGAGAAATCATGAATGATGTGATACCGTACAGCATGAGAAAATTACATATCTATGCATGTATGTCATGTGTGCATGTCAATTCAATATATCTTAGAGATGAACTCATGTACTCACACTCTCAGAGTACTCAATCTCACTTTCTCACACATTCCACTCATCATGCCCAATCACTCGGTACTGTATATGGACAATCTGGCCCAGGGAAGATCCATCCCGAAATATACACATCAACTGATCATCAGTCACTCAGTACCGAGTAGGGCCAATCCAGCCCGTGGAGAAGATCCATCTCCATCTATATAATGCTTCGGACAAGATCCATGTCCAGGGAAGATCCATCCCTCAATAATAACAACCACGCTCACTGGGGGTGTACAGACTCCGGAGAAGCTCCTTCAGCCCAAGCGCTATAAACCGCACGAACAACTAACGTGCTGCACGGACAACTCACGTGCTATAGTACAAATATATGGATCCGCATGGACAACTCACGTGTTGCACGGACAAATTACGTGCTATATAAAGCCTATAAATCCTGCTGTAGGCGGGCGGCCCCGATCCACATAATAATAATAATGTATATAAAGCCTACATAGCCTGCTGCAGCGTGTAGCCCGATCCCAAAAATATCCTCACAGTCATGCCCTCGGCCTCCCTCTGTCATCAATCTCTCTAGTCTCTCTCTCGTGGGCTCACAATGTCATAAAAATAGCCCGAAAATGATGATATGATGTATCAATAAACAACAACAGAGACTGAGATATGATATGTAATGAAATGAATATGACTGAGTATGAATTTTCAATTTAAAATAAATAATTCACAGCAATATGACCTCTATGGGTCCCAATAACACTGGCACATAGCCTCAATATGATTTTTAATATGATTCTCTGCTCAATTTCTTTAACACATAAAACTGCATGGAAAATGCCAAGATTATTTGACTATAAAATTCCACGAAACAATTACATCATAATTTCTATGATGCACGCCCACACGCCCGTCACCTAGCATGTGCGTCACCTCCAAACAATTCACATAATATTTATATTCAGGGTTCATACCCTCAGCTCCAAGATTAGAAGAGTTACTTACCTCGAACACGATGAATCTCATTCTGAGCAAGGTCAAAAATGCTCCAGAAATTTCATTATGCACGTATCAACTCTCGAACGGCTCGAATCTAGTCACAATTAATTTGATTCAGTTTACACAATTATAAGAATTAATTCCATAACAAAATACTAATATTTCCCACAAAATCCGAAATTACACTCCGAAAATCGCCAGTGGGGCCCATGTATCGTAATCCGACGAAACTCACAAAATTCGATAACCCATTCAATTACAAGTTCATCCATACTAATTTCACTCAATTCTGACTCCAAATCGATGTTCAAAACTCAAAAATTTATTTTATGAAATTATAGGAATTTCCTTCAATTTCTCTTGAAGATTCGATAATCTTACACCAAAAATGAAGATTAATTCATGAAATATAATCACAAGGGAGTCAAGAACACTTACCCCAAGTTGTGTGTAAAAATTCCTCTCCAAAATCGCCCAAACCGAGCTTCAAAATCTGAAAATGGGTAAAAATATCGAACCCTCGAACTTAAAGGGTTCTGCCCAGGCTTTTCGCACCTGTGGAGCCTGGGCTCGCACCTGTGCACACCCTTATGTGGAAAATTCTCGCACCTGCGCTGCCCGGCTTCCTCACCATTCTCTGCTTCTGTGAATCCCTTCCCGCATCTGCGCAATCGCAGGTGCGGAAATCCCATCGCACCTGCGACCTATGCTGACACCCTCCAACTCCGCACTTGCGCTCGAGCTGCCGCACCTGCGGTATCGCACCTGCGGCCAAGACCCTCGTAGGTGCGAACACACCAGAAGGGCTACAGCTTCAGCAACCTCACAACTCCAATTGTTTATCCGTTAATCATCCGAAACTCGTCCGAGGCCCCCGGGACCTCAACCAAATACGCCAACAAGTCCTAAAACATACCACGGACCTACTCGAGGTCTCAAATCACATCAAACAACATCAAAACGATGAATCATACCCCAATTCAAAATCTATGAACTTTGAACTTTCAAATTCTATATCGTAAGCCGAAACACATCAAATCAATCCGGAATGACTTCAAATTTTGCACACAAGTCATAAATGATATAACGAAGCTATTCTCATTTCCAGAATCGGATTCCGACCCCGATATCAATAAGTCAACCCCCCGGACAAACTTCCCAAAAATTCAACTTTCGCCATTTCAAGCCTAATTCCACTACGGACCTCTAAATAATTTTCCGGACACGCTCCTAAGTCCAAAATCACCATACGGAGCTACTGGAATCATCATAACTCGAATCCGAGGTCGTTTACACATAGATCAACATCCGATTGACTTTTCCAACTTAAGCTTTCCATTTAAAAGACTAAGTCTCTCATTTCACTCTAAATTCTCTCCGAACCCGAACTAACCAACCCGATAAGTCATACAACAGCTATAAAGCACAAACAGAGCAGTAAATGGGGGAACGTGGTTGTAATGCTCAAAATGACTGGTCGGGTCGTTACATTCTCCCCCACTTAAACATACGTTCGTCCTCGAACGTGCCAAGAGTTGTTTCCAAGCCATCAAATCACTATTCCATATTACCACGCATGTACCCGGGGGTGAACCCACGTCACCCTATTCCATATAGGCCTGACAACACAATACAATTGAAAATCATTAATTTAACCTTAGCCCATAAACCTTGAGATTCAATTCCCAACCTTCAGAATTTCTTTTCAAGACACGAATCTTATATTTACACATTGTATGAGTCTGAACCAGCTACATTGAGCCATAACCATAATCACGGACACAATCACCTAACATATTACACAACTCGCATGCTCGTAGCACCATTCCTGATCACAATGACTACTCCAACTAACCCGGTACTAGTATTAAACCCTATATCAAGCCAAACCTCATCCCAAAACCTTCATACACTATTGATAATAAAAGAAACATATAGAAATCTCATGACCATTCATCAGATCAATCAGTCATGGAATTCCCTCTCATTCGACAAGAACTATAGCCAATTCTAAGCCGACTTTTGATATTATCCTTCCAAATATACCATAATTAAATCTGATAGCACCCATCCTAGATCCGACGACTTCATCTTATCAAATACCAGCTACTCTATTGACATGCCACACTAATACTATCTAAAGCCATAACCCGTGCAATTCGTGCACCAATAAGCAACATTCCAAATGTACTCAATCACGAAAATGAATCAAACAAGAGAACTGTCTCGCAAGCTCGACGGGTGCCACCCCAACGCAATGCTAAGAACCCATCACACCATAGAACCATAACACACGAATCTAACACAAAGGATCATATCTTGACATAACTCCGCCGCCATGCGCGACCCCATCCAAACACTGATCCATATGAAATACCTCATCCACCATGCTCAAAATCAATAACCCCGCGCAATCCGACATCAAGTACTCAAAGTGAATTACCATACCCATGTAGAAGCAAATGACACAATGCCACACAAACCCGAAAGAACATAACCAATGCGCAACCACTCATGCATCACCTAAATACCCATCTCGCGCAAATTCTGCTATAAGACCCCAATAGAACTGCACCAGATGTGCTTATAACCAACGAATCACAACTCATTGTAGCATAGAAGAGTAACTCACTGAACATAACAGAACACGAATAAGCTCAACAATAACCGAATGACACATCCCTCAACAATAGCAGTACGGAGCCCACCAATCCGACTCAGTGTAGAATACATATCCTTATTGGGCCTACCAATGGACCCCCAAATCAACTTCGGGCACCCACACATGGATAAATAACCCTCCGAAAGCCCACAATGACTGAATCAAAACACATACTATCGTCTAGCTAGCTTCGGCCATGACTTCACAGTCCACAACCATGAAAACAACCTGCTCTTGAGAACTCCCAGTCTCCAAATCCATAGAACACACGAATCACCATATCTGATCCTAATTCCACCGCTAGAATGTCTAACACATCTCTCATACACGATCATCCCACGAGGAATACTTCTAAAATTCTTCCGTGCCCCATAGCAAAATTTGAATATCAGCAGTCGATCAACCAGGAGAGTGTTGCAATACCTATGAAATACCCATAATTCAAAACATATTGCGCTTTTTGAAATGTACACTCTACTCACGCAATACCAAATAGTTATATCATTCATCTAAACATCGAAAATCGTCCATGCCCTCTAAGAATTTATGACCTCCCTTTCAAAACTAAACTGTGACCTTGTACACGCAAACCTTAATCCCACACAACATACCGCATCTATCATGCCCTCATATGAAAAATATAAGAACCTCATAATCATTCTGAGTCACAAGTAGAATACATATCCGATCAGCCAGAAGCCTTCCATTTGATCCCATCCGGTAGAAATCATAATACTCAACATGCTCCTCATGCCGGTAGGAAATATCCATCTCAAATCGTGGTAGAAATCCTCGAGAATGCCTTGGGATCCATTTGCACATAATCAAGCCATCAGAACTGAATCCCTCTAACTCAACCAAGCCACGCAGGTCGCCAAACCCAAGAGTATTGCCACAAAGTACCTGTAGAAAACCCCCACATCATAAGCACCCAAAGAACAGATCATATCCATTACCATACTGATCCAGCCTACCACCAAGATGTCCTATTTCTCCGAGTCCCTTCCGAATTTGTCTTCAAATTGATACTTCTCCTTGCTAAAACACCACGATCTTTAACCACAATTCACCCCCATGAACCCTCGCATAGAACCACAACGCCCTAAGGCCCATAAGCCGTTGAATTCCCTCTTAAGTACCCCAAAAGTACCACAACCGAGGCATCCAATCTGAATGACCTTATGTAAATTTAAAATTGTTCCTCTTACCTTTATTATACTGGAATGTAGAATCCATAGTCATACATAATTTCCGCAATCTTGACACCATTCAATGTAAATAACCGATTCTAGCAATATACGAATCCGAAAAAATTTTCAATTTTCACTTATAGATTTTTTAATCCGTTAGCACCTTCTCGAGAGTCACCCACTTTGCTCAAATCTAAAAATTACACTGCCCAAATGGGCTGAAAGACACGTGTCCCATTAGCACAACACCACTCAAAGAAGTAACCCTGCCTTAATACCACCGATCAAATTCATACTCTGTGTGCGCTACATCCTTCAGAAATAACAGCTCACTCATCCCATAATTTTCCTATACTCCTAAAGTACCATAACTCGTATCCAGAAATTTCCTTACTCGAGTTATTCTCGAACTCCACCTTTGCAAGTCATCACTGATTCCCACGTATACCTCAGACCAAAACAAAAATTTGACACATAGCCATGAATTAAATTGTCAATAGCAGACTCCCCCACTTGGCTCAAAATCATAAATTTAAACACTCGATAACTCACAATATCCATACTCTATTACTGTCATAATACCATAGTCAGTTCAACGAAAATTCTTCTCAAGCTCATACAATGCCAACCATAAAATATCTCAATTGTCCGCTAAGCTCGCATTCATTCTCTTAATACTCAAGTCAACTTTCTCAACCAGATTCAAATTCAAATCTCAACACATATGCATCACTGGCAGAAAAGAAACTCTCCACTCACATTATAAGGAACAGACCTACGTAAATTACTCCGCAGGGGATGACCCACCTGCTTAGCCTCAAATTGGTATCTTGTTATACCCTTTCGCAGTCACAATTACTATGCAATCACTTAGTCTATATGAGTCCAAACTCATTAACCAAACATGAGAATTTAATTTGCTCCAAAATTTAACAACGTGAAAGATCCTTCAAAACATTCATACTCGAGACTGTACGTCACATCAAAATGAAAAATCAAGCACCCAATGGCCCTTTTTACATTTCAATGAAAACATTTCTCGTCACATTCAAATTGTCTTAATACATCCCGCAGTTACATCATACTCATCACAAAGCCATTCCTCCGCTCATCGAGTCACAAATTCTACTCGTAGGGACATTACCGGACATATGAGTCCAAATGTACAAGTTATAACAGAAGCTACCGAGCTTAAGCTGTGGTCTAACCATGTCCTCAAGTCCTCCAGACTGGCCCATCACCAAAACACAATATACACATCTCGAACCTCATTCATATAATCACAAGCCAGCATTGCACAGCTGATACCGAGCGCTCATGTGCGCATACGAATGCGTGGAAGGAATTCAAAGAGTTATGTTTCAAGCTAAATCAATTCTGCACGATAAGGAAAGAAAGATGGGAAATTACCCTAAATGCCCTGTAGCCTCTCGAAGATAAGTATGGACATCATCATACCAATCCGCAAGACTCTACTAGACACTTGCTCATGATTTGTAGAACCTATGAACTTAGAGCTCTGATACCACCTTGTCACGACCCAAAATCGGACTAGTCGTGATGGAACCTAACCCAACCCACTAGGTAAGCCAATTATCAAATATCCAATTCCAATAACAATTATTTAAGCAATTTAAGTAAAGAAAAACCTTAATCTTATACATTCCCCAAGAACTGGTAGTACAAATCATGAGCTTTTAAGAATGGAGTATACAAAGCTGGTATGAAGTAATACATCATCTATTTGAAAAGTACATAAACAGAGTTTTATGAATCTAAGGCTACCATGAACAAGACGCGGCTACAACCGGAATGCAGGTACATCTTCAGATCCAGCTCCCAACGAACACAACAACATCAGCAGCCAACATCTGCACGCAAGGTGCAGAAGTGTAGTATGAGTACAACCGACCCTATGTACTCAATAAGTAACAAACCTAACCTTAGGTTTAAAGTAGTGACGGGCTTGTACTAAGGTCGGGTCCAAAACCAATAGTCCACAACGGTCCATAACAACGTAAAGCAAGTAATACAAAAAGCAACTCAAAGATAAAATGCTCAGCTAAATTATGATTTCTAAAAATAGTTCTTCCTTTCAAGTACATCAGTAAAAACCCAAATCGTTTACCGGAGTTGCCAAAAATATGAATAAGTTTGAAAACAATAATTTTTCCAAAATCCTTTCAATAATAAATAAGATATTTCATTTTCTTTCTAGATAACCAGTGTAAAACAAATGCATCACTATGCCCATCTGTTAATATGTGTGAGAAATCATGAATGATGTGATACCGTACAGCATGAGGAAATTACATCTCTATGCATGTATGTCATGTGTGCATGTAAATGCAATGTATCTTAGAGATGAACTCATGTACTCACACTCTCAGAGTACTCAATCTCACTTTCTCACACATTACACTCATTATGCCCAATCACTCGGTACTGTATATGGCTAATCCGGCCCAGGGAAGATCTATCCCGAAATATACACATCAACTGATCATCAGTCACTCAGTACCGAGTAGGGCCAATCTAGCTCGTGGAGAAGATCCATCTCCATGTATATAATGCTTCGAACAAGATCCATGTCCAGGGAAGATCCATCCCTCAATAATAACAACCACGCTCACTGGGGGTGTACAGACTCTGAAGAGACTCCTTCAGCCCAAGCGCTATAAACCGTACGGACAACTCACGTGCTGCACGGACAACTCACGTGATATAGTACAAATATCTGGATCCGCACAGACAAATCACATGCTATATAAAGCCTATAAGGCCTACTGTAGGCGGGCGGCCCTAATCCACATAATAATAATAATAATAATAATAATAATAATAATAATAATAATAATAATAATAATAATAATAATAATAATAATAATAATAATAATAATAATAATAATAATAATAATAATAATAATAATAATAATAATAATAATAATAATAATAATAATAATAATAATAATAATAATAATAATAATAATAATAATAATAATAATAATAATGTATTTAAAGCCAACATGGCCTGCTGCGGCGTGCAGCCCGATCCCAAAAATATCCTCACAGTCAGGCCCTCGGCCTCCCTCAATCATCAATCTCTCTAGTCTCTCTCTCGTGGGCTTACAATGTCATAAAGATAGCCCGAAAATGATGATATGATGTATCAATAAATAACAATAGAGACTGAGATATGATATGTAATGAAATAAATATGACTGAGTATGAATTTTTAATTTAAAATAAATAATTCACAGCAATATGACATCTATGGATCCCAATAACACTGACACATAGCCTCAACATGATTTTTAATATAATTCTCAGCTCAATTTCTTTAACACATAAAACTACATGGAAAATGTTAAGATTATTTGACTACAAAATTTCACGGAACAATTACGTTATAATTTCTATGATGCACGCTCACACGCCCATCACCTAGCATGTGCGTCACCTCCAAACAATTCACATAATACATATATCCAGGGTTCATGCCCTTAGCTCCAAGATTAGAAGAGTTACTTACCTCGAACACAATGAATCCAATTCCGAGCAAGGTCAAAAATGCTCCATAAATTCTATTATGCACGTATCAACTCCCGAACGGCTCGAATCTAGTCATAATTAATTTGATTCAGTCCACACAATTATAGGAATTAATTCCATAACAAAATACTAATATTTCCCACAAAATCCGAAATTACACTGCGAAAATCGCCCGTGGGGCCCATGTATCGTAATCCGACGAAACTCACAAAATCCGATAACACATCCAATTACAAGTTCAACCAATTTCAACTCCAAATCGATGTTCAAAACTCAAAAATTCATTTTATGAAATTATAGGAATTTCCTTTAATTTCTCTTGAAGATTCGATAATCTTACACCAAAAATGAAGATTAATTCATGAAATATAATCACAAGGGAATCAAGAACACTTACCCCAAGTTGTGTGAAAAATTTCCTCTCCAAAATCGCCCAAACCGAGCTCCAAAATCCGAAAATGGGTGAAAATATCGAACCCTCGAACTTAAAGGGTTCTGCCCAGGCTTTTCGCACCTGCGGAGCCTGGGCTCGCACCTGAGCACACGCTTCTGCGGAAAAATCTCGCACCTGCGCTGCCCGGCTTCCTCACCATTTTCGCTTCTGTGAATCCCTTCCCGCATCTGCGCAATCGCATGTACGGAAATCCCATCGCACCTGCGACCTATGCTGACACCCTTCAACTCCGCACCAGTGCTCGAGCTGCCGCACCTGCGGCATCACACCTACGGCCAAGACCCTCGTAGGTGCGATCACACCAGAAGGGCTATAGCTTCAGCAACCTCACTACTCCAATTGTTTATCCGTTAATCATCCGAAACTCGCCCGAGGCTCCCGAGACCTCAACCAAATACACCAACAAGTCCTAAAACATACCGCGGACCTACTCGAGGTCTCAAATCACATCAAACAACATCAAAACGATGAATCATACCCCAATTCAAAATCTATGAACTTTGAACTTTCAAATTCTATATCTTATGCCGAAACACATCAAATCAATCCGGAATGACCTCAAATTTTGCACACAAATCATAAATGACATATTCCCATTTCCAGAATTGGATTCCGACCCCGATATCAAAAAATCAACCCCCCGGTCAAACTTTAAAAAAAATTAACTTTCGCCATTTCAAGCCTAATTCCACTACGAACCTCCAAATAATTTTCCGGACACGCTCCTAAGTCCAAAATTACCATACGGAGCTACTAGAATTATCAGAACTCGAATCCGAGGTCGTTTACACATAGATCAATATTTGGTCGACTTTTCCAACTTAAACTTTCCGTTTAAGATACTAAGTGTCTCATTTCACTCTAAATTCTCTCCGGACCCGAACTAACTAACCCGATAAATCATACAACAGCTATAAAGCACAAACAGAGCAGTAAATGGGGGAACATGGCTGTAATGCTCAAAACGACCGGCCGGGTCATTATAGTTAATTAGCTAGAAATAAATGTTATAATCTCTATAATTAGGAAATTGTTTGGACTTGTGTTTCTTAGCAATATTGAACAGTTGTAGCTAAGCCTTAGTTCTCTGTGGGATTCGATTCCGGACTTGTAAACCGGATTATATTTGCAATGACCGCTTAGTCCTTTTTATAAGGCATAGTTGGGCGTCATCAAATTTCAAAAGAGGCTATCTACCGATAGGCACTGGAATTACTCTCAGTATGAAGGATTGTCCTAAAATACCTGAAGAGAGAGAATGCATGAGTAGGATCCCATACGCTAGTACAGTGACAGTTATCATGTATACCATGACATGTACACGTCCTGATGTGGCTTATGCACTTAGAGTGACTAGCCGATATCTGGCAAATCCTGGTGAGGAATATTGGAAGGTGGTGAAGACCATTCGTAAGTACCTAAAAAGGACTAAAGACCAATTCCTCATTTATGGAGATTCTGAGTTTAAACTTGAAGGTTATACTGATGCAAGTTTCTCTTCAGATAGAGATGATAGCAAATCTATTTCTGGTTATGTATTCACCTTAAATGGTGGTGCAGTGAGTTAGAAAGTTCCAAACAAGCTACAGTAGTTGATTCAGTGACTGAAGCAGAATAAATAGTAGCTAGTGAAGTTGCTAACGAAGTTGTATGGATGAAAAAGTTCTTAACTGAACTTGGTGTGGTTCCTTCAATAGAATGTGCAGTTCCATTGTTGTGAGACAATACTAGAGCCATTGCTCAAGCAAAAGAACCAAGATCACACCAAAAGTCCAAATACGTTTTGCGAAGGTATCACTTGATAAGAGAGATCATTGAACCTGGAGACGTCGAGATTCAAAAAGTTGATGGAAAGGGAAATGTTGCAGACCCATTCACTAAAGCTCTTGAAGCAAGGGAGTTTGACAAGCACAAGTGAAAATTGGGAATGAAATACAAGAGCGATTGGCTCTAGTGCAAGTGGGAGATTGTTAGGGATACATTAAATATGCCCTAGATCCAATCTCATGTTTGATGATTTGAACATATTTTTGTGAATGTTATTTGATATAAAAATATATGGCATTTGATATTCTTTTATCATAGTTATTATTAATTGCTTGATTAATTTGATAAGGTCCTTGATTAAATTTTGATACTTGTCATCGTGATGGAGATCATGATAATGAGAGTGAAGTTTCTTATAATTTAATCTAAATTTATTCTTGATCGTAGGATTATTAATTTGGACATTGGTAATCGGTTAGATCAATATTTATGTGATCATCTTTATGGAATAAAGATTAGTTGATCTCATTAATTAAATCACATAAATAGACGATGCATATAGAGATATGATCATTGAACCGATTCATTGGATAATTCCTAATGGTTATAATTACCATAAACTGTCAATAGGATATTCTCTTGAAGAATGTGATGTAAGAGTTTCCTTTGACCTGATATCATCATAGTAATTGACAAATTATTTATTGTGCTTTGATACTAGACATATATGGCCCTAGGGCGATAGTTGAAAGGGTATTGGGTACGATTAAATACTTGTAGAATTAGTGATTGATCAAGATGGAATCTGTCAGCTCTTGGTAGTGAGTTTAAGCTCCATGTTGTCATGAATTATAACCGACCAAATTAAGACATTGGCCAGGGCGATTGAATGAAAGTAGAAAAGAGTTTCTTAGGTCATTCAATGGTCGATTATTTTTTACATGAACACATAGTTGGTCGCCTATTAGGATTTGACAGTTGAACCATATCCTAGGGTGACCCAGAGCTATAAGGACAGAAAGAATTAATGCATTATTCTTCTACGGGTTCTTGAGAGTAAATTGTATACTTCATGTTATCCGGTCCTTGAGGAGTGTTGCTAGACGCCGCCCTTGATTAGTATATTGATGTGATCAATTTACTACCGATTTAGTATTGAACCTATGGGATCGCACACTAACGAGTGTTCTGATCTTTGCTAAAGGATGAATTACTTTATTATTTGATAATCAAATTAAAGAGTTTAATTTAGTCAAATAAATTTAGTTATTAGTCCAAATAAAATATTGTTATATTCTTTGCTAGCACAGAGAATATAATTAATATTGTGAACAAATTCAAGTTTTCTATTTGGAATAGAAAATTAAATTATATCTCTTGATTGAAATATATAAATGTGTGATATATATATATTTGGTACTTATAATTAATATTTATTTATATATGGAATATATATTAAATATTAATAAGGAGACTAATTCAAAGTCCAAAAAATACCATTTTAATTCTTTCTTGGAATTATTTTTCTAAAGTTCAACTTTGACTTGGAAAGGAATTAAAACATCATTTTAATTCTTCCTTTTCCATTTACTTATATATAAAGATATATTTGTGAAATTGAAGAATATATGAAAACCTATAAGGTGTATGTGTGCCCCAAAAATATCAAGAGAAAATATTATATTGTTTCTTATTCTTCTACCTTTGAGTTGAGATTTTTAAGAAAATTTCAACACAATATTTTTCATTAAATTTGTTCGCGGTTTTCATTGATCAAAGAATTGATAGTAAAGATCGGTCTCGATGTGGATACGCATAGAGTCTTCGCACTATCGAAGAATTTTTAAAATGAGACTCTCTTCATCAGGTACGTCTTAGATCCGATCTTTGACATATAAATAAATTTTAAACATGAAAAAATCTTCCTATGATTGTTATTATCTTTCACTGCGTGTTATGAACACCTCCCGCAATCCTACAGTGGTATCAGAGTCATGATTTATTGTGTCTATAATTTATTTATGAAATATTTTAAGATTATATTTAAAGAGTTCAAACCATGTGTCTTATGCAATAATTATTATGCCAAAAAGTTACTTGGTAGGCCATTCCTGAAGACTCAATGCACTAATTCATGATTAGATGTTGTGATCATTTCGGAGCAGGGATATGCGATTATCTTGTTGTCTGCTGTGTTATTGACATTGGTCTTGAAAAGTAATAAAATCTATATTTTGATTACTTGTAAGTGGTTCTAACACGTTTTATTGTGGCTTTGTATTACTTTAGCATAGCAAACTGGGAAATGGTATTTTGAGAACGTTACGAAACCGGTGAGACTGCCTATGGAGGGCACATGATTCCGCTATTTGCAGCAGAACAACTAGACTCTTGGCCTTAGTATTCATGAAACAACTTGGTGTAATAATTCATTCTTTTTAATTTCATTATATAAAATATAATCACATCCAGGAGCGGATCCAGCATATTGGGTCGGGTTCGACTGAACCCATAACTTTCGACAAAAATTGAGCATATACTGTACAATTCAGCTAAATATGGTTATATATTAAACTATGAACCCATAAAGTTCAGTGGTGGAAAACGTCATCTTAGTTCCGTTTCGTACTTGGAGACCCGAGTTTTATTCCCCACTTTCACTCTATTTTTTATTAGAATTGTTGGAGTCTTTTTTGTCCTTTTCTTAGTTTATAACACATCAGCACATGGGCCCTTTGTTCCTTTTCATTAAAGAGGGCTCTTTTCATGTTCCCTAAAAGTTATGGACCCATTTAATCAAAAATCATAGGGAGTCTTATTCTTCTTGGGAAGACATCAGATTAAGAAATTGAAGTTTCTTCAACCCCAAACTTCTAAAGTTAGGGTTTCAAAAATCAAAATAAAGGCCTACAATCAATCTTCTTCTTGATTTTGCTGGTACGAATCTATGGCTCTATGGTTATGATTCTCTATTATGATGTAGTTTATATATTATAAATTATAATAATGATACAATTGCTCATTATCTACTTCTTATGGATGATTTATTTCTTCTTCTTTTTTGAAGTTTTTTTGCTGGCAATTAGAGAAAATGATTGTTGAAAATTTCTAATAAAATAGATGACTGACTATCTTATTCAAAATCAATTTTGCAGGGAACACTTTACTTCTTATATATATATAACGATAACGAGATTTTTCAAGGTTATTCCAACTCCTCCAAGTTCTGGTACTAGCTCTCCTTTGCCAAGTACTTCTCTATGTCTAATTATTCATGATAATATTAAGCCTTCAACAGAATTAAACAAAGATGAAATATTGAATTTGGATTTTAAACCTGATCTTGTTGAAAGAAAGCAAATCTCAGAATATTCTCTTAATCTACGTGACCGAGTGAGGAGGTATTATATTAAAGAAGGACCATGTCAACCTCGTAATCACAAGTTTCCAAAAAGAAATTTTGGTGGACTACTGCATCAATTTAATCCGGAGTGGTTTAACACTTCATATTCGGGTTGGTTAGAATATAGTATTAAAGTTAATGCGGCATTTTGCTTATATTGCTACTTATTTAAAAATGAGCATGGAGGACACGGAAAGGTTTGGGATTTTTTCACAAAGAGTGGTTTTAAAGTTTGGAATAAAGCTACAGAAAGACTTAATGCACATATAAGTGAAGTGAATAGTTTTCACAATCGATGTTTCAAAATGATGAGAGATTTAATGAATCAGGAACAATTAATTTTAACCTCTTTTGACAAGCAGTCTGAGAAAACTAAAAGTGAGTATCGACTTCTGTTGAGTGCTTCGATTGATGTGGCAAGATTTTTCTTAAAACAAGGAATGCCTTTTCGAGGCCACAATGAAGGTGGAACATCTACAAAAAGAGGAAACTTTCTAGAACTCTTACAATGGTATGCAAATAGAGATGATGAATTAAAAAAAGTTGTGTTAGAAAAAGCTCCACGGAATAATATGATGATTGCTCCAAATATCCAAAAAGAGATTGTGAATGCTTGTGCAAAAGAAACAATGAAAGCAATTATTGAAGAGATGAATGGAGATTATTTCGGAATATTGGTTGATGAATCTAAGGATGTCTCTCATAAGGAACAAATGGCTATTGTTCTGCGATACGTCAACAAAAAGGGAAAACTTATTGAGTGATTCGTTAGTATTGTTCATGTTAAAGATACAACTGCATTGTCATTGCAAAAGGCAATCTATTCTTTGCTTTTAAAGCATTCATTAAGTCGGTCACAAATACGGGGACAAGGTTATGATGGAGTTAGTAATATGCAAGGAGAAATTAATGGGCTTAAGACGTTAATCTTGAAAGATACTCCTTCAGCTTATTGCGTACATTGCTTTGCTCATCAATTGCAATTGACTTTTGTAGCTGTTGCAAAGAAACATTATGATGTGGATCAATTTTCTGATATTGTTGCTAATGTCTTGAATAATATTAGAAGTTCTTTTAAGCACAGGGAGATGCTCCGAGAGGATCAAGCACAAAAACTAGAAGAATTGCTTATGCTTGGTGAAGTTGATACGGGAAGTGGACAAAATCAAGAATTTGGACTTCAAAGGCCAGGAGATACCCATTGGGGATCTCATTTTAAGATAGTGCATAACTTTATTGTATTATTCTCGTCAATTATTCATGTTCTTGAAGTTCTTGCAAGTGAAAGTGCAAATTATCTTGAGAGATCAATGGCAAAAAGTCTAGTGAATGACATAAGATTTTTTGAGTTTGTGCATTTATTGCATTTAATGTTAAAAGTATTAACAATTATAAATGATTTGAATTTCGCTTTGCAAAGAAAAGATCAGAATATTATAAATGCTATGAAGCTCGTTGGTTTCGCCAAGAGCTAATTGCAATCAATGAGAGAGTCTAAATGGGATCTTTGATAGCCGATGCCTCTTCATTTTGTGCCAAGCATGGTATTGTTATCCCTGAAATGGATAAGAACTATCATCTTGGAAAGTCAAAGCATAGGATTTCAAGTGTGACATACTCTCATCATTTGCGTGTAGATATTTTTAATGTTGTCATTGATTTGCAGCTTTCAGAACTTAATAGTCGTTTTGATGCAGTGAATAGTGATCTACTTCTTGGTATGACTAGTTTAAGTCCGCATAATTCTTTTGTAAATTATGATAAAGAAAGAATTATGAAGCTTGCTAAACTTTATCCTCATGAGTATGGTATTTCCAAGCTTGAAGATCTTAGCTACGAGCTTGACAGCTATATTCATTATGTAAGAGAAGACCGTGATTTCTCTAACTTGAAAGGCTTGGAGATCTTTCAGAAATACTAGTTGAAACATAGCTGCACAAGACTTGGGGACTTGTTTATTTGCTTGTGAAGTTGAGTTTGATATTGCATGTCGCTACTGCAACGGTAGAAAGAGTTTTTTCTTCAATGAAATATATGAAAAATGACTTGCGGAACAGAATTGGTGATGAGTTTATAAATGACTGTTTAGTGTGTTATATAAAAGATGAAGTATTTGAAAGTGTACCTAATGATGCGATCATTGATCGTTTTCAAAACATGACAAGTCGTCGGGCACAATTGTAATGGTGATATTTACTAAATATATGTTATGTTTAGTGGTTCGGTACTTTTTAAATATATTGAATATTAACACTCGTACATGGTTCAGTTATTATTATATATATAGTAACTTGCGGTTTGTCCTAGAATTTTAAATCTTGAACCCATAAAGTTAAATTCCTGAATCCGCCTCTGATCACATCTTCCGTTTGCTGACAAGTATCTTGTCCAAAACCAATTGCAGATGAACGTGGGGGAAGTAAGAAAACTTTGCCAAAACGGGTAGATGAAAGGAGCCTTGAAACTATTAATAAGTCGCCTCACATCATAAAGCAAACAGAACAAACTGGAACTATTTCCAGCAGTCGAATGTTGATCCACCACTCGAGCAATTATTCTTTGGTTTGTAGAGCTCAAATACTTTCTCCCCACCACCAAGTTCTACTGAATAAACACAGTCTCTATTGATATCTACCGTCAAATATGACATGGTAGTAGTAGTATTTGAAGAGGAATTAAGTAATGAAAATGGTCAATCTAGCAGGCGGCTTAAGAAGTTCAGAGAAATGAGTTTTAAGGGAACATAAAAAATACGGTATGGAGGTTGAGAATTAGGATTGAAGGTTAATTGATAGGTAGTCGAAGATTTCACCTAGTCTTACCGATAGTGTTAGTAATATCCTTATATTTTCTTATTCCTAGTTTTTTGTTACTACATGATGTGTCATTCTTTTACCAGTAGTATTAGTACTATTCTTGTAATATACTCTCATTAATAACTTGTGTGTTTATTAAAAGTCATTTTTTCATATTTGATAGCGATTATGGCCTCTCCTAATTATGAAAAAATCAGATTGAAATTCGTGCACCAATATTATGAAATTATTGCCCAATACATCTAGGTTAATAATGTCAGAATAAATACATGGAAGGGCTATAATGTAATTTAGAAAAAGTAGGGTTTTCTAAGAAGTGTAAACACAACCTCCAACTTACTATATTAGGGTATAATATCAACGGTTAGGATTTTCTTTATCATTACTCAATATATCTTAATATCTATAAATATAACTTTTTGAAGCCTGCTATCAGTCGTACTAATTTTGTTCACTTTTACTAAGTTACTCTAACTTTGATAGCCTTTTTATGTCGAAGCTTGCATGCTCACCTGAATCGGCAAATGTTTTTTAAAAGATTAATGTATCTTAGTACATATATCGATTTAGGTTCGTATGTAAACTATGACATACTTCAAAGGATGATGTATGTATCCAGATCTTGAAGTCACTCTTTTTAAATTTGCAGCTCTCATTTTCTATACTTCCCATTTTTTTAGTAGTGGATTTTATAATGGATTCATGACTATCGAGGGTCTATTGAAAACATTATCTCTATCCTCACAAGGTAGGGGTAAGGTCTGCGTATACATTACCCTCCTCAGACCCCACGGTGTGAGATAATACTGGGTATGTCGTTGTTGTTGTTGACTGCAGAGGCGAATTTAAAATTTAAATTTTATGGATTCAACTTTTAAGATTTTTAGCATCAAACTCATTATATTTTTATAGTTATGTGTTCATATTTATTATTTGTTGTAATACTAGTAGATATTTACACATAATATTATGTTTTGCAATGAAAATTTTGGTTCAGTTGAACCCGTGATCACCTTAATGCGACATACACCTTGTTCATGAGTTCGATACTTTGATATAGTTTAGTGTTAGAAGTTGAATTATATATAGATACATACAAAAATAGGTATGAATTAAGTTAAATATATATTTCAAAACTCACATATTTTGAACTAAGTATCCCACAACATCTAAATCCTGGTCCACATTGGACGGGTTAGTCAAGCTTTGAAGCTTAAATTTTATTTAGATTTATGAGATATTTGAAGATAAGAGGAAAATTCTGTACAATTGAACTATTAGATTTTATTTTGGAACCTGCATTCCAGTTAGGTATAATAATCGTAGGTTCCTTTTTTTATTTTGTTTTGCTTTTTTCTTTTATATTTATGTTTGCAGTCAACAATATGCAACTTCTTGGTTTAGAACACTGAACGAAGAGGAATAGCTCTTTTTCGTTTTTAGGGAAATCAGTAGGCTTTTATAGCAAATCGATTACAGTTTAATTTATTTTTGTTAACTTTAAAGAGATTGACTCAGTTTGAGATCAGAGATTGACTCGGTATGTATAACGTTAGTAATGTTTTTTTTTTTTAAATTCAATTTAGATGCTTAGACTTGGTTCCTGAAAGAAACAAAATTAATTAGTAGTTACTACTCCTAATTGGTAATTAAATTCGTAAGATTTTCGCTTTTACGTGAATGAAAAAATGCCATTTGCGGTATTATTGCGAAAAAAAATAGGAGTACAATATTAGTTATCAAATAGTTTTTCCTGTATCATTCGTGAAAATAGTACGGACTAGCCAGTTTTCGAACTGGTAATTTAAAAATAGCCAGCATTTGCAAAGTTATTAAAAAAGAGTCATTATTTTGCTGCAACACAGAAAGTTCCAACATAATATACTGGAGATTGATGCACATGTGTATGAACTTTTAGCATATTATGCTGAAACTCCAGCACGCGGAAAGTTCCAGCATAATATACTGGAGATTGGAGCACCTGTGTATGAGCTTCCAGCATATTATGTTGGACTAGTATATTATGCTGGAACTCCAGTATATTATGTTGGAAGTTCACATGTAAAAAATTCGAACTTCAGTAGATTATGCTGGAATATTTTCCGAATTTTGAACAGTGTTTTCGTTCAGATTAACCAAAAGGCACATCCCCTTTCTCAAATTTCGATTACTTTTAAAATTGTGACTGTTTTTTAATTACCACTTGTAGAACTGGCTATTTTTGAATTTCACCCGTATCATTCTATAGCAATTTGGGAAAGAGAAACTTGGGCCAATTATGAAAGAAGGTCTGGAATTTTGCCCATCTCACATGTTTGTTTCTAAACCCTGGATTGACCTGCTAATCAAGTGCACATGCATGACAAAAAATTGCAAAAATGGCACTTTTTGTGGTAGTTTTAAATTTTTGACCCTGCTTTCTATGGACAAAACTTCAAGGTTAACAGTAAAAAATGTTTCCCATAAGGCAAGACAGAAATAACCGTTGTTAAACTTGAAATTCTGCTTATAGGGCAAACGGATACAAAAACTCAAAATCATCCACTTTAAGAGCATGTTTGACAAAGCTTTTAGGAGGACAAAAGTACTTTTTTTCATCAAAAAAGTATTTTTTTTAAAATTCAAGTTGTTTGGCCAAGACGGAGAAGTACTTTTGGCCAGCAGCAGAAACAGAAAATTAATTTATTCAAGACAAAACTATCTTCACTATAAATTTATATTTTCCAAATTATTCCTTATTGATTTAAGTTTTTTTTTGTTTCTAGTTTTTGCTATTCTTTTAAATTTAAAGATATCATATACATGAATCATATTGTTACTTTTTAAATTTTTTATTGACTTTTTTTATTTTTTTATTTTTTCTTTGTGTAATATCTTGTAACTTTTCAAATTATCTTCATCTTTTCTCACACTAAAGAAAATTATTTACATCCTTCTTTGGATTATCAATTCTCTTCTTACAAATAATCATTTATAATTTCTTCTCTTATAGGCTATTAATTCCCCGATCTTTAAAACTGTTATCAAATCTAATTTGTAAAAATTACCTATAAATAGGTAATAAATTTATAATTGTATCGCATAATCTATATATTATTAAAAGAAGAAGAAGAAGAAAAAGCCTCCACACCAAGACAAATGACAGCCTCGCAATAGGTCACTTGGCAATTCAAGACAAAGTTAGTTAGGATAGGTAATAATTAATTTTTTTTAATTTAAATTTTAAAATAAATAAATTATGCATTATGTGTTGTTAATAATTAGTTACTCTTTTAAAATTTAAATTTAAACATACTTAACTATTATTTTTTTTACAAAAATAATAATTGTTTATATATTTAAAATTATTTCTATTTTACGCTCAATGTCATGTTTCAAGTTTGACACTCGAAATTATCTTGTTACAGCTACCATAGTTATACAAAATTTTATCCGACGAAATTCTTCTACCGATAAGGAATTCAACTATTATGCTAATGAAGACGTTACTGTAGATATTGAGAAAGGGGATGTGCCTTTTGGTATTCCTTTAGAAATGCAAGGCAAGTCTTCTACTAATATAGAGGCGTTGTGTGATAGAATTAAAGATGAAATTACTGAGAACTGTTATCATGTGCTTATTATTTCATGGTTGATTATTAATACATAGTAATTTGTGGAATAGACTTCTAATTTATACTGAATGATGTATTTTGATTATTCAAATCATCATGTAAACAATAAGTAATTATACTAGATAATATTATATGCGTTGGTATAATTAGATATGTTATATTGATTTAAATCTTTAATATTTATGTTTACGTTATATTTTATATTTTAATAAAATAAAATAATAAATAATAAAAGTCTTTTACGATAAATATTTAAGTTCATTTTCTCTTTAAAATAATTATAAGACCTTAATACTATCCTTTTTGGTAAGTTGACACTCAAAAGTACTTTTTAGAAAGATTGGTCAAATACAATTTGTTTACCAAATGTTACAAAAAGTACTTCGTATATGAATTGGTCAAACACAAATTATTATTTTTTTTAAAAATACTTTTGAATAAAGCACTTCTGGAAAAAAGTACTTTTCAAAATAAGTAGTTTTTGGCAGCTTGGCCAAACGGACTCTAAGGGCTATTTGTGTACTTCACTTCACCCCAAACATGAAGTATAAAAAAACCAAGTGGAAATAAAGGGTTGAAATGGCATATAACGACGATCCAACTGCCAAGGTATTGTCCTGAGCAAGTGCGAAAATAACCGTTTTTAGGACCCTTATTTAAGACGTAGCATGCAAAATCGTGCTACAAACATAAAAAGACTTGTTCAATAATCTCAATTGAAAAATTATTATAAATTGAGAATTTAGTTCTCTTTTCAAAACACCGTGTGTGTGTAGAGTAATAATTGAAAAATTATTATAAATTGAGAATTTAGTTCTCTTTTCAAAACACCGTGTGTGTGTAGAGTAATATTACTATGTCTTTTTTAATTAATAAGGAAAAATAACCTCTTAACCAAGTGCTCGAGTCCTTTCTTTCTTTTGCTAAAGTAGTATTGTTTCGTTTTTCTTTTTACACCTTTTTGCTTTTTCCACCCATAGTGGATTAACACATCAAATAGTCAAAGCTGAATCCAAACTTTCTACTATTAAATTTTGATTTCTTTTTAATTTTACACGTCTAATCTTTCTTGGATAGCTTTGTAAATTCATAATATTACTTTTTAAGAAAGACCGGACAACATTTGGAACATGTGGTCATAATATTTGTATGACTATAACCTATAAGAGTTTTGAAACTTGTGATTTTAAATATGTCATAATATTTGTGTAGCTATAAGAGCAAAGTTTAACTCAAATTATTTCAAAATTTAGAAAAGAGTTATTTTTTTGAAACTGGTAGAAAGGAAATAGATTTCATAATTTAAAATGGAGGAAGTAATTGAGTTGTTATTATATTAATATAGCACAACCTTGACTCACCCGACTTTTTTTTAAACCAAAATAATTTCATTGTCATGTACCAAAATGAACAAATTACCTAATGTTACAAGTACTTTCACTATAAAGTAAAATGGCCAAGGCACTTTCTCATCTTAACCTTTAAGTACAATTTTTGGCTCTGGCAAAAGTTTATGTGATGTACATTACACGTACAGATTGTTACTGCATCATCACAGGAATTTGAATCTCAAAAATCAGAATTGATCACCATATGTAGCTTTTGTCTCAAAAATAATTTGGAATGATAATCGCGCGACATTATTACTTATATATTTAAACTAATTGGTCATTATAGAAAAGAATATAAATCCATTCGGACCATTTCTTATTAACAAGTGAAGTTTTATTTGGTAAATACGTATCCGCACTAAGTACTTATATTAAATTATTATCAATTTTTCATGAATAAGTGATAGAATTTTATATGCAAGTTATCCACGTAAAATATCAGTGTTATGTAAGTTCATCACCTCCTCTCATTTTGATCAAATATTGTGTAGGAATATTAGGACGATTGTATATTATATTACATGAATTTTTGCAGTAATCATTTATATAACGGCAAAGGGTCAAATATACCCATCTACTTTTGAGAATGGTCTAAAAATATCCATCGTTATACTATTTAGTTATTTATAACCTTGCGGTCATACTTTGGGTTCAAATATACCCCACATTTAAACGGAGGGACACGTGTCATCGTCATGTTGGTCAATTATAAATATCTCCTAATTAATTTAAAAGACTCATTACCCATACACGAAAAATAATTTTTTAAAGCAATTTTGTAAAAACTGAAATTATTTTTACTAAAAACTGAAAAAAAAATGAAAATATTTTTATTCTAGTTTTTACAAAAAAACCGCTTTAGAAATAATTGAAAAATATTTTCTATAATAATATTTTTGTAAAAACTGAAAATCAATTTTCTAAAGCAATTTTTTTTGTAAAAACTGGAAAAAACTGAATTTTTTTTACTAAAAACTGAAAAAAACGATAATATTTTTTTTCCAGTTTTTACAAAAAAAACTGCTTTAAAAAAGCTGAAAAATATTTTCTAATACAATATATAACTGGAAAAAAAAACTAAAAAGCAATTTTCTAAAGCAATATTTTTGTAAAAACTAAAAAAATAAATATTTTTTTTTTCTGTTTTTAGTAAAAAAATATTTCAGTTTTTTTCAGTTTTTAATTGCTTTAGAAAATTGGTTTTCAGCTTCTTTTTTTTCAGTTTTTACAAAAATATTGTTTTAGAAAATATTTTTCAGTTTTTTTAAAGCAGTTTTTTGTAAAAACTAGAAAAAAAAATATTTTCGATTTTTTCAGTTTTTAGTAAAAAATGTTTTTTAGTTTTTTCCAGTTTTTATAAAAAAAATTATTTTTCGTGTATGGGTAATGAGTCTTTTAAATTAATTATGAGATATTTAGAATTGACCAACAGGACGATGACACATGTCCTCCATTTGAATGAGGGGTATATTTGAACCCAAAGTATGACTGCAGGGGTATAGATAACCCAATAGTATAATGAGAGATATTTTTAAACTATTTTCGAAAATAGAAGGATATATTAGACCCTTTGGAGTTTATATAAAGTGATATCTTTATAACCCACCATACTATTGGGCACCCCCTCGGTCCCCCCACCCCAACAAAGAGAAAAGTAAAGCAGCAAGTTGAATCAGTAAATAATATTCTTAAGCTCATTTTATAGTGGTAAGCACTAAAAAGCACAACTTTTTACTTTTACTTGATCATGCAAAGTAGCTTTTTTTTCTTTACATTTGTTCTACTAATATTTAAAAAGCTTCCCTATTAAAAGAGAAAAAAAGTCAAATTTTTCCTTATATTATTCAAAATTAAGCAGTGTTGCCCTCTGTCAAACTTTTGGCCTATATTAACCACGCATAAGCCAAAAAAATAGTCTCATTTTGACCCTTGATCTTAAGGGAGTTCCAACTCGATGGTAAATTTAAATCATAATTAAAGATTGAAGGATAACTTGCACTTTTTTTTCGAAGATTTGGATATGTGGACCTATTACACTGAAGGGTAAACAACCCGAGTAAATACGAGACAATTTGCTAATAACGGTATAATTGAACCTAAAGATGATGAAAAATTAGATCAATTTTGGATAGTATAAAAAGCAAATTTGCAACTTTTCCAATTTACAAAGAATGGATTAGGCTGGCCCATAGCTTTACGTTGTTTCCAATTACACTCCCTATACTTTTTGCATGCCATTTGTTCATAAATAAAAAACATAATAGAAAAAGAAATTATGACAACCTTTTCCTTAAATACTCATTGAAGCAACCATATCTCAAACACTCTCACACTCTTAGCTAATAGCTCTAAAATTTTCTCAAGAAAATGGCTAAAATTCTCCATTTTCTTCTCATTTTCATGTACATTTTCTTTTCTTTCTTCTTTCCTCTAATTTTCTCAGATTCTTCAGTTGATGGTTTTATTTATGGTGGTTGCTCACAAATAAAATACTTACCAAACTCGCCTTACGAGTCGAATCTCAACTCACTACTCACTTCCCTAGTTAACTCAGCAACTTATTCATCTTACAACAAATATAGCATTGTGGGGTCCACGCAACAAGATATGATCAACGGTCTATATCAATGCAGAGGTGATTTGTCCATGCCGGATTGCGCCACGTGTATAGCGCGATCGGTGAGTCAACTCACCGAGTTATGTCCACAGACTTGTGGTGGAGCTCTACAATTACAAGGGTGCTTTATAAAATATGATAATAGTTCTTTTTTGGGCTCAGAGGATAAAAGTGTAGTTATGAAAAAATGTGGGCCGTCAAATGGGTTTGATTTGGATCAAATGGGCCGAAGGGATTCAGTTTTGGGCGGTTTAATGGGCGGTAATGGGCTTTATAGAGTTGGTGGGTCGGAAGATGTACAAGGTATGGCCCAATGTATAGGAGATTTAAGTATGGCCCAATGTCAAGATTGCTTATCGGAATCGATCGGACGGCTGAAAAAAGAGTGTGGCGGTGGAGTGTACGGTGATATGTTTTTGGGAAAATGTTATGCTAGGTATACAACTAGTGGAGCTCATATTTATGCTAAACCTAATCATCATGGTAAGTGGGATTTTAATTTTTTTAAAGTTAAATTACATTTTTGAGACGTTAAAACTTACATGCTTACAGTGTTCATATATATATATATATATATACAGCCAGACCTTTGTATAACAGCATCTCTATATAACAATATTTCTCTATAAAAGTCAAGCTTTTTCGGAACTAATTTTTATGTTATGTTATATCAGCATTGGAATTGTTATATAGGTTTCAATAAAGGCTTAAATTACATTCGTTTGATTCACCAATTTTACTAACAAGATGATCGAGATCAAAATAGCAACATAAGTTGTTATTTCAACCGTTCTTTTGTTTTATTATTAAGCGTAATATAGATTTCATTACCTAATTTTATTTTATTTTTTATTTTAATCTTTCCACATTTTGGTATCTATGTGTGAATTATATCTAAAAGAAGTTAAAAGATATAATTTAAGAGGAGTAGGGATATTCACATTTATTCTCATATATAGTTTAAGGTTCTTTTTCTACAAAGAATATGATCTTTCATTTTTGGAAAAAATTAAATAAGAGCCTCAAGAATGAATAAATAAGATCATCTTTTTCAATAGTTTGTTTTAGATATATTACGCTTTAACTTATTTGGACCATTCTTAAAAATGATACTGTATAGCCGCCGTAAAAATAATAGCCGAAAAAATATATAAAATTTGTATATTTCTGCTAACATATGTAAATTAGAATTGCGCATTCTATTTTGTAAATTTGTAAATTTAAATTAGAATATGTAAATTTGTAAATTTTATACACTTTTTCGGCTAACATATGTAAATAATTTCTGGCACAAGAGTGATGATACTTCATTCTTTTAGGGAATTAGTTAGAATTGCGCATTCTATTTTAATTCATAATATAGAGTATGTATTTAATATCTCTAATTAAACTCATGCAGATTCTCATAGTGAGAGTGAGAAGACATTTGCACTGATCATTGGATTATTAGCTGGGGTTGCCCTTCTCATCATTTTCTTGACTTTCATGAGAAGAATATTTGCAAGAAATGGTAAAAGCAATTTCTTAATTACTCTTATTTATAACATTTATCTTTTATTTCTACTATTTAAGAATTTTTTGCTCATATAATATTGTAGTAATTAATTATGTTCTCTTGTTTTACTTTTTGCAGGTAAATAAATTATAAATGAGTTCTGAAAAATTTATCTGCTTTTGCTGGCATTTTACTCCATGATCTACGTCAACTTGTCCTTCTCTTTTCTTTTCATGTATTTAGTCTTTTTAGAGAGAGATTTATTTTATATTATTGATCTTCTTTGAAAAGGAGATTTCGAAGTGAAGATGAGCTCTAGGGATGTGTACTATAAAAAAATTTGAAAAAAGCAAGAACAAAAAGCCTAAGATTCCACTCACTTTGATGTAAAGAAATTGCTTTTGCTTTTTGTGAATGCTGATCTTGGATCCTTTCACATGCGATGCTGGATTATGAATTATTCCCTTTGTTTCATTATTTTATTACTTGGACTATCAGTAATATCATCCTTATACATTATATATAACCTTTTTCTTCTTATTATCAACTTCCCATGCAGACTTTGCATGGGGTGCACGCACCCAACAAAGAATAGAGATATAATGTGGCTTGAATCTCTCCAAGAATATTACTACTACTCTTTCGGTTTTTATTTTTCGTCTGGTATTCGGTATTCATATTATGTCTTAATTAAATTTAAATTCGCGTCGAAAAGTCACACATTAAGAAATAATACGCTACCTAATAAGAATAATTCTATAACCAAAGTTCTAACCTAAAACTTATGATTAAAGATGAAGGAGTAACCCTTACCCTTGATGGTTACTAGTGTACTTTCTTCTATGGCCATAGATTTGGAAAGTGCTAAAACATTACTGCAAGGTTGGCACACTTATTTGTCTCGAATAAAATATTTGGACCACAAAAGTTATACCCTATGAAGTATGATCTAGAAAAGTTTGAATTTATCAAGAAATTAAAGTAGTGGATCAATCAAAATTGCCTTATTGGATACATGATCCGAAAATTTCTCTGTGTCAAAAATAATATCATTGAGATCGACACCTAGAGGAAAATTAGATCAAATGAAAGAAAAGGTTCCACGACTTATTGGTATAGTTGTTTCTTTTGAGAAAATGTTCAGCACGGTTAATTTTTCAGTAAGGCCGGTTTGGACCTTCGAGACAATATCATAAATGGTTTAATTTATATACACTGATAATATAATTTTTTTTTTTATGTTAAAGTAGTATGTGTATTTAACTTATTCATGTTAATAATTACCTAATTTATTATCTAGGTTTAATATTGCAGTTATTATTTATAGATGGTTATATATAGCTATTTTCTAAATAACATGATAATGCAAAATTCTTTTATATCATCCGTGTATAGAAGTTATACTCTGTTTACCCGAAAAACGGATAGAGTTGAATTTATACGTAGTTCTAAGGATACGTGATTTAAATTGATACAAATTGAAAAAGATATGTAAATGAATATCGAAATCAGTTATAAAAGAAATGAATGCAAACCGAATGAACTAGTTAGTCTAAGCCTTCAAGTTTTATCACCTTCAAATTGAGTGAAGAATAATTGGTAGAAGAAATAATATGACTAAATATCAAAAGCCAAAAAAGAATAGTATTTGCTCTCTTTTCTGTATATCTCAAAATGAATCTGTCTCCTCTACAAATGATAACAACTCTTAATATAGTAGGGGAATTTTATTTTGGATATAATTAAAAATACATAGTAGGGATCCCATGATAGATTAATTAATTAGTTTTTCCTTGATTCAAGCTGTGGTTTCTGTCGAGATTCTCCCCCTAATTGTGGCTATAACGGCTTTTTTGTTTCTTGGCTCGATCTTGATCTTGGCCGATCTCGATTCTGATTATTTTCTAGGGCTTGAGCTCGATCTTGGCCGATCTCTATTTGTTCGACCTCGATGTCTCGAGCTCGATCTTGTCCGATCTCTATTTGTTCGACCTCGATGTCTCGAGCTCGATCTTAACCGTTCTCGATCTAGATTAGTTTTTGGGGCTCGAGCTCGACAACCAAACTCCGCATCATGGCTCGATATTATAATGACGAACCTTGGTCCATCATGTTCCAATATCGAAAGGCAAACCCGATTTTGACCTTATACAGATAGTCCCCTCGTTTCTCGGAAAGAAGATAGCGAGAAACGATATGAATTTTTGAACTCCAACTATATGGGCAATGACATCAGCGACGAGCCCGATTGTGACGTATGCGACAAACTTCTCGTCGGTCCAGTTACTAAGGCATTAAATGCGCATAAGTCGATGGTCGGCCACTACCAGTTTTGAACCGTCGTTGTGAAACCAATAAATATCCCCCTTCTTCATCATTTCAAACTTTTACTTTCAAATATTTTTCATTCCAATCTTCATAGTTCTTTGCCTTCTCCAAAGCTCCTATTTCCAGGTTTTCAAATTTCTTTGCTTGTTCTTCCTAAAACACCAAATACTTCAATATCCATTCTTCTTTGTTCACAAAAACTAAATGGCCAAAACATCTAAAAACGTTCTCCAGAAAGAGGTTGCTTCCTCATCTCGGTCGGCCGGCGAGAAACCAGTGGTGGAGCCACGCCATGAAGAACTTTTTCCCGGGATGTGTGTTATTGATTCTGACTTTAAGGTCGAGAAACCCTCATCGGTTGTTGGTCGATGCGAGTCGGTATCGAGATACATATGCTCAATATCCCCAAGCCTTCTTGATCTGGTGAAGAAAGATTGCATTGGGAAAACAAAGAGGTTGTGATACCGGCATCGGAGAAAGCGATCACTACCCACGTGGAAGGGTCCCTTAGTATTTACACTTATCCTTTCACGTTGGGTCCCCTCGATCCGGACATCGTCAATTTCTGCAAGAAATACCATGTGACCCTCGGCCAAATTCACCCTTCTTTCTGGAGGATCGTGATA
Organism: Nicotiana tomentosiformis; assembly: GCF_000390325.3. NCBI lineage: Eukaryota > Viridiplantae > Streptophyta > Magnoliopsida > Solanales > Solanaceae > Nicotiana > Nicotiana tomentosiformis. The sequence continues at coordinate 132,941,650 of NC_090816.1, forward strand.
CTGCTACATTTCTTCCTGAGCAAAATCGACGGGCTTCCCTTCACCCTCAACCACCTCATAAGATTATATAGCCCTCGACTCTACCGAGGTGGGCTGATAAAGCTTCAACGCCGGGCCACCAAGGCGTTCACCTCGAGTATAGATAAAGACAAAGATCAGGGCTAGATGGGCTGGTTTGTTCGGGTGAAGACCTCAGACCTAATCCCAGTTGAGCGCATGCCATGGAATATGAAACATAAGTATGATCCCATCATTAATTTCCGTTTGTTGTTTTTACTTCTTCCTCCTTTCTTATCAGTGTTGTTCTCAATGCAATCGTTGCTTGGATGTCGGGTGCGATTTCCCACCTCGAGAACTGGTCAGGAGCCTAGTTTAGATATTAATATACGCCGAGCGCGCGTGGCGCGATTTGTCAAAGGGCCGGTGGGAGGTTCGTACTCATGGTAAGCTTCCTTCTTGGCTTACCAATTTACCTATCGTTCAAGCATTTTTTCAAGTATGAGTTTACTTACTTTCTCCTTTTGTAGGTATGAGAAAGGATGCGGCTATAAGACCCCTGTCCGGTGATGAAGAAGATTTACCGCCTATCTCGAAACCGGCAAAGGTGATTAAGAGAAAAAGGCCTAAAACTCCGAGGGTCAAAAACCCAAGAAGAGAGCGGCCCGTAAACCCAAGGGGAACATAATCCACTGACTATGGAGTCAGTCCAAAGACTAAGGGATGAAAAAGAAGAAGAAGAAGAAGAAGAAGAAGAAGAAGGTGATTCTGGGATGGTGGCCCGTGCACGAGCTAGCACCGATATTCAGAAAACTTCAGAATCGGTGGGAGTTGATACTGCTCCGTCTAATCTCGATGAGGTCGATGAGGAGACTCCGGCCCAAGTTCCCGAGCCGAGGGGAACCGAAGATGATTTACCTCGGGGCGAAGAGACTGTTGAAGAGGCGGTGTATGCCGATGCAGAAACTGGGCTTTAGGCTTGTCAAGACGGAGGCGGCGCCCCAAAAACCTTACTTGGGACAATAGAGATCGGGGATTCCCCCTCGTTTCCTTCATTCTCCAAGTCGATGATACATGATGCTCAGGCCGTGGAGACTTGTCACGGGGAGGGAGACCATGGAGAGAAAGATCCTTTCCGTGGTTATTTTGTTGGGGTAGAAGATGTCACCAGTCTGAGTGACTTGGAGGCTCCGAAGAAGAGCTCGGGCGAGGTAAAAGCGTCTTGTCTTTTCAACGAAGCTCAACAAGCCCTGAATCAGGTAAGTTCATATTTTCTTTATCAATTTTCATACTTGTATTTTTCTTTCCTTGTATAATTCCTTCTTTCTATTTTTGTAGGCCTCTTTGCTTCATCACGAGGCATTTTTTTGATCCCGAAGGAAGCTGAGCCGGTACAAAGCCGAAAATCAAGGGCTTACTGAGGAGAGATATGCCTTCAAGCTTCTTAGTGAGAAGAGAGAAGGAGAAGCTAAAGGACTTCGGGCTGAGCTAGAAGCATCTCGGAAAGAACAAGCTGATCTGGCCGAGTAGGTAAAAAGAATCTTTGAAGTTAATGACACTGACTCGGGCGTGATGGCTAACAGTTTGGTCCTACATGTCCAGCAAAAATTCAATGTAATCAGGAAGCTTCGTGTTGAAGTGGACGCAGTGAAAGCAGAGGTCGAGGAGTGGAAGAAGAATATGGACCACCTTGCCTCAGAAAAGGAGGTTGCCCGAGCTCAACTGGCCTCGACTGAGACCCAACTCCGAAGCTTAAAAGAGAAGGCCTTGGTTCAAGCCAAGAAAATTAAGAAGTTCCAGTCTCGGTTGGGCTCAGCAACTTCTGATCGAGAGGGACTGGCCACAAAACTTGCAGCAGCCAAATCGGAGGTCGAAATAGCCACGGCTAATGTTGATGCAATGGTGGCCGTCTACCTGTCCGATGTTAAAGCTGCTCAGGTTTGAACAAAGGAGGTTGCCGAGGCTGCTCAGGATCGAGCAAACTGGGTTGACGAGTATGCTACATGCCACTCTCGAAGGGAGACTCTCGAGGAGATCCATGCTCGTGGCTTCAATATTATAGCCGAGATCGAGAATGCTAAGGAGCTTGAAGCCGAAACCAGAGTGTTGGATTTTCCTGATGATGATGATACCGGGAGTATGAGCGGATCTGAAAGCGAAGGAGGCCACGAGGACGAAGATGTTACTCCCGGAGAGGGCTAAGTCCTTTAGGATTAGTATTTTTTGTGTTTCTTTTAAGACCTTTTCGGTCTTTTGTAGAGAAACTTGATCGGGCCATGCTACCCTTGTAAATGATTTCTGACATATATATAAAAGTTTTCTTCCTTTATGCCTTATAAAATTATGAAGTTGTATTCTAAGATCTGAGGTTTAGACAATTTGATTGGAACTGAATTAGTATAGCTCTTAGACTTTATGATCGAGTGAGTGCTTTTTCGAACTCGAATTAAGGTAACCCTTAGGTTTTTTATTTTAGCGAGGATGGTCTCTCGAACTCAACACAAAAAACAACCCTTAGGCTTTTGTAAAAATATTGTTTATGGCTTTGTCCCATTTTCAGCTTGAAAAAGTTTCTTATCATTTGTATTTGTGAAACTTGTAATGCTTTGGCATGAAATAAAGAATTGTTCGAGAGTTCGAACAATTTTGTACTCATTAGAGTTTTTGAGGCTTGATATTATCGAAGCCTTTTATGATTTTCCCGGGGTAGCCTTTTTAACCGGTTTATAAAAGAATTCAAAGGCCTATTTTGTTATGGAATTCGGACGTCTCCGAGCTGTGTTAATTCATTCGTAGCCTTTTTAGTTCGGGATTTGCCTCTTGGGCTTATTTTTCCGTTTTACTTCGATCTTGCCCGAAGTGTCAGTCCCTAAGTGGGGTAGCCGTGGACTATAAAAATCGAGGGTTGCCTAAAATGTCTTATGATCTCGGAGTTTATATAATTCAATCTTGTTTATTTTTCGGACGGCAGTCCCCAATTGTGGGGGTAATCATCCGAACTCCGGTCATGGTTGGCCCTTAAGCCTATTTACATAATAGATCGAGAATATGAAATTGTGAAGTAGAAAAACTTTTCTAAGGTACGAGATATAGGTAAAGAAGAATACTTCTCTTTATAAATCATTATACATGCATACATGTTCTATGCCAGGGCTCGAGCAAACTACGCGGGCATGGTTGATATCAAACTTGATATTCGAGGGCAATGCCCCCAGTATTCGAGGTTGATTGTAAAGAGGCCTCGAATACTGTTGAATTGTTCTAAGTTAGCACGATCAATGGTTGCCTCATTAAAAACCTCGCCGAAAAACGCATTTGGGACAAAATCGGTCTAAGGGGAAAAGAGTGCAACGCGTGCTTTCAGACCTAAAGGCTTCGTGTTGAAGAATCCATCGTTGTTTCTGGTCGAACACCTGCAAGGGTTAGTTTTGAAATATAAATAAAGATGGTAGGGTCTGTACCTTAGCAGTAGTATCGTTTTAGGTGCGATACATTCCAATTGCTCGGTAGTTGTTTGACGTTTATCATGCCGATCTTGTAAGATCCATTTCCGATGATTTCGAGAACCTGATATGGTCCTTCCCAGTTCGGACCCAGTTTTCCTTCATTCGAATTTCGGGTGTTAAGGGTGACTTTTCTTAGCACCAAGTCCCCGATGTTAAAATGTCGAAGATTGGTTCTTCGATTGTAGTACCTTTCGATCCGATATTTTTTAGCGGCCAATCGGACAAGAGCGGCTTCGCGTCTTTCGTCCAACAATTCTAGGCTCGTATTCATGGTCTCATTATTCGACTCCTCTGTTGCGTATCGAAACCTAATGCTAGGTACTCCGACCTCGACCGGGATCAGAGCTTCGGCGTAATAAACTAACGAGAACGGTGTTGCTCCGGTACTGGATTTCAATGTTGTGCAGTATGCCCATAGGATCTTGGGTAGTATTTCTCTCCATTTTCCTTTGGCGTCGGTCAATCTCTTCTTATGATTTTGGATGATGGTTTTATTGGTCGATCCGGCTTGTCCGTTCCCGATGGGATGATAAGGTGTTGATAGGATCCTTTTGATCTTGTGATCCTCGAGAAATTTAATTACTTTGTTGTCGATGAATTGTTTTCCATTATCACATACAATCTCGGAGGGCATCCCGAATCAACATATGATGTGATCCCAAATGAAGTCTATGACTTCCTTTTCTCTGACTTTCTCGAAAGCCTATGCTTCAACTCATTTAGAGAAATAATCACACATAAACAAAATAAACTGAACCTTACCTGGGGCCGATGGGAGGGGGCCAACGATGTCCATTCCATATTTCATGAAGGGCCATGGATAAGACCGAGTGGAGTAGTTCCCCGAGTTGATGAATCATGGGCGCATGCCTTTGGCATTTGTCACATTTTTGAACGAACTCCATTGCATCCTTGCCCATATCAGTCAAATAATACCCTGCTCTGATTACTTTATGGACCAGCGAATCGGCATCGGAATAATTTCCATAAGTGCCCTCGTGAATTTACCGTAGGATGTAGTCGGTATCTCCGGGTCCCAAACATATTGCCAATGGTCCATCGAACGTCTTTCTAAACAGGGTTCCGTCTTTGGACAAAGTGAACTGTGCTGCCTTTGTGCGCAGAGCTCTCGACTCCTTTGGATCTGATGGAAGCTTCCCATTCTTTAAGTACTCTATGTATTAGTTTCTCCAATCCCAGGTTAAACTTGTGGAGTTTATATTGACGTGACCTTCTTCGATTACTGATCTCATGAGTTGTACGACAGTCCCCGAGTTGAGTTCGTCGTCTTCGACCGATGAACCTAAGTTTGCAAGAGCGTCAGCCTCGTTGTTCTGTTCTCGAGGTACATGTTGCAAGGTACATTCCTTAAATCGATGCAGAGTCACCTATAGTTTATCCAAGCACCTCTGCATTCGGTCTTCTCAGACTTCAAAAGTCTCGTTAACTTGGTTTACCACGAGGAGGGAATCACACTTAGCCTCTATGACCTCCGCTCCCAAGCTTCTAGCTAGTTCGAGACCTGTAATCATGGCCTCATACTCGGCCTCATTGTTAGTTAAATTTGTAGTTCTGATAGACTGTCTAACTACATTACCTATGGGTGATTTTAGTACGATGCCTAGTCCGGACCCCTTCGTGTTTGAAGCACCATCCGTAAAGAGGGTCCAGAGTCCCAAAGATGCACCCCGATTTTATTAGTAGTTCTTTTTCAATCTCGGGTACGAAGGCCGGCTTAAAGTCAGCCACGAAGTTCGCCAAGATTTGAGACTTGATGGCGGTTCGGGGTCGATACTCAATATCATACCCACTTATTTCTACGGCCCATTTGGCCAATCGACCTGAAAGCTCAGGTTTGTGCAAAATGTTTCGAAGAGGATAAGTTGTTACAATACATATTGGATGACATTGGAAGTATGGTTTTAGTTTTCTAGAGGCGCTTATTAAAGTAAGCGCTAATTTTTCTAAGTGTGGATATCTAGTTTCGGCCTCACCTAAGGTCCGACTGACATAATAAATAGGGAATTGCGTACATTGTTCTTCTTGGACCAGGAGTTCACTTATCGATATCTCCGAGACAGCTAAGTATAGGTAAAGTTGTTCATCCACTTTCGGGGTATGAAGCAACGACGGGCTCGATAAATACCTCTTTAGTTCATCCAAGGCATGTTGGCATTCCGGAGTCCATGCAAAACTGCTCTTCTTTTTAAGCAGTGAGAAAAATCGGTGGCTCCTATCTGAGGATCTCGAAATGAATCGTCCTAAGGCGGCTATGCGCCCCGTCAGCCTCTGCATGACCTTTATATTATCCACTACCGTGACATTCTCGATAGCTTTGATTTTATCGGGGTTGATCTCGATTCCCCGATTGGACACCATGAAACTAAGAAACTTGCCCGAGCCAACCCCGAATGCATATTTTTCGAGGTGGAGCTTCATATTGTACTCCCTTAGTATATCAAAAGTTTCCTGCAAATGCTTTAACTAGTCTTCTGCTCGCAGGGACTTAACTAACATGTCATCAATATAAACTTTCATTGATTTTCCTATTTGTTCTTCGAACATTCGGTTTACTACGCGTTGATAAGTTGCACCAATATTTTTTAGACCGAATGGCATTACGTTATAACAGTATGTACCGTACTTAGTGATAAACGAGGTCTTTTCCTGATCCTCCGGGTTCATCTATATCTGGTTATACCAGGAGTAGGCATTGAGAAAACTGAGAGTTTCGTGGCCGGCCATGGCATCGATCCTAAGATCGATATTAGGCAAAGGAAAAGAATCCTTGGGGCATGCTTTATTCAGGTCTTTATAATCTACACACATTCTAAGTTTGTTTCCCTTCTTAGGGGCTACCACCACATTTGCTAGCCATTCAGGGTACTTTACTTCTTGAATGGATCCTATTTTGAGAAGTTTTGTTACCTCGTCCTTGATGAAGGCATGTTTGACCTCGGACCGGGGCCTTCTTTTTTGCTTCACCGGATGAAATTTTGGATCCAAGCTTAGTCTATGAGTGGTGATTTCCAGTGGGATCCCTATCATGTCAAGATGGGACCAAGCAAAACAATCAATGTTATCTATAAGAAATTGAATAAGCTTTTTCCTCAGCTCGGGACTTAACCTCGTGCCCAGGTATACCTTTCGTTCGGGCAGATGTTCGATTAGTGTGATTTGCTCCAGTTCTTCGACCGTTGATTTGGTAGCATCGGAATCATCGGGGACCACGAGGATCGAAGGATCCCATAATCATCATCTTCGTCAGTCTTCTACTTCTCTAGTTGGGTCGAGGCTGACATTTGTGATTGTTATTTGGTATCCCATTTTTCCTTCGAATTTGATCCCTTTGTCGATGAGAGTGATGATATCAGAATTACTTCATCGACGTCAAACATTTTCTTTGTGGCTCGTTGCTCCCCGTAGATTGTTTTGATTCCCTCTAGTGTTGGGAATTTTAGAACCTGGTGAAGGGTCGAGGGTACTGCTCTCATGTTGTGGATCCACGGCCTCCCGAACAGGGCGTTATGCCTCATGTCGCCCTCGATCACATGGAACTTTGATTCTTGGATGGTCCCGTCCATGTTTACTGGTAGAATTATCTCGCCCTTAGTTGTTTCACATGCCATATTGAATCCGTTTAGTACCAGGGTTGCGGGCACGACCTGGTCCTATAGACCGAATTTCTCTACAACCCTCGATCGAATGATGTTGGCCGAACTACCTGGATCAATTGAAACAGGCTTGACTTGAGTTTTATTCATAAGTACAGATATTACCAGTCCATCGTTATGGGGCTGCATGATTCTTTCTGCGTCTTTGTCATTAAAGGACAAGGTTCCTTTTGGTATGTAATCTTGAGCTCGAGATCACTTCTCTCTTACACTCGACATCTTAGTGCGTTTAAGCACTGGCCCCTGAGGGGCATCGATTACTCCGATGATCATGTGTATAATGTGTTGTGGCTCTTCTTGTTCGTTTTGTCTATTGAACTCTCTGTTTTTGAAATGATTCTTGCCCGGTCACTTAAAAACTCTCGAAGGTGCCCTTCATTGAATAATCGGGCTACCTCTTCTCTCAACTGCCTGCAATCTTCCGTTCTGTGGTCATGGGTGCCATGATACTTGCACATTTGATTGGGTTTTCTCTGGGCCGGAGCGGTCTGCAGAGGTCGAGGCCATTTAGTATCTTTAATACGTATGATAGATGATACGATGGCGGATGCATCAATGTTGAAGTTATACTCTGACAATCGCGGTGCTTCCTTAGGTCCGGTATGCCTGTCGAAACCATTCTTGTTCATCAGACCTCGAGACCCTTGGCCTCGATTACTTCTCCTTTCACCTCGTACGGAGTTGCATCCTGGTTCACTGCCCCTACGATCTCAATTATACGGCCAATATCGGTCCTCAATCGACCTCGGTTCTCGGTCGATGTCCCTTTTAATAACGGACCCAGAAGGGTCCCCCAACTGGTCGTCTTCGACTCTAATCTTTGATTGATATCGATTATGTACATAGGCCCAAGGTAATAGCTGGGTACTCAATCAAGTTCTGCTTCAACTGCTGTAAAGCCATTGAGCTTCGTTCGTTTAGTCCTTGGGTGAAAGCTTGAACGGCCCAATCGTCAGTGACTGGTGGTAGATCCATTCGTTCCATTTGGAAACGAGATACAAACTCTCTTAGCATCTCGTTATATTTTTGCCATACCTTGAAAAGGTCTGACGTCCTGGTCTCGACCTTTATGGCTCTAGCGTGTGATTTTACAAAAGAATCTGCAAGCATAGCAAAAGAATCGATAGAGTTAAGTGGTAAATTATGATACCATATCATTGCTCCCCTTGACAGGGTTTCCCTAAATTTCTTTAATAATACGGATTCGATCTCGTCGTCCTCTAGATCATTCCCTTTAATGGCATATGTGTAAGAGGTGACATGTTCGTTGGGGTCGGTGGTTCCATTATATTTAGGAATCTCGGGCATGCGAAACTTCTTGGGGATCGGTTTGGGAGCTGCGCTCGGGGGGAAAGGCTTTTGTACGAACTTTTTGGAATCCAAACCCTTCAATATTGGTGGTGCCCCTAGGATCTGATCAACCCTGGAGTTATAAGTTTCTACTTTTTTTGTCGTTTGCTTCAATCCTCTTTTCTCGTGACTCTATCCGTTTTGTCAGTTCCTCGAGCATTTTTATAATTTCGGGGTTAGTCCCAGATTCTTGTTCATTTGACCTTACTATAGCTGGCCCTATTCTGTAGGTGACTTCTCGGGGTGGACCGGGCTCAGGCCTGCTCGGTGCCTTGGTTTGGCTCTGCAACTGAGCTATCGCTACCTGTTGAGCTTGCAATATTTCAAAAATCATACGCAGGCTGATCCCGTCTTCTCCAACATTTTGGGTATTTCAAAGTGCATATTGAGTTCCACCATGAATGTTATTTTTGGGGTCAGAATGTTGGTTCGCTTCAATGGTCATATGCGAATTAACGTCAATTGAATCCACGACCCGAGTTTCAATGGGGTCAACGAGTGGCCTTTCATCCTCGGGCATCACGTTGTTATTCTCACCTTGATGGTCAGCTTCGTTGTCGATAGGTAGGGCCATTAATTGAGAGTTTGTCATTTTTAGCCTGAAATCAAAGATACTTCCAAGAGCAAGTGTAAAATAGTGCGTTTTAAAGAGATTCGTACCAAATAACCACTATTATCCTTAGCCCCACGGTGGGCGCCAAACTGTTTACCCGAAAAACGGATAGAGTTTAATTTATACGTAGTTCTAAGGATGCGTGATATAAATTGATAAAAATTGGGAAAGATATGTAAATGAATATCGAAATTAGTTGTAAAAGAAATGAATGCAAACCGAATGAACTAGTTAGCCTAAGCCTTCAAGTTTTATCACCTTCAAATTGAGTGAAGAATGATTAGTAGAAGAAATAATATGACTAAATATCAAAAGCCAAAAAAGTATAGTATTTGCTCTCTTTTCTGTATATCTCAAAATGAATCTGTCTCCTCTACAAATGATAACAACTCTTAATATAGTGGGAAAATTTTATTTTGGATATAATTAAAAATACATAGTGGGGATCCCATGATAGATTAATTAATTAACTTTTCCTTGATTCAAGCCGTGATTTCTGCCGAGATTCTCCCCCTAATTGCGGCTATAACGACTTTTTTGTTTCTTGGCTCGATCTTGACCTTGGCCGATATCGATCCTGATTGGTTTCTGGGGCTTGAGCTCGATCTTGGCCGATCTCTATTTGTTCGACCTCGATGTCTCGAGCTCGATCTTGGCCGATCTTTATTTATTCGACCTCGATATCTCGAGCTCGATCTTGACCGATCTCGATCTAGATTGATTTCTGGGGCTCGAGCTCGACAATCAAACTCCACATCATGGCTCGATATTACAATGACGAACCTTAGTCCATCATGTTCCAATCTCGAAGGGCAAACCCGATTTTGACCGTATACAAACTCTATAGTAAAAGCTTAATATGGAGTGTTCTAACTGTGTTGTGTAGACAAGCGTTGCCTTCCTCTTGTTTCTAAATTTCCTCTTAATTCAGTAAGTTTGTGAAAATAGATTTTTTTTAAATATTTTTTCCTTTTTCTCTTGACTACAAGATCTGGTTCGATCTTTACATTTTAAGCGATGAGTTGGTCGAGTTCCATGAGCAATTGTTTGTTCTTTGGTTTTATATAATGGAATTGCATAATCCTTCATGCATCACACTACGACACATTCTTAAGTTTTAATTAACAGCAGAATCTGTATGTAATAATCTTATAAATTTGGAATAAGAAAAATTAAAGTAAGGTAGTGAGAATACAAAGTCAAACTTTGGTGAAAGTGTGTATTAAACCCTACAAAAGTGTTGGGCTAAAACGTCACAATTATAGTCTTAACATGATGTGATATTGTCTGTTTCGAACCAAGTATGCACAATTTTTTTCAAAGGGCCTCACACCATTAAGAGATCCTGACACCTTATATATATAGACTCTTCTCTTTTCAGTTAATAATGTGAGACTTTATTCGTATACAAAACAAAAGGAACTGTTAAGAAATATACAAGCTTCCTAAGAATTTTTTTTTTTTTTTTTTTCACCCGATGCCGGCAAGAATCCAATTTCGGCCGAGAAGTCTCATTTTGGGGATTCGTTATTTCCTAACAAAGGTGACTCTATATTCAGATATTATATTTGAAATCTCTGATTAAATATTAAAGAATATTTATCATTCCATTGCAATTCTTATTTTTCTAATAAACTTATTTCATTGGACATGTATATGATATCGACTGTTCATTATTTTTACCATATTACAATCAATCAAAATGGTCAGTACTATTGAGGGGTAATACACACAAGCTAGCCGTGGAAAAATATTAGTGGACAACATGTTGGGGCCTTTTGAATAAAGCAATTGATTCCCTTATCATTCCACATAAAGGTGAAAGGAATATAATGAATCACTCTTGTATATTCCTCCCTTTAATTGCATGTCCATGAGCTTTTGGCAAAACTTATAGACCAGAATTAAATCATGGCATGGCAAAACAGTGCATAATAGTACTATTTCCGTTTCAATTTATATAGTATTTCCCTCTTTTCAATAGTTAATTTGGTTAATCTTTGAAGTTAAATTAAATTAAATCAATTCAATATTTTAAAAACTACATTAAAAATACTATAAGTTATAATTCTTTTTATATCAATATAATAAAAAAAATATTTTAAAATATTAATCAAAGTTTACATAATTTATATCCTGAGAAGTAAAAAGTGTTACATAAATTAAGATAGAGAAAGTAATAGGTAACTGGCTTTTACATCAATCATATATGGGTAGCAATAAGACATCTTCTTTATGCTGGAAACTACAATGAGCAATCTTCCAAACATGATAAATATTTATTCCCTTCTATGCTGTAAAGTTCAGAGAGGTATATCAAAGATCTAATAAAGTAAATAATCCACTAACGAAATGTCCATGGGAATTATTCTAATCGCACGGCGGATCCAGAATTTAAACTCTATAAGTTTAATTTTTAAGATTTTTATCATTGAACTCATTATATTTTCAAAGTTATAATGGATTCATATCTACTATTTGTTACAATTTTAGTAGATTTTTGCACATAATTTTATATTCCGCGTCGAAAGTTATGGTTTCAGTTGAAGTCGTCACCTTAATGCCACAAACACCCTGTCCCCAATGTAATTATCTCTTAAGGGTTTGATAGTATAATCTAGAAAAATATTTTTATCCTATCAATATATATATAAGCAGTTAAACACCACAACTAGGAAAAATTTAATGCATGAGAAGTAGACAAACCAATGAGTAGTGCCATTATTTTGGATGCATGGACTTTCCACGTACTCAAAAACCTTTTTCTCATCTCTTTTTCTTGTGAGTACTGTTATATGTTATAGTTTAATTTTGCATGAAAGCAGTGGCGGATCCAGAATTTAAATTTTATGGGTTCAACTTTTAAAGTTATGGGTTCATATCTATTTTTTTGCAATTTTAATAAATTTTTACACATAAATTTTTACTCAGTGTCAAAAGTTATGGGTTCAATTGAACCCGGTAGTAATATACTGCATCCGCCCCTGCATGAAAGTTAGTTACTATATATATATATGTAAATTGTAAGTTGTGAGCTGTCTCTATTAATTAATAACAAATTCTTGGTATATACGTAATTAAGAGAAGGCAAAGGCTTCGTTCAATATACATATCCATGCATGAAATGTATAAGAAAATCAAGGTAAATTTACTGCTCTATTTTAAATTCAGAATTTACTGTTTTAGTTATCTGTTTATTTTGTACTACTTTGTTCATAAAACTTCTTACTGGCATTTACTGCTGACTAATATGATTAATAAGAAGCTCTAGGGCTTGATAAAGTTCATTACATTAATTACCAACAAAAAAGGTTCAATACATTAAACCACCACCATTCTTCAATTTTGCATAACTTTTTGGGGAATGGTTATTTTTAGCCCACGCCAGAAACTATTTATATCTACTAATTGAAAAAGTGTATAAAATTTTGTATAATTTTTGTATATAACATACAAAGTGTATATATATATACAAAATATATATAAATTTTATACATTTTTCGGCTATTATTTTTACATCGGCTATACAATGTCATTTTTCCTAACTTTTTTAAGTCACTCAATTTCTTATTTGTGCATAACATTTCACGAAACTAAAGATTATGGAATTAGCTGTCTTGTTATCTAACTTTGTGCAAAAGTAGCCACTTGTAGGACTGCTGTTTAAAACTTAATTATATAACCAGCATTTGCAGTGCATTCAAAACATAATCACAACTTAAAAAGAGCAGCAAAGACTTGTTTCTTTGAACTTCAGGTCATTGTCCTCTAGTTCAGTTTTCGCAATTCAAATTTCAAGCCATTGACCTGAAGCTCAGTTTTGGCAATTCAAACTTTATATCACTATATATCCTTAAGTTCGAAATGTAATTTTGTGATAAACCATAACAACATCAATTTTCTTTACCTTAATAAACTCAAACAAATTGGTAGAGGTGTGAAATCATACAAAATAATTCCGCACTTCGAAAAGATAAAAAGAACTTGCCAAACACATTTTGCTTAATAGTTACTTATAATTTCTTGTAATAAACTTATAATAATAATAATAATAATAATAATTTCTTGTTATAAACTTTATAATAATAATAATAATAAATTGTGACTATATTTTGAATTGCACAGTTAAAAGTGGCTACTTGGTGTCATTTCTACAGGGACCATTGCTGAATACTAAACAGTAACCTTATTGGGCCAATCTTGAAAGTACATACCAAGACCAGTCCAATTCACAGAGTGGGCTTTTGTAGTTAAGGCCCATAATATATTTATTCCTTAATGAAATTTCTTCTATTTCCACTTTCCACTTTCCATTTCTTCAATTCTTCACTTTCCACTTTGACCTCAAAATCCAAAGCTTTTTCACATCAATGGCGTTGGAATGGGTTGTTCTGGGCTACGCTGCCGGAGCAGAAGCAATCATGCTCCTTCTCCTTACAATCCCGGGTCTTGACCCGCTCCGACAAGGCCTAATCTCTGTGACCCGAAATCTCCTCAAGCCGTTCCTCTCAATTGTACCTTTTTGCCTCTTCCTCTTAATGGATATCTACTGGAAATACGAGACCCGACCCACTTGTGAATCGCCCGAATCTTGTTCCCCATCTGAACACTTACGTCATCAGAAATCAATTATGAAGTCTCAGCGTAACGCGCTTCTCATCGCGTGTGCTATAACCTTTTACTGGTTGTTGTATGCTGTTACTGGTCTCGTTGTGAAAGTTGAGCAGCTGAATAAGCGCGTGGAGAAGTTGAAGGCTTCGGATTGATCTGGTATGATTTGATGGATCGTGTTTTTGGGTCTTTTTAGTTTCGGATCGGATGTAAGATCCATTTTTTGTTGCTGCTGCTAAATATGGAGTATTTAGTGAATTGGGTATCATTTTTTCTGCTTTAATTTAAGTTATCGTTGAATATTTATGTTGCTAAGCTTATTACATGTTATATTACTATGCTGATTTTTGATATTCTACTGTTTAAAGGTAGTGCCTTTTATTAAATTTTGGATTTGGTTATTATTATTATTGAGCATTGGAATGGTTCAATAAAATGAATATTGAGGATTCGTATAGTCAGACATCAATGATCACGGCGTAGTAATACTCATTGTTGTTAAGTGCTGTTTGATCGTATTGTTCTTGCTTCTGTAGAATTGATATGATTGGCAGAGTGTTGAATTGGAGTTTATCTTTAGTGGTTTGTTTTGCAACTCTTAGGTTAATTTTTAACTTGCAAAGTGCTAAAATTTTTGGCTTTTATGCTGGTTTGGGGGATTTATAATCTTTAGTATCTCAGTGTGGATAAATCGGGTGCTAACTGCTAAGCAATTAGTATGGACTTTCTGTGTTGGTTGCTGCATGTGTCTTCTTTGTACCGTTGTTTGCATTGTTGGAAATTTAGTAGCTGCATGTATTGAAGAAGGGCATGTAGTGTTCTATCGTGTGCTGCTTACTCTTGGATTTTCTTTAACTGAAATTGGATTGCTAACTTGTAGTTTTAAGGATGAAATTCGTGAATTGGTGATTTGTCAAACTAATTGGCCTAACAGAATAAGTATGGGAAGCAATATAGGGAAGGAGAAAGTAGTGATGCATGTTTGCCTTACAATAATTTTGTAAGCTAATAGTGCACAAAGGACTTTTTGGTGTCCTTACACCTTTTACAGTGTCTTTTTGAGTGATCAGCGTTCGAGTTTTTCGTATGTCTAAATAAGTAAAATGTGGATAAAAAGAGTGTTCAGTGATAACATATTATGAACTCGCTATGCTAGCTGATGTGCGATCCTCTTAATTATTAACATTTTGAGTATTGATAGCTGCAAACATTTCCAATTTTTCTTGTACCTTGGTGGAGTTCTTGATTATGTGTCGTGCATTGTTAGAATTTAAGAGCCCAAGGTACTCTTGAATTGTCTATGAATGAACAATAAAATCGGCTATTGAATTCAGTGGTAGACCTAGTAGAGAATGTGAAAAATAAACAAGCAACCATTTCATGTTTCTACAGAGGAATATGAATATATGATAAGTTATAAGTAGTTAAGTACTCAAGAGAGGTTTAGGTATCGTTATAGCTTTACACTGTTTTTTTGAGAGATGAGTTGGTGAGTGGACTTTTACAACTGTTTTTCCAGTCTTTGCTATTACCTATCTGTCAACAGATTTGGCCAATCTCCATATTACAAGACCCTGTTCTTTTGCTATTTCAAGGATTCTTTGGAGACGCTTGATTTGGCACTTGAGCTTGCTATTAACTTAATGTACTGAGTTTCTGTTATTCTAGGAAAAAATTGTGCTGAAAGTGATTAAATTTTAACGTTATCTATCTTGTTTTCCCATGCATCTAACTGTTACTTGTGTTAGTCCTTTCGTTTTGTATTGTCAGTCACAGAAAATTTAGCGGCCTCCTTGGTTTCTATCGCCCTTTATGCCTTTTTTGGGTGAATGCTCTTTCCAAAGCCCAGCAATGACAATTTCCTGGCATTGCTGTTTCCTGAAGGTCCACTAGGAGTCTAGGTGTAGGCGGCCATTATTCAATTGTGAATCGCAGTCAGGTGTTTATACTTGTAATATTATGAGTTATTGCTGTTAAAGTCGGTCAGTTCAGTAATTCTTGTGGAGAAGTTGAAGCTTAGGACTTTGTAATTCATCTCATAGTTAGAGCCATTTTTTGGATCTTTAGTTTTTGGACCAGTAAGTGCTGTATTGGGTTTCTCTTGAGCAGCTGTTATTCTTGATTTCTTACTCTTTGGCATCCGTGTTTTTGGAGATTGACGTGGAAAACTGGTTAAGCGTCGGTTTAATCTGCTGATTTTTCGAATCAGGCTATTTATTAGCTAGTGCTTTGTTTATGGTTTGTCTGTTAATTGCTTCTTCTTGGTGCTGCATTCGTTAGTTGTTGATTCTAAACTACAACATCGATATCTTAACCTCTGTGCTGAAAATGATGATAGCTTTGTGCATTGCACAAATCTTTCTTATTTTTTTATGGTTGTCCAATGTTGTTTGGTGTTAGAAATACAGTAACATATTGCTGCACTGGTTTAACTTACGTGTGTTGCTTACTCTTGAATTTTGTAAATGCAACTGGATTGTCAACATGTTCTATACTGAAGTTTCTAAATGGTTGAATAAATAATGAATTGTACAAACATTTACTTGTTCATGTTTCTATAGAAGGTTATATGTTTTGGGTGATTTTGGAGGGAAATTTCACTATTTGGATTGGGGTAAGTATTTTTGACTCGGATTTGGTTGTATTTCATCATTTCATCCTAAACTTGGCACTCATAAATTAGCATGTCATCTCTCATAAATGTGGTCGAATTCGGAAAGAAAAGCTTTTAGAAAACACCTAAAAAATCTGTCTAGCAACGTTAGTATATAATCCGTCAAGCTCGCGCCAGAAATTATTTACATTCGGTAGCGAAAAAAGTGTATAATTTTTATATATAACATACAAAATGTATATATATATTTATAAAATATATTTTCGGCTATTAATTTGTTAGCGGGCTATATAGTGTCATTTTTCTTAGATTTATAGATGAGTTTTTCCGGGTATGGGTTTACAGATATAGCCGTGATAAAGGAAAAATTATTGTTTGGAATGGTAATTAAGCAAATTGTTGAAAACAACAAATAAATGAAAAGTAGTTTTAAGTCGAGTGGCTTATATTATGACCAGTTGATCCACATATATACTCGTCTGTGTGAGTTTCCCAAAATAATCGTGCATAATTTGATTCAAATTAAAGTCTAAATTATAATCATGAATTGCTAGAGTAAAGACTTGTCTCTCGAATTTGAGCTACGGAAAAAGAAACAACCATATAGATATTCAATAATGAATAAAATAATTTAATTATGATGAATCTTTGAATATTACAGAATATATGTAATGTTTCGTATAAGTGAAGCAAATTAATTTGTAATTAAAGTGTAGTTAATTGATAGAACAAAACATACTAATATCATTTTTAACAAACATTAAAGAAAAATTAAAACTGGGGGACCTACGTAGAATAAAAGCCAATGAAACTACTGTCTGCCTAACCAATGTAAATTAAATTAAAGAAAACAAAAGAATTTGGATTTACAGACAGAAAAATCAATTCCAATCAATATGAGAAGATGAATAGTAAATGCAACTAACATGTTCTTGATGCGTTATGTCGTTCCTTAAGTCTTTATAGTATCATTTTCTGTATCTCCTTTGGGGTTCGACTCATTTGGACTAGCATAGGAAAGTTCGATTTTACGATAAAATGATTCCCACCAAAAAAAATTTCATACTCAAAATTCGAAACTAAATCTCTAATTAATAATGAAGGAGTAATTATTATTCTAGGATTTACGTGATTTTAAGTCTTTATTATCGTTTGCTACCGTCCGAAGTAGTAAAGTTCCCACAGACAAGAGAGTTTATACCTGATCTAATTGGCCGAAATCTCCCTTTATCTTTTGACTTAATTACACTTTCCTCCCTCTTTCTCTAACATTTTCAAATTTCAGATTTTCTATTTGCATTGCGGCTGCATTGTTTTGTTTTATTGCAAAATGGCAAGAAATTATTTTCTTTTTCCTTTTCGATTTACTTGTCAGTTGTATCGCTTCACTTTGCTTGTCTTAATTTGACTCGACACAAGTTTAATAGATGGAGAAAACTTTTAAAACTTATGGTCTTAAATATATCATAATATTTGTGTAACGGTAAACCTTTTGAAATTTGAGGTCTTAAATAAACATAATATTTATTTATTATAAAAGCTTATCATTAAAAAATATAAAAATATATCATTCTTTTTGAATGGTTAAATAAAACAATAATATCAAATAAATTAGAACACAAGGAGTACTTGCTAAACGAAATGTGATAGACTTAAAATATATGAAGATAGAGAAGTTATTTCCAGGATTAACAATCACTTTTGAACCAATATGTTTAACTAATAACAGAACAAAAACATAGCAAAATAATTCCAATAAGCACCCAGCTACTAGGGATTAAAAAAGTTAGTTGCTTATTTATCTTTATAGTAGACAGAGGAGTTGCTTATTTATCTTTATAGTAGACAGAGGCGGAACAACCAGAATTTTAACGCGACGGGACATTATTATTCTGCTCAATCGGTGCCTTCTAAAGACTTTCAGTATTCAGGGTGCCAAGTTACTTATATAATCATTTTCAAAGTATACACACATATTTATAAGATTTCTGTCGAGGTTTGCATGGTTTGGTAATCCCTCAACGTGATACATAGGTCCCCTATAATTGTAATATGGCCAAATTTTCATGACATTTGCGATGACATAATATCTATAATAACAAAATTTGTGGATCATGACATTTGCCGTGATATAATATCCATTATTAGGCCAAGGATTTCTTGCTATAAATAGAGGGGTTTCTCCTCATTTGCAAACACACCAATTCAAGAGCTTTTCACTCTTGTCTTTCTTTCTCTTCATTTATTTCATTATAGAGTATTTTGTAAGAGAGTGAGTGTTGGGAAACACTTGTGTGAACCATTTCTTTGGAGTGATCTTGTGAGGTTATTCTCTTGGGGTTTTGGGATTAATTAGAGTATTTACTCTAATTTTGTACTCTTGTTGGAATAGTAAAACTGCTCCTCTCCGCTTGTGGACGTAAGTCACCTTGACCGAACCACGTTAAATTTGTGTCTTCTTTATCTTTTTTAATTGCCTTTATTATCAACTTGCATTGTCTTTGTTATTGTCATTATAACGTTGTTTGGCTAAATTCTGCACTATCCGGTAACCCGATCCTAACAAATTGGTATCAGAGCCAGATCTAACCGGGTTAGTTTAAATAGCCAAAATGACTCTAACAAAGTCTTATGTTGAGAAATTTGACCGAAGTGCAAACTTCGGAATGTGGCAATTAAAGATGAAAGCTATCCTAATTCAGGATGGCTTAGATTTGGCACTGCAAGGAAAAGGGAAAATGTCGGATAAAATGACGGACGAGGAGTTTGCCGTCATAGACAAAAAGATAAAAGCAGGTATTATTTTAAATCTTTCAAATGAGGTTTTGCGTGAAGTTGCAGCAGAAAGCTCAGCCAAAGGCATATGAAAAAAGCTTAAAATCCTATATATGAAAAGAACAGTAGAAAACAGGTTTTACCTAAAGCAAAAATTCTACACTTTTCGTATGGCTAAAGGTACCTCTATACTTACTCATCTTGATACTTTTGATTCTCTTCTTATTGATTTAAGTAACATAGATGTTGAAATCAAAGATGAGGATCAAGCTGTGTTATTGCTTGTTTCCTTACCCCAGTCGTTTAAACATATAAGAGATACTATGCTTTATGGAAAGGATAATATCTCTTATAAAGATATCAAATCTATTTTGAAATCAAAAGAACAAATAGATAGAGATATTACTGGAAAAACTAGTGGGAACCAAGGGAAGGCTTATTCATAAGAGGTAGATCCAATAAGAAAGATTCAAGTAGTGAGAAACCTAAATCAAGGTCAAAATCCAGATACAGAAATGTCATGTGCAAATATTGTCATAAGAAAGGTCATATTATTTCTGAATGCTTTAAATTGAAAAACAAAGAAAAGCATACAGAAAAGAAAAATGAGCACAAAAATACTGACACTGCCGAAGCAAGTGTAGCTGCTGATGAGACTGAGGGAACTATTTTTTTAGCAACTAATAATAGTTTCAAATCTAACAATGAGTAAATTTTAGATTCGGGTTGTTCTTATCATATGTGTCCTAGTCAGAATTTATTTACCACATATGAATCTATTGGGGGTGGAGTTGTCTTGATGGACAACAATGCTGCCTGCAAAGTTATTGAAAAAGGTACAGTCCGAATCAAAATGCACGATGGTGTGATGAGAACTCTCACCGATGTTAGACATGTTCCTGACTTGAAGAAAAATCTCATCTCTTTGGGAACTCTAGAATCTCTTGGGTGCAAGTACACAGGTGAAGGTGGAGCTCTAAAAATTTCTCATGGTGCTCTTGTGATCATGAAAGCACGCAGATCTGGAACGTTGTATACTCTTTTGGGATCTACTGTTACAAGTGCTGTTGCAGTTTCAATATCAGATAAATCAAATTCTGACATCACCAAATTATGGCATATGCGATTGGGGGCATATGAGTGAAAAAGGTCTTTCCATCCTCAGCAAAAGAGGTCTCTTATGTGGCCAAAGTACCGGAAATATGGAGTTCTGTGAACATTGTGTGTTCGGGAAGCAGAAAAGAGTTAGCTTCAAATCTCCCGCGATTCATAGAATAAAAGGTACTTTGGATTACATTAATTCAGATCTTTAGGGTCCTTCACGTACCCCATCAAAAGGTGATGCCAGGTATATGTTAACTTTCATTGATGATTATTTAAGGAAAGTTTGGGTTTATTTCCTGAAAAATAAAAGTGATATTTTCTTAAATTTCAAACAATGGAAAGTTTTGATTGAGAAGCAAACAGGAAAACAGGTTAAGCGGCTTAAAACAGATAATGGCTTGAAATTTTGTAATGATGAATTCAACAAATTTTGCAAGAATGAAGGAATTGCTCGACATCGTACTGTGAGAATGACACCTCAGCAAAATGGTGTGGCAGAAAGGATGAATAGAACTCTTTTGGAAAGGGCTCGTTGCATGATTTCAAATGCTGGGTTGACAAATGCCTTTTGGGCAGAAGCTATCTCTACACCTTGTTATATTGTCAACCGAGCTCCTTCTCCACCTTTGAACTTTAAGACTCCAGAGGAAGTGTGGTCAGGTACTCCTGCTAATTATTCTGATTTAAAGATATTTGGTTGCCCTGCATATATGCATGTAAATGATGGAAAATTAGAGCCAAGGGCTAAAAAGTGCATTTTCCTTGGATATGCATCTGGGGTGAAAGGATACCGACTATGGTATCCTGATCCCATGGCACCGAAATTTATAATTAGCAGAGATGTAACATTTGATGAATCCTCTATGTTATATTCTAGAAAAGAGTCGTCTAGTTCTTGTGATACAGATAAAGGAAAGTGTACACAGAACCAGGTCGAGATTGAGATTGGCATTCCTTCTGAGCCAAACTCATTAACTTTGTAGCAAAATACAGTTGAAAGTTGAAACTCCTGAAGTTGAGACAGAAGCTGAAATTCCTAAAGTTGAGACTCTTGAAGTTGAACCAGAAGAAGAAGAGTATTCTATAGCCAAACATAGACCAAGAAGAGAAGGTAAACAACCATTAAGGTTTGGAGATTATGTTGCATTTGCTTTTTCAGTTGCACAGGAAACTGAAGAAATTGAAGAACCATCAAAATATTCAGAAGCAGTTTCTGGTGCTGACTCAGCCAAATGGCTGATTGCAATAAATGAAGAAATTGAGTCTCTCCACAAGAATGGTGCTTGGTCTCTTGTGAAGCCGCCATCAGGAAAAAGAATTGTTGGTTGCAAATGGGTCTTCAAGAAAAAGGATGATATTCCAGGGGTTGAAGATGCGAGGTATAAGGTACGATTAGTTGCAAAGGGCTATAGTCAGGTACACTGAGTTGATTTTAATAATATTTTCTCACCTGTTGTTAAACATAGCTCTATTCGTGTCTTGCTTGCCTTCGTTGCCATATATGATTTGGAATTAGAACAACTTGATGTTAAGACAACTTTCTTACATAGCGAACTTGAGGAACAAATATACATGCATCAACCCGAATGATTTGAAATTGAAGGAAAAGAAGATCATGTTTGCTTGTTGAAGAAATTCTTGTACGGATTAAAGCAGTCTCCAAGACAATAATATAAAAGGTTTGATTCCTTTATATTGGGTCATGGTTATTCGAGAAGCATGTATGATAGTTGTGTTTACTTTCGGAAGTTAAATGATGGTTCATTTGTGTACCTATTATTATATGTTGATGACATGCTCATTCTTGCTAAGGATTTAACAGAAATTCACAATTTGAAAAGTCAACTGAAAAGTAAATTTGAGATGAAAGATTTGGGAGCAGCTAAGAAAATCCTTGGCATGGAGATCAAAAGAGATCGAAAAGCCAACAGGCTATTTCTGACCCAGAAGAAGTACTTGGAGAAAGTCTTGGAGAGGTTTGGCATGAAAGATGCTAAACCAGTTAGTACCCCTCTTGATGCTCATTTTAAGTTATCAGCTGCTCAGTCCCCGCAGTCAGAGGAAGAAGAGAGGTACATGGCACAAGTTCCTTATTCCAGTGCAGTCGGCAGTATTATGTATGCAATGGTTTGTACACGTCCAGACATTTTCCAAGCAGTGAGCGTGGTAAGACGGTATATGACTTGCCCTGGTAAAGCACATTGGCATGCTGTGAAATGGATTCTCAGATACTTATGAGGTACTTCAAACACAAGTTTGGAGTTTGGGAGAAATACTAACACTTTGGTTGGTTTTGTAGACTCAGATTATACAGGTGATCTTGACAAAAGAAGATTACTGACAGGCTATGTATTTTGCATCGGTGGTTGCGCTATTAGTTGGAAAGCTATATTACAACATGTAGTAGCTTTATCTACTACCGAAGCAGAATATATGACAGTGACCGAGGCGATCAAAGAAGCTTTATGGTTGAAGGGTCTATTTGCGGAACTCAGTTTAGACCAAGGTGGTATTACCATTTTCTATGATAGTCAAAGTGCCATTCACTTAACTAAAGATCAAATGTATCATGAGAGGACGAAGCACATTGATATAAAGTATCATTTCATCCGAAAAACCATTGCTGAAGGAAAAGTCTCTGTTCAGAAGATCAACACTAGAGACAATCCTGCTCACATCTTCACAAAACCTTTTCCAGTGTCCAAGTTCAAGCTTTGCCTGAACTTGATTGGCATTTACGAAGAATGATTTTGCCCGTTGGGATTTATGCGGAGAAGGTGGAGCAAATTTACTATATATAAGCCGAAATTAGGCTAAGGTGGAGATTTGTAATATGGCCAAATTTTCATGACATTTGCCATGACATAATATCCATTATAATAAAATTTGTGGATCATGACATTTATCATGACATAATATCCATTATTAGGCCAAGAATTTCTTACTATAAATAGAGGAGTTTTCCTCATTTGCAAACACACCAATTCAAGAACTTTTCACTCTTGTCTTTCTTTCTCTTCCTTTATTTCATTATAGAGTATTTTGTAAGAGAGTGAGTGTTGGGAAACACTTATGTGAACCCTTTCTTTGGAGTGAACTTGTGATGTTATTCTCTTGGGGTATTTGGGATTAATTAGAGTATTTACTCTAATTTTGCACTCTCTTTTGTACTCTTGTTGGTATAGTAAAATTGCTCCTCTCCGCTTGTGGACGTAAGTCACCTTGACTGAACCACGTTAAATTTGTGTCTTCTTTATTTTTTTTAATTACCGTTATTATCAACTTGCATTGTCTTTGTTATTGTCATTATAACGTTGTTTGGCTAAATTCCGCACTACCCGATAACCCGATCCTAACAATGATATTTGATGGAATCTAAGAAATCTTTTTGATTTGGTTATAGACTTGCATGTCATTGTAGGAATAAATGTGAAATTCAGAGAATCTCCAATTTTGGAGTAAACATAATTTTGCTTTAGAAAACAAATCGCTTATCAAAATTGGACGTGACTGAATAGAAGAGATGAACAATAGAGAATTTATATAGTTATAAATCTAACTAATTGAGAATTATACAGTCGATTCTAACTAATTCGAGGTTGAAACGCGTTGATAATTATGGTATAACAATTGACAAGCAATCTGAACCAAGTTTGGGTGGGTTAAGCACTTCTTGGCTTATTTCAGAGTTTGGTTAGCATTAAAAAAGAAACTCACAAATTAGTGTTTTTTAGCCGAAACAATTCAAAAGTCATAAGTCTTCTCCGTGATCTAGTGCCATTATTTTTGGTTTTCCATCCGGTATCTAGTACCTGCATTAGGGTCGACTATATCCGAATTTTAGTCGAGAAGTCCCCCATTGAGGGGTAAAACGCTCACTAATAATGCGACTTTATAACATGGCTCGATCCTGAACCTCTTATTAAGGATGAAGCAATATTTATCACTCCACCATAACACCACGTGGTTCTTTATCTAGTGCCATTAACCCCTGCTGCAGTCTTGAAATGACATCTTTTATTGTCACATTTTCTTACTTATTATATTTGAGTAACTTTTACATTACAAGATACAACTCAAAGTAAGATGTAGATAGATAGGGAAATTCCAACCATAATCTTACCTTATGATAAGGATCAAACTTGCCATGATATTTCTTCTTTGTTTCGTAACAAGGGTTACGTTTAAAATGCCAAGTTGCCAACTATCAATTAATATGTAAACTATTGAAGAAATTTAGAAGTGGTCTTAGCTAGGCCGACATTTGAAATAATTTATGGGAAAATGACACCGTATATCCATTGTAAAAATAGTAGCCGAAAAATGTATAAAATTTATATATATTTTGTATATATATATATATATATATATATATATATATATATATATATATATATATATATATAGTATGTTATATACAAAAATTCTACAATTTTATAAATTTTTTCTGCTACCAAATGTAAATAGTTTATGACGCGAGTTAAAAGTAATAATACTATTAGGTTCAAAACTTTTTGCTTCTTTTAATGTTAGAGGGGAAGATAGAAAAAAAGGAATTTATTGGTATTAAAACCAGTAATTAAACATAAGCTAATTCAAAATTTTAAGTCAGAAGTTTACATGTCAGTGCACTCACTATTTTCTCAAATTGCAGCCACTTGCTAATATCACGTACAATGGCAAGGTCACAATAAAGTAAAATTGGTATAAATACTTTTTTTATATTATATAAAGGGAGGAATATTAGATTAAGTCGCATGTTCAAATTTTTTGAATCTCATTATTAAATTTTTGGTTTATAAATCCGTTCTAAAACTTACGTGATACATAATGAAATAGCAATAACTAGGCAAAAATCAATAACATTCTAACTTAATTTTAGCTTTTTTCTATATACAATTCATAAACTGAATATTTTAGAATTTTTAATAGTTTAATTATTGTATTTTAATCATGGTATAATGGATACACGAACCTTCCATAATTTCATCTGAGAACAGCTAAGATATCTTCTAAAGTGCGAATCTAATCTCAAGTTGTTCTTTAAGAAGCTGTCAATTCTCTGGCTTTGGTTGGTCAATTAATCTACCTTTTTTTAAATAATTTTTTAATACAATTTGTTCAAGTTAAAAATTCAATTTACATTCAGGAAAAAAATAATGATTTTTGAAGACGGTGGCAAGAATACTGATTATACATGAATTTGTACTTTTGATTATCCAACCTGGATTTATTGGAGTAAATCACAATTTATCCTATTTTATTTGTTTTTCCACGTCAACCATTTTTTTCTTTTCCTTTTCTTCCGAAGGTAGTTTTGTTTCTTTCCTAGATACACTGTCATTTTTCGTTAACCAAATGTTATAGTGAAATTGGCAGGACTCCTCCGCTCTTAATAAGAAGTTTCATATTCGAATTTTATGAATAACTTTTTTATGATAAGGAGCACTTCCATCTTTAATGAGCCTTATGCAACACGAGTCCGGATTAATCAAGATGCCAAGTTAAAAATTCAATTTACACTCAGGAAAAAATTAATGATTTTTGAAGATGGTGGCAAGAATACTGATTATACATGAATTTGTATTTTTGATTATCCAATATAGGGGTGTTCGTCGGTTAGTACGGTACGGTATTTAGACATTTCGGTTCGATATTTTCGGTATTCGGTTTCGTAAAATGCTATACCAATACCGTACCTAATTAAATTCGGTATGGTTAGGTTTTTCTCCTTTCGGTTTCGGTAACTTCGGTTTATTCGGTTTGAATACTAACTAGTGCATAGAGTCATAGACGGTAATATTCTTAATTAAAGTACTCAAAAATATAAAACTAAAAACGTTTGTTGACAAAAGTTTTGTCCAAAACTAGCAAATATCAACCGAGAGAGAGAAAACTTAGAGAAATATCTTGTTACTTGCTTAGAGTTAATTGATTAACTTAGAGAATAAAGTAAAGTAAAAGTTTAGATTTCTTATATTTATATTATAATTAATAAAATGTGTATTGTGTAATATAATATATATTTCGGTACGGTATCGGTATTTCGGTATTTCATCTTAAAATACCATACCTAAATTTTTATTTTTTTTAAACTTAAACCAAATACCATACCGAATACCAAAATTTTCGATTTCGGTACGGTAATTCGGTATTTACCAAATTATGCACGGCCCTAATCCAACCTGGATTTATTGGAGTAAATCACAATATATCGTATTTTATTTGTTTTGCCAAGTCAACCTTTTTTTTCTTTTTCTTTTCTTCCGAAGGTAGGTTGGAAGTTTGGAGACAGACCTTGGAGTCTAAAGGTTTCAAACTGAGTAGAACCAAGACAGATTACTTGGAGTGCAAGTTCAGTGACGGGACCCATGATGCAAACGTAGAGGTTAAGCTTGATGCTCAAGTTATCCCCAAGAGAGCGAGTTTTAAGTATCTCGAGTCTATTATCCAGGGTAACGGGAAGATTGACGAAGATGTCGCGCATCACATCGGAGCGGGATGGATGAAGTGGAGGCTCGCTTTCGGTATTTTGTGTGATAGGAAGGTGACGTTAAGACTTAAGGGTAAGTTTTATCGAGTGGTGGTTCGACCGGCTAATCTATATGGGGCTGAGTGCTGGCCAGTCAAGAACTCCCACGTATAGAAGATGAGAGTAACAGAGATGAGGATGCTGAGATGGATGTGTGGGTGTACCAAGAGAGATAGGATTAAGAATGAAGCTATCTGGGACAAAGTGGGAGTAGCCTCCGTGGAGGACAAGATACGAGTCGAGGCAGAGATGGTTCAGACATGTTAAGAGAAGAAGCATTGATGCTCCTGTTAGGAGGTGTGAGAGGTTGGCCTTTAAGAGTTTGAAAAGAGGTCGAGGTAGGTCTAAGATGTACTGGGGAGAGGTGATTAGGCAAGACATGGCGCTGCTTCAGCTCACTGAGGACATGACCCTTGATAGGAGAGTGTGGAGGTCGAGGATTATGGTAGAAGGTTAGTAGGTAGTTTATAGTTGTTCACCGATAGTCTTAGTAGCATGCATGTCCCTTCATATTCTTAGATTTTTATTACGTTATGTGGTTTTGTTCGCCTCAGATATTGTATTTTCTGTTGCTATTATTTGGTACTATTTATCCTTTATCTCTCCCTTTTTCTTTTCTCTTCCATCTTTCTTCCTTTCTTGCTTTCCTCTTCTTCTTCTTCTTGCCCTTCCTGAGCCAAGGATCTATTGGAAACAGCCTCTCTACCTACATTAGGTAATGGTAAGGTCTGCGTACAGACTACTCTCCCCAAACCTCATCTGTTGGGATCAAACTGGGTTTGTTGTTGTTGTTGTTGTTTTCTTTTGAAGGTAGATTTGTTCTTTTCTCCTTAAGATAGATACATTGTCTTTTCGTACCAAAGGTTTTGGTGGAATAGATACGATTTCTCCGCCCTTAATCAGAGGTCTCGGGGTCGAGCTTTAGGAATATTTATTTTTTATAAAGAGCAATTACTTCTTTAATGGGCCTTATACAGCACAGTTCGGATTAATCGGGATGTTAATAAAGATACCAGACACCGAACAGAAATCAAAAGAAAAACATAAGATATATTACCACGATTTAAAATTTAGTAATACGAATTAACAATGTAAACAAAGTCAACAATTTACGTAAGTTTAAAGGGAGGAAATAATGACATTTGTCTGATCTCAGTGTTCCGTTGATTGAATTCTATTGAAGTTTCTGTCCAACGGTCGGACAGAAAAATTAAGAAGCAATTAATCTGTTTATAAGATTCTCAAGAAATTAAAGAGATCTCGTCAAACTCCAAATGTTTATACTTTATATTATATTATTTAGAAAGAGAAAAAAATAAGCCCTCCTTGAGAAACGTTCTTATTTAATAATGGTAAAGTAAGTTTTAGTTTTGTTATTTATTGTGGAGCAGTTATATTTTAACTTAATAATTTATCATAATTTTAGTTAACTGCGTGTGTTGGAACCCATAAATGCAACATCATATAAATAGGGAATAAGCTTATTCAAATTTGCAATATACACCAAACCACATTAGATTTTTGTGTTAAGTGTTAAATCAACGTGAGAATATTACTTAATCATAATGATATAATAAAAATGTCTTTAAGAAGCACAATGTCAGGTTTTAATTAGTTTGATGTAAATATTATATGTAGGTTAGTTTTTTCTATTACTGTGATGTCCAAGTAAATTTGTGCGTACATCAACTAATTTTACGGGCGAAAAAGTCTTTTGGCAAGTGAGATGAATAAGGCATTGACGATTTTTCCACTCTTTTAATTTATGATTTATATGATTACAAAAACATAAAGTAACATTTTTGACTTTTTATTTGGTTGGAAAATGTTTCCGTTTAAAAGCTTATAATATTTCCAAACTTTGGATGACAGTTGTAGAGATACGTTGTGCATGTTATCTTTATTGCCTTTCCAGTGAGACAAAAGGAATTAATAATATATATCTTTTTCGCATATGGTATTTAGTACCAGCTTTGAATCTCGAGTAATCTGAATTCATGTGGTATAAGACCTATTAAAAAAGAAGCGGTTCATTCATACTATGATCTTTTCAAATACGAAAAATGGCCAAAAATGTCCTAACGTAATAGAATTGACTCAAAAATGTTGTACATCTACCTATTTATTTAAATTTTTCCTTAATGTTATTTTTAAGTTTAAAAATACCTCTCTTTTAACGAAAAAATAACATGATATTGATAAACATTTTAAGTGAACATGTGACATTTATTTAGTGGTCCACATGAATTTTTTAACCCAACCCAAAAGATCCGACCTATCCATTCTAATAATCCGATCTTTTTAAGATAACCAAAACCACACCGTGTGATTTTTTTTTCTCTCTCCTTCCCCCCTCTTGTTGAGATTTAACACTCTAATCTTATTTTCTCTTGCAAGAAACCAGTTGATAATTTTGCTCTTGAATCTGCAATAATCTTTTTCCCAGTGTGGAGATATAAAAGCTAGTGTAATGAGAAACATAAGTAAGCAGTTTTTACTTTCTCCTTTTGCAATAATCCATGGAATTTTTCACATACATTATAGAAACATCATTTCTTGGCTGCAACAATGAGCAGATGAACTTGACAGTCATTTTGTTTTCGCCTGATGACATAGGCAAAAGCTTCGGTATTCTGACCCAGTATCTCTTCTTTCAAGGGTTCTTATTTTCCTCCTCTTTCCTCCTTCCTTAATTTTTCATCAACATAATAGAACCAGCCATACATTAAACATAATTTAACCAATACAACAACTGTCACAATTAAGCAACATTAATATTAGAACTAATAAATGCACATCCAAATAGTTGAAGTATTATTACTCGGCGTATGATAGAGTGCTAATGCTATTGTGCGCCACCTTCACCGAAAAATGCCGCGAGGTCGACCTCGGAGACATGCAATCAGTATGGAATTGAAGGAGTTACCATCGAAGGGTTCAATCACGAAGTCAGTAGAGAAATTAGATAAGGCAATTACGGTTATAGCTAAGGAAAAACCGATGGAACAATGGCCAGCCCTAACAAAAGGGCTTAAGACCCCGCCGATAATAGCTGGAAGTTCAAATTCAGTACAATATGTGCAGAGAAAGAGTACAACTGTCATAATTGAAGAACCTAAACAGGCAGGAGGTGACAGGAGAACGGGAGAGCTTGGAGCTAAGAGGAAATTGGAGCTACCTTATCAGCCAATTGCAGCGACAAAAAGGAAGAATCTATTTGCTGAGAACAAGATGGCTACTAGAGGTATGAATCTACATTACATAGCTCCTACGATTAAGAATGGAGTTAAAGTGGCCAAATTAGACAAAGAGGTGGTTGAGAGAGCTACTGAGCGATGAAAAATGGTTGTAATAGTGTATGTAGTGGGTGAAACGCCTACTATAGCTGCATTTGAAAGATTTGTCACATTCCAATGGAATTTTATTGCTAAACCCTCAATATACCTTCATAATGATGGGTATTTTGTGGTAAAATTTGTTACTATGGAGGATAGAGATGTTGTGTTGTATTCTGGACCTTATACGATGAATAGCAAACCAGTTGTGGTTAAAATGTGGAATGTTGCTTTTGATTTTTCAAATGAAGTACTGAAGACCATCCCACTATGGATTCAACTTCCTAAGGTGCCACTGAATTGCTGGGAGTATGACTCGCTAAGTAGAATTGGTAGTACATTGGGTGTTCATATATATGCTGATGCTTGCACCACTAAGGTTGAACGTATATCATATGCCAGAATTTTGGTTGAGATGGATGTTACTAGACCTCTCCCAAGACAGATCATGGTGGAAGATCCAAACGAAAGGGAATTCAAATAGGAAGTTTGGTATGATTGGATGCCTATGTATTGTAATAAATGCTTGCAACTAGGGCATGTGTGCCAGGAACCACTGAAAGAAGCTCTGCCAAAATAAATAAAAGGGAAAAATAAGAAGCCTCAACAATTCTGGAGGAGAATAGGGCATGCAGAAGGGGGTACACAAAGGTATCAGGGCATACAAAAGGATGTTATTCCACAAACTCAAGTACAAGATGAGAAGCAGAAGGGAATTGAAAATGTACAGCCACAGAACTCTTCACAAAGTCCAGCAATGAATGCAGATGATGAAGGTTGGAAAACTGTTAAGAACAAGTCTGTGTCAAAGGACACAAGAAATGTGGAAAATAACATAGGGGTGAGCACATCCAATGGTTTCAATACCCTTGATCCATCAAGTTCTCAGGTTCCTGCACAAGTAAGCTTGGGGCCTAGCAGCATGAA
This sequence comes from Nicotiana tomentosiformis, assembly GCF_000390325.3. Lineage (NCBI taxonomy): Eukaryota > Viridiplantae > Streptophyta > Magnoliopsida > Solanales > Solanaceae > Nicotiana > Nicotiana tomentosiformis. The sequence continues at coordinate 132,972,688 of NC_090816.1, forward strand.
TAGGTGGGAATTGATGCAGGAGACAGATGATCCTTTTATACCAAGATGAATATAGTATCATGGAATGTGAGAGGCTTGAATAAAGTCTATAAACAAAGAGAAATTAAGCAGTATCTTAGAGACAATAAAGTAGTGTTGATAGCAATAATTGAGCACAACGTAAAACAACCTATGGTAGAGAAAACTATCCAAAAAATCTCTAGGAATTGGAAGTGGACAGATAATTATGTGGCTAGTAACAGAGGGAGAATATGGATCTTGTGGGATCCTGGAGTACTGGATTTTGTCATTCATAGTTATTCTGAGCAGCTAATCACTGGGAAGATTATCATACACCAAAGTCATAAAGAATTCTGGATGACAACAATATATGGTTTGCATACCATTGAACATAAAAAGGCCATGTGAGAAGAGTTGGAATAGCTGCATAATGAGCTACAGGGACCTTGGATTGCTATGGGAGACTATAATGTCATTCAAAGTGTTGAAGATAGGTATAATGGTAACCCTGTTATGGAGGCAGAAACTAGAGACTTCTCTGATTTCCTAGAGAACACAGGAATGAAAGAACTTAAAACAGTTTGCATAGAATTTACGTGGACAAACAATCGTGTATATAGCAGAATAGATAGAGCTTTAGTTAATGCTAGATGGATGATGAATATGACACAGTTAGAGGTGGTACTGCAAGATCCTCTCTTCTCTGATCATACCCCTGTTTGTGTTTACTTTGAACATGATCACCAACCTATGCCTAAACCATTCAAGTTCTTCAATAACCAAGCTGAGCATAAGGAGTTTCAAAGGCTAGTCAAAGATACCTAGGAAGTTAGCATGTTGAGGCCTGCTATGCAAAGAATTTGGATGAAGTTAAAGAGGCTGAAAAAAGGATTGAAACAGTTAATTGTTGAGGAGTATAGTAGAATTCCTGAAAAGATCCAAGCTATTCGAGAGAAACTACAACAAGTACAATTGGAAATGAGAATCCCTAATCACTCAGATGGATTGAAGAACAATGAAAAAGATCTGAAAGAGAAGCTGGAGAAGTGGATTATGGTAGAGGAAAGTATTCTCAAGTAGAAGTCTAGAATCTAGTGGCTAAAGCTGGGTGACTCAAATTCTGCTTTCTTTCATGCTAGCATCAAGAATAGAAATGCCCAAAAGAAAATCACTAAGTTGCTCACTCAGACAGGGATGCATACCCAAAATCAAGAGGAGGTGCAACAGGAAATCATTCAATTCTACAAACAGCTTCTAGGATCAGTAGTAGTGGAAATTTCAGCTATTGAACCTGAAGTAATGAAGAGGGGGAATGTGTTGATAAGAGATTAGCAATTGAAGTTAATAGCTCCTGTGACTAAGGAACATATCTACCAGGCTCTACAAAGTATATAAGATTCCAAATCCCCAAGGTGTGATGGATATAATGCTGTATTTTTTAAGAAGTTATGGGGAATCATAGGAGATGAAGTAGTTGAGGCAGTACAAGAGTTTTTCAGAACAACTGAGGTTTACAAACCAATTAATTTCACCACAGTGACTTTGAAACCAAAAGTGCAGAATCCATCAAGAATAGCTGAGTTCACACCAATATCCTGCTGCACCACCATATATAAGATTATTTCCAAACTCATTACTAGCAGACTACAAGAGGTAATAGATTATCTGGTAGATGATAGTCCGTCTGCATTTGTTCCTGAAAGGGTAATATCAGATAATATTATACTAAGTCATGAACTAGTTAAAGGGTATAACAGGAAGTCTATCTCTCCAAGATGCTGTATGAAGATTCATATGAGGAAGGCATATGATTCTGTGGAGTGGTACTTTCTAGAACATATTCTAATTCAACTGAATTTCCCAGAGATCTTCATTCAATGGGTCATGAAATGTGTCACTACAGTCTCCTATTCCATTCTCATTAATGGGAATCCTATGAAGCCATTCCCAATAAAGAAAGGACTCAGACAGGGAGATCCTATATCCCATTTCCTATTTGTACTAGCCATGGAATATTTCACAAGAGTTCTAAAGGGGCTAAAGGAGAATAAGGAGTTTAAATTCCATCCAAAGTGTGCAAAGTTGAACATAGTACAACTTGGTTTTGCATATGACCTTCTGCTGTTTTGTAGAGGTGATATGGCTTATGTGAAAGCTTTGTATGCTTGTTTTCAGATGTTCTCAAGAGTGTCAAGACTGGAGGTAAATATGGAGAAAAGTAGTATTTACTTTGGTGGAGTTAATAAGCAATTGCAGATTGACATACTTGACCACCTTGGTTTCTTAAAAGGAGAACTTCCTATAAGATACTTAGGGGTACCTCTTAGCACAAAAAGACTGTCATTGTCTCAATGTAAGCCCCTAATTGATAAGATAATAGGCAGGGTCATAACCTGGACATCAAAGCTACTGTCTTATGCAGGGAGACTTCAGCTAATCAAGAGTATTCTCTTCTCCATCCAAACATTCTGGTCTCAAATATTTACCCTACCAAATAAGTTGATTCAATTGGTCGAAAGTGTATGCAAAAGATTCTTATAGACAAGAGGAGTAGATAATTCAAAAAGGGTACTAAGTGCGTGGGATGAAATCTGTATTCCAAAAGTTGCAGGGGGACTAAATATCATGGATATTCAAGCTTGGAACAAGGCTGCTATATGCAAACTACTGTGGAATGTTTGTACCAAAAAGGATAAGCTATGGGCGAAATGGATACATTGCTACTATGGGAGAAGAACCACACTGTGGATGAGTCAACCTAAGCAAGCATCTTGGATTATACAGAAGATCTTAAAAGCAGCAAAATACCTGGAAGAAGTGATACTACAAGAGAAGGAATTCATACTGATAAGGACCTTTTCTATTCAAAGAATGTATAGGAAGCTTCGAGGTGAGTTCCCTAAATGCTCTTAGAGAAGAATGATATGTAAGAACTATGGGGCTCCTAGATGGGTGTTTATACTGTATCTAAACTTACAAGGGAGATTCCAAACAAGAGATAGAATAGCTAAATGGAGTCAGATTGAAGACTTGACATGCCCACTGTGTGCTAGAGAACCAGAAATAACTGAGCATCTATTCTTTAAATGTGAAATGACATCGCAGATGTGGGAGAAATTATTGAAATGGCAGGGAATCAAAAAGAGAGCTCAAGGATAGTCTGAAGAAGTTCAATGGGCAGAGGTTCATGTAAAAGGACAGTCAGCAATGGCTAATATGTATAGACTATGCATGACAGCGTGTGTCTACCATATATGGATGGAAAGGAACTTAAGGATATTTCAAGGCAAGTCCAGGACAAAGGAGATCATCTTACGATTGATGGCACAGGAAGTCCATAGTCGAGGAAATCAGTATAAGAAGCTAATTAGAAAGTTGCAAGTTATGAAGTGGTACCCTAGAGATTGAGGATAGCCTTAGTTGTTTTCATTCTTGTACTCAATGATAGAGTCTGATGAGTATAGGACTTGGGGCATGGTGTCCAAGTTCCTAGTAAAACAAGTATTGTAAATGTTATATTTGGTTTGTGAAATAAAAAATTTACTTACCAAAAATAATAATATTAGAACTAAAAAAGGAAATTAAAAGAATCGAAATCAAAAAATTAACTTAAATCAAAGAATTAAAAGAACTAAGACAAAAAATTAAAAGAATTGGTATCAAAACATTAGAAGAACCGAAATATACAAAAACTGAACTCAAAAAGCAGATGGAAAATCAAGGAAGGAAGAAGAAGAGGAAATAGCTCTATTTGGAACAAAAGAGAAATAAATAATCGCCAATGGGGTTTTCAAAAACGTTGGGTTATTTTAAAAGGATAAATGGATAAGATCTTTTGGATTGGATTAGAAAAAATCTATGTGGACCACTAAATAAATGCCACATGTTGAATTAAAATTCCATCAATGTCATGTCATTTTTCTGTTAAGAGGGGTATTTTTAAGCCTAAAAATAACATTAAGGGCAAATTTGAACCAATAGATGGAAGAAAAGCAATTGTGAGCCATTTCTAATAGGTTAATGGCATTTCTAGCCCTTTTCCGTTTCAAATATTAGAAGAAAATTTTATTTGATAATACTTTCGTAATTTTTAAATGTATAAATTTTATTTCTGCAAAACAGATCGGGATTGATATAAAGATAAAAGAATAGTGATTTCACTCTCGTTGGCCGTTGCTCGTCATTTTTCACCAGTAGAAGAATAGATTTTATGATTTTGAAGTTCTCAATATAGTATATACTATAATAATTTCATTTGCACAAAAATAGCATGAACTCGTGACCAATATCCAATGACTGACGGGTTTCTAGTGTCACATCAAATATTACTTTGTTTTAAATATACAATTCTTTCAAAATATCATTTCGTAAATTAAATAGACTCAAGAATTTTAGGATACATGTTTTTAAATAGTCTATTGGAGAGTAGCTTGTTGGATATAGCAGGATAGATAGTGAAACTGACGTCTTGGGACTATGTTTAGACTCATTCGTATTTTTCTTGTTTACTTTCTTGAACTGAACATATTCTTACTTGGTAATGAAAGTTATTAATTACCCAAAAATATACTTATTATTTATCAAATTTACATCCAACTTTAATGAATAGAGTATATTAAGAGCAGCTTTTAAAAAAAATACTGGTTTGAGAAATCTTGTATTTATCTGTTACGATTACTACAAAGTTTCAGATTACAACTAGCAATTACATAAAAAATCTTTTTGTAAGTTTGCCTTTTTAGTTGTTTATCATTAGGCATTTGGCTATAGCCTATACATAAAAATCTTCAAAACCTAATTATTTTAGACATTCATTTATTCTTGGATGAATTAAACTTATTTTTGCCTATTTTGCTACTCTTGCAAACCTTTTTTCACGTTCAAGGGTTGTGATAGGATGGTTCAAATTCTATCATTTTTTATCAGAAGTTTCGAGTTTGAGCTCTGAGATAGAAAAAATTATAGTAGGGATCGTTTTATGGTCTTATGCGGCTCTAATGCGACTAATCAGGTTCAATGTCACTGCTGAATATGAGATTGTTTTTTAAAAATTAAAAAAAAAACCTTTTGTTCCATTTGTCAAACTGGCCTCATGTTTTTTACCTTACAACAGTTTAGGTCCTAAAAAACATTGTCTTTTCAGAAATCCAAAAATTACTGATTCCAAGAACTACTAAAATTAAGTCCTATCCAAAAGAGTTTTCTTCCCTTAAGTGGAGTTTATTTTCTTGGATTACGAAATGCAGAATGTTTTCTTACTTTTGAATTTATCTGCCGTTTTTGTTTCGTTTTCTATTTTGCTAATTGTTATTTAAAAATTTGAATTTTATATAATGGAAAGATGAGGTAAGCTAAATACAAAAGAAATTCTTAAAAAGAAATATAAGCTGCTTTTTAAAACGTTTTAACAAATAATAAGGGATATTAAAGACAATGAAGAAAAGATCTATTTTCGAGTTGTTAAAATGAAAGAAGAATACATGAGATTCGATTATCCTAACTACTCAATCTGAAAAATCCAATCTGTTGGTGCTTTGGTTTTCCTCCTTTTCTTTTAATAAGAAAAGGTGCCATTTTTTTCCTAGTTGTTGTAAATTGCAATTTTACTTATATTATGTACTTAGATATAAGTTCAGTGGAATATTTTATTTACATATTTATATCAAATCAAATAATAAATAATGCAACACAAATGTTATTCACACGCATGTTTATCACTTAATTATGATTAAATAAGATATAACATATTTTTAATTTGATGTGAACACCATATGCAAATGAATATTTATCCAAGTTCTAGTCTCGTCAGAATGGATTGAGTATTTAAACTTGATTGGTTTCGACATTTTAGAAAAACGACCTAAAATGCTACTCCAATAATTATCTTTTTAGTAAATTCTTTTAACAAAAATATATAGTTTGAACCAAAATAATTAAATTCCCCAATGAATCCCATAAAGAAGTCTTCATTTCTCCACCTTTTCTTCCCACAAAATTCACCGACAATCCCAACCTAAAATTAATAGGAAACAATAACCATTAAGAAATTAAACTTTACTGGCTTTCAATTTTTATATTTTAGTAGTTAAAACCGCACTCATTTTTTCTTCAATTTTCTATTACTCCTACTTAAGTAGTCACCATCAATTATTTTTATATTTAATATTGACAATAATTGTTTAAAGTACCAAAATACAGCGGAATTCATCAAATTCATACTTCTTTCCCAATTCCCAACTAGTATTTCTCTATCTTCCCAGCTCACAAAACACACACACACACACACACAGAGGCTCCCTCTCTCTGAAAAAGTAAACCAACATGATCTCCACTCCTTAAGAACTGAAAAAAACACCAAATCTGAAATATTGAAACCTCAAATCCTATTCGGGGTTTTGAGTTTTCTTTGTAAGGAAGAAAAATGAGCTTGAAAATCTTAATTCTCTTCACCATTTCAATTTTCTTGATTTTCCGGCCGACAACCTCAGACATTGTTTCCGACCGGTCAACACTTCTTTCAATCCGATCTGCTTTACGTGGCCGTTCACTTTTATGGAACATAACAAGTCCGACGTGTTCTTGGCCCGGTGTTATTTGTTCACCGGACAAATCCTCAGTTCTCGAACTTCATCTCCCCGGAATGGGACTTTCCGGCCAAATCCCACCTGGTCTTTTCTCAAATCTTACTAAATTAAACTTCCTTAGTCTTCGTTACAATGCACTTTCCGGCGTAATTCCGGCCGACTTATTTTCTCCATTAAAAGACTTGAAAAACTTGTACCTTCAGCATAATCTGTTTTCCGGTCCGGTTCCGGATTCAATTTTCAGTCTTTCTAATCTTGTCCGGCTCAATCTTGCTCATAACAATTTCTCCGGTCCAATCCCTTCTTCTTTCAACAATTTGACTGGTTTAGGTACACTATACTTGCAGGATAATGGGTTTTCGGGTCAAATACCGGATCTGAATTTACCCGGTTTAGTTCAGTTCAATGTGTCAGATAATCAGTTAAGCGGGTCAATTCCTAGTAAACTTTCGGGTCAACCCAAGGATTCTTTTTTGGGTACTTCACTTTGTGGGAAGCCACTTGATTCATGTGATAATAATAATAATAGTAACGGAAATGAACGGGAAAAAAAGAAGAAACTTTCAGGTGGAGCAATTGCTGGTATTGTAATTGGTTGTGTTATTGGTTTGCTTTTGATTCTTTTATTTCTGTTCTTTTGTTGTTGTCGGAAAAGGAGTAACAAAGAAACAACAAGATCTGCTGACGTGGCTGGTGTTAAAGAAGTGGGAGTTGAAATTCCTGAAGAAAAGGGTGTTGAGAGTAATGGAGGAAAAGATGGATTTTTGGGTAGTGCAATTGCAGCTATAGGAGTTGGAGGGGGTAATAAAGATAAAGGGAAAGCTGAGGCAATTGTGGGAAATGGAAAAAGTTTAGTGTTTTTTGGAAAAATGAATAAAAGTTTTGATCTTGATGATTTGTTGAAAGCTTCTGCTGAAGTTTTAGGAAAAGGGACATTTGGTACTGCTTATAAAGCTGCATTAGAATCTGGGATTACATTGGTTGTGAAGAGATTGAGGGATGTAACTGTACCTGAGAAAGAGTTCAGGGAAAAAATTGAAGAAGTTGGAAAGCTGAATCATGAGAATTTGGTACCTTTAAGAGCTTATTACTATAGTGGGGATGAGAAGCTTCTTGTTTATGATTATATCTCAATGGGGAGCCTTTCTGCACTTTTACATGGTAAGAAAATAGTAACTTCTTTTCTTTGCTATGTTGTTTGCATTCTTAAAAAATATCGTCTGGTGCTTGTCTGATCCTCCAAAGTAGTGCATTTTTGGAGGATCTGATACGGTTTCGGCATTATTTCTTTGAGAGGCCGAGCTGAGGGTTTATTGGAAACAACCCCTCTACCTTCACTAGATAAGGGTAATGTTTGCGTACACATTACCCTCTCTAGACCCCACATGTGAGAATATACTGGGTTTGTTGTTGTTGTTGTTGTTGTTGTGTCATGCCATTATAGTACAGTAGTGTTGTTTACCATTTACATGATCTGCAAATTTTAGTTATCTGATTGACACTGATACTGCTACTTTTGCTGATTTTTATGAGGGTAGTAATTTTGGATAGTATTTGTTTTCTTGGATCTTGTTATCTGTTCTTGAACTGGTGGTATTGTGTAAAAAGTTGCTGAGTTTGGCTTATGTGCTGTAGTTGAATTTCTTTTCATCTCTAGGTTTATCGGAAACAATCTCTCTGCCTTCAAGGTAGGGGTAAGGTCTGCATACACACTATACTCCCCACCACACTCATTTTGTTGTTGTGCTGTAGTTGAATTATTGTGCCCAAATGTGTTCACGAGATGCATTTAGAACAGGTCAAAAATGGAGTTTTTTTAAGTATTGGAATGAGGACCACTTTGGCCCAACCACTCAAATCAAACTTTTCATGTTTTCTTTTTGTCTTGAGATACTGAAACTTTCAACTTACACTGTCAATTTTTGGTGTGAACTTGATCTGTCATTGAAGCATGTTGCTACTTTGTGCATATCAGATCTTATCTTAAAACAAATGTGAAAACATTGTATGAAATGAATAAGAAATCTGACATGTTCTTTATGTTACTCAACCTGGAATAGGCTTTAAAATTTGCAAATTTTGTAGAGAAATTAGTTGTATGAACTCTTGTTCGTCACTTAGATTAAAAATACATTATATATCTAAGGAGTATTGGAAGTTGTTCCCAAACTGCATATATGTGAAGGACAGAATTTTGGTAGTTTATTAGAGAAAACTAACTAGTGAATTCTATCTGGTTGTATGAATTTAAACCAAATTAACCTTTGTTTAATAACATATCAACAATAACAAAAGCGCCTCATTATATGAATTCCCACTGTCCATGTAGCGCCATTTAAACTTATCTCGGTCCAAGATCTTAGGACTGGAACGAGCTTAAATGGAGCGACATGGACAGTTATGAATTATTTGGGTGCTTTACTCGGTATATCTTCATTGTTAGTATATCTCTGGCAGTTAAAATTTAGAAAGTAGAATTATTTCACAACTTTCATGTCACAATAGTTTTTCATTCACCTTCTCTTGCCTATAGGCAACAAAGGAGCAGGTAGGACACCATTGAACTGGGAAACAAGAGCTGGCATTGCTCTTGGAGCTGCACACGGGATTGCCTATCTTCACGCACAAGGCCCCTCCGTTTCACATGGCAACATTAAGTCGTCCAACATCCTCCTCACCAAATCATACGAGGCCCGTGTTTCAGATTTTGGCCTTGCTCAACTTGTCGGTCCATCATCAACTCCCAACCGAGTTGCAGGTTACAGGGCACCAGAGGTAACCGACCCTCGTAAAGTTTCCCAAAAAGCAGATGTCTACAGCTTTGGCGTCTTGTTGTTGGAACTCCTAACGGGGAAAGCTCCCACCCATTCGTTAATGAATGAGGAAGGCGTCGACCTCCCAAGATGGGTGCAATCAGTGGTACGAGAGGAGTGGACAGCTGAAGTCTTTGACCTCGAACTCCTTAGGTACCAAAACGTCGAGGAGGACATGGTTCAGCTCTTGCAACTTGCAGTTGATTGCACTGCTCAGTACCCGGACAGACGCCCTTCAATGGCCGAGGTCACTAGCCGCGTTGAAGAACTCTGCCGATCTAGCTTCATGGATTCTGGAGCTGACATAATTGACAATGCAGAAGTGCAAACTGCATGAAATTGAACAAGAAAATAATTCCATCACATTATTTCCTTTTTTTTCCTTTTTTCTTTTAACGTTTTCGATTGAGCATTTTAATTTCTCTGTTCATTCTTGGAGATTCTTCAGTGAAGATCAATTGTTCATTTTTTTTTCTGGATTTATTTTCCTGTAGCAACAAAGTTTCATTAAGATCTGGTTGGCAGTTGAAGTGGGGTTGGTTTTTAGATATTAATGTATTCTTTTTTAAAGGGGTGTGAGCTGTATAAATAATTGAGATGACCTTGTAGTTACAACTCATTGCACAGATTCTTGATTCTTTAGGATTTGCTTCTGATTAAAGATTGATTTGTTGGTAATAGTGACTGTAATTATCATTAATGGTGTGTAATGCCAACAGCCAGCAATACCATGTGAGATTATTCCTTTCTAAGGGTCCAAAAAACCTTATCAAAATTTGAAAAGACAGATGTAGCCAATTTGAAATTTACGGGTTCCAGATTTTAGGAGGACGACCTCAAGTGCTAGTAATTGAATTTTAAATTTAATTTTTGTACATATTTATGTCTTTTTCAGTCCCATTTGAAGTTTGATCTGTACATGTGTTTTCACCATTTTTTAATACCAGCAAATTGATATTTAGTAATGCTTTAAGACTTTATCAGATTTTGCGTCTAATTAGAGTAACGTAATAAACTTATTAATCTTATCACTGTCAAAATCTACTGTACTATGGAGTTAGGAGAGATTATTTTGGCTTGTGTAGTTAACAAAAGAGACATCATTCCAAAATGTTAACAAGTCTGAAAACGATTTTAAACTACTTTCCACCAGACAAAGTTAAATTAGAAGCAAATTCAAGGTCTCTTTCTCTGGTAAAAGAAGTTCACGAACCGTGGGCCTTCTACCTCCACGTGGCATTGCTCCATCAGACTTTCACCCATAGAGAGAAATTCCTGTTGTTGCCTCCGGTAGGGTTTGGGCCGTGTCTTAATTCTAGTGTGCTTGATCATCTTCTCGGACTAGCTACCGATTATCGCCTTGGTAAGCTATTATCTCACCAACTAGCTAATTAGACGCGAGACCCTGACTAACTATATACACACATATCTACACTTTGAGCACTCAGTGCGCTCTGATTGTCCGTCTGTCTGTGGATGAAATATTGTACTCAACTCAACCCGCTTGTCTAACTCACGGTAATGTGATATAATGATCAATAAAATTGGTGCAAATCTTAGAGACCAAAGTTCAAGTTTGAGACCAAAAAACACTAATTTTAATGGAGGCAAAATCTACTAGCTGAGATCCACCTAAGCCTTGGTTGGTAAAAACTATCTGGTACTTAGTTAATGCAATAGTCGAGGTAGCACCAACACCACATTTATAAATAAAAAAGAAGAAGAAGATATATGTCCCTACTTTTGTAGGTTTATATAATCACAAAGTTCCCAGTGACAAGGTTATTATTCTTGAAGTTATGAAAAGTATTTGCTTTTGAATAAACTAATAGTTGATCAAAAGGTCCTCTTTATCAAAATAAGAGAAAGGGTTAAAATCTGTAAACATCACTGAAATGAATGTATATAAAGAGCATGACACATGAACACATGAACACATGAAGTACCAGGAAATTGTCTTGTACCAAATGATTTTATCCTTTCCCCTTTCGACCCCTAATTAATACCTTAATACCAATATATATTGATAATAATAACACCGATTTTACTCTTGTTTTTTTTTTTTTGGAAAAATTTAGCATCTGAACAACTCAACCATATTATATCAACATAATTCGTTAAATAAAAAGGAGGAATAATAAAATTATTTGTAAAGATAGTAGTAATATAAGTTTAATAAGCACTTCCGACTTGCATTGCATGTGCTATTAGGATACCTTTAGACTTGTAACATTCTTAACGATTAAACCATTGACCTCTCCTGACTACAAAGTTTGAGTAAATTTTGACATACTGGTTTACACCCTTTATTTTTCTTTTTGAAGTTTAAATGAAATGATCAAAAAATATTAGCAATGAATATACAGTTTAAAGAAAATGTCGGAAAAAATTGAGAGAAGATAAGTAGAGATTACTCGTAATGATCTTAGACATTCAAAAAAAAAATGTTTGTTATTATATTCTTTTTGCTTTTACAAAATGTTACAACTTCACAATATTTTTGTACTACCCCTCTCGCTAGGTTACATGCTTTGGATATCTAGGGTATGCAACGTGAGCCATGTCCGCTAGAAGTAATTGTTGCATCGAATGTGGTGGACGATGCAATATTACCAAGTTTTCTATTTGTGTTCTTCCCAACTTGGCCAAGTGATCAGCACACGTATTTCCTTGCCTCAAAGTATGGATTAGAGTTATTCCAAGTTTATATATGAGGCTCCTGCATTCTTCCATCACAATCCTATCCGGGTGACTTTCAGGGA